>NC_138207.1:91946451-92537376 GCF_964194415.1 Vipera berus | reverse complement strand
TTTCCTTGCGGAGATAGCCCATGCTATATCTTGCATTTGTTAGGAAAAACTGCTAATAGTATGAAAAGTTCCCATTGCACAAACAGCTCAAATTCAAAAAACAAACACATATTCATGTTCCCCTGCCTCCCTGAAGATCAAAAAACCATGACTTTTGCAGATCTGAAGTTTCCTTGCGGAGATAGCCCATGCTATATCTTGCATTTGTTAGGAAAAACTGCTTAGAGCATGAAAAGTGCCCATTGCAGAAAGAGCTCAAATTCGAAAAACAAACACGTATTCATGTTCCCCCGGCTCACTGAACACCAAAAAACCATGACTTTTGCAGATCTGAAGTTTCCTTGCGGAGATAGCCCATGCTAAATCTTGCATTTGTTAGGAAAAACTGCTTATAGCATGAAAAGTGCCCATTGCAGTAAGAGCTCAAATTCAAAAAACAAACACATATTCCTGTTCCCCTGCCTCCCCGAAGACGAAAAAACCATGACTTTTGCAGATCTGAAGTTTCCTTGCGGAGATAGCCCATGCTATATCTTGCATTTGTTAGGAAAAACTGCTTATAGTATGAAAAGTGCCCATTGTAGAAAGAGCTCAAATTCGAAAAACAAACACGTATTCCTGTTCCCCTGCCTCCCCGAAGACCAAAAAACCATGACTTTTGCAGATGTGAAGTTTCCTTGCGGAGATAGCCCATGCTATATCTTGCATTTGTTAGGAAAAACTGCTTATAGTATGAAAAGTTCCCATTGCAGAAAGAGCTCAAATTCAAAAAACAAACACGTATTCATGTTCCCCCTGCGTCCCTGAAGATCAAAAAACCATGACTTTTGCAGATCTGAAGTTTCCTTGCGGAGATAGCCCATGCTATATCTTGCATTTGTTAGGAAAAACTGCTTAGAGCATGAAAAGTGCCCATTGCAGAAAGAGCTCAAATTCGAAAAACAAACACGTATTCATGTTCCCCCGGTTCACTGAACACCAAAAAACCATGAGTTTTGCAGATGTGAAGTTTCCTTGCGGAGATAGCCCATGCTATATCTTGCATTTGTTAGGAAAAACTGCTTATAGTATGAAAAGTGCCCATTGCAGAAAAAGCTCAAATTCGAAAAACAAACACATATTCCTGTTCCCCTGCCTCCCCGAAGACCAAAAAACCATGACTTTTGCAGATGTGAAGTTTCCTTGCGGAGATAGCCCATGCTATATCTTGCATTTGTTAGGAAAAACTGCTTAGAGCATGAAAAGTGCCCATTGCAGAAAGAGCTCAAATTCGAAAAACAAACACGTATTCATGTTCCCCCGGCTCACTGAACACCAAAAACCATGAGTTTTGCAGATCTGAAGTTTCCTTGCGGAGATAGCCCATGCTATATCTTGCATTTGTTAGGAAAAACTGCTTATAGTATGAAAAGTTCCCATTGCACAAAGAGCTCAATTTCAAAAAACAAACACATATTCATGTTCCCCTGTCTCCCCGAATACCAAAAAACCATGACTTTTGCAGATCTGAAGTTTCCTTGCAGAGATAGCCCATGCTATATCTTGCATTTGTTAGGAAAAACTGCTTAGAGCATGAAAAGTGCCCATTGCAGAAAGAGCTCAAATTCGAAAAACAAACACGTATTCATGTTCCCCCCGCTCACTGAACACCAAAAAACCATGAGTTTTGCAGATCTGAAGTTTCCTTGCGGAGATAGCCCATGATATAACTTGCATTTGTTAGGAAAAACTGCTTATAGTATGAAAAGTGCCCATTGCAGTAAGAGCTCAAATTCAAAAAACAAACACATATTCATGTTCCCCTGCCTCCCCGAAGACCAAAAAACCATGACTTTTGCAGATCTGGTTTCCTTGCGGAGATAGCCCATGCTATATCTTGCATTTGTTAGGAAAAACTGCTTATAGTATGAAAAGTGCCCATTGCAGAAAAAGCTCAAATTCGAAAAACAAACACGTATTCATGTTCCCCCGGCTCACTGAACACCAAAAAACCATGAGTTTTGCAGATCTGAAGTTTCCTTGCGGAGATAGCCTATGCTATATCTTGCATTTGTTAGGAAAAACTGCTTAGAGCATGAAAAGTGCCCATTGCAGAAAGAGCTCAAATTCGAAAAACAAACACGTATTCATGTTCCCCCGGCTCACTGAACACCAAAAAACCATGAGTTTTGCAGATGTGAAGTTTCCTTGCGGAGATAGCCCATGCTATATCTTGCATTTGTTAGGAAAAACTGCTTATAGTATGAAAAGTGCCCATTGCAGAAAAAGCTCAAATTCGAAAAACAAACACATATTCCTGTTCCCCTGCCTCCCCGAAGACCAAAAAACCATGACTTTTGCAGATGTGAAGTTTCCTTGCGGAGATAGCCCATGCTATATCTTGCATTTGTTAGGAAAAACTGCTTAGAGCATGAAAAGTGCCCATTGCAGAAAGAGCTCAAATTCGAAAAACAAACACGTATTCATGTTCCCCCGGCTCACTGAACACCAAAAACCATGAGTTTTGCAGATCTGAAGTTTCCTTGCGGAGATAGCCCATGCTATATCTTGCATTTGTTAGGAAAAACTGCTTATAGTATGAAAAGTTCCCATTGCACAAAGAGCTCAATTTCAAAAAACAAACACATATTCATGTTCCCCTGTCTCCCCGAATACCAAAAAACCATGACTTTTGCAGATCTGAAGTTTCCTTGCAGAGATAGCCCATGCTATATCTTGCATTTGTTAGGAAAAACTGCTTAGAGCATGAAAAGTGCCCATTGCAGAAAGAGCTCAAATTCGAAAAACAAACACGTATTCATGTTCCCCCGGCTCACTGAACACCAAAAAACCATGAGTTTTGCAGATCTGAAGTTTCCTTGCGGAGATAGCCCATGATATATCTTGCATTTGTTAGGAAAAACTGCTTATAGTATGAAAAGTGCCCATTGCAGTAAGAGCTCAAATTCAAAAAACAAACACATATTCATGTTCCCCTGCCTCCCCGAAGACCAAAAAACCATGACTTTTGCAGATCTGGTTTCCTTGCGGAGATAGCCCATGCTATATCTTGCATTTGTTAGGAAAAACTGCTTATAGTATGAAAAGTGCCCATTGCAGAAAAAGCTCAAATTCGAAAAACAGACACATATTCATGTTCCCCTGTCTCCCCGAAGACCAAAAAACGATGACTATTGCAGATCTGAAGTTTCCTTGCAGAGATAGCCCATGCTATATCTTGCATTTGTTAGGAAAAACTGCTTAGAGTGAGAAAAGTGCCCATTGCAGAAAGAGCTCAAATTCGAAAAACAAACACGTATTCATGTTCCCCCGGCTCACTGAACACCAAGAAACCATGAGTTTTGCAGATCTGAAGTTTCCTTGCGGAGATATCTATGATATATCTTGCATTTGTTAGGAAAAACTGCTTATAGCATGAAAAGTGCCCATTGCACAAAGAGCTCATTCAAAAAACAAACACATATTCCTGTTCCCCTGCCTCCCCGAAGACCAAAAAACCATGACTTTTGCAGATCTGAAGTTTCCTTGCGGAGATAGCCCATGCTATATCTTGCATTTGTTAGGAAAAACTGCTTATAGTATGAAAAGTGCCCATTTAGAAAGAGCTCAAATTCGAAAAACAAACATATATTCCTGTTCCCCTGCCTCCCCGAAGACCAAAAAACCATGACTTTTGCAGATGTGAAGTTTCCTTGCGGAGATAGCCCATGCTATATCTTGCATTTGTTAGGAAAAACTGCTTAGAGCATGAAAAGTGCCCATTGCAGAAAGAGCTCAAATTCGAAAAACAAACACGTATTCATGTTCCCCCGGCTCACTGAACACCAAAAAACCATGAGTTTTGCAGATCTGAAGTTTCCTTGCGGAGATAGCCCATGCTATATCTTGCATTTGTTAGGAAAAACTGCTAAGAGCATGAAAAGTGCCCATTGCAGAAAGAGCTCAAATTCGAAAAACAAACACGTATTCATGTTCCCCCGGCTCACTGAACACCAAAAAACCATGACTTTTGCAGATCTGAAGTTTCCTTGCGGAGATAGCCCATGCTATATCTTGCATTTGTTAGGAAAAACTGCTTAGAGCATGAAAAGTGCCCATTGCAGTAAGAGCTCAAATTCAAAAAACAAACACATATTCCTGTTCCCCTGCCTCCCCGAAGACCAAAAAACCATGACTTTTGCAGATCTGAAGTTTCCTTGCGGAGATAGCCCATGCTATATCTTGCATTTGTTAGGAAAAACTGCTTATAGTATGAAAAGTGCCCATTGCAGAAAGAGCTCAAATTCGAAAAACAAACACGTATTCCTGTTCCCCTGCCTCCCCGAAGACCAAAAAACCATGACTTTTGCAGATGTGAAGTTTCCTTGCGGAGATAGCCCATGCTATATCTTGCATTTGTTTGGAAAAACTGCTTAGAGCATGATAAGTGCCCATTGCAGAAAGAGCTCAAATTCGAAAAACAAACACGTATTCATGTTCCCCCGGCTCACTGAACACCAAAAAACGATGACTTTTGCAGATCTGAAGTTTCCTTGCGGAGATAGCCCATGCTATATCTTGCATTTGTTAGGAAAAACTGCTTATAGCATGAAAAGTGCCCATTGCAGTAAGAGCTCAAATTCAAAAAACAAACACATATTCCTGTTCCCCTGCCTCCCCGAAGACCAAAAAACCATGACTTTTGCAGATCTGGTTTCCTTGCGGAGATAGCCCATGCTATATCTTGCATTTGTTAGGAAAAACTGCTTATAGTATGAAAAGTGCCCATTGCAGAAAAAGCTCAAATTCGAAAAACAAACACATATTCATGTTCCCCTGTCTCCCCGAAGACCAAAAAACGATGACTATTGCAGATCTGAAGTTTCCTTGCAGAGATAGCCCATGCTATATCTTGCATTTGTTAGGAAAAACTGCTTAGAGTCAGAAAAGTGCCCATTTCATAAAGAGCTCAAATTCGAAAAACAAACACGTATTCATGTTCCCCCGGCTCACTGAACACCAAAAAACCATGACTTTTGCAGATCTGAAGTTTCCTTGCGGAGATAGCCCATGCTATATCTTGCATTTGTTAGGAAAAACTGCTTATAGTATGAAAAGTGCCCATTGCAGAAAAAGCTCAAATTCGAAAAACAAACACATATTCCTGTTCCCCTGCCTCCCCGAAGACCAAAAAACCATGACTTTTGCAGATGTGAAGTTTCCTTGCGGAGATAGCCCATGCTATATCTTGCATTTGTTAGGAAAAACTGCTTAGAGCATGAAAAGTGCCCATTGCAGAAAGAGCTCAAATTCGAAAAACAAACACGTATTCATGTTCCCCCGGCTCACTGAACACCAAAAAACCATGACTTTTGCAGATCTGGTTTCCTTGCGGAGATAGCCCATGCTATATCTTGCATTTGTTAGGAAAAACTGCTTATAGTATGAAAAGTGCCCATTGCAGAAAAAGCTCAAATTCGAAAAACAAACACATATTCATGTTCCCCTGTCTCCCCGAAGACCAAAAAACGATGACTATTGCAGATCTGAAGTTTCCTTGCAGAGATAGCCCATGCTATATCTTGCATTTGTTAGGAAAAACTGCTTAGAGTGAGAAAAGTGCCCATTGCAGAAAGAGCTCAAATTCGAAAAACAAACACGTATTCATGTTCCCCCGGCTCACTGAACACCAAAAAACCATGACTTTTGCAGATCTGAAGTTTCCTTGCGGAGATAGCCCATGCTATATCTTGCATTTGTTAGGAAAAACTGCTTATAGTATGAAAAGTGCCCATTGCAGAAAAAGCTCAAATTCGAAAAACAAACACATATTCCTGTTCCCCTGCCTCCCCGAAGACCAAAAAACCATGACTTTTGCAGATGTGAAGTTTCCTTGCGGAGATAGCCCATGCTATATCTTGCATTTGTTAGGAAAAACTGCTTAGAGCATGAAAAGTGCCCATTGCAGAAAGAGCTCAAATTCGAAAAACAAACATGTATTCATGTTCCCCCGGCTCACTGAACACCAAAAAACCATGAGTTTTGCAGATCTGAAGTTTCCTTGCGGAGATAGCCCATGTTATATCTTGCATTTGTTAGGAAAAACTGCTTAGAGCATGAAAAGTGCCCATTGCAGAAAGAGCTCAAATTCAAAAAACAAACACGTATTCATGTTCCCCCGGCTCACTGAACACCAAAAAACCATGAGTTTTGCAGATCTGAAGTTTCCTTGCGGAGATAGCCCATGCTATATCTTGCATTTGTTAGGAAAAACTGCTTAGAGCATGAAAAGTGCCCATTGCAGAAAGAGCTCAAATTCGAAAAACAAACACGTATTCATGTTCCCCCGGCTCACTGAACACCAAAAAAACATGAGTTTTGCAGATGTGAAGTTTCCTTGCGGAGATAGCCCATGCTATATCTTGCATTTGTTAGGAAAAACTGCTTATAGTATGAAAAGTGCCCATTGCAGAAAAAGCTCAAATTCGAAAAACAAACACATATTCCTGTTCCCCTGCCTCCCCGAAGACCAAAAAACCATGACTTTTGCAGATGTGAAGTTTCCTTGCGGAGATAGCCCATGCTATATCTTGCATTTGTTAGGAAAAACTGCTTAGAGCATGAAAAGTGCCCATTGCAGAAAGAGCTCAAATTCGAAAAACAAACACGTATTCATGTTCCCCCGGCTCACCGAACACCAAAAAACCATGACTTTTGCAGATCTGAAGTTTCCTTGCGGAGATAGCCCATTCTAAATCTTGCATTTGTTAGGAAAAACTGCTTATAGCATGAAAAGTGCCCATTGCAGTAAGA
The DNA here is from genome assembly GCF_964194415.1 of Vipera berus. Taxonomy (NCBI): domain Eukaryota; kingdom Metazoa; phylum Chordata; class Lepidosauria; order Squamata; family Viperidae; genus Vipera; species Vipera berus. The sequence goes on along the minus strand of NC_138207.1, from coordinate 92,530,584 downwards.
GCTCAAATTCAAAAAACAAACACATATTCCTGTTCCCCTGCCTCCCCGAAGACCAAAAAACCATGACTTTTGCAGATCTGAAGTTTCCTTGCGGAGATAGCCCATGCTATATCTTGCATTTGTTAGGAAAAACTGCTTATAGTATGAAAAGTGCCCATTGTAGAAAGAGCTCACATTCGAAAAACAAACACGTATTCCTGTTCCCCTGCCTCCCCGAAGACCAAAAAACCATGACTTTTGCAGATGTGAAGTTTCCTTGCGGAGATAGCCCATGCTATATCTTGCATTTGTTAGGAAAAACTGCTTATAGTATGAAAAGTTCCCATTGCACAAAGAGCTCAATTTCAAAAAACAAACACATATTCATGTTCCCCTGTCTCCCCGAAGACCAAAAAACCATGACTTTTGCAGATCTGAAGTTTCCTTGCGGAGATAGCCCATGCTATATCTTGCATTTGTTAGGAAAAACTGCTTATAGTATGAAAAGTGCCCATTGCAGAAAAAGCTCAAATTCGAAAAACAAACACATATTCCTGTTCCCCTGCCTCCCCGAAGACCAAAAAACCATGACTTTTGCAGATGTGAAGTTTCCTTGCGGAGATAGCCCATGCTATATCTTGCATTTGTTAGGAAAAACTGCTTAGAGCATGAAAAGTGCCCATTGCAGAAAGAGCTCAAATTCGAAAAACAAACATGTATTCATGTTCCCCCGGCTCACTGAACACCAAAAAACCATGAGTTTTGCAGATCTGAAGTTTCCTTGCGGAGATAGCCCATGTTATATCTTGCATTTGTTAGGAAAAACTGCTTAGAGCATGAAAAGTGCCCATTGCAGAAAGAGCTCAAATTCAAAAAACAAACACGTATTCATGTTCCCCCGGCTCACTGAACACCAAAAAACCATGAGTTTTGCAGATCTGAAGTTTCCTTGCGGAGATAGCCCATGCTATATCTTGCATTTGTTAGGAAAAACTGCTTAGAGCATGAAAAGTGCCCATTGCAGAAAGAGCTCAAATTCGAAAAACAAACACGTATTCATGTTCCCCCGGTTCACTGAACACCAAAAAACCATGAGTTTTGCAGATGTGAAGTTTCCTTGCGGAGATAGCCCATGCTATATCTTGCATTTGTTAGGAAAAACTGCTTATAGTATGAAAAGTGCCCATTGCAGAAAAAGCTCAAATTCGAAAAACAAACACATATTCCTGTTCCCCTGCCTCCCCGAAGACCAAAAAACCATGACTTTTGCAGATGTGAAGTTTCCTTGCGGAGATAGCCCATGCTATATCTTGCATTTGTTAGGAAAAACTGCTTAGAGCATGAAAAGTGCCCATTGCAGAAAGAGCTCAAATTCGAAAAACAAACACGTATTCATGTTCCCCCGGCTCACTGAACACCAAAAACCATGAGTTTTGCAGATCTGAAGTTTCCTTGCGGAGATAGCCCATGCTATATCTTGCATTTGTTAGGAAAAACTGCTTATAGTATGAAAAGTTCCCATTGCACAAAGAGCTCAATTTCAAAAAACAAACACATATTCATGTTCCCCTGTCTCCCCGAATACCAAAAAACCATGACTTTTGCAGATCTGAAGTTTCCTTGCAGAGATAGCCCATGCTATATCTTGCATTTGTTAGGAAAAACTGCTTAGAGCATGAAAAGTGCCCATTGCAGAAAGAGCTCAAATTCGAAAAACAAACACGTATTCATGTTCCCCCCGCTCACTGAACACCAAAAAACCATGAGTTTTGCAGATCTGAAGTTTCCTTGCGGAGATAGCCCATGATATATCTTGCATTTGTTAGGAAAAACTGCTTATAGTATGAAAAGTGCCCATTGCAGTAAGAGCTCAAATTCAAAAAACAAACACATATTCATGTTCCCCTGCCTCCCCGAAGACCAAAAAACCATGACTTTTGCAGATCTGGTTTCCTTGCGGAGATAGCCCATGCTATATCTTGCATTTGTTAGGAAAAACTGCTTATAGTATGAAAAGTGCCCATTGCAGAAAAAGCTCAAATTCGAAAAACAAACACGTATTCATGTTCCCCCGGCTCACTGAACACCAAAAAACCATGAGTTTTGCAGATCTGAAGTTTCCTTGCGGAGATAGCCTATGCTATATCTTGCATTTGTTAGGAAAAACTGCTTAGAGCATGAAAAGTGCCCATTGCAGAAAGAGCTCAAATTCGAAAAACAAACACGTATTCATGTTCCCCCGGCTCACTGAACACCAAAAAACCATGAGTTTTGCAGATCTGAAGTTTCCTTGCGGAGATAGCCCATGATATATCTTGCATTTGTTAGGAAAAACTGCTTATAGTATGAAAAGTGCCCATTGCAGTAAGAGCTCAAATTCAAAAAACAAACACATATTCATGTTCCCCTGCCTCCCCGAAGACCAAAAAACCATGACTTTTGCAGATCTGGTTTCCTTGCGGAGATAGCCCATGCTATATCTTGCATTTGTTAGGAAAAACTGCTTATAGTATGAAAAGTGCCCATTGCAGAAAAAGCTCAAATTCGAAAAACAGACACATATTCATGTTCCCCTGTCTCCCCGAAGACCAAAAAACGATGACTATTGCAGATCTGAAGTTTCCTTGCAGAGATAGCCCATGCTATATCTTGCATTTGTTAGGAAAAACTGCTTAGAGTGAGAAAAGTGCCCATTGCAGAAAGAGCTCAAATTCGAAAAACAAACACGTATTCATGTTCCCCCGGCTCACTGAACACCAAGAAACCATGAGTTTTGCAGATCTGAAGTTTCCTTGCGGAGATATCTATGATATATCTTGCATTTGTTAGGAAAAACTGCTTATAGCATGAAAAGTGCCCATTGCACAAAGAGCTCATTCAAAAAACAAACACATATTCCTGTTCCCCTGCCTCCCCGAAGACCAAAAAACCATGACTTTTGCAGATCTGAAGTTTCCTTGCGGAGATAGCCCATGCTATATCTTGCATTTGTTAGGAAAAACTGCTTATAGTATGAAAAGTGCCCATTTAGAAAGAGCTCAAATTCGAAAAACAAACATATATTCCTGTTCCCCTGCCTCCCCGAAGACCAAAAAACCATGACTTTTGCAGATGTGAAGTTTCCTTGCGGAGATAGCCCATGCTATATCTTGCATTTGTTAGGAAAAACTGCTTAGAGCATGAAAAGTGCCCATTGCAGAAAGAGCTCAAATTCGAAAAACAAACACGTATTCATGTTCCCCCGGCTCACTGAACACCAAAAAACCATGAGTTTTGCAGATCTGAAGTTTCCTTGCGGAGATAGCCCATGCTATATCTTGCATTTGTTAGGAAAAACTGCTAAGAGCATGAAAAGTGCCCATTGCAGAAAGAGCTCAAATTCGAAAAACAAACACGTATTCATGTTCCCCCGGCTCACTGAACACCAAAAAACCATGACTTTTGCAGATCTGAAGTTTCCTTGCGGAGATAGCCCATGCTATATCTTGCATTTGTTAGGAAAAACTGCTTATAGCATGAAAAGTGCCCATTGCAGTAAGAGCTCAAATTCAAAAAACAAACACATATTCCTGTTCCCCTGCCTCCCCGAAGACCAAAAAACCATGACTTTTGCAGATCTGAAGTTTCCTTGCGGAGATAGCCCATGCTATATCTTGCATTTGTTAGGAAAAACTGCTTATAGTATGAAAAGTGCCCATTGCAGAAAGAGCTCAAATTCGAAAAACAAACACGTATTCCTGTTCCCCTGCCTCCCCGAAGACCAAAAAACCATGACTTTTGCAGATGTGAAGTTTCCTTGCGGAGATAGCCCATGCTATATCTTGCATTTGTTAGGAAAAACTGCTTAGAGCATGATAAGTGCCCATTGCAGAAAGAGCTCAAATTCGAAAAACAAACACGTATTCATGTTCCCCCGGCTCACTGAACACCAAAAAACCATGACTTTTGCAGATCTGAAGTTTCCTTGCGGAGATAGCCCATGCTATATCTTGCATTTGTTAGGAAAAACTGCTTATAGCATGAAAAGTGCCCATTGCAGTAAGAGCTCAAATTCAAAAAACAAACACATATTCCTGTTCCCCTGCCTCCCCGAAGACCAAAAAACCATGACTTTTGCAGATCTGAAGTTTCCTTGCGGAGATAGCCCATGCTATATCTTGCATTTGTTAGGAAAAACTGCTTATAGTATGAAAAGTGCCCATTGCAGAAAGAGCTCAAATTCGAAAAACAAACACATATTCCTGTTCCCCTGCCTCTCTGAAGATCAAAAAACCATGACTTTTGCAGATCTGAAGTTTCCTTGCGGAGATAGCCCATGCTATATCTTGCATTTGTTAGGAAAAACTGCTTAGAGCATGAAAAGTGCCCATTGCAGAAAGAGCTCAAATTCGAAAAACAAACACATATTCCTGTTCCCCTGCCTCCCTGAAGATCAAAAAACCATGACTTTTGCAGATCTGAAGTTTCCTTGCGGAGATAGCCCATGCTATATCTTGCATTTGTTAGGAAAAACTGCTAATAGTATGAAAAGTTCCCATTGCACAAACAGCTCAAATTCAAAAAACAAACACATATTCATGTTCCCCTGCCTCCCCGAAGACCAAAAAACCATGACTTTTGCAGATCTGAAGTTTCCTTGCGGAGATAGCCCATGCTATATCTTGCATTTGTTAGGAAAAACTGCTTAGAGCATGAAAAGTGCCCATTGCAGAAAGAGCTCAAATTCGAAAAACAAACACGTATTCATGTTCCCCCGGCTCACTGAACACCAAAAAACCATGACTTTTGCAGATCTGAAGTTTCCTTGCGGAGATAGCCCATGCTATATCTTGCATTTGTTAGGAAAAACTGCTTAGAGCACGAAAAGTGCCCATTGCAGTAAGAGCTCAAATTCAAAAAACAAACACATATTCATGTTCCCCTGCCTCCCCGAAGACCAAAAAACCATGACTTTTGCAGATCTGAAGTTTCCTTGCGGAGATAGCCCATGCTATATCTTGCATTTGTTAGGAAAAACTGCTTAGAGCATGAAAAGTGCCCATTGCAGAAAGAGCTCAAATTCGAAAAACAAACACGTATTCATGTTCCCCCGGCTCACTGAACACCAAAAAACCATGAGTTTTGCAGATCTGAAGTTTCCTTGCGGAGATAGCCCATGCTATATCTTGCATTTGTAAGGAAAAACTGCTTAGAGCATGAAAAGTGCCCATTGCAGTAAGAGCTCAAATTCAAAAAACAAACACATATTCATGTTCCCCTGCCTCCCCGAAGACCAAAAAACCATGACTTTTGCAGATGTGAAGTTTCCTTGCGGAGATAGCCCATGCTATATCTTGCATTTGTTAGGAAAAACTGCTAATAGTATGAAAAGTTCCCATTGCACAAACAGCTCAAATTCAAAAAACAAACACGTATTCATGTTCCCCCGGCTCACTGAACACCAAAAAACCATGAGTTTTGCAGATGTGAAGTTTCCTTGCGGAGATAGCCCATGCTATATCTTGCATTTGTTAGGAAAAACTGCTTAGAGCATGAAAAGTGCCCATTGCAGAAAGAGCTCAAATTCGAAAAACAAACACGTATTCATGTTCCCCCGGCTCACTGAACACCAAAAAACCATGACTTTTGCAGATCTGAAGTTTCCTTGCGGAGATAGCCCATGTTATATCTTGCATTTGTTAGGAAAAACTGCTTATAGTATGAAAAGTGCCCATTGCAGAAAGAGCTCATATTCGAAAAACAAACACATATTCCTGTTCCCCTGCCTCCCTGAAGATCAAAAAACCATGACTTTTGCAGATGTGAAGTTTCCTTGCGGAGATAGCCCATGCTATATCTTGCATTTGTTAGGAAAAACTGCTTAGAGCATGAAAAGTGCCCATTGCAGAAAGAGCTCAAATTCGAAAAACAAACACATATTCCTGTTCCCCTGCCTCCCTGAAGATCAAAAAACCATGACTTTTGCAGATCTGAAGTTTCCTTGCGGAGATAGCCCATGCTATATCTTGCATTTGTTAGGAAAAACTGCTAATAGTATGAAAAGTTCCCATTGCACAAACAGCTCAAATTCAAAAAACAAACACATATTCATGTTCCCCTGCCTCCCTGAAGATCAAAAAACCATGACTTTTGCAGATCTGAAGTTTCCTTGCGGAGATAGCCCATGCTATATCTTGCATTTGTTAGGAAAAACTGCTTAGAGCATGAAAAGTGCCCATTGCAGAAAGAGCTCAAATTCGAAAAACAAACACGTATTCATGTTCCCCCGGCTCACTGAACACCAAAAAACCATGACGTTTGCAGATCTGAAGTTTCCTTGCGGAGATAGCCCATGCTAAATCTTGCATTTGTTAGGAAAAACTGCTTATAGCATGAAAAGTGCCCATTGCAGTAAGAGCTCAAATTCAAAAAACAAACACATATTCCTGTTCCCCTGCCTCCCCGAAGACGAAAAAACCATGACTTTTGCAGATCTGAAGTTTCCTTGCGGAGATAGCCCATGCTATATCTTGCATTTGTTAGGAAAAACTGCTTATAGTATGAAAAGTGCCCATTGTAGAAAGAGCTCAAATTCGAAAAACAAACACGTATTCCTGTTCCCCTGCCTCCCCGAAGACCAAAAAACCATGACTTTTGCAGATGTGAAGTTTCCTTGCGGAGATAGCCCATGCTATATCTTGCATTTGTTAGGAAAAACTGCTTATAGTATGAAAAGTTCCCATTGCACAAAGAGCTCAATTTCAAAAAACAAACACATATTCATGTTCCCCTGTCTCCCCGAAGACCAAAAAACCATGACTTTTGCAGATCTGAAGTTTCCTTGCGGAGATAGCCCATGCTATATCTTGCATTTGTTAGGAAAAACTGCTTATAGTATGAAAAGTGCCCATTGCAGAAAAAGCTCAAATTCGAAAAACAAACACATATTCCTGTTCCCCTGCCTCCCCGAAGACCAAAAAACCATGACTTTTGCAGATGTGAATTTTCCTTGCGGAGATAGCCCATGCTATATCTTGCATTTGTTAGGAAAAACTGCTTAGAGCATGAAAAGTGCCCATTGCAGAAAGAGCTCAAATTCGAAAAACAAACATGTATTCATGTTCCCCCGGCTCACTGAACACCAAAAAACCATGAGTTTTGCAGATCTGAAGTTTCCTTGCGGAGATAGCCCATGTTATATCTTGCATTTGTTAGGAAAAACTGCTTAGAGCATGAAAAGTGCCCATTGCAGAAAGAGCTCAAATTCAAAAAACAAACACGTATTCATGTTCCCCCTGCGTCCCTGAAGATCAAAAAACCATGACTTTTGCAGATCTGAAGTTTCCTTGCGGAGATAGCCCATGCTATATCTTGCATTTGTTAGGAAAAACTGCTTAGAGCATGAAAAGTGCCCATTGCAGAAAGAGCTCAAATTCGAAAAACAAACACGTATTCATGTTCCCCCGGTTCACTGAACACCAAAAAACCATGAGTTTTGCAGATGTGAAGTTTCCTTGCGGAGATAGCCCATGCTATATCTTGCATTTGTTAGGAAAAACTGCTTATAGTATGAAAAGTGCCCAATGCAGAAAAAGCTCAAATTCGAAAAACAAACACATATTCCTGTTCCCCTGCCTCCCCGAAGACCAAAAAACCATGACTTTTGCAGATGTGAAGTTTCCTTGCGGAGATAGCCCATGCTATATCTTGCATTTGTTAGGAAAAACTGCTTAGAGCATGAAAAGTGCCCATTGCAGAAAGAGCTCAAATTCGAAAAACAAACACGTATTCATGTTCCCCCGGCTCACTGAACACCAAAAACCATGAGTTTTGCAGATCTGAAGTTTCCTTGCGGAGATAGCCCATGCTATATCTTGCATTTGTTAGGAAAAACTGCTTATAGTATGAAAAGTTCCCATTGCACAAAGAGCTCAATTTCAAAAAACAAACACATATTCATGTTCCCCTGTCTCCCCGAATACCAAAAAACCATGACTTTTGCAGATCTGAAGTTTCCTTGCAGAGATAGCCCATGCTATATCTTGCATTTGTTAGGAAAAACTGCTTAGAGCATGAAAAGTGCCCATTGCAGAAAGAGCTCAAATTCGAAAAACAAACACGTATTCATGTTCCCCCCGCTCACTGAACACCAAAAAACCATGAGTTTTGCAGATCTGAAGTTTCCTTGCGGAGATAGCCCATGATATATCTTGCATTTGTTAGGAAAAACTGCTTATAGTATGAAAAGTGCCCATTGCAGTAAGAGCTCAAATTCAAAAAACAAACACATATTCATGTTCCCCTGCCTCCCCGAAGACCAAAAAACCATGACTTTTGCAGATCTGGTTTCCTTGCGGAGATAGCCCATGCTATATCTTGCATTTGTTAGGAAAAACTGCTTATAGTATGAAAAGTGCCCATTGCAGAAAAAGCTCAAATTCGAAAAACAAACACGTATTCATGTTCCCCCGGCTCACTGAACACCAAAAAACCATGAGTTTTGCAGATCTGAAGTTTCCTTGCGGAGATAGCCTATGCTATATCTTGCATTTGTTAGGAAAAACTGCTTAGAGCATGAAAAGTGCCCATTGCAGAAAGAGCTCAAATTCGAAAAACAAACACGTATTCATGTTCCCCCGGCTCACTGAACACCAAAAAACCATGAGTTTTGCAGATGTGAAGTTTCCTTGCGGAGATAGCCCATGCTATATCTTGCATTTGTTAGGAAAAACTGCTTATAGTATGAAAAGTGCCCATTGCAGAAAAAGCTCAAATTCGAAAAACAAACACATATTCCTGTTCCCCTGCCTCCCCGAAGACCAAAAAACCATGACTTTTGCAGATGTGAAGTTTCCTTGCGGAGATAGCCCATGCTATATCTTGCATTTGTTAGGAAAAACTGCTTAGAGCATGAAAAGTGCCCATTGCAGAAAGAGCTCAAATTCGAAAAACAAACACGTATTCATGTTCCCCCGGCTCACTGAACACCAAAAACCATGAGTTTTGCAGATCTGAAGTTTCCTTGCGGAGATAGCCCATGCTATATCTTGCATTTGTTAGGAAAAACTGCTTATAGTATGAAAAGTTCCCATTGCACAAAGAGCTCAATTTCAAAAAACAAACACATATTCATGTTCCCCTGTCTCCCCGAATACCAAAAAACCATGACTTTTGCAGATCTGAAGTTTCCTTGCAGAGATAGCCCATGCTATATCTTGCATTTGTTAGGAAAAACTGCTTAGAGCATGAAAAGTGCCCATTGCAGAAAGAGCTCAAATTCGAAAAACAAACACGTATTCATGTTCCCCCGGCTCACTGAACACCAAAAAACCATGAGTTTTGCAGATCTGAAGTTTCCTTGCGGAGATAGCCCATGATATATCTTGCATTTGTTAGGAAAAACTGCTTATAGTATGAAAAGTGCCCATTGCAGTAAGAGCTCAAATTCAAAAAACAAACACATATTCATGTTCCCCTGCCTCCCCGAAGACCAAAAAACCATGACTTTTGCAGATCTGGTTTCCTTGCGGAGATAGCCCATGCTATATCTTGCATTTGTTAGGAAAAACTGCTTATAGTATGAAAAGTGCCCATTGCAGAAAAAGCTCAAATTCGAAAAACAGACACATATTCATGTTCCCCTGTCTCCCCGAAGACCAAAAAACGATGACTATTGCAGATCTGAAGTTTCCTTGCAGAGATAGCCCATGCTATATCTTGCATTTGTTAGGAAAAACTGCTTAGAGTGAGAAAAGTGCCCATTGCAGAAAGAGCTCAAATTCGAAAAACAAACACGTATTCATGTTCCCCCGGCTCACTGAACACCAAGAAACCATGAGTTTTGCAGATCTGAAGTTTCCTTGCGGAGATATCTATGATATATCTTGCATTTGTTAGGAAAAACTGCTTATAGCATGAAAAGTGCCCATTGCACAAAGAGCTCATTCAAAAAACAAACACATATTCCTGTTCCCCTGCCTCCCCGAAGACCAAAAAACCATGACTTTTGCAGATCTGAAGTTTCCTTGCGGAGATAGCCCATGCTATATCTTGCATTTGTTAGGAAAAACTGCTTATAGTATGAAAAGTGCCCATTTAGAAAGAGCTCAAATTCGAAAAACAAACATATATTCCTGTTCCCCTGCCTCCCCGAAGACCAAAAAACCATGACTTTTGCAGATGTGAAGTTTCCTTGCGGAGATAGCCCATGCTATATCTTGCATTTGTTAGGAAAAACTGCTTAGAGCATGAAAAGTGCCCATTGCAGAAAGAGCTCAAATTCGAAAAACAAACACGTATTCATGTTCCCCCGGCTCACTGAACACCAAAAAACCATGAGTTTTGCAGATCTGAAGTTTCCTTGCGGAGATAGCCCATGCTATATCTTGCATTTGTTAGGAAAAACTGCTAAGAGCATGAAAAGTGCCCATTGCAGAAAGAGCTCAAATTCGAAAAACAAACACGTATTCATGTTCCCCCGGCTCACTGAACACCAAAAAACCATGACTTTTGCAGATCTGAAGTTTCCTTGCGGAGATAGCCCATGCTATATCTTGCATTTGTTAGGAAAAACTGCTTATAGCATGAAAAGTGCCCATTGCAGTAAGAGCTCAAATTCAAAAAACAAACACATATTCCTGTTCCCCTGCCTCCCCGAAGACCAAAAAACCATGACTTTTGCAGATCTGAAGTTTCCTTGCGGAGATAGCCCATGCTATATCTTGCATTTGTTAGGAAAAACTGCTTATAGTATGAAAAGTGCCCATTGCAGAAAGAGCTCAAATTCGAAAAACAAACACGTATTCCTGTTCCCCTGCCTCCCCGAAGACCAAAAAACCATGACTTTTGCAGATGTGAAGTTTCCTTGCGGAGATAGCCCATGCTATATCTTGCATTTGTTAGGAAAAACTGCTTAGAGCATGATAAGTGCCCATTGCAGAAAGAGCTCAAATTCGAAAAACAAACACGTATTCATGTTCCCCCGGCTCACTGAACACCAAAAAACCATGACTTTTGCAGATCTGAAGTTTCCTTGCGGAGATAGCCCATGCTATATCTTGCATTTGTTAGGAAAAACTGCTTATAGCATGAAAAGTGCCCATTGCAGTAAGAGCTCAAATTCAAAAAACAAACACATATTCCTGTTCCCCTGCCTCCCCGAAGACCAAAAAACCATGACTTTTGCAGATCTGAAGTTTCCTTGCGGAGATAGCCCATGCTATATCTTGCATTTGTTAGGAAAAACTGCTTATAGTATGAAAAGTGCCCATTGCAGAAAGAGCTCAAATTCGAAAAACAAACACATATTCCTGTTCCCCTGCCTCCCTGAAGATCAAAAAACCATGACTTTTGCAGATCTGAAGTTTCCTTGCGGAGATAGCCCATGCTATATCTTGCATTTGTTAGGAAAAACTGCTTAGAGCATGAAAAGTGCCCATTGCAGAAAGAGCTCAAATTCGAAAAACAAACACATATTCCTGTTCCCCTGCCTCCCTGAAGATCAAAAAACCATGACTTTTGCAGATCTGAAGTTTCCTTGCGGAGATAGCCCATGCTATATCTTGCATTTGTTAGGAAAAACTGCTAATAGTATGAAAAGTTCCCATTGCACAAACAGCTCAAATTCAAAAAACAAACACATATTCATGTTCCCCTGCCTCCCCGAAGACCAAAAAACCATGACTTTTGCAGATCTGAAGTTTCCTTGCGGAGATAGCCCATGCTATATCTTGCATTTGTTAGGAAAAACTGCTTAGAGCATGAAAAGTGCCCATTGCAGAAAGAGCTCAAATTCGAAAAACAAACACGTATTCATGTTCCCCCGGCTCACTGAACACCAAAAAACCATGACTTTTGCAGATCTGAAGTTTCCTTGCGGAGATAGCCCATGCTATATCTTGCATTTGTTAGGAAAAACTGCTTAGAGCACGAAAAGTGCCCATTGCAGTAAGAGCTCAAATTCAAAAAACAAACACATATTCATGTTCCCCTGCCTCCCCGAAGACCAAAAAACCATGACTTTTGCAGATCTGAAGTTTCCTTGCGGAGATAGCCCATGCTATATCTTGCATTTGTTAGGAAAAACTGCTTAGAGCATGAAAAGTGCCCATTGCAGAAAGAGCTCAAATTCGAAAAACAAACACATATTCCTGTTCCCCTGCCTCCCTGAAGATCAAAAAACCATGACTTTTGCAGATCTGAAGTTTCCTTGCGGAGATAGCCCATGCTATATCTTGCATTTGTTAGGAAAAACTGCTAATAGTATGAAAAGTTCCCATTGCACAAACAGCTCAAATTCAAAAAACAAACACATATTCATGTTCCCCTGCCTCCCCGAAGACCAAAAAACCATGACTTTTGCAGATCTGAAGTTTCCTTGCGGAGATAGCCCATGCTATATCTTGCATTTGTTAGGAAAAACTGCTTAGAGCATGAAAAGTGCCCATTGCAGAAAGAGCTCAAATTCGAAAAACAAACACGTATTCATGTTCCCCCGGCTCACTGAACACCAAAAAACCATGACTTTTGCAGATCTGAAGTTTCCTTGCGGAGATAGCCCATGCTATATCTTGCATTTGTTAGGAAAAACTGCTTAGAGCACGAAAAGTGCCCATTGCAGTAAGAGCTCAAATTCAAAAAACAAACACATATTCATGTTCCCCTGCCTCCCCGAAGACCAAAAAACCATGACTTTTGCAGATCTGAAGTTTCCTTGCGGAGATAGCCCATGCTATATCTTGCATTTGTTAGGAAAAACTGCTTAGAGCATGAAAAGTGCCCATTGCAGAAAGAGCTCAAATTCGAAAAACAAACACGTATTCATGTTCCCCCGGCTCACTGAACACCAAAAAACCATGAGTTTTGCAGATCTGAAGTTTCCTTGCGGAGATAGCCCATGCTATATCTTGCATTTGTAAGGAAAAACTGCTTAGAGCATGAAAAGTGCCCATTGCAGTAAGAGCTCAAATTCAAAAAACAAACACATATTCATGTTCCCCTGCCTCCCCGAAGACCAAAAAACCATGACTTTTGCAGATGTGAAGTTTCCTTGCGGAGATAGCCCATGCTATATCTTGCATTTGTTAGGAAAAACTGCTAATAGTATGAAAAGTTCCCATTGCACAAACAGCTCAAATTCAAAAAACAAACACGTATTCATGTTCCCCCGGCTCACTGAACACCAAAAAACCATGAGTTTTGCAGATGTGAAGTTTCCTTGCGGAGATAGCCCATGCTATATCTTGCATTTGTTAGGAAAAACTGCTTAGAGCATGAAAAGTGCCCATTGCAGAAAGAGCTCAAATTCGAAAAACAAACACGTATTCATGTTCCCCCGGCTCACTGAACACCAAAAAACCATGACTTTTGCAGATCTGAAGTTTCCTTGCGGAGATAGCCCATGTTATATCTTGCATTTGTTAGGAAAAACTGCTTATAGTATGAAAAGTGCCCATTGCAGAAAGAGCTCATATTCGAAAAACAAACACATATTCCTGTTCCCCTGCCTCCCTGAAGATCAAAAAACCATGACTTTTGCAGATGTGAAGTTTCCTTGCGGAGATAGCCCATGCTATATCTTGCATTTGTTAGGAAAAACTGCTTAGAGCATGAAAAGTGCCCATTGCAGAAAGAGCTCAAATTCGAAAAACAAACACGTATTCATGTTCCCCCGGCTCACTGAACACCAAAAAACCATGACTTTTGCAGATCTGAAGTTTCCTTGCGGAGATAGCCCATGCTATATCTTGCATTTGTTAGGAAAAACTGCTTAGAGCATGAAAAGTGCCCATTGCAGAAAGAGCTCAAATTCGAAAAACAAACACGTATTCATGTTCCCCCGGCTCACTGAACACCAAAAAACCATTTCTTTTGCAGATGTGAAGTTTCCTTGCGGAGATAGCCCATGCTATATCTTGCATTTGTTAGGAAAAACTGCTTAGAGCATGAAAAGTGCCCATTGCAGAAAGAGCGCAAATTCGAAAAACAAACACGTATTCATGTTCCCCCGGCTCACTGAACACCAAAAAACCATGAGTTTTGCAGATGTGAAGTTTCCTTGCGGAGATAGCCCATGCTATATCTTGCATTTGTTAGGAAAAACTGCTTATAGTATGAAAAGTGCCCATTGCAGAAAGAGCTCAAATTCAAAAACCAAACACATATTCATGTTCCCCTGCCTCCCCGAAGACCAAAAAACCATGACTTTTGCAGATCTGAAGTTTCCTTGCGGAGATAGCCCATGCTATATCTTGCATTTGTTAGGAAAAACTGCTTAGAGCATGAAAAGTGCCCATTGCAGAAAGAGCTCAAATTCGCAAAACAAACACATATTCCTGTTCCCCAGCCTCCCCGAAGACCAAAAAACCATGACTTTTGCAGATCTGAATTTTCCTTGCGGAGATAGCCCATGCTATATCTTGCATTTGTTAGGAAAAACTGCTTATAGTATGAAAACTGCCCATTGCAGAAAGAGCTCAAATTCGAAAAACAAACACATATTCCTGTTCCCCTGCCTCCCCGAAGACAAAAAAACCATGACTTTTGCAGATGTGAAGTTTCCTTGCGGAGATAGCCCATCTTATATCTTGCATTTGTTAGGAAAAACTGCTTATAGCATGAAAAGGGCCCATTGCAGATAGAGCTCAAATTCGAAAAACAAACACATATTCCTGTTCCCCTGCCTCCCCGAAGACCAAAAAACCATGACTTTTGCAGATCTGAAGTTTCCTTGCGGAGATAGCCCATGCTATATCTTGCATTTGTTAGGAAAAACTGCTTAGAGCATGAAAAGTGCCCATTGCAGAAAGAGCTCAAATTCGAAAAACAAACACGTATTCATGATCCCCCGGCTCAATGAACACCAAAAAACCATGAGTTTTGCAGATCTGAAGTTTCCTTGCGGAGATAGCCCATGCTATATCTTGCATTTGTTAGGAAAAACTGCTTATAGCATGAAAAGTGCCCATTGCAGATAGAGCTCAAATTCGCAAAACAAACACATATTCCTGTTCCCCAGCCTCCCCGAAGACGAAAAAACCATGACTTTTGCAGATCTGAAGTTTCCTTGCGGAGATAGCCCATGCTATATCTTGCATTTGTTAGGAAAAACTGCTTAGAGCATGAAAAGTGCCCATTGCAGAAAGAGCTCAAATTCGAAAAACAAACACGTATTCATGTTCCCCCGGCTCACTGAACACCAAAAAACCATGACTTTTGCAGATCTGAAGTTTCCTTGCGGAGATAGCCCATGTTATATCTTGCATTTGTTAGGAAAAACTGCTTATAGTATGAAAAGTGCCCATTGCAGAAAGAGCTCAAATTCGAAAAACAAACACATATTCCTGTTCCCCTGCCTCCCCGAAGACCAAAAAACCATGACTTTTGCAGATCTGAATTTTCCTTGCGGAGATAGCCCATGCTATATCTTGCATTTGTTAGGAAAAACTGCTTATAGTATGAAAACTGCCCATTGCAGATAGAGCTCAAATTCGAAAAACAAACACATATTCCTGTTCCCCTGCCTCCCCGAAGATCAAAAAACCATGACTTTTGCAGATGTGAAGTTTCCTTGCGGAGATAGCCCATGCTATATCATTCATTTGTTAGGAAAAACTGCTTAGAGCATGAAAAGTGCCCATTGCAGAAAGAGCTCAAATTCGAAAAACAAACACGTATTCATGTTCCCCCGGCTCACTGAACACCAAAAAACCATGAGTTTTGCAGATCTGAAGTTTCCTTGCGGAAATAGCCCATGCTATATCTTGCATTTGTTAGGAAAAACTGCTTAGAGCATGAAAAGTGCCCATTGCAGAAAGAGCGCAAATTCGAAAAACAAACACGTATTCATGTTCCCCCGGCTCACTGAACACCAAAAAACCATGAGTTTTGCAGATGTGAAGTTTCCTTGCGGAGATAGCCCATGCTATATCTTGCATTTGTTAGGAAAAACTGCTTAGAGCATGAAAAGTGCCCATTGCAGAAAGAGCTCAAATTCGAAAAACAAACACGTATTCATGTTCCCCCGGCTCACTGAACACCAAAAAACCATGACTTTTGCAGATCTGAAGTTTCCTTGCGGAGATAGCCCATGCTATATCTTGCATTTGTTAGGAAAAACTGCTTATAGTATGAAAAGTGCCCATTGCAGAAAGAGCTCAAATTCGAAAAACAAACACATATTCCTGTTCCCCTGCCTCCCCGAAGATCAAAAAACCATGACTTTTGCAGATGTGAAGTTTCCTTGCGGAGATAGCCCATGTTATGTCTTGCATTTGTTAGGAAAAACTGCTTAGAGCATGAAAAGTGCCCATTGCAGAAAGAGCGCAAATTCGAAAAACAAACACGTATTCATGTTCCCCCGGCTCACTGAACACCAAAAAACCATGAGTTTTGCAGATGTGAAGTTTCCTTGCGGAGATAGCCCATGCTATATCTTGCATTTGTTAGGAAAAACTGCTTAGAGCATGAAAAGTGCCCATTGCAGAAAGAGCTCAAATTCGAAAAACAAACACGTATTCATGTTCCCCCGGCTCACTGAACACCAAAAAACCATGACTTTTGCAGATCTGAAGTTTCCTTGCGGAGATAGCCCATGCTATATCTTGCATTTGTTAGGAAAAACTGCTTAGAGCATGAAAAGTGCCCATTGCAGAAAGAGCTCAAATTCGAAAAACAAACACGTATTCATGTTCCCCTGGCTCACTGAACACCAAAAAACCATGGGTTTTGCAGATCTGAAGTTTCCTTGTGGAGATAGCCCATGTTATGTCTTGCATTTGTTAGGAAAAACTGCTTATAGTATGAAAAGTGCCCATTGCAGAAAGAGCTCAAATTCGAAAAACAAACACATATTCCTGTTCCCCTGCCACCCCGAAGATCAAAAAACCATGACTTTTGCAGATGTGAAGTTTCCTTGCGGAGATAGCCCATGCTATATCTTGCATTTGTTAGGAAAAACTGCTTAGAGCATGAAAAGTGCCCATTGCAGAAAGAGCTCAAATTCGCAAAACAAACACATGTTCATGTTCCCCTGCCTCCCCAAAGACCAAAAAACCATGACTTTTGCAGATCTGAAGTTTCCTTGCGGAGATAGCCCATGCTATATCTTGCATTTGTTAGGAAAAACTGCTTAGAGCATGAAAAGTGCCCATTGCAGAGAGAGCTCAAATTCGAAAAACAAACACGTATTCATGTTCCCCCGGCTCACTGAACACCAAAAAACCATGACTTTTCAAGATGTGAAGTTTCCTTGCGGAGATAGCCCATGCTATATCTTGCATTTGTTAGGAAAAACTGCTTAGAGCATGAAAAGTGCCCATTGCAGTAAGAGCTCAAATTCAAAAAACAAACACATATTCATGTTCCCCTGCCTCCCCGAAGACCAAAAAACCATGACTTTTGCAGATCTGAAGTTTCCTTGCGGAGATAGCCCATGCTATATCTTGCATTTGTAAGGAAAAACTGCTTAGAGCATGAAAAGTGCCCATTGCAGAAAGAGCTCAAATTCGAAAAACAAACACGTATTCATGTTCCCCCGGCTCACTGAACACCAAAAAACCATGAGTTTTGCAGATCTGAAGTTTCCTTGCGGAGATAGCCCATGCTATATCTTGCATTTGTTAGGAAAAACTGCTTAGAGCATGAAAAGTGCCCATTGCAGAAAGAGCGCAAATTCGAAAAACAAACACGTATTCATGTTCCCCCGGCTCACTGAACACCAAAAAACCATGAGTTTTGCAGATGTGAAGTTTCCTTGCGGAGATAGCCCATGCTATATCTTGCATTTGTTAGGAAAAACTGCTTAGAGCATGAAAAGTGCCCATTGCAGAAAGAGCTCAAATTCGAAAAACAAACACGTATTCATGTTCCCCCGGCTCACTGAACACCAAAAAACCATGACTTTTGCAGATCTGAAGTTTCCTTGCGGAGATAGCCCATGCTATATCTTGCATTTGTTAGGAAAAACTGCTTATAGTATGAAAAGTGCCCATTGCAGAAAGAGCTCAAATTCAAAAACCAAACACGTATTCATGTTCCCCTGCCTCCCCGAAGACAAAAAAACCATGACTTTTGCAGATCTGAAGTTTCCTTGCGGAGATAGCCCATGCTATATCTTGCATTTGTTAGGAAAAACTGCTTATAGCATGAAAAGTGCCCATTGCAGATAGAGCTCAAATTCGCAAAACAAACACATATTCCTGTTCCCCAGCCTCCCCGAAGACGAAAAAACCATGACTTTTGCAGATCTGAAGTTTCCTTGCGGAGATAGCCCATGCTATATCTTGCATTTGTTAGGAAAAACTGCTTAGAGCATGAAAAGTGCCCATTGCAGAAAGAGCTCAAATTCGAAAAACAAACACGTATTCATGTTCCCCCGGCTCACTGAACACCAAAAAACCATGACTTTTGCAGATCTGAAGTTTCCTTGCGGAGATAGCCCATGCTATATCTTGCATTTGTTAGGAAAAACTGCTTATAGTATGAAAAGTGCCCATTGCAGAAAGAGCTCAAATTCGAAAAACAAACACATATTCCTGTTCCCCTGCCTCCCCGAAGACCAAAAAACCATGACTTTTGCAGATCTGAATTTTCCTTGCGGAGATAGCCCATGCTATATCTTGCATTTGTTAGGAAAAACTGCTTATAGTATGAAAACTGCCCATTGCAGATAGAGCTCAAATTCGAAAAACAAACACATATTCCTGTTCCCCAGCCTCCCCGAAGACGAAAAAACCATGACTTTTGCAGATCTGAAGTTTCCTTGCGGAGATAGCCCATGCTATATCTTGCATTTGTTAGGAAAATCTGCTTAGAGCATGAAAAGTGCCCATTGCAGAAAGAGCTCAAATTCGAAAAACAAACACGTATTCATGTTCTCCGGCTCACTGAACACCAAAAAACCATTTCTTTTGCAGATGTGAAGTTTCCTTGCGGAGATAGCCCATGCTATATCTTGCATTTGTTAGGAAAAACTGCTTAGAGCATGAAAAGTGCCCATTGCAGAAAGAGCGCAAATTCGAAAAACAAACACGTATTCATGTTCCCCCGGCTCACTGAACACCAAAAAACCATGAGTTTTGCAGATGTGAAGTTTCCTTGCGGAGATAGCCCATGCTATATCTTGCATTTGTTAGGAAAAACTGCTTATAGTATGAAAAGTGCCCATTGCAGAAAGAGCTCAAATTCAAAAACCAAACACATATTCATGTTCCCCTGCCTCCCCGAAGACCAAAAAACCATGACTTTTGCAGATCTGAAGTTTCCTTGCGGAGATAGCCCATGCTATATCTTGCATTTGTTAGGAAAAACTGCTTATAGCATGAAAAGTGCCCATTGCAGATAGAGCTCAAATTCGAAAAACAAACACATATTCCTGTTCCCCTGCCTCCCCGAAGACCAAAAAACCATGACTTTTGCAGATCTGAAGTTTCCTTGCGGAGATAGCCCATGCTATATCTTGCATTTGTTAGGAAAAACTGCTTATAGTATGAAAACTGCCCATTGCAGAAAGAGCTCAAATTCGAAAAACAAACACATATTCCTGTTCCCCTGCCTCCCCGAAGACAAAAAAACCATGACTTTTGCAGATGTGAAGTTTCCTTGCGGAGATAGCCCATGCTATATCTTGCATTTGTTAGGAAAAACTGCTTATAGCATGAAAAGTGCCCATTGCAGATAGAGCTCAAATTCGAAAAACAAACACATATTCCTGTTCCCCTGCCTCCCCGAAGACCAAAAAACCATGACTTTTGCAGATCTGAAGTTTCCTTGCGGAGATAGCCCATGCTATATCTTGCATTTGTTAGGAAAAACTGCTTAGAGCATGAAAAGTGCCCATTGCAGAAAGAGCTCAAATTCGAAAAACAAACACGTATTCATGATCCCCCGGCTCACTGAACACCAAAAAACCATGAGTTTTGCAGATCTGAAGTTTCCTTGCGGAGATAGCCCATGCTATATCTTGCATTTGTTAGGAAAAACTGCTTATAGCATGAAAAGTGCCCATTGCAGATAGAGCTCAAATTCGCAAAACAAACACATATTCCTGTTCCCCAGCCTCCCCGAAGACGAAAAAACCATGACTTTTGCAGATCTGAAGTTTCCTTGCGGAGATAGCCCATGCTATATCTTGCATTTGTTAGGAAAAACTGCTTAGAGCATGAAAAGTGCCCATTGCAGAAAGAGCTCAAATTCGAAAAACAAACACGTATTCATGTTCCCCCGGCTCACTGAACACCAAAAAACCATGACTTTTGCAGATCTGAAGTTTCCTTGCGGAGATAGCCCATGTTATATCTTGCATTTGTTAGGAAAAACTGCTTATAGTATGAAAAGTGCCCATTGCAGAAAGAGCTCAAATTCGAAAAACAAACACATATTCCTGTTCCCCTGCCTCCCCGAAGACCAAAAAACCATGACTTTTGCAGATCTGAATTTTCCTTGCGGAGATAGCCCATGCTATATCTTATTTATTTATTTATTTTATTTATTAGTTTTTATAAACCGCCCTTCTCCCGAGGGACTCGGGGCGGTGTACAGAGGAAGGAAGGTATACAGATCGAACAATAAAAATAATAAGAAACACTAATGAACACAAACTGGGACCCCAATTAACGCTATCATGCCAGGCCAGCCTGCTGAAACAGGAAAGTTTTTAAGTCGCGACGGAAGGTACGGAGGTCAGGGGCCATCCGGATTTCTGTTGGTAAGGTGTTCCAGAGGGCTGGCGCACCCACTGAGAATGCCCTCCCCCTGGGGGCCACCAGCCGACATTCCTTGAGCGGTGGCACCCTGAGGAGGCCCTCTCTGTGGGAGCGCACAGGACGGTGGGGTGCTGACATCGGCAGAAGGTGCTCCCGAAGGTAGTCCGGACCCATGCCATGTAGGGCTTTGTAAGTCATCGTTAGCACCTTGAACTTCACACGGAAGGCAGCCGGAAGCCAGTGCAGCGCACGGAGGAGAGGTGTGATATGGGAGTATCGGGAGGCTCCCAAGAGTGTCCGTGCCGCCGCACTTTGCACCAGTTGAAGCTTCCGAGTGGATCTCAAGGGCAGCCCCATGTAGAGAGCGTTACAATAGTCTAGGCGAGATGTCACAAGGGCATGGGTGACTGTACGTAAGGAATCCAGGTCCAGATAAGGCCGTAGTTGGCGAATTAGTCGAACCCGGGAGAAGGCCCCCTTGGTCACAGCTCCAATGTGGTCTTCCAGGGAGAGCTGCGAGTCTAGGAGGACACCCAGGTTGCGGGCCCTATCAACAGGGGGAAGTAACTTGTCCCCAATGTTAAGCAGTGGGACGTTCTGAATCTCCTGGTTTCCCGGTACGTACAGCCATTCAGTCTTGTCCGGGTTCAGTTGAAGCCTGTTTCTCCCCATCCATTCCCGGACCGCTTTCAGGCAGCGGGACATCACGTCTAGGGCATCACTGATATTGTTTGGAGTTGAGATAAAAAGCTGGGTGTCATCAGCATACTGATGGTACCCTACTCCAAAACTGCGAATGATCTCACCCAGCGGTTTCATGTAGATGTTGAACAGGAGAGGCGAGAGGACCGACCCCTGAGGGACTCCGCAAGCGAGAGGCCTCGGGGTCGACCTCTGTCCCCCTGTCAGCACCGACTGCGAGCGACCCTGGAGAAAGGAGGAGAACCAACGCAGAACCGTGCCTCCCACTCCCAGTCCCCTGAGGCGTCGCAGCAAGATACCATGGTCGATGGTATCGAAAGCCGCCGAGAGGTCTAATAAGACTAGGACAGAGGAATGGCCCCTGTCCCGGGCTCTCCAGAGATCATGCCGTCTCCGTGCTGTAGCCCGGCCTGAAACCCGATTGGTACGGGTCTAGATAAACCGCTTCATCCAGGATCTGAGGAAGTTGGTGCGCCACCACGCTCTCAACAACCTTCGCAAGGAAGCGAAGATTGGAGACTGGACGAAAGTTATTCAAAGAGGATGGGTCCAAGGTGGGCTTCTTGAGGAGAGGTCTCACCACCGCCTCCTTCAAGGCGGTGGGGAAGTGACCCTCACTCAGAGAAGCAGAGATGACCGCTAGGAACCAGCCTCGTGTCGCCTCTCGAGCTGCATAGGCCAGCCAGGAAGGGCACGGGTCCAGTAAGCATGTGGAGGAGCTTAACCTTCTCATAATCCTGTCCACTTCCTTAGGAGTTACAGGATCAAATTCTTCCCAGATGACGTCGACAAGACTGTCCATGTCTTGTTCTTCCATCTCAGCCCAGTTGGAGTCCAGACCAGTTCGAATCCGAGCGATTTTATCCAGCAGATATTGACCAAATTCCTCGGCTCGACCCTGCAAGGGTTCCTCCCTCACCTCTTGGTTTAATAGGGAGCGAGTCACCCTGAACAAGGCAGCTGGGCGATTATCTGCGGACGCGATGAGGGTGGAAAAGTAGTTGGATTTTGCCACCCTTATCGCAGCGAGATAAGACCTGGTGAGGATTCTTAGTCGCAATCGGTCGGATTCGGATCGACTGGACCTCCAACGGCTCTCTAGGCCCCGTCTCCGACGCTTCATCTCCCGGAGCTCCTCGGTGAACCATGGGGCTCGCTGGGATCTGCGCCGGGTCAGAGGCCGCAAGGGTACAACTCGGTCCAGAGCCTCCGTGGCTGCCTTTTCCCAGGCTTCCACTAAGGCTTCCGCCGAGCTGTGAGCAGGGGGTGCATGCGAGTCCCTAAGCGCTGCCTGGAACTTATCAGGGTCCATTAGGCGCCTAGGGCGGTACCATCTGACTGGCACCGTGCACCCACGGTGGGGGGTGGCAAGGGGGAAGTCTAGCCGCAGGAGGTGGTGATCGGTCCATGACAGGGGCGTAACAGTTGTGGCACCCCCACCGACATCATCACGCCACCGTCCAGACAAGAACACCAAGTCTGGGTTGTGGCCTCTCTCATGAGTCGGCCCAGAAATTATTTGCAACAGGTCCATGGCCGTCATGGAAGCCATGAACTCCCGAGCCAGTTCGGACGATCCTCCCAGGGACGGTAGATTAAAGTCGCCCAAGACCATGAGTCTTGGGAATTCAACCACCAACTCTGAGAGGACATCGAGTAGCTCGGGTAGGGCCGCCGCTGCACGATTAGGTGGTAGGTACGCCAGCAGCAGACCCAGCTGCGCCCCTGGGCCGAATCTCAGTAGGAGAGACTCACACCCGACCATCTGAGGGACGGTGGTCTCTCGCGGGCTAAGGGATTCCCTGATGATAACTGCCACTCCCCCGCCCCTCCCATGAGCCCGGGGCTGGTGCAGTACCTGGAAACCTGGCGGGCAGAGGTCAACCAGAGGAACACCCCCCTCTGGGCCCAGCCAGGTTTCCGTGATGCAGGCCAGGTCCGCATGCTCACTCTCCAATAGGTCACGAATGAGGTGAGCTTTGTTGGCTGCGGACCTTGCATTCAGGTAGACCAGCCTCAGCATGGGAGGGTGCGCACCTTTGCTCCCGGGTCCTCCGGGGGAGAACAGAGGGTCGGAGCGTCTCACCGCCTTTACAGAGCGGAGATGACACTCCCGGTGACGATACGGCCCTCTGTCTGTGCACCTTCTGCCATTCCCCACCATCCTAGGGATGGGACGTTCGTCAGTACGCCACTGGGTGTTATCGGCGACTGGCCCTCGTTGTACGCCGTCGCGAACGGCCGTGGGCCTGGCATGCGTTATGGTGGCTGGAAGGTGTGCCTTTCCCGCGCAACCATAGTCTCCTCCCTCCCCCCTCCCTAACCCCACAAAAAACTTAGCTAAGAACTTAATCAGGGGCCTCTTGATGGGAATGTGCTGGAGGCCCCTGACCCTGCCCGGCCATCTCTCAGAGGCCCAGTGGTTGGGCCCGTCATCAAGATTGGATGTGATGAAGGCGGGTCGCACCCAGGAGAGTGGGGAACCCCTGAGGGCGTGCAGTGCTATGCTAGAGTATTGAACGGGTATAGTCACAGGTGGTTCCGGGAAGGCTGTCCCCTGGATGGTGAATTTGCAGGAGGGTCGAGCCGGGTAGGTGCGTATCTGGATCGTCGCCCTGCCACTGCCACTTGGCCGGGCGAACCCCCAGAAGCAGGCCACTCCTCATCCTCTCACGATGGGTTGTGTCTCTGCTTCCGGAGGTGGTCCAGAACGTACTCTGGGTGAGGCATACCCCATAGAGCTCTCACCACTATGGGGTAGCAGGTGTATGGCCCAGCCACTCTGCCACCGTGGCTAGCACCCAGGCCCGTTATGTCCTGTGGGGAGAGAATGGGCAAAGATGGGTGAGAATGGGCAGAAGGCAGGATGGAGGGATCCATTAATTGGCGTCAGCTCCGGTGGTTCAGCCGCCCCAAACAGTTCCCTCCCTGATCCTCTGGGCGTTGTTCCCGGCCGCAGTTCCATGGCCCCTATTGGTTGGGGACCGTCCAGAGCGTGGCATCTCAGAGGTACGGGAGTCCCTGGTGTCATGCCCCTGGTGTTGCCGTCTCCGATCAAGATGTTTCGAGGAGGTGGGTCGGGCCGTCGCCTCCATTGTCCAGCGTCTCCTTTGGTGCGCATCTTTCGGAGGCACCGCCGTCCAGGGGCAGCCCACGGTGGTCGAGACGCCGCACCGCTGCTCTTACCGCCGAAGATGCCGCCGCCACCCGGGAGCCGGTCAGGGGCAGAGCAGAGCCTTCGGCCCCTCCTGTATGGCTGCGAGGGCTGCCGTGGTCCAGGGTTGTTGTGGTCCAGGGGCGGGTCTCTCACCTCCGGCGCCGCCGATGCCTCCGCCTCCGCCACCCGGCTGGTCCAGCTGGTCCGCGGCGTCTCCGCTGATAACCTGGAGACGCCGCCGTCGCCCGGGAGCCGGTGGGGGGGGGGCCGGGGCAGAGCAGAGCCTCCGGCCCCTCCTGGATGGCTGCGACGGCTGCCGTGGTCCAGGGGCGGGTCTCTCACCTCCGGCGCCGCCGATGCCTTCGCCTCCGCCACCCAGCTGGTCCAGCTGGTGCCGCCGTCGCCCGGGAGCCGGTGGGGGGGGGGCGGGGCAGAGCAGAGCCTCCGGCCCCTCCTGGATGGCTGCGACGGCTGCCGTGGTCCAGGGGCGGGTCTCTCACCTCCGGCGCCGCCGATGCCTTCGCCTCCGCCACCCAGCTGGTCCAGCTGGTCCGCGGCGTCTCCGCTGATAACCTGGAGACGCCGCCGTCGCCCGGGAGCCGGTGGGGGGGGGGCCGGGGCAGAGCAGAGCCTCCGGCCCCTCCTGGATGGCTGCGACGGCTGCCGTGGTCCAGGGGCGGGTCTCTCACCTCCGGCGCCGCCGATGCCTTCGCCTCCGCCACCCAGCTGGTCCAGCTGGTCCGCGGCGTCTCCGCTGATAACCTGGAGACGCCGCCGTCGCCCGGGAGCCGGTGGGGGGGGGGCCGGGGCAGAGCAGAGCCTCCGGCCCCTCCTGGATGGCTGCGACGGCTGCCGTGGTCCAGGGGCGGGTCTCTCACCTCCAGCACCGCCGATGCCTTCGCCTCCGCCACCCAGCTGGTCCAGCTGGTCCGCGGCGTCTCCGCTGATAACCTGGAGACGCCGCCGTCGCCCGGGAGCCTGTGGGGGGGCCGGGGCAGAGCAGAGCCTCCGGCCCCTCCTCGATGGCCAGGGGGGGGGGTCCTGGAGGCGCCCCGCCGCCACCGCCATCGCCGTTGCCAGCGTCCCTGGATCCACGACCAGCCTGGGGGCTTGAAAAAAAATCGTTGCCGCAGCCGCTGCCATCCTTCCCGCCGGGGCCTCCGCCGCACAGCTGATCGGCGGAGGCGCCGCCCTTGCTCAGCAGTTGACAGCGGCAGAGGCAGGGCGGAGGGTGCTGGCTCCGTTATAACGGTCGCCAGCGGCCCAGGCGGCGGGGCAGGGGTGTCCTGGCACCCCTGCAGTTGTTCCGGGAGGCAGCGGGCGGCATAGTTACCCAGCTGTTTTGCCCGAAATTCTTGCCCCACCCCAGGGGTCCATTGACGTCCCTGGGGGGCTCCTGGGGGGACGCCTTACTGTTGGGGGCTACGGAGCTCTCCCCAGCGCGTCCGCCATCTTCGGAGCCGGCAAAAAAAAAAAAAAAAAAAAAATATCTTGCATTTGTTAGGAAAAACTGCTTATAGTATGAAAACTGCCCATTGCAGAAAGAGCTCAAATTCGAAAAACAAACACATATTCCTGTTCTCCTGCCTCCCCGAAGACAAAAAAACCATGACTTTTGCAGATGTGAAGTTTCCTTGCGGAGATAGCCCATCCTATATCTTGCATTTGTTAGGAAAAACTGCTTATAGCATGAAAAGTGCCCATTGCAGATAGAGCTCAAATTCGAAAAACAAACACATATTCCTGTTCCCCTGCCTCCCCGAAGACCAAAAAACCATGACGTTTGCAGATCTGAAGTTTCCTTGCGGAGATAGCCCATGCTATATCTTGCATTTGTTAGGAAAAACTGCTTAGAGCATGAAAAGTGCCCATTGCAGAAAGAGCTCAAATTCGAAAAACAAACACGTATTCATGATCCCCCGGCTCACTGAACACCAAAAAACCATGAGTTTTGCAGATCTGAAGTTTCCTTGCGGAGATAGCCCATGCTATATCTTGCATTTGTTAGGAAAAACTGCTTATAGCATGAAAAGTGCCCATTGCAGATAGAGCTCAAATTCGCAAAGCAAACACATATTCCTGTTCCCCAGCCTCCCCGAAGACCAAAAAACCATGACTTTTGCAGATCTGAATTTTCCTTGCGGAGATAGCCCATGCTATATCTTGCATTTGTTAGGAAAAACTGCTTATAGTATGAAAACTGCCCATTGCAGAAAGAGCTCAAATTCGAAAAACAAACACATATTCCTGTTCCCCTGCCTCCCCGAAGACAAAAAAACCATGACTTTTGCAGATGTGAAGTTTCCTTGCGGAGATAGCCCATGCTATATCTTGCATTTGTTAGGAAAAACTGCTTATAGTATGAAAAGTGCCCATTGCAGAAAGAGCTCAAATTCGAAAAACAAACACATATTCCTGTTCCCCTGCCTCCCCGAAGACCAAAAAACCATGACTTTTGCAGATCTGAAGTTTCCTTGCGGAGATAGCCCATGCTATATCTTGCATTTGTTAGGAAAAACTGCTTAGAGCATGAAAAGTGCCCATTGCAGAAAGAGCTCAAATTCGAAAAACAAACACGTATTCATGATCCCCCGGCTCACTGAACACCAAAAAACCATGAGTTTTGCAGATCTGAAGTTTCCTTGCGGAGATAGCCCATGCTATATCTTGCATTTGTTAGGAAAAACTGCTTATAGCATGAAAAGTGCCCATTGCAGATAGAGCTCAAATTCGCAAAACAAACACATATTCCTGTTCCCCAGCCTCCCCAAAGACGAAAAAACCATGACTTTTGCAGATCTGAAGTTTCCTTGCGGAGATAGCCCATGCTATATCTTGCATTTGTTAGGAAAAACTGCTTAGAGCATGAAAAGTGCCCATTGCAGAAAGAGCTCAAATTCGAAAAACAAACACGTATTCATGTTCCCCCGGCTCACTGAACACCAAAAAACCATGACTTTTGCAGATCGGATGTCTCCTTGCGGAGAAAGCCCATGTTATATCTTGCATTTGTTAGGAAAAACTGCTTATAGCATGAAAAGTGCCCATTGCAGATAGAGCTCAAATTCGCAAAACAAACACATATTCCTGTTCCCCTGCCTCCCCGAAGACCAAAAAACCATGACTTTTGCAGATCTGAATTTTCCTTGCGGAGATAGCCCATGCTATATCTTGCATTTGTTAGGAAAAACTGCTTATAGTATGAAAACTGCCCATTGCAGAAAGAGCTCAAATTCGAAAAACAAACACATATTCCTGTTCTCCTGCCTCCCCGAAGACAAAAAAACCATGACTTTTGCAGATGTGAAGTTTCCTTGCGGAGATAGCCCATCCTATATCTTGCATTTGTTAGGAAAAACTGCTTAGAGCATGAAAAGTGCCCATTGCAGAAAGAGCTCAAATTCGAAAAACAAACACGTATTCATGATCCCCCGGCTCACTGAACACCAAAAAACCATGAGTTTTGCAGATCTGAAGTTTCCTTGCGGAGATAGCCCATGCTATATCTTGCATTTGTTAGGAAAAACTGCTTATAGCATGAAAAGTGCCCATTGCAGATAGAGCTCAAATTCGCAAAACAAACACATATTCCTGTTCCCCTGCCTCCCCGAAGACCAAAAAACCATGACGTTTGCAGATCTGAAGTTTCCTTGCGGAGATAGCCCATGCTATATCTTGCATTTGTTAGGAAAAACTGCTTAGAGCATGAAAAGTGCCCATTGCAGAAAGAGCTCAAATTCGAAAAACAAACACGTATTCATGATCCCCCGGCTCACTGAACACCAAAAAACCATGAGTTTTGCAGATCTGAAGTTTCCTTGCGGAGATAGCCCATGCTATATCTTGCATTTGTTAGGAAAAACTGCTTATAGCATGAAAAGTGCCCATTGCAGATAGAGCTCAAATTCGCAAAACAAACACATATTCCTGTTCCCCAGCCTCCCCGAAGACCAAAAAGCCATGACTTTTGCAGATCTGAATTTTCCTTGCGGAGATAGCCCATGCTATATCTTGCATTTGTTAGGAAAAACTGCTTATAGTATGAAAACTGCCCATTGCAGAAAGAGCTCAAATTCGAAAAACAAACACATATTCCTGTTCCCCTGCCTCCCCGAAGACAAAAAAACCATGACTTTTGCAGATGTGAAGTTTCCTTGCGGAGATAGCCCATGCTATATCTTGCATTTGTTAGGAAAAACTGCTTATAGTATGAAAAGTGCCCATTGCAGAAAGAGCTCAAATTCGAAAAACAAACACATATTCCTGTTCCCCTGCCTCCCCGAAGACCAAAAAACCATGACTTTTGCAGATCTGAAGTTTCCTTGCGGAGATAGCCCATGCTATATCTTGCATTTGTTAGGAAAAACTGCTTATAGTATGAAAACTGCCCATTGCAGAAAGAGCTCAAATTCGAAAAACAAACACATATTCCTGTTCTCCTGCCTCCCCGAAGACAAAAAAACCATGACTTTTGCAGATGTGAAGTTTCCTTGCGGAGATAGCCCATGCTATATCTTGCATTTGTTAGGAAAAACTGCTTAGAGCATGAAAAGTGCCCATTGCAGATAGAGCTCAAATTCGCAAAACAAACACATATTCCTGTTCCCCTGCCTCCCCGAAGACCAAAAAACCATGACGTTTGCAGATCTGAAGTTTCCTTGCGGAGATAGCCCATGCTATATCTTGCATTTGTTAGGAAAAACTGCTTAGAGCATGAAAAGTGCCCATTGCAGAAAGAGCTCAAATTCGAAAAACAAACACGTATTCATGATCCCCCGGCTCACTGAACACCAAAAAACCATGAGTTTTGCAGATCTGAAGTTTCCTTGCGGAGATAGCCCATGCTATATCTTGCATTTGTTAGGAAAAACTGCTTATAGCATGAAAAGTGCCCATTGCAGATAGAGCTCAAATTCGAAAAACAAACACATATTCCTGTTCCCCAGCCTCCCCGAAGACCAAAAAACCATGACTTTTGCAGATCTGAATTTTCCTTGCGGAGATAGCCCATGCTATATCTTGCATTTGTTAGGAAAAACTGCTTATAGTATGAAAACTGCCCATTGCAGAAAGAGCTCAAATTCGAAAAACAAACACATATTCCTGTTCCCCTGCCTCCCCGAAGACAAAAAAACCATGACTTTTGCAGATGTGAAGTTTCCTTGCGGAGATAGCCCATGCTATATCTTGCATTTGTTAGGAAAAACTGCTTATAGTATGAAAAGTGCCCATTGCAGAAAGAGCTCAAATTCGAAAAACAAACACATATTCCTGTTCCCCTGCCTCCCCGAAGACCAAAAAACCATGACTTTTGCAGATCTGAAGTTTCCTTGCGGAGATAGCCCATGCTATATCTTGCATTTGTTAGGAAAAACTGCTTAGAGCATGAAAAGTGCCCATTGCAGAAAGAGCTCAAATTCGAAAAACAAACACGTATTCATGATCCCCCGGCTCACTGAACACCAAAAAACCATGAGTTTTGCAGATCTGAAGTTTCCTTGCGGAGATAGCCCATGCTATATCTTGCATTTGTTAGGAAAAACTGCTTATAGCATGAAAAGTGCCCATTGCAGATAGAGCTCAAATTCGCAAAACAAACACATATTCCTGTTCCCCAGCCTCCCCAAAGACGAAAAAACCATGACTTTTGCAGATCTGAAGTTTCCTTGTGGAGATAGCCCATGCTATATCTTGCATTTGTTAGGAAAAACTGCTTAGAGCATGAAAAGTGCCCATTGCAGAAAGAGCTCAAATTCGAAAAACAAACACGTATTCATGTTCCCCCGGCTCACTGAACACCAAAAAACCATGACTTTTGCAGATCGGATGTCTCCTTGCGGAGAAAGCCCATGTTATATCTTGCATTTGTTAGGAAAAACTGCTTATAGCATGAAAAGTGCCCATTGCAGATAGAGCTCAAATTCGCAAAACAAACACATATTCCTGTTCCCCTGCCTCCCCGAAGACCAAAAAACCATGACTTTTGCAGATCTGAATTTTCCTTGCGGAGATAGCCCATGCTATATCTTGCATTTGTTAGGAAAAACTGCTTATAGTATGAAAACTGCCCATTGCAGAAAGAGCTCAAATTCGAAAAACAAACACATATTCCTGTTCTCCTGCCTCCCCGAAGACAAAAAAACCATGACTTTTGCAGATGTGAAGTTTCCTTGCGGAGATAACCCATCCTATATCTTGCATTTGTTAGGAAAAACTGCTTAGAGCATGAAAAGTGCCCATTGCAGAAAGAGCTCAAATTCGAAAAACAAACACGTATTCATGATCCCCCGGCTCACTGAACACCAAAAAACCATGAGTTTTGCAGATCTGAAGTTTCCTTGCGGAGATAGCCCATGCTATATCTTGCATTTGTTAGGAAAAACTGCTTATAGCATGAAAAGTGCCCATTGCAGAAAGAGCTCAAATTCGAAAAACAAACACGTATTCATGTTCCCCCGGCTCACTGAACACCAAAAAACCATGACTTTTGCAGATCGGATGTCTCCTTGCGGAGAAAGCCCATGTTATATCTTGCATTTGTTAGGAAAAACTGCTTATAGCATGAAAAGTGCCCATTGCAGATAGAGCTCAAATTCGCAAAACAAACACATATTCCTGTTCCCCTGCCTCCCCGAAGACCAAAAAACCATGACTTTTGCAGATCTGAATTTTCCTTGCGGAGATAGCCCATGCTATATCTTGCATTTGTTAGGAAAAACTGCTTATAGTATGAAAACTGCCCATTGCAGAAAGAGCTCAAATTCGAAAAACAAACACATATTCCTGTTCTCCTGCCTCCCCGAAGACAAAAAAACCATGACTTTTGCAGATGTGAAGTTTCCTTGCGGAGATAACCCATCCTATATCTTGCATTTGTTAGGAAAAACTGCTTAGAGCATGAAAAGTGCCCATTGCAGAAAGAGCTCAAATTCGAAAAACAAACACGTATTCATGATCCCCCGGCTCACTGAACACCAAAAAACCATGAGTTTTGCAGATCTGAAGTTTCCTTGCGGAGATAGCCCATGCTATATCTTGCATTTGTTAGGAAAAACTGCTTATAGCATGAAAAGTGCCCATTGCAGATAGAGCTCAAATTCGCAAAACAAACACATATTCCTGTTCCCCAGCCTCCCCGAAGACGAAAAAACCATGACTTTTGCAGATCTGAAGTTTCCTTGCGGAGATAGCCCATGCTATATCTTGCATTTGTTAGGAAAAACTGCTTAGAGCATGAAAAGTGCCCATTGCAGAAAGAGCTCAAATTCGAAAAACAAACACGTATTCATGTTCCCCCGGCTCACTGAACACCAAAAAACCATGACTTTTGCAGATCTGAATTTTCCTTGCGGAGATAGCCCATGCTATATCTTGCATTTGTTAGGAAAAACTGCTTATAGTATGAAAACTGCCCATTGCAGAAAGAGCTCAAATTCGAAAAACAAACACATATTCCTGTTCCCCTGCCTCCCCGAAGATCAAAAAACCATGACTTTTGCAGATGTGAAGTTTCCTTGCGGAGATAGCCCATGGTATATCTTGCATTTGTTAGGAAAAACTACTTAGAGCATGAAAAGTGCCCATTGCAGAAAGAGCTCAAATTCGAAAAACAAACACATATTCCTGTTCCCCTCCCTCCCCGAAGACGAAAAAACCATGACTTTTGCAGATCTGAAGTTTCCTTGCGGAGATAGCCCATGCTATATCTTGCATTTGTTAGGAAAAACTGCTTATAGCATGAAAAGTGCCCATTGCAGAAAGAGCTCAAATTCGAAAAACAAACACATATTCCTGTTCCCCTCCCTCCCCGAAGACGAAAAAACCATGACTTTTGCAGATCTGAATTTTCCTTGCGGAGATAGCCCATGCTATATCTTGCATTTGTTAGGAAAAACTGCTTATAGTATGAAAACTGCCCATTGCAGAAAGAGCTCAAATTCGAAAAACAAACACATATTCCTGTTCCCCTGCCTCCCCGAAGACAAAAAAACCATGACTTTTGCAGATGTGAAGTTTCCTTGCGGAGATAGCCCATCCTATATCTTGCATTTGTTAGGAAAAACTGCTTATAGCATGAAAAGTGCCCATTGCAGATAGAGCTCAAATTCGAAAAACAAACACATATTCCTGTTCCCCTGCCTCCCCGAAGACCAAAAAACCATGACTTTTGCAGATCTGAAGTTTCCTTGCGGAGATAGCCCATGCTATATCTTGCATTTGTTAGGAAAAACTGCTTAGAGCATGAAAAGTGCCCATTGCAGAAAGAGCTCAAATTCGAAAAACAAACACGTATTCATGTTCCCCCGGCTCACTGAACACCAAAAAACCATGACTTTTGCAGATCGGATGTCTCCTTGCGGAGAAAGCCCATGTTATATCTTGCATTTGTTAGGAAAAACTGCTTATAGCATGAAAAGTGCCCATTGCAGATAGAGCTCAAATTCGCAAAACAAACACATATTCCTGTTCCCCTGCCTCCCCGAAGACCAAAAAACCATGACTTTTGCAGATCTGAATTTTCCTTGCGGAGATAGCCCATGCTATATCTTGCATTTGTTAGGAAAAACTGCTTATAGTATGAAAACTGCCCATTGCAGAAAGAGCTCAAATTCGAAAAACAAACACATATTCCTGTTCTCCTGCCTCCCCGAAGACAAAAAAACCATGACTTTTGCAGATGTGAAGTTTCCTTGCGGAGATAGCCCATCCTATATCTTGCATTTGTTAGGAAAAACTGCTTAGAGCATGAAAAGTGCCCATTGCAGAAAGAGCTCAAATTCGAAAAACAAACACGTATTCATGATCCCCCGGCTCACTGAACACCAAAAAACCATGAGTTTTGCAGATCTGAAGTTTCCTTGCGGAGATAGCCCATGCTATATCTTGCATTTGTTAGGAAAAACTGCTTATAGCATGAAAAGTGCCCATTGCAGATAGAGCTCAAATTCGCAAAACAAACACATATTCCTGTTCCCCTGCCTCCCCGAAGACCAAAAAACCATGACGTTTGCAGATCTGAAGTTTCCTTGCGGAGATAGCCCATGCTATATCTTGCATTTGTTAGGAAAAACTGCTTAGAGCATGAAAAGTGCCCATTCCAGAAAGAGCTCAAATTCGAAAAACAAACACGTATTCATGATCCCCCGGCTCACTGAACACCAAAAAACCATGAGTTTTGCAGATCTGAAGTTTCCTTGCGGAGATAGCCCATGCTATATCTTGCATTTGTTAGGAAAAACTGCTTATAGCATGAAAAGTGCCCATTGCAGATAGAGCTCAAATTCGCAAAACAAACACATATTCCTGTTCCCCAGCCTCCCCGAAGACCAAAAAACCATGACTTTTGCAGATCTGAATTTTCCTTGCGGAGATAGCCCATGCTATATCTTGCATTTGTTAGGAAAAACTGCTTATAGTATGAAAACTGCCCATTGCAGAAAGAGCTCAAATTCGAAAAACAAACACATATTCCTGTTCCCCTGCCTCCCCGAAGACAAAAAAACCATGACTTTTGCAGATGTGAAGTTTCCTTGCGGAGATAGCCCATGCTATATCTTGCATTTGTTAGGAAAAACTGCTTATAGTATGAAAAGTGCCCATTGCAGAAAGAGCTCAAATTCGAAAAACAAACACATATTCCTGTTCCCCTGCCTCCCCGAAGACCAAAAAACCATGACTTTTGCAGATCTGAAGTTTCCTTGCGGAGATAGCCCATGCTATATCTTGCATTTGTTAGGAAAAACTGCTTATAGTATGAAAACTGCCCATTGCAGAAAGAGCTCAAATTCGAAAAACAAACACATATTCCTGTTCTCCTGCCTCCCCGAAGACAAAAAAACCATGACTTTTGCAGATGTGAAGTTTCCTTGCGGAGATAGCCCATGCTATATCTTGCATTTGTTAGGAAAAACTGCTTAGAGCATGAAAAGTGCCCATTGCAGATAGAGCTCAAATTCGCAAAACAAACACATATTCCTGTTCCCCTGCCTCCCCGAAGACCAAAAAACCATGACGTTTGCAGATCTGAAGTTTCCTTGCGGAGATAGCCCATGCTATATCTTGCATTTGTTAGGAAAAACTGCTTAGAGCATGAAAAGTGCCCATTGCAGAAAGAGCTCAAATTCGAAAAACAAACACGTATTCATGATCCCCCGGCTCACTGAACACCAAAAAACCATGAGTTTTGCAGATCTGAAGTTTCCTTGCGGAGATAGCCCATGCTATATCTTGCATTTGTTAGGAAAAACTGCTTATAGCATGAAAAGTGCCCATTGCAGATAGAGCTCAAATTCGCAAAACAAACACATATTCCTGTTCCCCTGCCTCCCCGAAGACCAAAAAAACCATGACTTTTGCAGATCTGAATTTTCCTTGCGGAGATAGCCCATGCTATATCTTGCATTTGTTAGGAAAAACTGCTTATAGTATGAAAACTGCCCATTGCAGAAAGAGCTCAAATTCGAAAAACAAACACATATTCCTGTTCTCCTGCCTCCCCGAAGACAAAAAAACCATGACTTTTGCAGATGTGAAGTTTCCTTGCGGAGATAGCCCATCCTATATCTTGCATTTGTTAGGAAAAACTGCTTAGAGCATGAAAAGTGCCCATTGCAGAAAGAGCTCAAATTCGAAAAACAAACACGTATTCATGATCCCCCGGCTCACTGAACACCAAAAAACCATGAGTTTTGCAGATCTGAAGTTTCCTTGCGGAGATAGCCCATGCTATATCTTGCATTTGTTAGGAAAAACTGCTTATAGCATGAAAAGTGCCCATTGCAGATAGAGCTCAAATTCGCAAAACAAACACATATTCCTGTTCCCCTGCCTCCCCGAAGACCAAAAAACCATGACGTTTGCAGATCTGAAGTTTCCTTGCGGAGATAGCCCATGCTATATCTTGCATTTGTTAGGAAAAACTGCTTAGAGCATGAAAAGTGCCCATTCCAGAAAGAGCTCAAATTCGAAAAACAAACACGTATTCATGATCCCCCGGCTCACTGAACACCAAAAAACCATGAGTTTTGCAGATCTGAAGTTTCCTTGCGGAGATAGCCCATGCTATATCTTGCATTTGTTAGGAAAAACTGCTTATAGCATGAAAAGTGCCCATTGCAGATAGAGCTCAAATTCGAAAAACAAACACATATTCCTGTTCTCCTGCCTCCCCGAAGACAAAAAAACCATGACTTTTGCAGATGTGAAGTTTCCTTGCGGAGATAGCCCATGCTATATCTTGCATTTGTTAGGAAAAACTGCTTAGAGCATGAAAAGTGCCCATTGCAGATAGAGCTCAAATTCGCAAAAGAAACACATATTCCTGTTCCCCTGCCTCCCCGAAGACCAAAAAACCATGACGTTTGCAGATCTGAAGTTTCCTTGCGGAGATAGCCCATGCTATATCTTGCATTTGTTAGGAAAAACTGCTTAGAGCATGAAAAGTGCCCATTGCAGAAAGAGCTCAAATTCGAAAAACAAACACGTATTCATGATCCCCCGGCTCACTGAACACCAAAAAACCATGAGTTTTGCAGATCTGAAGTTTCCTTGCGGAGATAGCCCATGCTATATCTTGCATTTGTTAGGAAAAACTGCTTATAGCATGAAAAGTGCCCATTGCAGATAGAGCTCAAATTCGCAAAACAAACACATATTCCTGTTCCCCAGCCTCCCCGAAGACCAAAAAACCATGACTTTTGCAGATCTGAATTTTCCTTGCGGAGATAGCCCATGATATATCTTGCATTTGTTAGGAAAAACTGCTTATAGTATGAAAACTGCCCATTGCAGAAAGAGCTCAAATTCGAAAAACAAACACATATTCCTGTTCCC
Organism: Vipera berus; assembly: GCF_964194415.1. Classification (NCBI taxonomy): domain Eukaryota; kingdom Metazoa; phylum Chordata; class Lepidosauria; order Squamata; family Viperidae; genus Vipera; species Vipera berus. Next base: position 92,494,233 of record NC_138207.1, on the reverse strand, counting down.
CTGCCTCCCCGAAGACAAAAAAACCATGACTTTTGCAGATGTGAAGTTTCCTTGCGGAGATAGCCCATGCTATATCTTGCATTTGTTAGGAAAAACTGCTTATAGTATGAAAAGTGCCCATTGCAGAAAGAGCTCAAATTCGAAAAACAAACACATATTCCTGTTCCCCTGCCTCCCCGAAGACCAAAAAACCATGACTTTTGCAGATCTGAAGTTTCCTTGCGGAGATAGCCCATGCTATATCTTGCATTTGTTAGGAAAAACTGCTTAGAGCATGAAAAGTGCCCATTGCAGAAAGAGCTCAAATTCGAAAAACAAACACGTATTCATGATCCCCCGGCTCACTGAACACCAAAAAACCATGAGTTTTGCAGATCTGAAGTTTCCTTGCGGAGATAGCCCATGCTATATCTTGCATTTGTTAGGAAAAACTGCTTATAGCATGAAAAGTGCCCATTGCAGATAGAGCTCAAATTCGCAAAACAAACACATATTCCTGTTCCCCAGCCTCCCCAAAGACGAAAAAACCATGACTTTTGCAGATCTGAAGTTTCCTTGTGGAGATAGCCCATGCTATATCTTGCATTTGTTAGGAAAAACTGCTTAGAGCATGAAAAGTGCACATTGCAGAAAGAGCTCAAATTCGAAAAACAAACACGTATTCATGTTCCCCCGGCTCACTGAACACCAAAAAACCATGACTTTTGCAGATCGGATGTCTCCTTGCGGAGAAAGCCCATGTTATATCTTGCATTTGTTAGGAAAAACTGCTTATAGCATGAAAAGTGCCCATTGCAGATAGAGCTCAAATTCGCAAAACAAACACATATTCCTGTTCCCCTGCCTCCCCGAAGACCAAAAAACCATGACGTTTGCAGATCTGAAGTTTCCTTGCGGAGATAGCCCATGCTATATCTTGCATTTGTTAGGAAAAACTGCTTAGAGCATGAAAAGTGCCCATTGCAGAAAGAGCTCAAATTCGAAAAACAAACACGTATTCATGATCCCCCGGCTCACTGAACACCAAAAAACCATGAGTTTTGCAGATCTGAAGTTTCCTTGCGGAGATAGCCCATGCTATATCTTGCATTTGTTAGGAAAAACTGCTTATAGCATGAAAAGTGCCCATTGCAGATAGAGCTCAAATTCGCAAAGCAAACACATATTCCTGTTCCCCAGCCTCCCCGAAGACCAAAAAACCATGACTTTTGCAGATCTGAATTTTCCTTGCGGAGATAGCCCATGCTATATCTTGCATTTGTTAGGAAAAACTGCTTATAGTATGAAAACTGCCCATTGCAGAAAGAGCTTAAATTCGAAAAACAAACACATATTCCTGTTCCCCTGCCTCCCCGAAGACAAAAAAACCATGACTTTTGCAGATGTGAAGTTTCCTTGCGGAGATAGCCCATGCTATATCTTGCATTTGTTAGGAAAAACTGCTTATAGTATGAAAAGTGCCCATTGCAGAAAGAGCTCAAATTCGAAAAACAAACACATATTCCTGTTCCCCTGCCTCCCCGAAGACCAAAAAACCATGACTTTTGCAGATCTGAAGTTTCCTTGCGGAGATAGCCCATGCTATATCTTGCATTTGTTAGGAAAAACTGCTTAGAGCATGAAAAGTGCCCATTGCAGAAAGAGCTCAAATTCGAAAAACAAACACGTATTCATGATCCCCCGGCTCACTGAACACCAAAAAACCATGAGTTTTGCAGATCTGAAGTTTCCTTGCGGAGATAGCCCATGCTATATCTTGCATTTGTTAGGAAAAACTGCTTATAGCATGAAAAGTGCCCATTGCAGATAGAGCTCAAATTCGCAAAACAAACACATATTCCTGTTCCCCAGCCTCCCCAAAGACGAAAAAACCATGACTTTTGCAGATCTGAAGTTTCCTTGCGGAGATAGCCCATGCTATATCTTGCATTTGTTAGGAAAAACTGCTTAGAGCATGAAAAGTGCCCATTGCAGAAAGAGCTCAAATTCGAAAAACAAACACGTATTCATGTTCCCCCGGCTCACTGAACACCAAAAAACCATGACTTTTGCAGATCGGATGTCTCCTTGCGGAGAAAGCCCATGTTATATCTTGCATTTGTTAGGAAAAACTGCTTATAGCATGAAAAGTGCCCATTGCAGATAGAGCTCAAATTCGCAAAACAAACACATATTCCTGTTCCCCTGCCTCCCCGAAGACCAAAAAACCATGACTTTTGCAGATCTGAATTTTCCTTGCGGAGATAGCCCATGCTATATCTTGCATTTGTTAGGAAAAACTGCTTATAGTATGAAAACTGCCCATTGCAGAAAGAGCTCAAATTCGAAAAACAAACACATATTCCTGTTCTCCTGCCTCCCCGAAGACAAAAAAACCATGACTTTTGCAGATGTAAAGTTTCCTTGCGGAGATAGCCCATCCTATATCTTGCATTTGTTAGGAAAAACTGCTTAGAGCATGAAAAGTGCCCATTGCAGAAAGAGCTCAAATTCGAAAAACAAACACGTATTCATGATCCCCCGGCTCACTGAACACCAAAAAACCATGAGTTTTGCAGATCTGAAGTTTCCTTGCGGAGATAGCCCATGCTATATCTTGCATTTGTTAGGAAAAACTGCTTATAGCATGAAAAGTGCCCATTGCAGATAGAGCTCAAATTCGCAAAACAAACACATATTCCTGTTCCCCTGCCTCCCCGAAGACCAAAAAACCATGACGTTTGCAGATCTGAAGTTTCCTTGCGGAGATAGCCCATGCTATATCTTGCATTTGTTAGGAAAAACTGCTTAGAGCATGAAAAGTGCCCATTGCAGAAAGAGCTCAAATTCGAAAAACAAACACGTATTCATGATCCCCCGGCTCACTGAACACCAAAAAACCATGAGTTTTGCAGATCTGAAGTTTCCTTGCGGAGATAGCCCATGCTATATCTTGCATTTGTTAGGAAAAACTGCTTATAGCATGAAAAGTGCCCATTGCAGATAGAGCTCAAATTCGCAAAACAAACACATATTCCTGTTCCCCAGCCTCCCCGAAGACCAAAAAACCATGACTTTTGCAGATCTGAATTTTCCTTGCGGAGATAGCCCATGCTATATCTTGCATTTGTTAGGAAAAACTGCTTATAGTATGAAAACTGCCCATTGCAGAAAGAGCTCAAATTCGAAAAACAAACACATATTCCTGTTCCCCTGCCTCCCCGAAGACAAAAAAACCATGACTTTTGCAGATGTGAAGTTTCCTTGCGGAGATAGCCCATGCTATATCTTGCATTTGTTAGGAAAAACTGCTTATAGTATGAAAAGTGCCCATTGCAGAAAGAGCTCAAATTCGAAAAACAAACACATATTCCTGTTCCCCTGCCTCCCCGAAGACCAAAAAACCATGACTTTTGCAGATCTGAAGTTTCCTTGCGGAGATAGCCCATGCTATATCTTGCATTTGTTAGGAAAAACTGCTTATAGTATGAAAACTGCCCATTGCAGAAAGAGCTCAAATTCGAAAAACAAACACATATTCCTGTTCTCCTGCCTCCCCGAAGACAAAAAAACCATGACTTTTGCAGATGTGAAGTTTCCTTGCGGAGATAGCCCATGCTATATCTTGCATTTGTTAGGAAAAACTGCTTAGAGCATGAAAAGTGCCCATTGCAGATAGAGCTCAAATTCGCAAAACAAACACATATTCCTGTTCCCCTGCCTCCCCGAAGACCAAAAAACCATGACGTTTGCAGATCTGAAGTTTCCTTGCGGAGATAGCCCATGCTATATCTTGCATTTGTTAGGAAAAACTGCTTAGAGCATGAAAAGTGCCCATTGCAGAAAGAGCTCAAATTCGAAAAACAAACACGTATTCATGATCCCCCGGCTCACTGAACACCAAAAAACCATGAGTTTTGCAGATCTGAAGTTTCCTTGCGGAGATAGCCCATGCTATATCTTGCATTTGTTAGGAAAAACTGCTTATAGCATGAAAAGTGCCCATTGCAGATAGAGCTCAAATTCGCAAAACAAACACATATTCCTGTTCCCCAGCCTCCCCGAAGACCAAAAAACCATGACTTTTGCAGATCTGAATTTTCCTTGCGGAGATAGCCCATGCTATATCTTGCATTTGTTAGGAAAAACTGCTTATAGTATGAAAACTGCCCATTGCAGAAAGAGCTCAAATTCGAAAAACAAACACATATTCCTGTTCCCCTGCCTCCCCGAAGACAAAAAAACCATGACTTTTGCAGATGTGAAGTTTCCTTGCGGAGATAGCCCATGCTATATCTTGCATTTGTTAGGAAAAACTGCTTATAGTATGAAAAGTGCCCATTGCAGAAAGAGCTCAAATTCGAAAAACAAACACATATTCCTGTTCCCCTGCCTCCCCGAAGACCAAAAAACCATGACTTTTGCAGATCTGAAGTTTCCTTGCGGAGATAGCCCATGCTATATCTTGCATTTGTTAGGAAAAACTGCTTAGAGCATGAAAAGTGCCCATTGCAGAAAGAGCTCAAATTCGAAAAACAAACACGTATTCATGATCCCCCGGCTCACTGAACACCAAAAAACCATGAGTTTTGCAGATCTGAAGTTTCCTTGCGGAGATAGCCCATGCTATATCTTGCATTTGTTAGGAAAAACTGCTTATAGCATGAAAAGTGCCCATTGCAGATAGAGCTCAAATTCGCAAAACAAACACATATTCCTGTTCCCCAGCCTCCCCAAAGACGAAAAAACCATGACTTTTGCAGATCTGAAGTTTCCTTGTGGAGATAGCCCATGCTATATCTTGCATTTGTTAGGAAAAACTGCTTAGAGCATGAAAAGTGCCCATTGCAGAAAGAGCTCAAATTCGAAAAACAAACACGTATTCATGTTCCCCCGGCTCACTGAACACCAAAAAACCATGACTTTTGCAGATCGGATGTCTCCTTGCGGAGAAAGCCCATGTTATATCTTGCATTTGTTAGGAAAAACTGCTTATAGCATGAAAAGTGCCCATTGCAGATAGAGCTCAAATTCGCAAAACAAACACATATTCCTGTTCCCCTGCCTCCCCGAAGACCAAAAAACCATGACTTTTGCAGATCTGAATTTTCCTTGCGGAGATAGCCCATGCTATATCTTGCATTTGTTAGGAAAAACTGCTTATAGTATGAAAACTGCCCATTGCAGAAAGAGCTCAAATTCGAAAAACAAACACATATTCCTGTTCTCCTGCCTCCCCGAAGACAAAAAAACCATGACTTTTGCAGATGTGAAGTTTCCTTGCGGAGATAACCCATCCTATATCTTGCATTTGTTAGAAAAAACTGCTTAGAGCATGAAAAGTGCCCATTGCAGAAAGAGCTCAAATTCGAAAAACAAACACGTATTCATGATCCCCCGGCTCACTGAACACCAAAAAACCATGAGTTTTGCAGATCTGAAGTTTCCTTGCGGAGATAGCCCATGCTATATCTTGCATTTGTTAGGAAAAACTGCTTATAGCATGAAAAGTGCCCATTGCAGATAGAGCTCAAATTCGCAAAACAAACACATATTCCTGTTCCCCAGCCTCCCCGAAGACGAAAAAACCATGACTTTTGCAGATCTGAAGTTTCCTTGCGGAGATAGCCCATGCTATATCTTGCATTTGTTAGGAAAAACTGCTTAGAGCATGAAAAGTGCCCATTGCAGAAAGAGCTCAAATTCGAAAAACAAACACGTATTCATGTTCCCCCGGCTCACTGAACACCAAAAAACCATGACTTTTGCAGATCTGAAGTTTCCTTGCGGAGATAGCCCATGTTATATCTTGCATTTGTTAGGAAAAACTGCTTATAGTATGAAAAGTGCCCATTGCAGAAAGAGCTCAAATTCGAAAAACAAACACATATTCCTGTTCCCCTGCCTCCCCGAAGATCAAAAAACCATGACTTTTGCAGATGTGAAGTTTCCTTGCGGAGATAGCCCATGGTATATCTTGCATTTGTTAGGAAAAACTACTTAGAGCATGAAAAGTGCCCATTGCAGAAAGAGCTCAAATTCGAAAAACAAACACATATTCCTGTTCCCCTCCCTCCCCGAAGACGAAAAAACCATGACTTTTGCAGATCTGAAGTTTCCTTGCGGAGATAGCCCATGCTATATCTTGCATTTGTTAGGAAAAACTGCTTATAGCATGAAAAGTGCCCATTGCAGATAGAGCTCAAATTCGCAAAACAAACACATATTCCTGTTCCCCAGCCTCCCCGAAGACCAAAAAACCATGACTTTTGCAGATCTGAATTTTCCTTGCGGAGATAGCCCATGCTATATCTTGCATTTGTTAGGAAAAACTGCTTATAGTATGAAAAGTGCCCATTGCAGAAAGAGCTCAAATTCGAAAAACAAACACATATTCCTGTTCCCCTGCCTCCCCGAAGACAAAAAAACCATGACTTTTGCAGATGTGAAGTTTCCTTGCGGAGATAGCCCATCCTATATCTTGCATTTGTTAGGAAAAACTGCTTATAGCATGAAAAGTGCCCATTGCAGATAGAGCTCAAATTCGAAAAACAAACACATATTCCTGTTCCCCTGCCTCCCCGAAGACCAAAAAACCATGACTTTTGCAGATCTGAAGTTTCCTTGCGGAGATAGCCCATGCTATATCTTGCATTTGTTAGGAAAAACTGCTTAGAGCATGAAAAGTGCCCATTGCAGAAAGAGCTCAAATTCGAAAAACAAACACGTATTCATGTTCCCCCGGCTCACTGAACACCAAAAAACCATGACTTTTGCAGATCGGATGTCTCCTTGCGGAGAAAGCCCATGTTATATCTTGCATTTGTTAGGAAAAACTGCTTATAGCATGAAAAGTGCCCATTGCAGATAGAGCTCAAATTCGCAAAACAAACACATATTCCTGTTCCCCTGCCTCCCCGAAGACCAAAAAACCATGACTTTTGCAGATCTGAATTTTCCTTGCGGAGATAGCCCATGCTATATCTTGCATTTGTTAGGAAAAACTGCTTATAGTATGAAAACTGCCCATTGCAGAAAGAGCTCAAATTCGAAAAACAAACACATATTCCTGTTCTCCTGCCTCCCCGAAGACAAAAAAACCATGACTTTTGCAGATGTGAAGTTTCCTTGCGGAGATAGCCCATCCTATATCTTGCATTTGTTAGGAAAAACTGCTTAGAGCATGAAAAGTGCCCATTGCAGAAAGAGCTCAAATTCGAAAAACAAACACGTATTCATGATCCCCCGGCTCACTGAACACCAAAAAACCATGAGTTTTGCAGATCTGAAGTTTCCTTGCGGAGATAGCCCATGCTATATCTTGCATTTGTTAGGAAAAACTGCTTATAGCATGAAAAGTGCCCATTGCAGATAGAGCTCAAATTCGCAAAACAAACACATATTCCTGTTCCCCTGCCTCCCCGAAGACCAAAAAACCATGACGTTTGCAGATCTGAAGTTTCCTTGCGGAGATAGCCCATGCTATATCTTGCATTTGTTAGGAAAAACTGCTTAGAGCATGAAAAGTGCCCATTGCAGAAAGAGCTCAAATTCGAAAAACAAACACGTATTCATGATCCCCCGGCTCACTGAACACCAAAAAACCATGAGTTTTGCAGATCTGAAGTTTCCTTGCGGAGATAGCCCATGCTATATCTTGCATTTGTTAGGAAAAACTGCTTATAGCATGAAAAGTGCCCATTGCAGATAGAGCTCAAATTCGCAAAACAAACACATATTCCTGTTCCCCAGCCTCCCCGAAGACCAAAAAACCATGACTTTTGCAGATCTGAATTTTCCTTGCGGAGATAGCCCATGCTATATCTTGCATTTGTTAGGAAAAACTGCTTATAGTATGAAAACTGCCCATTGCAGAAAGAGCTCAAATTCGAAAAACAAACACATATTCCTGTTCCCCTGCCTCCCCGAAGACAAAAAAACCATGACTTTTGCAGATGTGAAGTTTCCTTGCGGAGATAGCCCATGCTATATCTTGCATTTGTTAGGAAAAACTGCTTATAGTATGAAAAGTGCCCATTGCAGAAAGAGCTCAAATTCGAAAAACAAACACATATTCCTGTTCCCCTGCCTCCCCGAAGACCAAAAAACCATGACTTTTGCAGATGTGAAGTTTCCTTGCGGAGATAGCCCATGCTATATCTTGCATTTGTTAGGAAAAACTGCTTATAGTATGAAAACTGCCCATTGCAGAAAGAGCTCAAATTCGAAAAACAAACACATATTCCTGTTCTCCTGCCTCCCCGAAGACAAAAAAACCATGACTTTTGCAGATGTGAACTTTCCTTGCGGAGATAGCCCATGCTATATCTTGCATTTGTTAGGAAAAACTGCTTAGAGCATGAAAAGTGCCCATTGCAGATAGAGCTCAAATTCGCAAAACAAACACATATTCCTGTTCCCCTGCCTCCCCGAAGACCAAAAAACCATGACGTTTGCAGATCTGAAGTTTCCTTGCGGAGATAGCCCATGCTATATCTTGCATTTGTTAGGAAAAACTGCTTAGAGCATGAAAAGTGTCCATTGCAGAAAGAGCTCAAATTCGAAAAACAAACACGTATTCATGATCCCCCGGCTCACTGAACACCAAAAAACCATGAGTTTTGCAGATCTGAAGTTTCCTTGCGGAGATAGCCCATGCTATATCTTGCATTTGTTAGGAAAAACTGCTTATAGCATGAAAAGTGCCCATTGCAGATAGAGCTCAAATTCGCAAAACAAACACATATTCCTGTTCCCCAGCCTCCCCGAAGACCAAAAAACCATGACTTTTGCAGATCTGAATTTTCCTTGCGGAGATAGCCCATGATATATCTTGCATTTGTTAGGAAAAACTGCTTATAGTATGAAAACTGCCCATTGCAGAAAGAGCTCAAATTCGAAAAACAAACACATATTCCTGTTCCCCTGCCTCCCCGAAGACAAAAAAACCATGACTTTTGCAGATGTGAAGTTTCCTTGCGGAGATAGCCCATGCTATATCTTGCATTTGTTAGGAAAAACTGCTTATAGTATGAAAAGTGCCCATTGCAGAAAGAGCTCAAATTCGAAAAACAAACACATATTCCTGTTCCCCTGCCTCCCCGAAGACCAAAAAACCATGACTTTTGCAGATCTGAAGTTTCCTTGCGGAGATAGCCCATGCTATATCTTGCATTTGTTAGGAAAAACTGCTTAGAGCATGAAAAGTGCCCATTGCAGAAAGAGCTCAAATTCGAAAAACAAACACGTATTCATGATCCCCCGGCTCACTGAACACCAAAAAACCATGAGTTTTGCAGATCTGAAGTTTCCTTGCGGAGATAGCCCATGCTATATCTTGCATTTGTTAGGAAAAACTGCTTATAGCATGAAAAGTGCCCATTGCAGATAGAGCTCAAATTCGCAAAACAAACACATATTCCTGTTCCCCAGCCTCCCCAAAGACGAAAAAACCATGACTTTTGCAGATCTGAAGTTTCCTTGTGGAGATAGCCCATGCTATATCTTGCATTTGTTAGGAAAAACTGCTTAGAGCATGAAAAGTGCCCATTGCAGAAAGAGCTCAAATTCGAAAAACAAACACGTATTCATGTTCCCCCGGCTCACTGAACACCAAAAAACCATGACTTTTGCAGATCGGATGTCTCCTTGCGGAGAAAGCCCATGTTATATCTTGCATTTGTTAGGAAAAACTGCTTATAGCATGAAAAGTGCCCATTGCAGATAGAGCTCAAATTCGCAAAACAAACACATATTCCTGTTCCCCTGCCTCCCCGAAGACCAAAAAACCATGACTTTTGCAGATCTGAATTTTCCTTGCGGAGATAGCCCATGCTATATCTTGCATTTGTTAGGAAAAACTGCTTATAGTATGAAAACTGCCCATTGCAGAAAGAGCTCAAATTCGAAAAACAAACACATATTCCTGTTCTCCTGCCTCCCCGAAGACAAAAAAACCATGACTTTTGCAGATGTGAAGTTTCCTTGCGGAGATAACCCATCCTATATCTTGCATTTGTTAGGAAAAACTGCTTAGAGCATGAAAAGTGCCCATTGCAGAAAGAGCTCAAATTCGAAAAACAAACACGTATTCATGATCCCCCGGCTCACTGAACACCAAAAAACCATGAGTTTTGCAGATCTGAAGTTTCCTTGCGGAGATAGCCCATGCTATATCTTGCATTTGTTAGGAAAAACTGCTTATAGCATGAAAAGTGCCCATTGCAGATAGAGCTCAAATTCGCAAAACAAACACATATTCCTGTTCCCCAGCCTCCCCGAAGACGAAAAAACCATGACTTTTGCAGATCTGAAGTTTCCTTGCGGAGATAGCCCATGCTATATCTTGCATTTGTTAGGAAAAACTGCTTAGAGCATGAAAAGTGCCCATTGCAGAAAGAGCTCAAATTCGAAAAACAAACACGTATTCATGTTCCCCCGGCTCACTGAACACCAAAAAACCATGACTTTTGCAGATCTGAAGTTTCCTTGCGGAGATAGCCCATGTTATATCTTGCATTTGTTAGGAAAAACTGCTTATAGTATGAAAAGTGCCCATTGCAGAAAGAGCTCAAATTCGAAAAACAAACACATATTCCTGTTCCCCTGCCTCCCCGAAGATCAAAAAACCATGACTTTTGCAGATGTGAAGTTTCCTTGCGGAGATAGCCCATGGTATATCTTGCATTTGTTAGGAAAAACTACTTAGAGCATGAAAAGTGCCCATTGCAGAAAGAGCTCAAATTCGAAAAACAAACACATATTCCTGTTCCCCTCCCTCCCCGAAGACGAAAAAACCATGACTTTTGCAGATCTGAAGTTTCCTTGCGGAGATAGCCCATGCTATATCTTGCATTTGTTAGGAAAAACTGCTTATAGCATGAAAAGTGCCCATTGCAGATAGAGCTCAAATTCGCAAAACAAACACATATTCCTGTTCCCCAGCCTCCCCGAAGACCAAAAAACCATGACTTTTGCAGATCTGAATTTTCCTTGCGGAGATAGCCCATGCTATATCTTGCATTTGTTAGGAAAAACTGCTTATAGTATGAAAACTGCCCATTGCAGAAAGAGCTCAAATTCGAAAAACAAACACATATTCCTGTTCCCCTGCCTCCCCGAAGACAAAAAAACCATGACTTTTGCAGATGTGAAGTTTCCTTGCGGAGATAGCCCATCCTATATCTTGCATTTGTTAGGAAAAACTGCTTATAGCATGAAAAGTGCCCATTGCAGATAGAGCTCAAATTCGAAAAACAAACACATATTCCTGTTCCCCTGCCTCCCCGAAGACCAAAAAACCATGACTTTTGCAGATCTGAAGTTTCCTTGCGGAGATAGCCCATGCTATATCTTGCATTTGTTAGGAAAAACTGCTTAGAGCATGAAAAGTGCCCATTGCAGAAAGAGCTCAAATTCGAAAAACAAACACGTATTCATGTTCCCCTGGCTCACTGAACACCAAAAAACCATGGGTTTTGCAGATCTGAAGTTTCCTTGTGGAGATAGCCCATGTTATGTCTTGCATTTGTTAGGAAAAACTGCTTATAGTATGAAAAGTGCCCATTGCAGAAAGAGCTCAAATTCGAAAAACAAACACATATTCCTGTTCCCCTGCCACCCCGAAGATCAAAAAACCATGACTTTTGCAGATGTGAAGTTTCCTTGCGGAGATAGCCCATGCTATATCTTGCATTTGTTAGGAAAAACTGCTTAGAGCATGAAAAGTGCCCATTGCAGAAAGAGCTCAAATTCGCAAAACAAACACATGTTCATGTTCCCCTGCCTCCCCAAAGACCAAAAAACCATGACTTTTGCAGATCTGAAGTTTCCTTGCGGAGATAGCCCATGCTATATCTTGCATTTGTTAGGAAAAACTGCTTAGAGCATGAAAAGTGCCCATTGCAGAGAGAGCTCAAATTCGAAAAACAAACACGTATTCATGTTCCCCCGGCTCACTGAACACCAAAAAACCATGACTTTTCAAGATGTGAAGTTTCCTTGCGGAGATAGCCCATGCTATATCTTGCATTTGTTAGGAAAAACTGCTTAGAGCATGAAAAGTGCCCATTGCAGTAAGAGCTCAAATTCAAAAAACAAACACATATTCATGTTCCCCTGCCTCCCCGAAGACCAAAAAACCATGACTTTTGCAGATCTGAAGTTTCCTTGCGGAGATAGCCCATGCTATATCTTGCATTTGTAAGGAAAAACTGCTTAGAGCATGAAAAGTGCCCATTGCAGAAAGAGCTCAAATTCGAAAAACAAACACGTATTCATGTTCCCCCGGCTCACTGAACACCAAAAAACCATGAGTTTTGCAGATCTGAAGTTTCCTTGCGGAGATAGCCCATGCTATATCTTGCATTTGTTAGGAAAAACTGCTTAGAGCATGAAAAGTGCCCATTGCAGAAAGAGCGCAAATTCGAAAAACAAACACGTATTCATGTTCCCCCGGCTCACTGAACACCAAAAAACCATGAGTTTTGCAGATGTGAAGTTTCCTTGCGGAGATAGCCCATGCTATATCTTGCATTTGTTAGGAAAAACTGCTTAGAGCATGAAAAGTGCCCATTGCAGAAAGAGCTCAAATTCGAAAAACAAACACGTATTCATGTTCCCCCGGCTCACTGAACACCAAAAAACCATGACTTTTGCAGATCTGAAGTTTCCTTGCGGAGATAGCCCATGCTATATCTTGCATTTGTTAGGAAAAACTGCTTATAGTATGAAAAGTGCCCATTGCAGAAAGAGCTCAAATTCAAAAACCAAACACGTATTCATGTTCCCCTGCCTCCCCGAAGACAAAAAAACCATGACTTTTGCAGATCTGAAGTTTCCTTGCGGAGATAGCCCATGCTATATCTTGCATTTGTTAGGAAAAACTGCTTATAGCATGAAAAGTGCCCATTGCAGATAGAGCTCAAATTCGCAAAACAAACACATATTCCTGTTCCCCAGCCTCCCCGAAGACGAAAAAACCATGACTTTTGCAGATCTGAAGTTTCCTTGCGGAGATAGCCCATGCTATATCTTGCATTTGTTAGGAAAAACTGCTTAGAGCATGAAAAGTGCCCATTGCAGAAAGAGCTCAAATTCGAAAAACAAACACGTATTCATGTTCCCCCGGCTCACTGAACACCAAAAAACCATGACTTTTGCAGATCTGAAGTTTCCTTGCGGAGATAGCCCATGCTATATCTTGCATTTGTTAGGAAAAACTGCTTATAGTATGAAAAGTGCCCATTGCAGAAAGAGCTCAAATTCGAAAAACAAACACATATTCCTGTTCCCCTGCCTCCCCGAAGACCAAAAAACCATGACTTTTGCAGATCTGAATTTTCCTTGCGGAGATAGCCCATGCTATATCTTGCATTTGTTAGGAAAAACTGCTTATAGTATGAAAACTGCCCATTGCAGATAGAGCTCAAATTCGAAAAACAAACACATATTCCTGTTCCCCAGCCTCCCCGAAGACGAAAAAACCATGACTTTTGCAGATCTGAAGTTTCCTTGCGGAGATAGCCCATGCTATATCTTGCATTTGTTAGGAAAATCTGCTTAGAGCATGAAAAGTGCCCATTGCAGAAAGAGCTCAAATTCGAAAAACAAACACGTATTCATGTTCTCCGGCTCACTGAACACCAAAAAACCATTTCTTTTGCAGATGTGAAGTTTCCTTGCGGAGATAGCCCATGCTATATCTTGCATTTGTTAGGAAAAACTGCTTAGAGCATGAAAAGTGCCCATTGCAGAAAGAGCGCAAATTCGAAAAACAAACACGTATTCATGTTCCCCCGGCTCACTGAACACCAAAAAACCATGAGTTTTGCAGATGTGAAGTTTCCTTGCGGAGATAGCCCATGCTATATCTTGCATTTGTTAGGAAAAACTGCTTATAGTATGAAAAGTGCCCATTGCAGAAAGAGCTCAAATTCAAAAACCAAACACATATTCATGTTCCCCTGCCTCCCCGAAGACCAAAAAACCATGACTTTTGCAGATCTGAAGTTTCCTTGCGGAGATAGCCCATGCTATATCTTGCATTTGTTAGGAAAAACTGCTTATAGCATGAAAAGTGCCCATTGCAGATAGAGCTCAAATTCGAAAAACAAACACATATTCCTGTTCCCCTGCCTCCCCGAAGACCAAAAAACCATGACTTTTGCAGATCTGAAGTTTCCTTGCGGAGATAGCCCATGCTATATCTTGCATTTGTTAGGAAAAACTGCTTATAGTATGAAAACTGCCCATTGCAGAAAGAGCTCAAATTCGAAAAACAAACACATATTCCTGTTCCCCTGCCTCCCCGAAGACAAAAAAACCATGACTTTTGCAGATGTGAAGTTTCCTTGCGGAGATAGCCCATGCTATATCTTGCATTTGTTAGGAAAAACTGCTTATAGCATGAAAAGTGCCCATTGCAGATAGAGCTCAAATTCGAAAAACAAACACATATTCCTGTTCCCCTGCCTCCCCGAAGACCAAAAAACCATGACTTTTGCAGATCTGAAGTTTCCTTGCGGAGATAGCCCATGCTATATCTTGCATTTGTTAGGAAAAACTGCTTAGAGCATGAAAAGTGCCCATTGCAGAAAGAGCTCAAATTCGAAAAACAAACACGTATTCATGATCCCCCGGCTCACTGAACACCAAAAAACCATGAGTTTTGCAGATCTGAAGTTTCCTTGCGGAGATAGCCCATGCTATATCTTGCATTTGTTAGGAAAAACTGCTTATAGCATGAAAAGTGCCCATTGCAGATAGAGCTCAAATTCGCAAAACAAACACATATTCCTGTTCCCCAGCCTCCCCGAAGACGAAAAAACCATGACTTTTGCAGATCTGAAGTTTCCTTGCGGAGATAGCCCATGCTATATCTTGCATTTGTTAGGAAAAACTGCTTAGAGCATGAAAAGTGCCCATTGCAGAAAGAGCTCAAATTCGAAAAACAAACACGTATTCATGTTCCCCCGGCTCACTGAACACCAAAAAACCATGACTTTTGCAGATCTGAAGTTTCCTTGCGGAGATAGCCCATGTTATATCTTGCATTTGTTAGGAAAAACTGCTTATAGTATGAAAAGTGCCCATTGCAGAAAGAGCTCAAATTCGAAAAACAAACACATATTCCTGTTCCCCTGCCTCCCCGAAGACCAAAAAACCATGACTTTTGCAGATCTGAATTTTCCTTGCGGAGATAGCCCATGCTATATCTTATTTATTTATTTATTTTATTTATTAGTTTTTATAAACCGCCCTTCTCCCGAGGGACTCGGGGCGGTGTACAGAGGAAGGAAGGTATACAGATCGAACAATAAAAATAATAAGAAACACTAATGAACACAAACTGGGACCCCAATTAACGCTATCATGCCAGGCCAGCCTGCTGAAACAGGAAAGTTTTTAAGTCGCGACGGAAGGTACGGAGGTCAGGGGCCATCCGGATTTCTGTTGGTAAGGTGTTCCAGAGGGCTGGCGCACCCACTGAGAATGCCCTCCCCCTGGGGGCCACCAGCCGACATTCCTTGAGCGGTGGCACCCTGAGGAGGCCCTCTCTGTGGGAGCGCACAGGACGGTGGGGTGCTGACATCGGCAGAAGGTGCTCCCGAAGGTAGTCCGGACCCATGCCATGTAGGGCTTTGTAAGTCATCGTTAGCACCTTGAACTTCACACGGAAGGCAGCCGGAAGCCAGTGCAGCGCACGGAGGAGAGGTGTGATATGGGAGTATCGGGAGGCTCCCAAGAGTGTCCGTGCCGCCGCACTTTGCACCAGTTGAAGCTTCCGAGTGGATCTCAAGGGCAGCCCCATGTAGAGAGCGTTACAATAGTCTAGGCGAGATGTCACAAGGGCATGGGTGACTGTACGTAAGGAATCCAGGTCCAGATAAGGCCGTAGTTGGCGAATTAGTCGAACCCGGGAGAAGGCCCCCTTGGTCACAGCTCCAATGTGGTCTTCCAGGGAGAGCTGCGAGTCTAGGAGGACACCCAGGTTGCGGGCCCTATCAACAGGGGGAAGTAACTTGTCCCCAATGTTAAGCAGTGGGACGTTCTGAATCTCCTGGTTTCCCGGTACGTACAGCCATTCAGTCTTGTCCGGGTTCAGTTGAAGCCTGTTTCTCCCCATCCATTCCCGGACCGCTTTCAGGCAGCGGGACATCACGTCTAGGGCATCACTGATATTGTTTGGAGTTGAGATAAAAAGCTGGGTGTCATCAGCATACTGATGGTACCCTACTCCAAAACTGCGAATGATCTCACCCAGCGGTTTCATGTAGATGTTGAACAGGAGAGGCGAGAGGACCGACCCCTGAGGGACTCCGCAAGCGAGAGGCCTCGGGGTCGACCTCTGTCCCCCTGTCAGCACCGACTGCGAGCGACCCTGGAGAAAGGAGGAGAACCAACGCAGAACCGTGCCTCCCACTCCCAGTCCCCTGAGGCGTCGCAGCAAGATACCATGGTCGATGGTATCGAAAGCCGCCGAGAGGTCTAATAAGACTAGGACAGAGGAATGGCCCCTGTCCCGGGCTCTCCAGAGATCATGCCGTCTCCGTGCTGTAGCCCGGCCTGAAACCCGATTGGTACGGGTCTAGATAAACCGCTTCATCCAGGATCTGAGGAAGTTGGTGCGCCACCACGCTCTCAACAACCTTCGCAAGGAAGCGAAGATTGGAGACTGGACGAAAGTTATTCAAAGAGGATGGGTCCAAGGTGGGCTTCTTGAGGAGAGGTCTCACCACCGCCTCCTTCAAGGCGGTGGGGAAGTGACCCTCACTCAGAGAAGCAGAGATGACCGCTAGGAACCAGCCTCGTGTCGCCTCTCGAGCTGCATAGGCCAGCCAGGAAGGGCACGGGTCCAGTAAGCATGTGGAGGAGCTTAACCTTCTCATAATCCTGTCCACTTCCTTAGGAGTTACAGGATCAAATTCTTCCCAGATGACGTCGACAAGACTGTCCATGTCTTGTTCTTCCATCTCAGCCCAGTTGGAGTCCAGACCAGTTCGAATCCGAGCGATTTTATCCAGCAGATATTGACCAAATTCCTCGGCTCGACCCTGCAAGGGTTCCTCCCTCACCTCTTGGTTTAATAGGGAGCGAGTCACCCTGAACAAGGCAGCTGGGCGATTATCTGCGGACGCGATGAGGGTGGAAAAGTAGTTGGATTTTGCCACCCTTATCGCAGCGAGATAAGACCTGGTGAGGATTCTTAGTCGCAATCGGTCGGATTCGGATCGACTGGACCTCCAACGGCTCTCTAGGCCCCGTCTCCGACGCTTCATCTCCCGGAGCTCCTCGGTGAACCATGGGGCTCGCTGGGATCTGCGCCGGGTCAGAGGCCGCAAGGGTACAACTCGGTCCAGAGCCTCCGTGGCTGCCTTTTCCCAGGCTTCCACTAAGGCTTCCGCCGAGCTGTGAGCAGGGGGTGCATGCGAGTCCCTAAGCGCTGCCTGGAACTTATCAGGGTCCATTAGGCGCCTAGGGCGGTACCATCTGACTGGCACCGTGCACCCACGGTGGGGGGTGGCAAGGGGGAAGTCTAGCCGCAGGAGGTGGTGATCGGTCCATGACAGGGGCGTAACAGTTGTGGCACCCCCACCGACATCATCACGCCACCGTCCAGACAAGAACACCAAGTCTGGGTTGTGGCCTCTCTCATGAGTCGGCCCAGAAATTATTTGCAACAGGTCCATGGCCGTCATGGAAGCCATGAACTCCCGAGCCAGTTCGGACGATCCTCCCAGGGACGGTAGATTAAAGTCGCCCAAGACCATGAGTCTTGGGAATTCAACCACCAACTCTGAGAGGACATCGAGTAGCTCGGGTAGGGCCGCCGCTGCACGATTAGGTGGTAGGTACGCCAGCAGCAGACCCAGCTGCGCCCCTGGGCCGAATCTCAGTAGGAGAGACTCACACCCGACCATCTGAGGGACGGTGGTCTCTCGCGGGCTAAGGGATTCCCTGATGATAACTGCCACTCCCCCGCCCCTCCCATGAGCCCGGGGCTGGTGCAGTACCTGGAAACCTGGCGGGCAGAGGTCAACCAGAGGAACACCCCCCTCTGGGCCCAGCCAGGTTTCCGTGATGCAGGCCAGGTCCGCATGCTCACTCTCCAATAGGTCACGAATGAGGTGAGCTTTGTTGGCTGCGGACCTTGCATTCAGGTAGACCAGCCTCAGCATGGGAGGGTGCGCACCTTTGCTCCCGGGTCCTCCGGGGGAGAACAGAGGGTCGGAGCGTCTCACCGCCTTTACAGAGCGGAGATGACACTCCCGGTGACGATACGGCCCTCTGTCTGTGCACCTTCTGCCATTCCCCACCATCCTAGGGATGGGACGTTCGTCAGTACGCCACTGGGTGTTATCGGCGACTGGCCCTCGTTGTACGCCGTCGCGAACGGCCGTGGGCCTGGCATGCGTTATGGTGGCTGGAAGGTGTGCCTTTCCCGCGCAACCATAGTCTCCTCCCTCCCCCCTCCCTAACCCCACAAAAAACTTAGCTAAGAACTTAATCAGGGGCCTCTTGATGGGAATGTGCTGGAGGCCCCTGACCCTGCCCGGCCATCTCTCAGAGGCCCAGTGGTTGGGCCCGTCATCAAGATTGGATGTGATGAAGGCGGGTCGCACCCAGGAGAGTGGGGAACCCCTGAGGGCGTGCAGTGCTATGCTAGAGTATTGAACGGGTATAGTCACAGGTGGTTCCGGGAAGGCTGTCCCCTGGATGGTGAATTTGCAGGAGGGTCGAGCCGGGTAGGTGCGTATCTGGATCGTCGCCCTGCCACTGCCACTTGGCCGGGCGAACCCCCAGAAGCAGGCCACTCCTCATCCTCTCACGATGGGTTGTGTCTCTGCTTCCGGAGGTGGTCCAGAACGTACTCTGGGTGAGGCATACCCCATAGAGCTCTCACCACTATGGGGTAGCAGGTGTATGGCCCAGCCACTCTGCCACCGTGGCTAGCACCCAGGCCCGTTATGTCCTGTGGGGAGAGAATGGGCAAAGATGGGTGAGAATGGGCAGAAGGCAGGATGGAGGGATCCATTAATTGGCGTCAGCTCCGGTGGTTCAGCCGCCCCAAACAGTTCCCTCCCTGATCCTCTGGGCGTTGTTCCCGGCCGCAGTTCCATGGCCCCTATTGGTTGGGGACCGTCCAGAGCGTGGCATCTCAGAGGTACGGGAGTCCCTGGTGTCATGCCCCTGGTGTTGCCGTCTCCGATCAAGATGTTTCGAGGAGGTGGGTCGGGCCGTCGCCTCCATTGTCCAGCGTCTCCTTTGGTGCGCATCTTTCGGAGGCACCGCCGTCCAGGGGCAGCCCACGGTGGTCGAGACGCCGCACCGCTGCTCTTACCGCCGAAGATGCCGCCGCCACCCGGGAGCCGGTCAGGGGCAGAGCAGAGCCTTCGGCCCCTCCTGTATGGCTGCGAGGGCTGCCGTGGTCCAGGGTTGTTGTGGTCCAGGGGCGGGTCTCTCACCTCCGGCGCCGCCGATGCCTCCGCCTCCGCCACCCGGCTGGTCCAGCTGGTCCGCGGCGTCTCCGCTGATAACCTGGAGACGCCGCCGTCGCCCGGGAGCCGGTGGGGGGGGGGCCGGGGCAGAGCAGAGCCTCCGGCCCCTCCTGGATGGCTGCGACGGCTGCCGTGGTCCAGGGGCGGGTCTCTCACCTCCGGCGCCGCCGATGCCTTCGCCTCCGCCACCCAGCTGGTCCAGCTGGTGCCGCCGTCGCCCGGGAGCCGGTGGGGGGGGGGCGGGGCAGAGCAGAGCCTCCGGCCCCTCCTGGATGGCTGCGACGGCTGCCGTGGTCCAGGGGCGGGTCTCTCACCTCCGGCGCCGCCGATGCCTTCGCCTCCGCCACCCAGCTGGTCCAGCTGGTCCGCGGCGTCTCCGCTGATAACCTGGAGACGCCGCCGTCGCCCGGGAGCCGGTGGGGGGGGGGCCGGGGCAGAGCAGAGCCTCCGGCCCCTCCTGGATGGCTGCGACGGCTGCCGTGGTCCAGGGGCGGGTCTCTCACCTCCGGCGCCGCCGATGCCTTCGCCTCCGCCACCCAGCTGGTCCAGCTGGTCCGCGGCGTCTCCGCTGATAACCTGGAGACGCCGCCGTCGCCCGGGAGCCGGTGGGGGGGGGGCCGGGGCAGAGCAGAGCCTCCGGCCCCTCCTGGATGGCTGCGACGGCTGCCGTGGTCCAGGGGCGGGTCTCTCACCTCCAGCACCGCCGATGCCTTCGCCTCCGCCACCCAGCTGGTCCAGCTGGTCCGCGGCGTCTCCGCTGATAACCTGGAGACGCCGCCGTCGCCCGGGAGCCTGTGGGGGGGCCGGGGCAGAGCAGAGCCTCCGGCCCCTCCTCGATGGCCAGGGGGGGGGGTCCTGGAGGCGCCCCGCCGCCACCGCCATCGCCGTTGCCAGCGTCCCTGGATCCACGACCAGCCTGGGGGCTTGAAAAAAAATCGTTGCCGCAGCCGCTGCCATCCTTCCCGCCGGGGCCTCCGCCGCACAGCTGATCGGCGGAGGCGCCGCCCTTGCTCAGCAGTTGACAGCGGCAGAGGCAGGGCGGAGGGTGCTGGCTCCGTTATAACGGTCGCCAGCGGCCCAGGCGGCGGGGCAGGGGTGTCCTGGCACCCCTGCAGTTGTTCCGGGAGGCAGCGGGCGGCATAGTTACCCAGCTGTTTTGCCCGAAATTCTTGCCCCACCCCAGGGGTCCATTGACGTCCCTGGGGGGCTCCTGGGGGGACGCCTTACTGTTGGGGGCTACGGAGCTCTCCCCAGCGCGTCCGCCATCTTCGGAGCCGGCAAAAAAAAAAAAAAAAAAAAAATATCTTGCATTTGTTAGGAAAAACTGCTTATAGTATGAAAACTGCCCATTGCAGAAAGAGCTCAAATTCGAAAAACAAACACATATTCCTGTTCTCCTGCCTCCCCGAAGACAAAAAAACCATGACTTTTGCAGATGTGAAGTTTCCTTGCGGAGATAGCCCATCCTATATCTTGCATTTGTTAGGAAAAACTGCTTATAGCATGAAAAGTGCCCATTGCAGATAGAGCTCAAATTCGAAAAACAAACACATATTCCTGTTCCCCTGCCTCCCCGAAGACCAAAAAACCATGACGTTTGCAGATCTGAAGTTTCCTTGCGGAGATAGCCCATGCTATATCTTGCATTTGTTAGGAAAAACTGCTTAGAGCATGAAAAGTGCCCATTGCAGAAAGAGCTCAAATTCGAAAAACAAACACGTATTCATGATCCCCCGGCTCACTGAACACCAAAAAACCATGAGTTTTGCAGATCTGAAGTTTCCTTGCGGAGATAGCCCATGCTATATCTTGCATTTGTTAGGAAAAACTGCTTATAGCATGAAAAGTGCCCATTGCAGATAGAGCTCAAATTCGCAAAGCAAACACATATTCCTGTTCCCCAGCCTCCCCGAAGACCAAAAAACCATGACTTTTGCAGATCTGAATTTTCCTTGCGGAGATAGCCCATGCTATATCTTGCATTTGTTAGGAAAAACTGCTTATAGTATGAAAACTGCCCATTGCAGAAAGAGCTCAAATTCGAAAAACAAACACATATTCCTGTTCCCCTGCCTCCCCGAAGACAAAAAAACCATGACTTTTGCAGATGTGAAGTTTCCTTGCGGAGATAGCCCATGCTATATCTTGCATTTGTTAGGAAAAACTGCTTATAGTATGAAAAGTGCCCATTGCAGAAAGAGCTCAAATTCGAAAAACAAACACATATTCCTGTTCCCCTGCCTCCCCGAAGACCAAAAAACCATGACTTTTGCAGATCTGAAGTTTCCTTGCGGAGATAGCCCATGCTATATCTTGCATTTGTTAGGAAAAACTGCTTAGAGCATGAAAAGTGCCCATTGCAGAAAGAGCTCAAATTCGAAAAACAAACACGTATTCATGATCCCCCGGCTCACTGAACACCAAAAAACCATGAGTTTTGCAGATCTGAAGTTTCCTTGCGGAGATAGCCCATGCTATATCTTGCATTTGTTAGGAAAAACTGCTTATAGCATGAAAAGTGCCCATTGCAGATAGAGCTCAAATTCGCAAAACAAACACATATTCCTGTTCCCCAGCCTCCCCAAAGACGAAAAAACCATGACTTTTGCAGATCTGAAGTTTCCTTGCGGAGATAGCCCATGCTATATCTTGCATTTGTTAGGAAAAACTGCTTAGAGCATGAAAAGTGCCCATTGCAGAAAGAGCTCAAATTCGAAAAACAAACACGTATTCATGTTCCCCCGGCTCACTGAACACCAAAAAACCATGACTTTTGCAGATCGGATGTCTCCTTGCGGAGAAAGCCCATGTTATATCTTGCATTTGTTAGGAAAAACTGCTTATAGCATGAAAAGTGCCCATTGCAGATAGAGCTCAAATTCGCAAAACAAACACATATTCCTGTTCCCCTGCCTCCCCGAAGACCAAAAAACCATGACTTTTGCAGATCTGAATTTTCCTTGCGGAGATAGCCCATGCTATATCTTGCATTTGTTAGGAAAAACTGCTTATAGTATGAAAACTGCCCATTGCAGAAAGAGCTCAAATTCGAAAAACAAACACATATTCCTGTTCTCCTGCCTCCCCGAAGACAAAAAAACCATGACTTTTGCAGATGTGAAGTTTCCTTGCGGAGATAGCCCATCCTATATCTTGCATTTGTTAGGAAAAACTGCTTAGAGCATGAAAAGTGCCCATTGCAGAAAGAGCTCAAATTCGAAAAACAAACACGTATTCATGATCCCCCGGCTCACTGAACACCAAAAAACCATGAGTTTTGCAGATCTGAAGTTTCCTTGCGGAGATAGCCCATGCTATATCTTGCATTTGTTAGGAAAAACTGCTTATAGCATGAAAAGTGCCCATTGCAGATAGAGCTCAAATTCGCAAAACAAACACATATTCCTGTTCCCCTGCCTCCCCGAAGACCAAAAAACCATGACGTTTGCAGATCTGAAGTTTCCTTGCGGAGATAGCCCATGCTATATCTTGCATTTGTTAGGAAAAACTGCTTAGAGCATGAAAAGTGCCCATTGCAGAAAGAGCTCAAATTCGAAAAACAAACACGTATTCATGATCCCCCGGCTCACTGAACACCAAAAAACCATGAGTTTTGCAGATCTGAAGTTTCCTTGCGGAGATAGCCCATGCTATATCTTGCATTTGTTAGGAAAAACTGCTTATAGCATGAAAAGTGCCCATTGCAGATAGAGCTCAAATTCGCAAAACAAACACATATTCCTGTTCCCCAGCCTCCCCGAAGACCAAAAAACCATGACTTTTGCAGATCTGAATTTTCCTTGCGGAGATAGCCCATGCTATATCTTGCATTTGTTAGGAAAAACTGCTTATAGTATGAAAACTGCCCATTGCAGAAAGAGCTCAAATTCGAAAAACAAACACATATTCCTGTTCCCCTGCCTCCCCGAAGACAAAAAAACCATGACTTTTGCAGATGTGAAGTTTCCTTGCGGAGATAGCCCATGCTATATCTTGCATTTGTTAGGAAAAACTGCTTATAGTATGAAAAGTGCCCATTGCAGAAAGAGCTCAAATTCGAAAAACAAACACATATTCCTGTTCCCCTGCCTCCCCGAAGACCAAAAAACCATGACTTTTGCAGATCTGAAGTTTCCTTGCGGAGATAGCCCATGCTATATCTTGCATTTGTTAGGAAAAACTGCTTATAGTATGAAAACTGCCCATTGCAGAAAGAGCTCAAATTCGAAAAACAAACACATATTCCTGTTCTCCTGCCTCCCCGAAGACAAAAAAACCATGACTTTTGCAGATGTGAAGTTTCCTTGCGGAGATAGCCCATGCTATATCTTGCATTTGTTAGGAAAAACTGCTTAGAGCATGAAAAGTGCCCATTGCAGATAGAGCTCAAATTCGCAAAACAAACACATATTCCTGTTCCCCTGCCTCCCCGAAGACCAAAAAACCATGACGTTTGCAGATCTGAAGTTTCCTTGCGGAGATAGCCCATGCTATATCTTGCATTTGTTAGGAAAAACTGCTTAGAGCATGAAAAGTGCCCATTGCAGAAAGAGCTCAAATTCGAAAAACAAACACGTATTCATGATCCCCCGGCTCACTGAACACCAAAAAACCATGAGTTTTGCAGATCTGAAGTTTCCTTGCGGAGATAGCCCATGCTATATCTTGCATTTGTTAGGAAAAACTGCTTATAGCATGAAAAGTGCCCATTGCAGATAGAGCTCAAATTCGAAAAACAAACACATATTCCTGTTCCCCAGCCTCCCCGAAGACCAAAAAACCATGACTTTTGCAGATCTGAATTTTCCTTGCGGAGATAGCCCATGCTATATCTTGCATTTGTTAGGAAAAACTGCTTATAGTATGAAAACTGCCCATTGCAGAAAGAGCTCAAATTCGAAAAACAAACACATATTCCTGTTCCCCTGCCTCCCCGAAGACAAAAAAACCATGACTTTTGCAGATGTGAAGTTTCCTTGCGGAGATAGCCCATGCTATATCTTGCATTTGTTAGGAAAAACTGCTTATAGTATGAAAAGTGCCCATTGCAGAAAGAGCTCAAATTCGAAAAACAAACACATATTCCTGTTCCCCTGCCTCCCCGAAGACCAAAAAACCATGACTTTTGCAGATCTGAAGTTTCCTTGCGGAGATAGCCCATGCTATATCTTGCATTTGTTAGGAAAAACTGCTTAGAGCATGAAAAGTGCCCATTGCAGAAAGAGCTCAAATTCGAAAAACAAACACGTATTCATGATCCCCCGGCTCACTGAACAACAAAAAACCATGAGTTTTGCAGATCTGAAGTTTCCTTGCGGAGATAGCCCATGCTATATCTTGCATTTGTTAGGAAAAACTGCTTATAGCATGAAAAGTGCCCATTGCAGATAGAGCTCAAATTCGCAAAACAAACACATATTCCTGTTCCCCAGCCTCCCCAAAGACGAAAAAACCATGACTTTTGCAGATCTGAAGTTTCCTTGTGGAGATAGCCCATGCTATATCTTGCATTTGTTAGGAAAAACTGCTTAGAGCATGAAAAGTGCCCATTGCAGAAAGAGCTCAAATTCGAAAAACAAACACGTATTCATGTTCCCCCGGCTCACTGAACACCAAAAAACCATGACTTTTGCAGATCGGATGTCTCCTTGCGGAGAAAGCCCATGTTATATCTTGCATTTGTTAGGAAAAACTGCTTATAGCATGAAAAGTGCCCATTGCAGATAGAGCTCAAATTCGCAAAACAAACACATATTCCTGTTCCCCTGCCTCCCCGAAGACCAAAAAACCATGACTTTTGCAGATCTGAATTTTCCTTGCGGAGATAGCCCATGCTATATCTTGCATTTGTTAGGAAAAACTGCTTATAGTATGAAAACTGCCCATTGCAGAAAGAGCTCAAATTCGAAAAACAAACACATATTCCTGTTCTCCTGCCTCCCCGAAGACAAAAAAACCATGACTTTTGCAGATGTGAAGTTTCCTTGCGGAGATAACCCATCCTATATCTTGCATTTGTTAGGAAAAACTGCTTAGAGCATGAAAAGTGCCCATTGCAGAAAGAGCTCAAATTCGAAAAACAAACACGTATTCATGATCCCCCGGCTCACTGAACACCAAAAAACCATGAGTTTTGCAGATCTGAAGTTTCCTTGCGGAGATAGCCCATGCTATATCTTGCATTTGTTAGGAAAAACTGCTTATAGCATGAAAAGTGCCCATTGCAGATAGAGCTCAAATTCGCAAAACAAACACATATTCCTGTTCCCCAGCCTCCCCGAAGACGAAAAAACCATGACTTTTGCAGATCTGAAGTTTCCTTGCGGAGATAGCCCATGCTATATCTTGCATTTGTTAGGAAAAACTGCTTAGAGCATGAAAAGTGCCCATTGCAGAAAGAGCTCAAATTCGAAAAACAAACACGTATTCATGTTCCCCCGGCTCACTGAACACCAAAAAACCATGACTTTTGCAGATCTGAATTTTCCTTGCGGAGATAGCCCATGCTATATCTTGCATTTGTTAGGAAAAACTGCTTATAGTATGAAAACTGCCCATTGCAGAAAGAGCTCAAATTCGAAAAACAAACACATATTCCTGTTCCCCTGCCTCCCCGAAGATCAAAAAACCATGACTTTTGCAGATGTGAAGTTTCCTTGCGGAGATAGCCCATGGTATATCTTGCATTTGTTAGGAAAAACTACTTAGAGCATGAAAAGTGCCCATTGCAGAAAGAGCTCAAATTCGAAAAACAAACACATATTCCTGTTCCCCTCCCTCCCCGAAGACGAAAAAACCATGACTTTTGCAGATCTGAAGTTTCCTTGCGGAGATAGCCCATGCTATATCTTGCATTTGTTAGGAAAAACTGCTTATAGCATGAAAAGTGCCCATTGCAGAAAGAGCTCAAATTCGAAAAACAAACACATATTCCTGTTCCCCTCCCTCCCCGAAGACGAAAAAACCATGACTTTTGCAGATCTGAATTTTCCTTGCGGAGATAGCCCATGCTATATCTTGCATTTGTTAGGAAAAACTGCTTATAGTATGAAAACTGCCCATTGCAGAAAGAGCTCAAATTCGAAAAACAAACACATATTCCTGTTCCCCTGCCTCCCCGAAGACAAAAAAACCATGACTTTTGCAGATGTGAAGTTTCCTTGCGGAGATAGCCCATCCTATATCTTGCATTTGTTAGGAAAAACTGCTTATAGCATGAAAAGTGCCCATTGCAGATAGAGCTCAAATTCGAAAAACAAACACATATTCCTGTTCCCCTGCCTCCCCGAAGACCAAAAAACCATGACTTTTGCAGATCTGAAGTTTCCTTGCGGAGATAGCCCATGCTATATCTTGCATTTGTTAGGAAAAACTGCTTAGAGCATGAAAAGTGCCCATTGCAGAAAGAGCTCAAATTCGAAAAACAAACACGTATTCATGTTCCCCCGGCTCACTGAACACCAAAAAACCATGACTTTTGCAGATCGGATGTCTCCTTGCGGAGAAAGCCCATGTTATATCTTGCATTTGTTAGGAAAAACTGCTTATAGCATGAAAAGTGCCCATTGCAGATAGAGCTCAAATTCGCAAAACAAACACATATTCCTGTTCCCCTGCCTCCCCGAAGACCAAAAAACCATGACTTTTGCAGATCTGAATTTTCCTTGCGGAGATAGCCCATGCTATATCTTGCATTTGTTAGGAAAAACTGCTTATAGTATGAAAACTGCCCATTGCAGAAAGAGCTCAAATTCGAAAAACAAACACATATTCCTGTTCTCCTGCCTCCCCGAAGACAAAAAAACCATGACTTTTGCAGATGTGAAGTTTCCTTGCGGAGATAGCCCATCCTATATCTTGCATTTGTTAGGAAAAACTGCTTAGAGCATGAAAAGTGCCCATTGCAGAAAGAGCTCAAATTCGAAAAACAAACACGTATTCATGATCCCCCGGCTCACTGAACACCAAAAAACCATGAGTTTTGCAGATCTGAAGTTTCCTTGCGGAGATAGCCCATGCTATATCTTGCATTTGTTAGGAAAAACTGCTTATAGCATGAAAAGTGCCCATTGCAGATAGAGCTCAAATTCGCAAAACAAACACATATTCCTGTTCCCCTGCCTCCCCGAAGACCAAAAAACCATGACGTTTGCAGATCTGAAGTTTCCTTGCGGAGATAGCCCATGCTATATCTTGCATTTGTTAGGAAAAACTGCTTAGAGCATGAAAAGTGCCCATTCCAGAAAGAGCTCAAATTCGAAAAACAAACACGTATTCATGATCCCCCGGCTCACTGAACACCAAAAAACCATGAGTTTTGCAGATCTGAAGTTTCCTTGCGGAGATAGCCCATGCTATATCTTGCATTTGTTAGGAAAAACTGCTTATAGCATGAAAAGTGCCCATTGCAGATAGAGCTCAAATTCGCAAAACAAACACATATTCCTGTTCCCCAGCCTCCCCGAAGACCAAAAAACCATGACTTTTGCAGATCTGAATTTTCCTTGCGGAGATAGCCCATGCTATATCTTGCATTTGTTAGGAAAAACTGCTTATAGTATGAAAACTGCCCATTGCAGAAAGAGCTCAAATTCGAAAAACAAACACATATTCCTGTTCCCCTGCCTCCCCGAAGACAAAAAAACCATGACTTTTGCAGATGTGAAGTTTCCTTGCGGAGATAGCCCATGCTATATCTTGCATTTGTTAGGAAAAACTGCTTATAGTATGAAAAGTGCCCATTGCAGAAAGAGCTCAAATTCGAAAAACAAACACATATTCCTGTTCCCCTGCCTCCCCGAAGACCAAAAAACCATGACTTTTGCAGATCTGAAGTTTCCTTGCGGAGATAGCCCATGCTATATCTTGCATTTGTTAGGAAAAACTGCTTATAGTATGAAAACTGCCCATTGCAGAAAGAGCTCAAATTCGAAAAACAAACACATATTCCTGTTCTCCTGCCTCCCCGAAGACAAAAAAACCATGACTTTTGCAGATGTGAAGTTTCCTTGCGGAGATAGCCCATGCTATATCTTGCATTTGTTAGGAAAAACTGCTTAGAGCATGAAAAGTGCCCATTGCAGATAGAGCTCAAATTCGCAAAACAAACACATATTCCTGTTCCCCTGCCTCCCCGAAGACCAAAAAACCATGACGTTTGCAGATCTGAAGTTTCCTTGCGGAGATAGCCCATGCTATATCTTGCATTTGTTAGGAAAAACTGCTTAGAGCATGAAAAGTGCCCATTGCAGAAAGAGCTCAAATTCGAAAAACAAACACGTATTCATGATCCCCCGGCTCACTGAACACCAAAAAACCATGAGTTTTGCAGATCTGAAGTTTCCTTGCGGAGATAGCCCATGCTATATCTTGCATTTGTTAGGAAAAACTGCTTATAGCATGAAAAGTGCCCATTGCAGATAGAGCTCAAATTCGCAAAACAAACACATATTCCTGTTCCCCTGCCTCCCCGAAGACCAAAAAAACCATGACTTTTGCAGATCTGAATTTTCCTTGCGGAGATAGCCCATGCTATATCTTGCATTTGTTAGGAAAAACTGCTTATAGTATGAAAACTGCCCATTGCAGAAAGAGCTCAAATTCGAAAAACAAACACATATTCCTGTTCTCCTGCCTCCCCGAAGACAAAAAAACCATGACTTTTGCAGATGTGAAGTTTCCTTGCGGAGATAGCCCATCCTATATCTTGCATTTGTTAGGAAAAACTGCTTAGAGCATGAAAAGTGCCCATTGCAGAAAGAGCTCAAATTCGAAAAACAAACACGTATTCATGATCCCCCGGCTCACTGAACACCAAAAAACCATGAGTTTTGCAGATCTGAAGTTTCCTTGCGGAGATAGCCCATGCTATATCTTGCATTTGTTAGGAAAAACTGCTTATAGCATGAAAAGTGCCCATTGCAGATAGAGCTCAAATTCGCAAAACAAACACATATTCCTGTTCCCCTGCCTCCCCGAAGACCAAAAAACCATGACGTTTGCAGATCTGAAGTTTCCTTGCGGAGATAGCCCATGCTATATCTTGCATTTGTTAGGAAAAACTGCTTAGAGCATGAAAAGTGCCCATTCCAGAAAGAGCTCAAATTCGAAAAACAAACACGTATTCATGATCCCCCGGCTCACTGAACACCAAAAAACCATGAGTTTTGCAGATCTGAAGTTTCCTTGCGGAGATAGCCCATGCTATATCTTGCATTTGTTAGGAAAAACTGCTTATAGCATGAAAAGTGCCCATTGCAGATAGAGCTCAAATTCGCAAAACAAACACATATTCCTGTTCCCCAGCCTCCCCGAAGACCAAAAAACCATGACTTTTGCAGATCTGAATTTTCCTTGCGGAGATAGCCCATGCTATATCTTGCATTTGTTAGGAAAAACTGCTTATAGTATGAAAACTGCCCATTGCAGAAAGAGCTCAAATTCGAAAAACAAACACATATTCCTGTTCCCCTGCCTCCCCGAAGACAAAAAAACCATGACTTTTGCAGATGTGAAGTTTCCTTGCGGAGATAGCCCATGCTATATCTTGCATTTGTTAGGAAAAACTGCTTATAGTATGAAAAGTGCCCATTGCAGAAAGAGCTCAAATTCGAAAAACAAACACATATTCCTGTTCCCCTGCCTCCCCGAAGACCAAAAAACCATGACTTTTGCAGATCTGAAGTTTCCTTGCGGAGATAGCCCATGCTATATCTTGCATTTGTTAGGAAAAACTGCTTATAGTATGAAAACTGCCCATTGCAGAAAGAGCTCAAATTCGAAAAACAAACACATATTCCTGTTCTCCTGCCTCCCCGAAGACAAAAAAACCATGACTTTTGCAGATGTGAAGTTTCCTTGCGGAGATAGCCCATGCTATATCTTGCATTTGTTAGGAAAAACTGCTTAGAGCATGAAAAGTGCCCATTGCAGATAGAGCTCAAATTCGCAAAAGAAACACATATTCCTGTTCCCCTGCCTCCCCGAAGACCAAAAAACCATGACGTTTGCAGATCTGAAGTTTCCTTGCGGAGATAGCCCATGCTATATCTTGCATTTGTTAGGAAAAACTGCTTAGAGCATGAAAAGTGCCCATTGCAGAAAGAGCTCAAATTCGAAAAACAAACACGTATTCATGATCCCCCGGCTCACTGAACACCAAAAAACCATGAGTTTTGCAGATCTGAAGTTTCCTTGCGGAGATAGCCCATGCTATATCTTGCATTTGTTAGGAAAAACTGCTTATAGCATGAAAAGTGCCCATTGCAGATAGAGCTCAAATTCGCAAAACAAACACATATTCCTGTTCCCCAGCCTCCCCGAAGACCAAAAAACCATGACTTTTGCAGATCTGAATTTTCCTTGCGGAGATAGCCCATGATATATCTTGCATTTGTTAGGAAAAACTGCTTATAGTATGAAAACTGCCCATTGCAGAAAGAGCTCAAATTCGAAAAACAAACACATATTCCTGTTCCCCTGCCTCCCCGAAGACAAAAAAACCATGACTTTTGCAGATGTGAAGTTTCCTTGCGGAGATAGCCCATGCTATATCTTGCATTTGTTAGGAAAAACTGCTTATAGTATGAAAAGTGCCCATTGCAGAAAGAGCTCAAATTCGAAAAACAAACACATATTCCTGTTCCCCTGCCTCCCCGAAGACCAAAAAACCATGACTTTTGCAGATCTGAAGTTTCCTTGCGGAGATAGCCCATGCTATATCTTGCATTTGTTAGGAAAAACTGCTTAGAGCATGAAAAGTGCCCATTGCAGAAAGAGCTCAAATTCGAAAAACAAACACGTATTCATGATCCCCCGGCTCACTGAACACCAAAAAACCATGAGTTTTGCAGATCTGAAGTTTCCTTGCGGAGATAGCCCATGCTATATCTTGCATTTGTTAGGAAAAACTGCTTATAGCATGAAAAGTGCCCATTGCAGATAGAGCTCAAATTCGCAAAACAAACACATATTCCTGTTCCCCAGCCTCCCCAAAGACGAAAAAACCATGACTTTTGCAGATCTGAAGTTTCCTTGTGGAGATAGCCCATGCTATATCTTGCATTTGTTAGGAAAAACTGCTTAGAGCATGAAAAGTGCACATTGCAGAAAGAGCTCAAATTCGAAAAACAAACACGTATTCATGTTCCCCCGGCTCACTGAACACCAAAAAACCATGACTTTTGCAGATCGGATGTCTCCTTGCGGAGAAAGCCCATGTTATATCTTGCATTTGTTAGGAAAAACTGCTTATAGCATGAAAAGTGCCCATTGCAGATAGAGCTCAAATTCGCAAAACAAACACATATTCCTGTTCCCCTGCCTCCCCGAAGACCAAAAAACCATGACGTTTGCAGATCTGAAGTTTCCTTGCGGAGATAGCCCATGCTATATCTTGCATTTGTTAGGAAAAACTGCTTAGAGCATGAAAAGTGCCCATTGCAGAAAGAGCTCAAATTCGAAAAACAAACACGTATTCATGATCCCCCGGCTCACTGAACACCAAAAAACCATGAGTTTTGCAGATCTGAAGTTTCCTTGCGGAGATAGCCCATGCTATATCTTGCATTTGTTAGGAAAAACTGCTTATAGCATGAAAAGTGCCCATTGCAGATAGAGCTCAAATTCGCAAAGCAAACACATATTCCTGTTCCCCAGCCTCCCCGAAGACCAAAAAACCATGACTTTTGCAGATCTGAATTTTCCTTGCGGAGATAGCCCATGCTATATCTTGCATTTGTTAGGAAAAACTGCTTATAGTATGAAAACTGCCCATTGCAGAAAGAGCTTAAATTCGAAAAACAAACACATATTCCTGTTCCCCTGCCTCCCCGAAGACAAAAAAACCATGACTTTTGCAGATGTGAAGTTTCCTTGCGGAGATAGCCCATGCTATATCTTGCATTTGTTAGGAAAAACTGCTTATAGTATGAAAAGTGCCCATTGCAGAAAGAGCTCAAATTCGAAAAACAAACACATATTCCTGTTCCCCTGCCTCCCCGAAGACCAAAAAACCATGACTTTTGCAGATCTGAAGTTTCCTTGCGGAGATAGCCCATGCTATATCTTGCATTTGTTAGGAAAAACTGCTTAGAGCATGAAAAGTGCCCATTGCAGAAAGAGCTCAAATTCGAAAAACAAACACGTATTCATGATCCCCCGGCTCACTGAACACCAAAAAACCATGAGTTTTGCAGATCTGAAGTTTCCTTGCGGAGATAGCCCATGCTATATCTTGCATTTGTTAGGAAAAACTGCTTATAGCATGAAAAGTGCCCATTGCAGATAGAGCTCAAATTCGCAAAACAAACACATATTCCTGTTCCCCAGCCTCCCCAAAGACGAAAAAACCATGACTTTTGCAGATCTGAAGTTTCCTTGCGGAGATAGCCCATGCTATATCTTGCATTTGTTAGGAAAAACTGCTTAGAGCATGAAAAGTGCCCATTGCAGAAAGAGCTCAAATTCGAAAAACAAACACGTATTCATGTTCCCCCGGCTCACTGAACACCAAAAAACCATGACTTTTGCAGATCGGATGTCTCCTTGCGGAGAAAGCCCATGTTATATCTTGCATTTGTTAGGAAAAACTGCTTATAGCATGAAAAGTGCCCATTGCAGATAGAGCTCAAATTCGCAAAACAAACACATATTCCTGTTCCCCTGCCTCCCCGAAGACCAAAAAACCATGACTTTTGCAGATCTGAATTTTCCTTGCGGAGATAGCCCATGCTATATCTTGCATTTGTTAGGAAAAACTGCTTATAGTATGAAAACTGCCCATTGCAGAAAGAGCTCAAATTCGAAAAACAAACACATATTCCTGTTCTCCTGCCTCCCCGAAGACAAAAAAACCATGACTTTTGCAGATGTAAAGTTTCCTTGCGGAGATAGCCCATCCTATATCTTGCATTTGTTAGGAAAAACTGCTTAGAGCATGAAAAGTGCCCATTGCAGAAAGAGCTCAAATTCGAAAAACAAACACGTATTCATGATCCCCCGGCTCACTGAACACCAAAAAACCATGAGTTTTGCAGATCTGAAGTTTCCTTGCGGAGATAGCCCATGCTATATCTTGCATTTGTTAGGAAAAACTGCTTATAGCATGAAAAGTGCCCATTGCAGATAGAGCTCAAATTCGCAAAACAAACACATATTCCTGTTCCCCTGCCTCCCCGAAGACCAAAAAACCATGACGTTTGCAGATCTGAAGTTTCCTTGCGGAGATAGCCCATGCTATATCTTGCATTTGTTAGGAAAAACTGCTTAGAGCATGAAAAGTGCCCATTGCAGAAAGAGCTCAAATTCGAAAAACAAACACGTATTCATGATCCCCCGGCTCACTGAACACCAAAAAACCATGAGTTTTGCAGATCTGAAGTTTCCTTGCGGAGATAGCCCATGCTATATCTTGCATTTGTTAGGAAAAACTGCTTATAGCATGAAAAGTGCCCATTGCAGATAGAGCTCAAATTCGCAAAACAAACACATATTCCTGTTCCCCAGCCTCCCCGAAGACCAAAAAACCATGACTTTTGCAGATCTGAATTTTCCTTGCGGAGATAGCCCATGCTATATCTTGCATTTGTTAGGAAAAACTGCTTATAGTATGAAAACTGCCCATTGCAGAAAGAGCTCAAATTCGAAAAACAAACACATATTCCTGTTCCCCTGCCTCCCCGAAGACAAAAAAACCATGACTTTTGCAGATGTGAAGTTTCCTTGCGGAGATAGCCCATGCTATATCTTGCATTTGTTAGGAAAAACTGCTTATAGTATGAAAAGTGCCCATTGCAGAAAGAGCTCAAATTCGAAAAACAAACACATATTCCTGTTCCCCTGCCTCCCCGAAGACCAAAAAACCATGACTTTTGCAGATCTGAAGTTTCCTTGCGGAGATAGCCCATGCTATATCTTGCATTTGTTAGGAAAAACTGCTTATAGTATGAAAACTGCCCATTGCAGAAAGAGCTCAAATTCGAAAAACAAACACATATTCCTGTTCTCCTGCCTCCCCGAAGACAAAAAAACCATGACTTTTGCAGATGTGAAGTTTCCTTGCGGAGATAGCCCATGCTATATCTTGCATTTGTTAGGAAAAACTGCTTAGAGCATGAAAAGTGCCCATTGCAGATAGAGCTCAAATTCGCAAAACAAACACATATTCCTGTTCCCCTGCCTCCCCGAAGACCAAAAAACCATGACGTTTGCAGATCTGAAGTTTCCTTGCGGAGATAGCCCATGCTATATCTTGCATTTGTTAGGAAAAACTGCTTAGAGCATGAAAAGTGCCCATTGCAGAAAGAGCTCAAATTCGAAAAACAAACACGTATTCATGATCCCCCGGCTCACTGAACACCAAAAAACCATGAGTTTTGCAGATCTGAAGTTTCCTTGCGGAGATAGCCCATGCTATATCTTGCATTTGTTAGGAAAAACTGCTTATAGCATGAAAAGTGCCCATTGCAGATAGAGCTCAAATTCGCAAAACAAACACATATTCCTGTTCCCCAGCCTCCCCGAAGACCAAAAAACCATGACTTTTGCAGATCTGAATTTTCCTTGCGGAGATAGCCCATGCTATATCTTGCATTTGTTAGGAAAAACTGCTTATAGTATGAAAACTGCCCATTGCAGAAAGAGCTCAAATTCGAAAAACAAACACATATTCCTGTTCCCCTGCCTCCCCGAAGACAAAAAAACCATGACTTTTGCAGATGTGAAGTTTCCTTGCGGAGATAGCCCATGCTATATCTTGCATTTGTTAGGAAAAACTGCTTATAGTATGAAAAGTGCCCATTGCAGAAAGAGCTCAAATTCGAAAAACAAACACATATTCCTGTTCCCCTGCCTCCCCGAAGACCAAAAAACCATGACTTTTGCAGATCTGAAGTTTCCTTGCGGAGATAGCCCATGCTATATCTTGCATTTGTTAGGAAAAACTGCTTAGAGCATGAAAAGTGCCCATTGCAGAAAGAGCTCAAATTCGAAAAACAAACACGTATTCATGATCCCCCGGCTCACTGAACACCAAAAAACCATGAGTTTTGCAGATCTGAAGTTTCCTTGCGGAGATAGCCCATGCTATATCTTGCATTTGTTAGGAAAAACTGCTTATAGCATGAAAAGTGCCCATTGCAGATAGAGCTCAAATTCGCAAAACAAACACATATTCCTGTTCCCCAGCCTCCCCAAAGACGAAAAAACCATGACTTTTGCAGATCTGAAGTTTCCTTGTGGAGATAGCCCATGCTATATCTTGCATTTGTTAGGAAAAACTGCTTAGAGCATGAAAAGTGCCCATTGCAGAAAGAGCTCAAATTCGAAAAACAAACACGTATTCATGTTCCCCCGGCTCACTGAACACCAAAAAACCATGACTTTTGCAGATCGGATGTCTCCTTGCGGAGAAAGCCCATGTTATATCTTGCATTTGTTAGGAAAAACTGCTTATAGCATGAAAAGTGCCCATTGCAGATAGAGCTCAAATTCGCAAAACAAACACATATTCCTGTTCCCCTGCCTCCCCGAAGACCAAAAAACCATGACTTTTGCAGATCTGAATTTTCCTTGCGGAGATAGCCCATGCTATATCTTGCATTTGTTAGGAAAAACTGCTTATAGTATGAAAACTGCCCATTGCAGAAAGAGCTCAAATTCGAAAAACAAACACATATTCCTGTTCTCCTGCCTCCCCGAAGACAAAAAAACCATGACTTTTGCAGATGTGAAGTTTCCTTGCGGAGATAACCCATCCTATATCTTGCATTTGTTAGAAAAAACTGCTTAGAGCATGAAAAGTGCCCATTGCAGAAAGAGCTCAAATTCGAAAAACAAACACGTATTCATGATCCCCCGGCTCACTGAACACCAAAAAACCATGAGTTTTGCAGATCTGAAGTTTCCTTGCGGAGATAGCCCATGCTATATCTTGCATTTGTTAGGAAAAACTGCTTATAGCATGAAAAGTGCCCATTGCAGATAGAGCTCAAATTCGCAAAACAAACACATATTCCTGTTCCCCAGCCTCCCCGAAGACGAAAAAACCATGACTTTTGCAGATCTGAAGTTTCCTTGCGGAGATAGCCCATGCTATATCTTGCATTTGTTAGGAAAAACTGCTTAGAGCATGAAAAGTGCCCATTGCAGAAAGAGCTCAAATTCGAAAAACAAACACGTATTCATGTTCCCCCGGCTCACTGAACACCAAAAAACCATGACTTTTGCAGATCTGAAGTTTCCTTGCGGAGATAGCCCATGTTATATCTTGCATTTGTTAGGAAAAACTGCTTATAGTATGAAAAGTGCCCATTGCAGAAAGAGCTCAAATTCGAAAAACAAACACATATTCCTGTTCCCCTGCCTCCCCGAAGATCAAAAAACCATGACTTTTGCAGATGTGAAGTTTCCTTGCGGAGATAGCCCATGGTATATCTTGCATTTGTTAGGAAAAACTACTTAGAGCATGAAAAGTGCCCATTGCAGAAAGAGCTCAAATTCGAAAAACAAACACATATTCCTGTTCCCCTCCCTCCCCGAAGACGAAAAAACCATGACTTTTGCAGATCTGAAGTTTCCTTGCGGAGATAGCCCATGCTATATCTTGCATTTGTTAGGAAAAACTGCTTATAGCATGAAAAGTGCCCATTGCAGATAGAGCTCAAATTCGCAAAACAAACACATATTCCTGTTCCCCAGCCTCCCCGAAGACCAAAAAACCATGACTTTTGCAGATCTGAATTTTCCTTGCGGAGATAGCCCATGCTATATCTTGCATTTGTTAGGAAAAACTGCTTATAGTATGAAAAGTGCCCATTGCAGAAAGAGCTCAAATTCGAAAAACAAACACATATTCCTGTTCTCCTGCCTCCCCGAAGACAAAAAAACCATGACTTTTGCAGATGTGAAGTTTCCTTGCGGAGATAACCCATCCTATATCTTGCATTTGTTAGAAAAAACTGCTTAGAGCATGAAAAGTGCCCATTGCAGAAAGAGCTCAAATTCGAAAAACAAACACGTATTCATGTTCCCCCGGCTCACTGAACACCAAAAAACCATGACTTTTGCAGATCGGATGTCTCCTTGCGGAGAAAGCCCATGTTATATCTTGCATTTGTTAGGAAAAACTGCTTATAGCATGAAAAGTGCCCATTGCAGATAGAGCTCAAATTCGCAAAACAAACACATATTCCTGTTCCCCTGCCTCCCCGAAGACCAAAAAACCATGACTTTTGCAGATCTGAATTTTCCTTGCGGAGATAGCCCATGCTATATCTTGCATTTGTTAGGAAAAACTGCTTATAGTATGAAAACTGCCCATTGCAGAAAGAGCTCAAATTCGAAAAACAAACACATATTCCTGTTCTCCTGCCTCCCCGAAGACAAAAAAACCATGACTTTTGCAGATGTGAAGTTTCCTTGCGGAGATAACCCATCCTATATCTTGCATTTGTTAGAAAAAACTGCTTAGAGCATGAAAAGTGCCCATTGCAGAAAGAGCTCAAATTCGAAAAACAAACACGTATTCATGATCCCCCGGCTCACTGAACACCAAAAAACCATGAGTTTTGCAGATCTGAAGTTTCCTTGCGGAGATAGCCCATGCTATATCTTGCATTTGTTAGGAAAAACTGCTTATAGCATGAAAAGTGCCCATTGCAGATAGAGCTCAAATTCGCAAAACAAACACATATTCCTGTTCCCCAGCCTCCCCGAAGACGAAAAAACCATGACTTTTGCAGATCTGAAGTTTCCTTGCGGAGATAGCCCATGCTATATCTTGCATTTGTTAGGAAAAACTGCTTAGAGCATGAAAAGTGCCCATTGCAGAAAGAGCTCAAATTCGAAAAACAAACACGTATTCATGTTCCCCCGGCTCACTGAACACCAAAAAACCATGACTTTTGCAGATCTGAAGTTTCCTTGCGGAGATAGCCCATGTTATATCTTGCATTTGTTAGGAAAAACTGCTTATAGTATGAAAAGTGCCCATTGCAGAAAGAGCTCAAATTCGAAAAACAAACACATATTCCTGTTCCCCTGCCTCCCCGAAGATCAAAAAACCATGACTTTTGCAGATGTGAAGTTTCCTTGCGGAGATAGCCCATGGTATATCTTGCATTTGTTAGGAAAAACTACTTAGAGCATGAAAAGTGCCCATTGCAGAAAGAGCTCAAATTCGAAAAACAAACACATATTCCTGTTCCCCTCCCTCCCCGAAGACGAAAAAACCATGACTTTTGCAGATCTGAAGTTTCCTTGCGGAGATAGCCCATGCTATATCTTGCATTTGTTAGGAAAAACTGCTTATAGCATGAAAAGTGCCCATTGCAGATAGAGCTCAAATTCGCAAAACAAACACATATTCCTGTTCCCCAGCCTCCCCGAAGACCAAAAAACCATGACTTTTGCAGATCTGAATTTTCCTTGCGGAGATAGCCCATGCTATATCTTGCATTTGTTAGGAAAAACTGCTTATAGTATGAAAAGTGCCCATTGCAGAAAGAGCTCAAATTCGAAAAACAAACACATATTCCTGTTCCCCTGCCTCCCCGAAGACAAAAAAACCATGACTTTTGCAGATGTGAAGTTTCCTTGCGGAGATAGCCCATCCTATATCTTGCATTTGTTAGGAAAAACTGCTTATAGCATGAAAAGTGCCCATTGCAGATAGAGCTCAAATTCGAAAAACAAACACATATTCCTGTTCCCCTGCCTCCCCGAAGACCAAAAAACCATGACTTTTGCAGATCTGAAGTTTCCTTGCGGAGATAGCCCATGCTATATCTTGCATTTGTTAGGAAAAACTGCTTAGAGCATGAAAAGTGCCCATTGCAGAAAGAGCTCAAATTCGAAAAACAAACACGTATTCATGTTCCCCCGGCTCACTGAACACCAAAAAACCATGACTTTTGCAGATCGGATGTCTCCTTGCGGAGAAAGCCCATGTTATATCTTGCATTTGTTAGGAAAAACTGCTTATAGCATGAAAAGTGCCCATTGCAGATAGAGCTCAAATTCGCAAAACAAACACATATTCCTGTTCCCCTGCCTCCCCGAAGACCAAAAAACCATGACTTTTGCAGATCTGAATTTTCCTTGCGGAGATAGCCCATGCTATATCTTGCATTTGTTAGGAAAAACTGCTTATAGTATGAAAACTGCCCATTGCAGAAAGAGCTCAAATTCGAAAAACAAACACATATTCCTGTTCTCCTGCCTCCCCGAAGACAAAAAAACCATGACTTTTGCAGATGTGAAGTTTCCTTGCGGAGATAGCCCATCCTATATCTTGCATTTGTTAGGAAAAACTGCTTAGAGCATGAAAAGTGCCCATTGCAGAAAGAGCTCAAATTCGAAAAACAAACACGTATTCATGATCCCCCGGCTCACTGAACACCAAAAAACCATGAGTTTTGCAGATCTGAAGTTTCCTTGCGGAGATAGCCCATGCTATATCTTGCATTTGTTAGGAAAAACTGCTTATAGCATGAAAAGTGCCCATTGCAGATAGAGCTCAAATTCGCAAAACAAACACATATTCCTGTTCCCCTGCCTCCCCGAAGACCAAAAAACCATGACGTTTGCAGATCTGAAGTTTCCTTGCGGAGATAGCCCATGCTATATCTTGCATTTGTTAGGAAAAACTGCTTAGAGCATGAAAAGTGCCCATTGCAGAAAGAGCTCAAATTCGAAAAACAAACACGTATTCATGATCCCCCGGCTCACTGAACACCAAAAAACCATGAGTTTTGCAGATCTGAAGTTTCCTTGCGGAGATAGCCCATGCTATATCTTGCATTTGTTAGGAAAAACTGCTTATAGCATGAAAAGTGCCCATTGCAGATAGAGCTCAAATTCGCAAAACAAACACATATTCCTGTTCCCCAGCCTCCCCGAAGACCAAAAAACCATGACTTTTGCAGATCTGAATTTTCCTTGCGGAGATAGCCCATGCTATATCTTGCATTTGTTAGGAAAAACTGCTTATAGTATGAAAACTGCCCATTGCAGAAAGAGCTCAAATTCGAAAAACAAACACATATTCCTGTTCCCCTGCCTCCCCGAAGACAAAAAAACCATGACTTTTGCAGATGTGAAGTTTCCTTGCGGAGATAGCCCATGCTATATCTTGCATTTGTTAGGAAAAACTGCTTATAGTATGAAAAGTGCCCATTGCAGAAAGAGCTCAAATTCGAAAAACAAACACATATTCCTGTTCCCCTGCCTCCCCGAAGACCAAAAAACCATGACTTTTGCAGATGTGAAGTTTCCTTGCGGAGATAGCCCATGCTATATCTTGCATTTGTTAGGAAAAACTGCTTATAGTATGAAAACTGCCCATTGCAGAAAGAGCTCAAATTCGAAAAACAAACACATATTCCTGTTCTCCTGCCTCCCCGAAGACAAAAAAACCATGACTTTTGCAGATGTGAACTTTCCTTGCGGAGATAGCCCATGCTATATCTTGCATTTGTTAGGAAAAACTGCTTAGAGCATGAAAAGTGCCCATTGCAGATAGAGCTCAAATTCGCAAAACAAACACATATTCCTGTTCCCCTGCCTCCCCGAAGACCAAAAAACCATGACGTTTGCAGATCTGAAGTTTCCTTGCGGAGATAGCCCATGCTATATCTTGCATTTGTTAGGAAAAACTGCTTAGAGCATGAAAAGTGTCCATTGCAGAAAGAGCTCAAATTCGAAAAACAAACACGTATTCATGATCCCCCGGCTCACTGAACACCAAAAAACCATGAGTTTTGCAGATCTGAAGTTTCCTTGCGGAGATAGCCCATGCTATATCTTGCATTTGTTAGGAAAAACTGCTTATAGCATGAAAAGTGCCCATTGCAGATAGAGCTCAAATTCGCAAAACAAACACATATTCCTGTTCCCCAGCCTCCCCGAAGACCAAAAAACCATGACTTTTGCAGATCTGAATTTTCCTTGCGGAGATAGCCCATGATATATCTTGCATTTGTTAGGAAAAACTGCTTATAGTATGAAAACTGCCCATTGCAGAAAGAGCTCAAATTCGAAAAACAAACACATATTCCTGTTCCCCTGCCTCCCCGAAGACAAAAAAACCATGACTTTTGCAGATGTGAAGTTTCCTTGCGGAGATAGCCCATGCTATATCTTGCATTTGTTAGGAAAAACTGCTTATAGTATGAAAAGTGCCCATTGCAGAAAGAGCTCAAATTCGAAAAACAAACACATATTCCTGTTCCCCTGCCTCCCCGAAGACCAAAAAACCATGACTTTTGCAGATCTGAAGTTTCCTTGCGGAGATAGCCCATGCTATATCTTGCATTTGTTAGGAAAAACTGCTTAGAGCATGAAAAGTGCCCATTGCAGAAAGAGCTCAAATTCGAAAAACAAACACGTATTCATGATCCCCCGGCTCACTGAACACCAAAAAACCATGAGTTTTGCAGATCTGAAGTTTCCTTGCGGAGATAGCCCATGCTATATCTTGCATTTGTTAGGAAAAACTGCTTATAGCATGAAAAGTGCCCATTGCAGATAGAGCTCAAATTCGCAAAACAAACACATATTCCTGTTCCCCAGCCTCCCCAAAGACGAAAAAACCATGACTTTTGCAGATCTGAAGTTTCCTTGTGGAGATAGCCCATGCTATATCTTGCATTTGTTAGGAAAAACTGCTTAGAGCATGAAAAGTGCCCATTGCAGAAAGAGCTCAAATTCGAAAAACAAACACGTATTCATGTTCCCCCGGCTCACTGAACACCAAAAAACCATGACTTTTGCAGATCGGATGTCTCCTTGCGGAGAAAGCCCATGTTATATCTTGCATTTGTTAGGAAAAACTGCTTATAGCATGAAAAGTGCCCATTGCAGATAGAGCTCAAATTCGCAAAACAAACACATATTCCTGTTCCCCTGCCTCCCCGAAGACCAAAAAACCATGACTTTTGCAGATCTGAATTTTCCTTGCGGAGATAGCCCATGCTATATCTTGCATTTGTTAGGAAAAACTGCTTATAGTATGAAAACTGCCCATTGCAGAAAGAGCTCAAATTCGAAAAACAAACACATATTCCTGTTCTCCTGCCTCCCCGAAGACAAAAAAACCATGACTTTTGCAGATGTGAAGTTTCCTTGCGGAGATAACCCATCCTATATCTTGCATTTGTTAGGAAAAACTGCTTAGAGCATGAAAAGTGCCCATTGCAGAAAGAGCTCAAATTCGAAAAACAAACACGTATTCATGATCCCCCGGCTCACTGAACACCAAAAAACCATGAGTTTTGCAGATCTGAAGTTTCCTTGCGGAGATAGCCCATGCTATATCTTGCATTTGTTAGGAAAAACTGCTTATAGCATGAAAAGTGCCCATTGCAGATAGAGCTCAAATTCGCAAAACAAACACATATTCCTGTTCCCCAGCCTCCCCGAAGACGAAAAAACCATGACTTTTGCAGATCTGAAGTTTCCTTGCGGAGATAGCCCATGCTATATCTTGCATTTGTTAGGAAAAACTGCTTAGAGCATGAAAAGTGCCCATTGCAGAAAGAGCTCAAATTCGAAAAACAAACACGTATTCATGTTCCCCCGGCTCACTGAACACCAAAAAACCATGACTTTTGCAGATCTGAAGTTTCCTTGCGGAGATAGCCCATGTTATATCTTGCATTTGTTAGGAAAAACTGCTTATAGTATGAAAAGTGCCCATTGCAGAAAGAGCTCAAATTCGAAAAACAAACACATATTCCTGTTCCCCTGCCTCCCCGAAGATCAAAAAACCATGACTTTTGCAGATGTGAAGTTTCCTTGCGGAGATAGCCCATGGTATATCTTGCATTTGTTAGGAAAAACTACTTAGAGCATGAAAAGTGCCCATTGCAGAAAGAGCTCAAATTCGAAAAACAAACACATATTCCTGTTCCCCTCCCTCCCCGAAGACGAAAAAACCATGACTTTTGCAGATCTGAAGTTTCCT
Organism: Vipera berus; assembly: GCF_964194415.1. Classification (NCBI taxonomy): domain Eukaryota; kingdom Metazoa; phylum Chordata; class Lepidosauria; order Squamata; family Viperidae; genus Vipera; species Vipera berus. The sequence continues at coordinate 92,450,793 of NC_138207.1, read as the reverse complement.
TGCGGAGATAGCCCATGCTATATCTTGCATTTGTTAGGAAAAACTGCTTATAGCATGAAAAGTGCCCATTGCAGATAGAGCTCAAATTCGCAAAACAAACACATATTCCTGTTCCCCAGCCTCCCCGAAGACCAAAAAACCATGACTTTTGCAGATCTGAATTTTCCTTGCGGAGATAGCCCATGCTATATCTTGCATTTGTTAGGAAAAACTGCTTATAGTATGAAAACTGCCCATTGCAGAAAGAGCTCAAATTCGAAAAACAAACACATATTCCTGTTCCCCTGCCTCCCCGAAGACAAAAAAACCATGACTTTTGCAGATGTGAAGTTTCCTTGCGGAGATAGCCCATCCTATATCTTGCATTTGTTAGGAAAAACTGCTTATAGCATGAAAAGTGCCCATTGCAGATAGAGCTCAAATTCGAAAAACAAACACATATTCCTGTTCCCCTGCCTCCCCGAAGACCAAAAAACCATGACTTTTGCAGATCTGAAGTTTCCTTGCGGAGATAGCCCATGCTATATCTTGCATTTGTTAGGAAAAACTGCTTAGAGCATGAAAAGTGCCCATTTCAGAAAGAGCTCAAATTCGAAAAACAAACACGTATTCATGATCCCCCGGCTCACTGAACACCAAAAAACCATGAGTTTTGCAGATCTGAAGTTTCCTTGCGGAGATAGCCCATGCTATATCTTGCATTTGTTAGGAAAAACTGCTTATAGCATGAAAAGTGCCCATTGCAGATAGAGCTCAAATTCGCAAAACAAACACATATTCCTGTTCCCCAGCCTCCCCGAAGACGAAAAAACCATGACTTTTGCAGATCTGAAGTTTCCTTGCGGAGATAGCCCATGCTATATCTTGCATTTGTTAGGAAAAACTGCTTAGAGCATGAAAAGTGCCCATTGCAGAAAGAGCTCAAATTCGAAAAACAAACACGTATTCATGTTCCCCCGGCTCACTGAACACCAAAAAACCATGACTTTTGCAGATCTGAAGTTTCCTTGCGGAGATAGCCCATGCTATATCTTGCATTTGTTAGGAAAAACTGCTTATAGTATGAAAACTGCCCATTGCAGAAAGAGCTCAAATTCGAAAAACAAACACATATTCCTGTTCCCCTGCCTCCCCGAAGACCAAAAAACCATGACTTTTGCAGATCTGAAGTTTCCTTGCGGAGATAGCCCATGCTATATCTTGCATTTGTTAGGAAAAACTGCTTATAGTATGAAAAGTGCCCATTGCAGAAAGAGCTCAAATTCGAAAAACAAACACATATTCCTGTTCCCCTGCCTCCCCGAAGACAAAAAAACCATGACTTTTGCAGATGTGAAGTTTCCTTGCGGAGATAGCCCATGCTATATCTTGCATTTGTTAGGAAAAACTGCTTATAGTATGAAAAGTGCCCATTGCAGAAAGAGCTCAAATTCGAAAAACAAACACATATTCCTGTTCCCCTGCCTCCCCGAAGACCAAAAAACCATGACTTTTGCAGATCTGAAGTTTCCTTGCGGAGATAGCCCATGCTATATCTTGCATTTGTTAGGAAAAACTGCTTAGAGCATGAAAAGTGCCCATTGCAGAAAGAGCTCAAATTCGAAAAACAAACACGTATTCATGATCCCCCGGCTCACTGAACACCAAAAAACCATGAGTTTTGCAGATCTGAAGTTTCCTTGCGGAGATAGCCCATGCTATATCTTGCATTTGTTAGGAAAAACTGCTTATAGCATGAAAAGTGCCCATTGCAGATAGAGCTCAAATTCGCAAAACAAACACATATTCCTGTTCCCCAGCCTCCCCGAAGACCAAAAAACCATGACTTTTGCAGATCTGAATTTTCCTTGCGGAGATAGCCCATGCTATATCTTGCATTTGTTAGGAAAAACTGCTTATAGTATGAAAACTGCCCATTGCAGAAAGAGCTCAAATTCGAAAAACAAACACATATTCCTGTTCCCCTGCCTCTCCGAAGACAAAAAAACCATGACTTTTGCAGATGTGAAGTTTCCTTGCGGAGATAGCCCATGCTATATCTTGCATTTGTTAGGAAAAACTGCTTATAGTATGAAAAGTGCCCATTGCAGAAAGAGCTCAAATTCGAAAAACAAACACATATTCCTGTTCCCCTGCCAACCCGAAGACCAAAAAACCATGACTTTTGCAGATCTGAAGTTTCCTTGCGGAGATAGCCCATGCTATATCTTGCATTTGTTAGGAAAAACTGCTTAGAGCATGAAAAGTGCCCATTGCAGAAAGAGCTCAAATTCGAAAAACAAACACGTATTCATGATCCCCCGGCTCACTGAACACCAAAAAACCATGAGTTTTGCAGATCTGAAGTTTCCTTGCGGAGATAGCCCATGCTATATCTTGCATTTGTTAGGAAAAACTGCTTATAGCATGAAAAGTGCCCATTGCAGATAGAGCTCAAATTCGCAAAACAAACACATATTCCTGTTCCCCAGCCTCCCCAAAGACGAAAAAACCATGACTTTTGCAGATCTGAAGTTTCCTTGTGGAGATAGCCCATGCTATATCTTGCATTTGTTAGGAAAAACTGCTTAGAGCATGAAAAGTGCCCATTGCAGAAAGAGCTCAAATTTGAAAAACAAACACGTATTCATGTTCCCCCGGCTCACTGAACACCAAAAAACCATGACTTTTGCAGATCGGATGTCTCCTTGCGGAGAAAGCCCATGTTATATCTTGCATTTGTTAGGAAAAACTGCTTATAGCATGAAAAGTGCCCATTGCAGATAGAGCTCAAATTCGCAAAACAAACACATATTCCTGTTCCCCTGCCTCCCCGAAGACCAAAAAACCATGACTTTTGCAGATCTGAATTTTCCTTGCGGAGATAGCCCATGCTATATCTTGCATTTGTTAGGAAAAACTGCTTATAGTATGAAAACTGCCCATTGCAGAAAGAGCTCAAATTCGAAAAACAAACACATATTCCTGTTCTCCTGCCTCCCCGAAGACAAAAAAACCATGACTTTTGCAGATGTGAAGTTTCCTTGCGGAGATAACCCATCCTATATCTTGCATTTGTTAGGAAAAACTGCTTAGAGCATGAAAAGTGCCCATTGCAGAAAGAGCTCAAATTCGAAAAACAAACACGTATTCATGATCCCCCGGCTCACTGAACACCAAAAAACCATGAGTTTTGCAGATCTGAAGTTTCCTTGCGGAGATAGCCCATGCTATATCTTGCATTTGTTAGGAAAAACTGCTTATAGCATGAAAAGTGCCCATTGCAGATAGAGCTCAAATTCGCAAAACAAACACATATTCCTGTTCCCCAGCCTCCCCGAAGACGAAAAAACCATGACTTTTGCAGATCTGAAGTTTCCTTGCGGAGATAGCCCATGCTATATCTTGCATTTGTTAGGAAAAACTGCTTAGAGCATGAAAAGTGCCCATTGCAGAAAGAGCTCAAATTCGAAAAACAAACACGTATTCATGTTCCCCCGGCTCACTGAACACCAAAAAACCATGACTTTTGCAGATCTGAAGTTTCCTTGCGGAGATAGCCCATGTTATATCTTGCATTTGTTAGGAAAAACTGCTTATAGTATGAAAAGTGCCCATTGCAGAAAGAGCTCAAATTCGAAAAACAAACACATATTCCTGTTCCCCTGCCTCCCCGAAGATCAAAAAACCATGACTTTTGCAGATGTGAAGTTTCCTTGCGGAGATAGCCCATGGTATATCTTGCATTTGTTAGGAAAAACTACTTAGAGCATGAAAAGTGCCCATTGCAGAAAGAGCTCAAATTCGAAAAACAAACACATATTCCTGTTCCCCTCCCTCCCCGAAGACGAAAAAACCATGACTTTTGCAGATCTGAAGTTTCCTTGCGGAGATAGCCCTTGCTATATCTTGCATTTGTTAGGAAAAACTGCTTATAGCATGAAAAGTGCCCATTGCAGATAGAGCTCAAATTCGCAAAACAAACACATATTCCTGTTCCCCAGCCTCCCCGAAGACCAAAAAACCATGACTTTTGCAGATCTGAATTTTCCTTGCGGAGATAGCCCATGCTATATCTTGCATTTGTTAGGAAAAACTGCTTATAGTATGAAAACTGCCCATTGCAGAAAGAGCTCAAATTCGAAAAACAAACACATATTCCTGTTCCCCTGCCTCCCCGAAGACAAAAAAACCATGACTTTTGCAGATCTGAAGTTTCCTTGCGGAGATAGCCCATGCTATATCTTGCATTTGTTAGGAAAAACTGCTTAGAGCATGAAAAGTGCCCATTTCAGAAAGAGCTCAAATTCGAAAAACAAACACGTATTCATGATCCCCCGGCTCACTGAACACCAAAAAACCATGAGTTTTGCAGATCTGAAGTTTCCTTGCGGAGATAGCCCATGCTATATCTTGCATTTGTTAGGAAAAACTGCTTATAGCATGAAAAGTGCCCATTGCAGATAGAGCTCAAATTCGCAAAACAAACACATATTCCTGTTCCCCAGCCTCCCCGAAGACGAAAAAACCATGACTTTTGCAGATCTGAAGTTTCCTTGCGGAGATAGCCCATGCTATATCTTGCATTTGTTAGGAAAAACTGCTTAGAGCATGAAAAGTGCCCATTGCAGAAAGAGCTCAAATTCGAAAAACAAACACGTATTCATGTTCCCCTGCCTCCCCGAAGACAAAAAAACCATGACTTTTGCAGATCTGAAGTTTCCTTGCGGAGATAGCCCATGCTATATCTTGCATTTGTTAGGAAAAACTGCTTAGAGCATGAAAAGTGCCCATTTCAGAAAGAGCTCAAATTCGAAAAACAAACACGTATTCATGATCCCCCGGCTCACTGAACACCAAAAAACCATGAGTTTTGCAGATCTGAAGTTTCCTTGCGGAGATAGCCCATGCTATATCTTGCATTTGTTAGGAAAAACTGCTTATAGCATGAAAAGTGCCCATTGCAGATAGAGCTCAAATTCGCAAAACAAACACATATTCCTGTTCCCCAGCCTCCCCGAAGACGAAAAAACCATGACTTTTGCAGATCTGAAGTTTCCTTGCGGAGATAGCCCATGCTATATCTTGCATTTGTTAGGAAAAACTGCTTAGAGCATGAAAAGTGCCCATTGCAGAAAGAGCTCAAATTCGAAAAACAAACACGTATTCATGTTCCCCCGGCTCACTGAACACCAAAAAACCATGACTTTTGCAGATCTGAAGTTTCCTTGCGGAGATAGCCCATGCTATATCTTGCATTTGTTAGGAAAAACTGCTTATAGTATGAAAAGTGCCCATTGCAGAAAGAGCTCAAATTCGAAAAACAAACACATATTCCTGTTCCCCTGCCTCCCCGAAGATCAAAAAACCATGACTTTTGCAGATGTGAAGTTTCCTTGCGGAGATAGCCCTTGCTATATCTTGCATTTGTTAGGAAAAACTGCTTATAGCATGAAAAGTGCCCATTGCAGATAGAGCTCAAATTCGCAAAACAAACACATATTCCTGTTCCCCAGCCTCCCCGAAGACCAAAAAACCATGACTTTTGCAGATCTGAATTTTCCTTGCGGAGATAGCCCATGCTATATCTTGCATTTGTTAGGAAAAACTGCTTATAGTATGAAAATTGCCCATTGCAGAAAGAGCTCAAATTCGAAAAACAAACACATATTCCTGTTCCCCTGCCTCCCCGAAGACAAAAAAACCATGACTTTTGCAGATCTGAAGTTTCCTTGCGGAGATAGCCCATGCTATATCTTGCATTTGTTAGGAAAAACTGCTTAGAGCATGAAAAGTGCCCATTTCAGAAAGAGCTCAAATTCGAAAAACAAACACGTATTCATGATCCCCCGGCTCACTGAACACCAAAAAACCATGAGTTTTGCAGATCTGAAGTTTCCTTGCGGAGATAGCCCATGCTATATCTTGCATTTGTTAGGAAAAACTGCTTATAGCATGAAAAGTGCCCATTGCAGATAGAGCTCAAATTCGCAAAACAAACACATATTCCTGTTCCCCAGCCTCCCCGAAGACGAAAAAACCATGACTTTTGCAGATCTGAAGTTTCCTTGCGGAGATAGCCCATGCTATATCTTGCATTTGTTAGGAAAAACTGCTTAGAGCATGAAAAGTGCCCATTGCAGAAAGAGCTCAAATTCGAAAAACAAACACGTATTCATGTTCCCCCGGCTCACTGAACACCAAAAAACCATGACTTTTGCAGATCTGAAGTTTCCTTGCGGAGATAGCCCATGCTATATCTTGCATTTGTTAGGAAAAACTGCTTATAGTATGAAAACTGCCCATTGCAGAAAGAGCTCAAATTCGAAAAACAAACACATATTCCTGTTCCCCTGCCTCCCCGAAGACCAAAAAACCATGACTTTTGCAGATCTGAAGTTTCCTTGCGGAGATAGCCCATGCTATATCTTGCATTTGTTAGGAAAAACTGCTTATAGTATGAAAAGTGCCCATTGCAGAAAGAGCTCAAATTCGAAAAACAAACACATATTCCTGTTCCCCTGCCTCCCCGAAGACAAAAAAACCATGACTTTTGCAGATGTGAAGTTTCCTTGCGGAGATAGCCCATGCTATATCTTGCATTTGTTAGGAAAAACTGCTTATAGTATGAAAAGTGCCCATTGCAGAAAGAGCTCAAATTCGAAAAACAAACACATATTCCTGTTCCCCTGCCTCCCCGAAGACCAAAAAACCATGACTTTTGCAGATCTGAAGTTTCCTTGCGGAGATAGCCCATGCTATATCTTGCATTTGTTAGGAAAAACTGCTTAGAGCATGAAAAGTGCCCATTGCAGAAAGAGCTCAAATTCGAAAAACAAACACGTATTCATGATCCCCCGGCTCACTGAACACCAAAAAACCATGAGTTTTGCAGATCTGAAGTTTCCTTGCGGAGATAGCCCATGCTATATCTTGCATTTGTTAGGAAAAACTGCTTATAGCATGAAAAGTGCCCATTGCAGATAGAGCTCAAATTCGCAAAACAAACACATATTCCTGTTCCCCTGCCTCCCCGAAGACCAAAAAACCATGACTTTTGCAGATCTGAATTTTCCTTGCGGAGATAGCCCATGCTATATCTTGCATTTGTTAGGAAAAACTGCTTATAGTATGAAAACTGCCCATTGCAGAAAGAGCTCAAATTCGAAAAACAAACACATATTCCTGTTCTCCTGCCTCCCCGAAGACAAAAAAACCATGACTTTTGCAGATGTGAAGTTTCCTTGCGGAGATAGCCCATCCTATATCTTGCATTTGTTAGGAAAAACTGCTTAGAGCATGAAAAGTGCCCATTGCAGAAAGAGCTCAAATTCGAAAAACAAACACGTATTCATGATCCCCCGGCTCACTGAACACCAAAAAACCATGAGTTTTGCAGATCTGAAGTTTCCTTGCGGAGATAGCCCATGCTATATCTTGCATTTGTTAGGAAAAACTGCTTATAGCATGAAAAGTGCCCATTGCAGATAGAGCTCAAATTCGCAAAACAAACACATATTCCTGTTCCCCAGCCTCCCCGAAGACGAAAAAACCATGACTTTTGCAGATCTGAAGTTTCCTTGCGGAGATAGCCCATGCTATATCTTGCATTTGTTAGGAAAAACTGCTTAGAGCATGAAAAGTGCCCATTGCAGAAAGAGCTCAAATTCGAAAAACAAACACGTATTCATGTTCCCCCGGCTCACTGAACACCAAAAAACCATGACTTTTGCAGATCTGAAGTTTCCTTGCGGAGATAGCCCATGTTATATCTTGCATTTGTTAGGAAAAACTGCTTATAGTATGAAAAGTGCCCATTGCAGAAAGAGCTCAAATTCGAAAAACAAACACATATTCCTGTTCCCCTGCCTCCACGAAGATCAAAAAACCATGACTTTTGCAGATGTGAAGTTTCCTTGCGGAGATAGCCCATGGTATATCTTGCATTTGTTAGGAAAAACTACTTAGAGCATGAAAAGTGCCCATTGCAGAAAGAGCTCAAATTCGAAAAACAAACACATATTCCTGTTCCCCTCCCTCCCCGAAGACGAAAAAACCATGACTTTTGCAGATCTGAAGTTTCCTTGCGGAGATAGCCCATGCTATATCTTGCATTTGTTAGGAAAAACTGCTTATAGCATGAAAAGTGCCCATTGCAGATAGAGCTCAAATTCGCAAAACAAACACATATTCCTGTTCCCCAGCCTCCCCGAAGACCAAAAAACCATGACTTTTGCAGATCTGAATTTTCCTTGCGGAGATAGCCCATGCTATATCTTGCATTTGTTAGGAAAAACTGCTTATAGTATGAAAACTGCCCATTGCAGAAAGAGCTCAAATTCGAAAAACAAACACATATTCCTGTTCCCCTGCCTCCCCGAAGACAAAAAAACCATGACTTTTGCAGATGTGAAGTTTCCTTGCGGAGATAGCCCATCCTATATCTTGCATTTGTTAGGAAAAACTGCTTATAGCATGAAAAGTGCCCATTGCAGATAGAGCTCAAATTCGAAAAACAAACACATATTCCTGTTCCCCTGCCTCCCCGAAGACCAAAAAACCATGACTTTTGCAGATCTGAAGTTTCCTTGCGGAGATAGCCCATGCTATATCTTGCATTTGTTAGGAAAAACTGCTTAGAGCATGAAAAGTGCCCATTTCAGAAAGAGCTCAAATTCGAAAAACAAACACGTATTCATGATCCCCCGGCTCACTGAACACCAAAAAACCATGAGTTTTGCAGATCTGAAGTTTCCTTGCGGAGATAGCCCATGCTATATCTTGCATTTGTTAGGAAAAACTGCTTATAGCATGAAAAGTGCCCATTGCAGATAGAGCTCAAATTCGCAAAACAAACACATATTCCTGTTCCCCAGCCTCCCCGAAGACGAAAAAACCATGACTTTTGCAGATCTGAAGTTTCCTTGCGGAGATAGCCCATGCTATATCTTGCATTTGTTAGGAAAAACTGCTTAGAGCATGAAAAGTGCCCATTGCAGAAAGAGCTCAAATTCGAAAAACAAACACGTATTCATGTTCCCCCGGCTCACTGAACACCAAAAAACAATGACTTTTGCAGATCTGAAGTTTCCTTGCGGAGATAGCCCATGCTATATCTTGCATTTGTTAGGAAAAACTGCTTATAGTATGAAAACTGCCCATTGCAGAAAGAGCTCAAATTCGAAAAACAAACACATATTCCTGTTCCCCTGCCTCCCCGAAGACCAAAAAACCATGACTTTTGCAGATCTGAAGTTTCCTTGCGGAGATAGCCCATGCTATATCTTGCATTTGTTAGGAAAAACTGCTTATAGTATGAAAAGTGCCCATTGCAGAAAGAGCTCAAATTCGAAAAACAAACACATATTCCTGTTCCCCTGCCTCCCCGAAGACCAAAAAACCATGACTTTTGCAGATCTGAAGTTTCCTTGCGGAGATAGCCCATGCTATATCTTGCATTTGTTAGGAAAAACTGCTTAGAGCATGAAAAGTGCCCATTGCAGAAAGAGCTCAAATTCGAAAAACAAACACGTATTCATGATCCCCCGGCTCACTGAACACCAAAAAACCATGACTTTTGCAGATCTGAAGTTTCCTTGCGGAGATAGCCCATGCTATATCTTGCATTTGTTAGGAAAAACTGCTTAGAGCATGAAAAGTGCCCATTGCAGAAAGAGCTCAAATTCGAAAAACAAACACGTATTCATGTTCCCCAGGCTCACTGAACACCAAAAAACCGTGACTTTTGCAGATGTGAAGTTTCCTTGCGGAGATAGCCCATGCTATATCTTGCATTTGTTAGGAAAAACTGCTTATAGTATGAAAAGTGCCCATTGCACAAAGAGCTCAAATTCGAAAAACAAACACGTATTCATGTTCCCCCGGCTCACTGAACACCAAAAAACCATGAGTTTTGCAGATCGGATGTCTCCTTGCGGAGATAGCCCATGTTATATCTTGCATTTGTTAGGAAAAACTGCTTATAGCATGAAAAGTGCCCATTGCAGAAAGAGCTCAAATTCGCAAAACAAACACATATTCCTGTTCCCCAGCCTCCCCGAAGACCAAAAAACCATGACTTTTGCAGATCTGAATTTTCCTTGCGGAGATAGCCCATGCTATATCTTGCATTTGTTAGGAAAAACTGCTTATAGCATGAAAAGTGCCCATTGCAGATAGAGCTCAAATTCGAAAAACAAACACATATTCCTGTTCCCCTGCCTCCCCGAAGACCAAAAAACCATGACTTTTGCAGATCTGAAGTTTCCTTGCGGAGATAGCCCATGCTATATCTTGCATTTGTTAGGAAAAACTGCTTAGAGCATGAAAAGTGCCCATTGCAGAAAGAGCTCAAATTCGAAAAACAAACACGTATTCATGATCCCCCGGCTCACTGAACACCAAAAAACCATGAGTTTTGCAGATCTGAAGTTTCCTTGCGGAGATAGCCCATGCTATATCTTGCATTTGTTAGGAAAAACTGCTTATAGCATGAAAAGTGCCCATTGCAGATAGAGCTCAAATTCGCAAAACAAACACATATTCCTGTTCCCCAGCCTCCCCGAAGACGAAAAAACCATGACTTTTGCAGATCTGAAGTTTCCTTGCGGAGATAGCCCATGCTATATCTTGCATTTGTTAGGAAAAACTGCTTAGAGCATGAAAAGTGCCCATTGCAGAAAGAGCTCAAATTCGAAAAACAAACACGTATTCATGTTCCCCCGGCTCACTGAACACCAAAAAACCATGACTTTTGCAGATCTGAAGTTTCCTTGCGGAGAAAGCCCATGTTATATCTTGCATTTGTTAGGAAAAACTGCTTATAGTATGAAAAGTGCCCATTGCAGAAAGAGCTCAAATTCGAAAAACAAACACATATTCCTGTTCCCCTGCCTCCCCGAAGACCAAAAAACCATGACTTTTGCAGATCTGAATTTTCCTTGCGGAGATAGCCCATGCTATATCTTGCATTTGTTAGGAAAAACTGCTTATAGTATGAAAATTGCCCATTGCAGAAAGAGCTCAAATTCGAAAAACAAACACATATTCCTGTTCTCCTGCCTCCCCGAAGACAAAAAAACCATGACTTTTGCAGATGTGAAGTTTCCTTGCGGAGATAGCCCATCCTATATCTTGCATTTGTTAGGAAAAACTGCTTAGAGCATGAAAAGTGCCCATTGCAGATAGAGCTCAAATTCGAAAAACAAACACATATTCCTGTTCCCCTGCCTCCCCGAAGACCAAAAAACCATGACTTTTGCAGATCTGAAGTTTCCTTGCGGAGATAGCCCATGCTATATCTTGCATTTGTTAGGAAAAACTGCTTAGAGCATGAAAAGTGCCCATTGCAGAAAGAGCTCAAATTCGAAAAACAAACACGTATTCATGATCCCCCGGCTCACTGAACACCAAAAAACCATGAGTTTTGCAGATCTGAAGTTTCCTTGCGGAGATAGCCCATGCTATATCTTGCATTTGTTAGGAAAAACTGCTTATAGTATGAAAAGTGCCCATTGCACAAAGAGCTCAAATTCGAAAAACAAACACGTATTCATGTTCCCCCGGCTCACTGAACACCAAAAAACCATGAGTTTTGCAGATCGGATGTCTCCTTGCGGAGATAGCCCATGTTATATCTTGCATTTGTTAGGAAAAACTGCTTATAGCATGAAAAGTGCCCATTGCAGAAAGAGCTCAAATTCGCAAAACAAACACATATTCCTGTTCCCAGCCTCCCCGAAGACCAAAAAACCATGACTTTTGCAGATCTGAATTTTCCTTGCGGAGATAGCCCATGCTATATCTTGCATTTGTTAGGAAAAACTGCTTATAGCATGAAAAGTGCCCATTGCAGATAGAGCTCAAATTCGAAAAACAAACACATATTCCTGTTCCCCTGCCTCCCCGAAGACCAAAAAACCATGACTTTTGCAGATCTGAAGTTTCCTTGCGGAGATAGCCCATGCTATATCTTGCATTTGTTAGGAAAAACTGCTTAGAGCATGAAAAGTGCCCATTGCAGAAAGAGCTCAAATTCGAAAAACAAACACGTATTCATGATCCCCCGGCTCACTGAACACCAAAAAACCATGAGTTTTGCAGATCTGAAGTTTCCTTGCGGAGATAGCCCATGCTATATCTTGCATTTGTTAGGAAAAACTGCTTATAGCATGAAAAGTGCCCATTGCAGATAGAGCTCAAATTCGCAAAACAAACACATATTCCTGTTCCCCAGCCTCCCCGAAGACGAAAAAACCATGACTTTTGCAGATCTGAAGTTTCCTTGCGGAGATAGCCCATGCTATATCTTGCATTTGTTAGGAAAAACTGCTTAGAGCATGAAAAGTGCCCATTGCAGAAAGAGCTCAAATTCGAAAAACAAACACGTATTCATGTTCCCCCGGCTCACTGAACACCAAAAAAGCATGACTTTTGCAGATCTGAAGTTTCCTTGCGGAGATAGCCCATGTTATATCTTGCATTTGTTAGGAAAAACTGCTTATAGTATGAAAAGTGCCCATTGCAGAAAGAGCTCAAATTCGAAAAACAAACACATATTCCTGTTCCCCTGCCTCCCCGAAGACCAAAAAACCATGACTTTTGCAGATCTGAATTTTCCTTGCGGAGATAGCCCATGCTATATCTTGCATTTGTTAGGAAAAACTGCTTAGAGCATGAAAAGTGCCCATTGCAGAAAGAGCTCAAATTCGAAAAACAAACACGTATTCATGATCCCCCGGCTCACTGAACACCAAAAAACCATGACTTTTGCAGATCTGAAGTTTCCTTGCGGAGATAGCCCATGCTATATCTTGCATTTGTTAGGAAAAACTGCTTAGAGCATGAAAAGTGCCCATTGCAGAAAGAGCTCAAATTCGAAAAACAAACACGTATTCATGTTCCCCCGGCTCACTGAACACCAAAAAACCATGACTTTTGCAGATCTGAAGTTTCCTTGCGGAGATAGCCCATGTTATATCTTGCATTTGTTAGGAAAAACTGCTTATAGTATGAAAAGTGCCCATTGCAGAAAGAGCTCAAATTCGAAAAACAAACACATATTCCTGTTCCCCTGCCTCCCCGAAGATCAAAAAACCATGACTTTTGCAGATGTGAAGTTTCCTTGCGGAGATAGCCCATGGTATATCTTGCATTTGTTAGGAAAAACTACTTAGAGCATGAAAAGTGCCCATTGCAGAAAGAGCTCAAATTCGAAAAACAAACACATATTCCTGTTCCCCTCCCTCCCCGAAGACGAAAAAACCATGACTTTTGCAGATCTGAAGTTTCCTTGCGGAGATAGCCCATGCTATATCTTGCATTTGTTAGGAAAAACTGCTTATAGCATGAAAAGTGCCCATTGCAGATAGAGCTCAAATTCGCAAAACAAACACATATTCCTGTTCCCCAGCCTCCCCGAAGACCAAAAAACCATGACTTTTGCAGATCTGAATTTTCCTTGCGGAGATAGCCCATGCTATATCTTGCATTTGTTAGGAAAAACTGCTTATAGTATGAAAACTGCCCATTGCAGAAAGAGCTCAAATTCGAAAAACAAACACATATTCCTGTTCCCCTGCCTCCCCGAAGACAAAAAAACCATGACTTTTGCAGATGTGAAGTTTCCTTGCGGAGATAGCCCATCCTATATCTTGCATTTGTTAGGAAAAACTGCTTATAGCATGAAAAGTGCCCATTGCAGATAGAGCTCAAATTCGAAAAACAAACACATATTCCTGTTCCCCTGCCTCCCCGAAGACCAAAAAACCATGACTTTTGCAGATCTGAAGTTTCCTTGCGGAGATAGCCCATGCTATATCTTGCATTTGTTAGGAAAAACTGCTTAGAGCATGAAAAGTGCCCATTTCAGAAAGAGCTCAAATTCGAAAAACAAACACGTATTCATGATCCCCCGGCTCACTGAACACCAAAAAACCATGAGTTTTGCAGATCTGAAGTTTCCTTGCGGAGATAGCCCATGCTATATCTTGCATTTTTAGGAAAAACTGCTTATAGCATGAAAAGTGCCCATTGCAGATAGAGCTCAAATTCGCAAAACAAACACATATTCCTGTTCCCCAGCCTCCCCGAAGACGAAAAAACCATGACTTTTGCAGATCTGAAGTTTCCTTGCGGAGATAGCCCATGCTATATCTTGCATTTGTTAGGAAAAACTGCTTAGAGCATGAAAAGTGCCCATTGCAGAAAGAGCTCAAATTCGAAAAACAAACACGTATTCATGTTCCCCCGGCTCACCGAACACCAAAAAACCATGACTTTTGCAGATCTGAAGTTTCCTTGCGGAGATAGCCCATGCTATATCTTGCATTTGTTAGGAAAAACTGCTTATAGTATGAAAACTGCCCATTGCAGAAAGAGCTCAAATTCGAAAAACAAACACATATTCCTGTTCCCCAGCCTCCCCGAAGACCAAAAACCATGACTTTTGCAGATCTGAATTTTCCTTGCGGAGATAGCCCATGCTATATCTTGCATTTGTTAGGAAAAACTGCTTATAGTATGAAAACTGCCCATTGCAGAAAGAGCTCAAATTCGAAAAACAAACACATATTCCTGTTCCCCTGCCTCCCCGAAGACAAAAAAACCATGACTTTTGCAGATGTGAAGTTTCCTTGCGAAGATAGCCCATCCTATATCTTGCATTTGTTAGGAAAAACTGCTTATAGCATGAAAAGTGCCCATTGCAGATAGAGCTCAAATTCGAAAAACAAACACATATTCCTGTTCCCCTGCCTCCCCGAAGACCAAAAAACCATGACTTTTGCAGATCTGAAGTTTCCTTGCGGAGATAGCCCATGCTATATCTTGCATTTGTTAGGAAAAACTGCTTAGAGCATGAAAAGTGCCCATTTCAGAAAGAGCTCAAATTCGAAAAACAAACACGTATTCATGATCCCCCGGCTCACTGAACACCAAAAAACCATGAGTTTTGCAGATCTGAAGTTTCCTTGCGGAGATAGCCCATGCTATATCTTGCATTTTTAGGAAAAACTGCTTATAGCATGAAAAGTGCCCATTGCAGATAGAGCTCAAATTCGCAAAACAAACACATATTCCTGTTCCCCAGCCTCCCCGAAGACGAAAAAACCATGACTTTTGCAGATCTGAAGTTTCCTTGCGGAGATAGCCCATGCTATATCTTGCATTTGTTAGGAAAAACTGCTTAGAGCATGAAAAGTGCCCATTGCAGAAAGAGCTCAAATTCGAAAAACAAACACGTATTCATGTTCCCCCGGCTCACTGAACACCAAAAAACCATGACTTTTGCAGATCTGAAGTTTCCTTGCGGAGATAGCCCATGCTATATCTTGCATTTGTTAGGAAAAACTGCTTATAGTATGAAAACTGCCCATTGCAGAAAGAGCTCAAATTCGAAAAACAAACACATATTCCTGTTCCCCTGCCTCCCCGAAGACCAAAAAACCATGACTTTTGCAGATCTGAAGTTTCCTTGCGGAGATAGCCCATGCTATATCTTGCATTTGTTAGGAAAAACTGCTTATAGTATGAAAAGTGCCCATTGCAGAAAGAGCTCAAATTCGAAAAACAAACACATATTCCTGTTCCCCTGCCTCCCCGAAGACAAAAAAACCATGACTTTTGCAGATGTGAAGTTTCCTTGCGGAGATAGCCCATGCTATATCTTGCATTTGTTAGGAAAAACTGCTTATAGTATGAAAAGTGCCCATTGCAGAAAGAGCTCAAATTCGAAAAACAAACACATATTCCTGTTCCCCTGCCTCCCCGAAGACCAAAAAACCATGACTTTTGCAGATCTGAAGTTTCCTTGCGGAGATAGCCCATGCTATATCTTGCATTTGTTAGGAAAAACTGCTTAGAGCATGAAAAGTGCCCATTGCAGATAGAGCTCAAATTCGCAAAACAAACACATATTCCTGTTCCCCAGCCTCCCCGAAGACGAAAAAACCATGACTTTTGCAGATCTGAAGTTTCCTTGCGGAGATAGCCCATGCTATATCTTGCATTTGTTAGGAAAAACTGCTTAGAGCATGAAAAGTGCCCATTGCAGAAAGAGCTCAAATTCGAAAAACAAACACGTATTCATGTTCCCCCGGCTCACTGAACACCAAAAAAGCATGACTTTTGCAGATCTGAAGTTTCCTTGCGGAGATAGCCCATGTTATATCTTGCATTTGTTAGGAAAAACTGCTTATAGTATGAAAAGTGCCCATTGCAGAAAGAGCTCAAATTCGAAAAACAAACACATATTCCTGTTCCCCTGCCTCCCCGAAGACCAAAAAACCATGACTTTTGCAGATCTGAATTTTCCTTGCGGAGATAGCCCATGCTATATCTTGCATTTGTTAGGAAAAACTGCTTAGAGCATGAAAAGTGCCCATTGCAGAAAGAGCTCAAATTCGAAAAACAAACACGTATTCATGATCCCCCGGCTCACTGAACACCAAAAAACCATGACTTTTGCAGATCTGAAGTTTCCTTGCGGAGATAGCCCATGCTATATCTTGCATTTGTTAGGAAAAACTGCTTAGAGCATGAAAAGTGCCCATTGCAGAAAGAGCTCAAATTCGAAAAACAAACACGTATTCATGTTCCCCCGGCTCACTGAACACCAAAAAACCATGACTTTTGCAGATCTGAAGTTTCCTTGCGGAGATAGCCCATGTTATATCTTGCATTTGTTAGGAAAAACTGCTTATAGTATGATAAGTGCCCATTGCAGAAAGAGCTCAAATTCGAAAAACAAACACATATTCCTGTTCCCCTGCCTCCCCGAAGATCAAAAAACCATGACTTTTGCAGATGTGAAGTTTCCTTGCGGAGATAGCCCATGGTATATCTTGCATTTGTTAGGAAAAACTACTTAGAGCATGAAAAGTGCCCATTGCAGAAAGAGCTCAAATTCGAAAAACAAACACATATTCCTGTTCCCCTCCCTCCCCGAAGACGAAAAAACCATGACTTTTGCAGATCTGAAGTTTCCTTGCGGAGATAGCCCATGCTATATCTTGCATTTGTTAGGAAAAACTGCTTATAGCATGAAAAGTGCCCATTGCAGATAGAGCTCAAATTCGCAAAACAAACACATATTCCTGTTCCCCAGCCTCCCCGAAGACCAAAAAACCATGACTTTTGCAGATCTGAATTTTCCTTGCGGAGATAGCCCATGCTATATCTTGCATTTGTTAGGAAAAACTGCTTATAGTATGAAAACTGCCCATTGCAGAAAGAGCTCAAATTCGAAAAACAAACACATATTCCTGTTCCCCTGCCTCCCCGAAGACAAAAAAACCATGACTTTTGCAGATGTGAAGTTTCCTTGCGGAGATAGCCCATCCTATATCTTGCATTTGTTAGGAAAAACTGCTTATAGCATGAAAAGTGCCCATTGCAGATAGAGCTCAAATTCGAAAAACAAACACATATTCCTGTTCCCCTGCCTCCCCGAAGACCAAAAAACCATGACTTTTGCAGATCTGAAGTTTCCTTGCAGAGATAGCCCATGCTATATCTTGCATTTGTTAGGAAAAACTGCTTAGAGCATGAAAAGTGCCCATTTCAGAAAGAGCTCAAATTCGAAAAACAAACACGTATTCATGATCCCCCGGCTCACTGAACACCAAAAAACCATGAGTTTTGCAGATCTGAAGTTTCCTTGCGGAGATAGCCCATGCTATATCTTGCATTTGTTAGGAAAAACTGCTTATAGCATGAAAAGTGCCCATTGCAGATAGAGCTCAAATTCGCAAAACAAACACATATTCCTGTTCCCCAGCCTCCCCGAAGACGAAAAAACCATGACTTTTGCAGATCTGAAGTTTCCTTGCGGAGATAGCCCATGCTATATCTTGCATTTGTTAGGAAAAACTGCTTAGAGCATGAAAAGTGCCCATTGCAGAAAGAGCTCAAATTCGAAAAACAAACACGTATTCATGTTCCCCCGGCTCACTGAACACCAAAAAACCATGACTTTTGCAGATCTGAAGTTTCCTTGCGGAGATAGCCCATGCTATATCTTGCATTTGTTAGGAAAAACTGCTTATAGTATGAAAACTGCCCATTGCAGAAAGAGCTCAAATTCGAAAAACAAACACATATTCCTGTTCCCCTGCCTCCCCGAAGACCAAAAAACCATGACTTTTGCAGATCTGAAGTTTCCTTGCGGAGATAGCCCATGCTATATCTTGCATTTGTTAGGAAAAACTGCTTATAGTATGAAAAGTGCCCATTGCAGAAAGAGCTCAAATTCGAAAAACAAACACATATTCCTGTTCCCCTGCCTCCCCGAAGACAAAAAAACCATGACTTTTGCAGATGTGAAGTTTCCTTGCGGAGATAGCCCATGCTATATCTTGCATTTGTTAGGAAAAACTGCTTATAGTATGAAAAGTGCCCATTGCAGAAAGAGCTCAAATTCGAAAAACAAACACATATTCCTGTTCCCCTGCCTCCCCGAAGACCAAAAAACCATGACTTTTGCAGATCTGAAGTTTCCTTGCGGAGATAGCCCATGCTATATCTTGCATTTGTTAGGAAAAACTGCTTAGAGCATGAAAAGTGCCCATTGCAGAAAGAGCTCAAATTCGAAAAACAAACACGTATTCATGATCCCCCGGCTCACTGAACACCAAAAAACCATGAGTTTTGCAGATCTGAAGTTTCCTTGCGGAGATAGCCCATGCTATATCTTGCATTTGTTAGGAAAAACTGCTTATAGCATGAAAAGTGCCCATTGCAGATAGAGCTCAAATTCGCAAAACAAACACATATTCCTGTTCCCCAGCCTCCCCGAAGACCAAAAAACCATGACTTTTGCAGATCTGAATTTTCCTTGCGGAGATAGCCCATGCTATATCTTGCATTTGTTAGGAAAAACTGCTTATAGTATGAAAACTGCCCATTGCAGAAAGAGCTCAAATTCGAAAAACAAACACATATTCCTGTTCCCCTGCCTCTCCGAAGACAAAAAAACCATGACTTTTGCAGATGTGAAGTTTCCTTGCGGAGATAGCCCATGCTATATCTTGCATTTGTTAGGAAAAACTGCTTATAGTATGAAAAGTGCCCATTGCAGAAAGAGCTCAAATTCGAAAAACAAACACATATTCCTGTTCCCCTGCCTCCCCGAAGACCAAAAAACCATGACTTTTGCAGATCTGAAGTTTCCTTGCGGAGATAGCCCATGCTATATCTTGCATTTGTTAGGAAAAACTGCTTAGAGCATGAAAAGTGCCCATTGCAGAAAGAGCTCAAATTCGAAAAACAAACACGTATTCATGATCCCCCGGCTCACTGAACACCAAAAAACCATGAGTTTTGCAGATCTGAAGTTTCCTTGCGGAGATAGCCCATGCTATATCTTGCATTTGTTAGGAAAAACTGCTTATAGCATGAAAAGTGCCCATTGCAGATAGAGCTCAAATTCGCAAAACAAACACATATTCCTGTTCCCCAGCCTCCCCAAAGACGAAAAAACCATGACTTTTGCAGATCTGAAGTTTCCTTGTGGAGATAGCCCATGCTATATCTTGCATTTGTTAGGAAAAACTGCTTAGAGCATGAAAAGTGCCCATTGCAGAAAGAGCTCAAATTCGAAAAACAAACACGTATTCATGTTCCCCCGGCTCACTGAACACCAAAAAACCATGACTTTTGCAGATCGGATGTCTCCTTGCGGAGAAAGCCCATGTTATATCTTGCATTTGTTAGGAAAAACTGCTTATAGCATGAAAAGTGCCCATTGCAGATAGAGCTCAAATTCGCAAAACAAACACATATTCCTGTTCCCCTGCCTCCCCGAAGACCAAAAAACCATGACTTTTGCAGATCTGAATTTTCCTTGCGGAGATAGCCCATGCTATATCTTGCATTTGTTAGGAAAAACTGCTTATAGTATGTAAACTGCCCATTGCAGAAAGAGCTCAAATTCGAAAAACAAACACATATTCCTGTTCTCCTGCCTCCCCGAAGACAAAAAAACCATGACTTTTGCAGATGTGAAGTTTCCTTGCGGAGATAACCCATCCTATATCTTGCATTTGTTAGGAAAAACTGCTTAGAGCATGAAAAGTGCCCATTGCAGAAAGAGCTCAAATTCGAAAAACAAACACGTATTCATGATCCCCCGGCTCACTGAACACCAAAAAACCATGAGTTTTGCAGATCTGAAGTTTCCTTGCGGAGATAGCCCATGCTATATCTTGCATTTGTTAGGAAAAACTGCTTATAGCATGAAAAGTGCCCATTGCAGATAGAGCTCAAATTCGCAAAACAAACACATATTCCTGTTCCCCTGCCTCCCCGAAGACCAAAAAACCATGACTTTTGCAGATCTGAATTTTCCTTGCGGAGATAGCCCATGCTATATCTTGCATTTGTTAGGAAAAACTGCTTAGAGCATGAAAAGTGCCCATTGCAGAAAGAGCTCAAATTCGAAAAACAAACACGTATTCATGATCCCCCGGCTCACTGAACACCAAAAAACCATGACTTTTGCAGATCTGAAGTTTCCTTGCGGAGATAGCCCATGCTATATCTTGCATTTGTTAGGAAAAACTGCTTAGAGCATGAAAAGTGCCCATTGCAGAAAGAGCTCAAATTCGAAAAACAAACACGTATTCATGTTCCCCCGGCTCACTGAACACCAAAAAACCATGACTTTTGCAGATCTGAAGTTTCCTTGCGGAGATAGCCCATGTTATATCTTGCATTTGTTAGGAAAAACTGCTTATAGTATGATAAGTGCCCATTGCAGAAAGAGCTCAAATTCGAAAAACAAACACATATTCCTGTTCCCCTGCCTCCCCGAAGATCAAAAAACCATGACTTTTGCAGATGTGAAGTTTCCTTGCGGAGATAGCCCATGGTATATCTTGCATTTGTTAGGAAAAACTACTTAGAGCATGAAAAGTGCCCATTGCAGAAAGAGCTCAAATTCGAAAAACAAACACATATTCCTGTTCCCCTCCCTCCCCGAAGACGAAAAAACCATGACTTTTGCAGATCTGAAGTTTCCTTGCGGAGATAGCCCATGCTATATCTTGCATTTGTTAGGAAAAACTGCTTATAGCATGAAAAGTGCCCATTGCAGATAGAGCTCAAATTCGCAAAACAAACACATATTCCTGTTCCCCAGCCTCCCCGAAGACCAAAAAACCATGACTTTTGCAGATCTGAATTTTCCTTGCGGAGATAGCCCATGCTATATCTTGCATTTGTTAGGAAAAACTGCTTATAGTATGAAAACTGCCCATTGCAGAAAGAGCTCAAATTCGAAAAACAAACACATATTCCTGTTCCCCTGCCTCCCCGAAGACAAAAAAACCATGACTTTTGCAGATGTGAAGTTTCCTTGCGGAGATAGCCCATCCTATATCTTGCATTTGTTAGGAAAAACTGCTTATAGCATGAAAAGTGCCCATTGCAGATAGAGCTCAAATTCGAAAAACAAACACATATTCCTGTTCCCCTGCCTCCCCGAAGACCAAAAAACCATGACTTTTGCAGATCTGAAGTTTCCTTGCAGAGATAGCCCATGCTATATCTTGCATTTGTTAGGAAAAACTGCTTAGAGCATGAAAAGTGCCCATTTCAGAAAGAGCTCAAATTCGAAAAACAAACACGTATTCATGATCCCCCGGCTCACTGAACACCAAAAAACCATGAGTTTTGCAGATCTGAAGTTTCCTTGTGGAGATAGCCCATGCTATATCTTGCATTTGTTAGGAAAAACTGCTTATAGCATGAAAAGTGCCCATTGCAGATAGAGCTCAAATTCGCAAAACAAACACATATTCCTGTTCCCCAGCCTCCCCGAAGACGAAAAAACCATGACTTTTGCAGATCTGAAGTTTCCTTGCGGAGATAGCCCATGCTATATCTTGCATTTGTTAGGAAAAACTGCTTAGAGCATGAAAAGTGCCCATTGCAGAAAGAGCTCAAATTCGAAAAACAAACACGTATTCATGTTCCCCCGGCTCACTGAACACCAAAAAACCATGACTTTTGCAGATCTGAAGTTTCCTTGCGGAGATAGCCCATGCTATATCTTGCATTTGTTAGGAAAAACTGCTTATAGTATGAAAAGTGCCCATTGCAGAAAGAGCTCAAATTCGAAAAACAAACACATATTCCTGTTCCCCTGCCTCCCCGAAGACAAAAAAACCATGACTTTTGCAGATGTGAAGTTTCCTTGCGGAGATAGCCCATGCTATATCTTGCATTTGTTAGGAAAAACTGCTTATAGTATGAAAAGTGCCCATTGCAGAAAGAGCTCAAATTCGAAAAACAAACACATATTCCTGTTCCCCTGCCTCCCCGAAGACCAAAAAACCATGACTTTTGCAGATCTGAAGTTTCCTTGCGGAGATAGCCCATGCTATATCTTGCATTTGTTAGGAAAAACTGCTTAGAGCATGAAAAGTGCCCATTGCAGAAAGAGCTCAAATTCGAAAAACAAACACGTATTCATGATCCCCCGGCTCACTGAACACCAAAAAACCATGAGTTTTGCAGATCTGAAGTTTCCTTGCGGAGATAGCCCATGCTATATCTTGCATTTGTTAGGAAAAACTGCTTATAGCATGAAAAGTGCCCATTGCAGATAGAGCTCAAATTCGCAAAACAAACACATATTCCTGTTCCCCAGCCTCCCCGAAGACCAAAAAACCATGACTTTTGCAGATCTGAATTTTCCTTGCGGAGATAGCCCATGCTATATCTTGCATTTGTTAGGAAAAACTGCTTATAGTATGAAAACTGCCCATTGCAGAAAGAGCTCAAATTCGAAAAACAAACACATATTCCTGTTCCCCTGCCTCTCCGAAGACAAAAAAACCATGACTTTTGCAGATGTGAAGTTTCCTTGCGGAGATAGCCCATGCTATATCTTGCATTTGTTAGGAAAAACTGCTTATAGTATGAAAAGTGCCCATTGCAGAAAGAGCTCAAATTCGAAAAACAAACACATATTCCTGTTCCCCTGCCTCCCCGAAGACCAAAAAACCATGACTTTTGCAGATCTGAAGTTTCCTTGCGGAGATAGCCCATGCTATATCTTGCATTTGTTAGGAAAAACTGCTTAGAGCATGAAAAGTGCCCATTGCAGAAAGAGCTCAAATTCGAAAAACAAACACGTATTCATGATCCCCCGGCTCACTGAACACCAAAAAACCATGAGTTTTGCAGATCTGAAGTTTCCTTGCGGAGATAGCCCATGCTATATCTTGCATTTGTTAGGAAAAACTGCTTATAGCATGAAAAGTGCCCATTGCAGATAGAGCTCAAATTCGCAAAACAAACACATATTCCTGTTCCCCAGCCTCCCCAAAGACGAAAAAACCATGACTTTTGCAGATCTGAAGTTTCCTTGTGGAGATAGCCCATGCTATATCTTGCATTTGTTAGGAAAAACTGCTTAGAGCATGAAAAGTGCCCATTGCAGAAAGAGCTCAAATTCGAAAAACAAACACGTATTCATGTTCCCCCGGCTCACTGAACACCAAAAAACCATGACTTTTGCAGATCGGATGTCTCCTTGCGGAGAAAGCCCATGTTATATCTTGCATTTGTTAGGAAAAACTGCTTATAGCATGAAAAGTGCCCATTGCAGATAGAGCTCAAATTCGCAAAACAAACACATATTCCTGTTCCCCTGCCTCCCCGAAGACCAAAAAACCATGACTTTTGCAGATCTGAATTTTCCTTGCGGAGATAGCCCATGCTATATCTTGCATTTGTTAGGAAAAACTGCTTATAGTATGTAAACTGCCCATTGCAGAAAGAGCTCAAATTCGAAAAACAAACACATATTCCTGTTCTCCTGCCTCCCCGAAGACAAAAAAACCATGACTTTTGCAGATGTGAAGTTTCCTTGCGGAGATAACCCATCCTATATCTTGCATTTGTTAGGAAAAACTGCTTAGAGCATGAAAAGTGCCCATTGCAGAAAGAGCTCAAATTCGAAAAACAAACACGTATTCATGATCCCCCGGCTCACTGAACACCAAAAAACCATGAGTTTTGCAGATCTGAAGTTTCCTTGCGGAGATAGCCCATGCTATATCTTGCATTTGTTAGGAAAAACTGCTTATAGCATGAAAAGTGCCCATTGCAGATAGAGCTCAAATTCGCAAAACAAACACATATTCCTGTTCCCCTGCCTCCCCGAAGACCAAAAAACCATGACTTTTGCAGATCTGAATTTTCCTTGCGGAGATAGCCCATGCTATATCTTGCATTTGTTAGGAAAAACTGCTTAGAGCATGAAAAGTGCCCATTGCAGAAAGAGCTCAAATTCGAAAAACAAACACGTATTCATGATCCCCCGGCTCACTGAACACCAAAAAACCATGACTTTTGCAGATCTGAAGTTTCCTTGCGGAGATAGCCCATGCTATATCTTGCATTTGTTAGGAAAAACTGCTTAGAGCATGAAAAGTGCCCATTGCAGAAAGAGCTCAAATTCGAAAAACAAACACGTATTCATGTTCCCCCGGCTCACTGAACACCAAAAAAACATGACTTTTGCAGATCTGAAGTTTCCTTGCGGAGATAGCCCATGTTATATCTTGCATTTGTTAGGAAAAACTGCTTATAGTATGATAAGTGCCCATTGCAGAAAGAGCTCAAATTCGAAAAACAAACACATATTCCTGTTCCCCTGCCTCCCCGAAGATCAAAAAACCATGACTTTTGCAGATGTGAAGTTTCCTTGCGGAGATAGCCCATGGTATATCTTGCATTTGTTAGGAAAAACTACTTAGAGCATGAAAAGTGCCCATTGCAGAAAGAGCTCAAATTCGAAAAACAAACACATATTCCTGTTCCCCTCCCTCCCCGAAGACGAAAAAACCATGACTTTTGCAGATCTGAAGTTTCCTTGCGGAGATAGCCCATGCTATATCTTGCATTTGTTAGGAAAAACTGCTTATAGCATGAAAAGTGCCCATTGCAGATAGAGCTCAAATTCGCAAAACAAACACATATTCCTGTTCCCCAGCCTCCCCGAAGACCAAAAAACCATGACTTTTGCAGATCTGAATTTTCCTTGCGGAGATAGCCCATGCTATATCTTGCATTTGTTAGGAAAAACTGCTTATAGTATGAAAACTGCCCATTGCAGAAAGAGCTCAAATTCGAAAAACAAACACATATTCCTGTTCCCCTGCCTCCCCGAAGACAAAAAAACCATGACTTTTGCAGATGTGAAGTTTCCTTGCGGAGATAGCCCATCCTATATCTTGCATTTGTTAGGAAAAACTGCTTATAGCATGAAAAGTGCCCATTGCAGATAGAGCTCAAATTCGAAAAACAAACACATATTCCTGTTCCCCTGCCTCCCCGAAGACCAAAAAACCATGACTTTTGCAGATCTGAAGTTTCCTTGCAGAGATAGCCCATGCTATATCTTGCATTTGTTAGGAAAAACTGCTTAGAGCATGAAAAGTGCCCATTTCAGAAAGAGCTCAAATTCGAAAAACAAACACGTATTCATGATCCCCCGGCTCACTGAACACCAAAAAACCATGAGTTTTGCAGATCTGAAGTTTCCTTGTGGAGATAGCCCATGCTATATCTTGCATTTGTTAGGAAAAACTGCTTATAGCATGAAAAGTGCCCATTGCAGATAGAGCTCAAATTCGCAAAACAAACACATATTCCTGTTCCCCAGCCTCCCCGAAGACGAAAAAACCATGACTTTTGCAGATCTGAAGTTTCCTTGCGGAGATAGCCCATGCTATATCTTGCATTTGTTAGGAAAAACTGCTTAGAGCATGAAAAGTGCCCATTGCAGAAAGAGCTCAAATTCGAAAAACAAACACGTATTCATGTTCCCCCGGCTCACTGAACACCAAAAAACCATGACTTTTGCAGATCTGAAGTTTCCTTGCGGAGATAGCCCATGCTATATCTTGCATTTGTTAGGAAAAACTGCTTATAGTATGAAAACTGCCCATTGCAGAAAGAGCTCAAATTCGAAAAACAAACACATATTCCTGTTCCCCTGCCTCCCCGAAGACCAAAAAACCATGACTTTTGCAGATCTGAAGTTTCCTTGCGGAGATAGCCCATGCTATATCTTGCATTTGTTAGGAAAAACTGCTTATAGTATGAAAAGTGCCCATTGCAGAAAGAGCTCAAATTCGAAAAACAAACACATATTCCTGTTCCCCTGCCTCCCCGAAGACAAAAAAACCATGACTTTTGCAGATGTGAAGTTTCCTTGCGGAGATAGCCCATGCTATATCTTGCATTTGTTAGGAAAAACTGCTTATAGTATGAAAAGTGCCCATTGCAGAAAGAGCTCAAATTCGAAAAACAAACACATATTCCTGTTCCCCTGCCTCCCCGAAGACAAAAAAACCATGACTTTTGCAGATGTGAAGTTTCCTTGCGGAGATAACCCATCCTATATCTTGCATTTGTTAGGAAAAACTGCTTAGAGCATGAAAAGTGCCCATTGCAGAAAGAGCTCAAATTCGAAAAACAAACACGTATTCATGATCCCCCGGCTCACTGAACACCAAAAAACCATGAGTTTTGCAGATCTGAAGTTTCCTTGCGGAGATAGCCCATGCTATATCTTGCATTTGTTAGGAAAAACTGCTTATAGCATGAAAAGTGCCCATTGCAGATAGAGCTCAAATTCGCAAAACAAACACATATTCCTGTTCCCCAGCCTCCCCGAAGACGAAAAAACCATGACTTTTGCAGATCTGAAGTTTCCTTGCGGAGATAGCCCATGCTATATCTTGCATTTGTTAGGAAAAACTGCTTAGAGCATGAAAAGTGCCCATTGCAGAAAGAGCTCAAATTCGAAAAACAAACACGTATTCATGTTCCCCCGGCTCACTGAACACCAAAAAACCATGACTTTTGCAGATCTGAAGTTTCCTTGCGGAGATAGCCCATGTTATATCTTGCATTTGTTAGGAAAAACTGCTTATAGTATGAAAAGTGCCCATTGCAGAAAGAGCTCAAATTCGAAAAACAAACACATATTCCTGTTCCCCTGCCTCCCCGAAGATCAAAAAACCATGACTTTTGCAGATGTGAAGTTTCCTTGCGGAGATAGCCCATGGTATATCTTGCATTTGTTAGGAAAAACTACTTAGAGCATGAAAAGTGCCCATTGCAGAAAGAGCTCAAATTCGAAAAACAAACACATATTCCTGTTCCCCTCCCTCCCCGAAGACGAAAAAACCATGACTTTTGCAGATCTGAAGTTTCCTTGCGGAGATAGCCCTTGCTATATCTTGCATTTGTTAGGAAAAACTGCTTATAGCATGAAAAGTGCCCATTGCAGATAGAGCTCAAATTCGCAAAACAAACACATATTCCTGTTCCCCAGCCTCCCCGAAGACCAAAAAACCATGACTTTTGCAGATCTGAATTTTCCTTGCGGAGATAGCCCATGCTATATCTTGCATTTGTTAGGAAAAACTGCTTATAGTATGAAAACTGCCCATTGCAGAAAGAGCTCAAATTCGAAAAACAAACACATATTCCTGTTCCCCTGCCTCCCCGAAGACAAAAAAACCATGACTTTTGCAGATGTGAAGTTTCCTTGCGGAGATAGCCCATCCTATATCTTGCATTTGTTAGGAAAAACTGCTTATAGCATGAAAAGTGCCCATTGCAGATAGAGCTCAAATTCGAAAAACAAACACATATTCCTGTTCCCCTGCCTCCCCGAAGACCAAAAAACCATGACTTTTGCAGATCTGAAGTTTCCTTGCGGAGATAGCCCATGCTATATCTTGCATTTGTTAGGAAAAACTGCTTAGAGCATGAAAAGTGCCCATTTCAGAAAGAGCTCAAATTCGAAAAACAAACACGTATTCATGATCCCCCGGCTCACTGAACACCAAAAAACCATGAGTTTTGCAGATCTGAAGTTTCCTTGCGGAGATAGCCCATGCTATATCTTGCATTTGTTAGGAAAAACTGCTTATAGCATGAAAAGTGCCCATTGCAGATAGAGCTCAAATTCGCAAAACAAACACATATTCCTGTTCCCCAGCCTCCCCGAAGACGAAAAAACCATGTCTTTTGCAGATCTGAAGTTTCCTTGCGGAGATAGCCCATGCTATATCTTGCATTTGTTAGGAAAAACTGCTTAGAGCATGAAAAGTGCCCATTGCAGAAAGAGCTCAAATTCGAAAAACAAACACGTATTCATGTTCCCCCGGCTCACTGAACACCAAAAAACCATGACTTTTGCAGATCTGAAGTTTCCTTGCGGAGATAGCCCATGCTATATCTTGCATTTGTTAGGAAAAACTGCTTATAGTATGAAAACTGCCCATTGCAGAAAGAGCTCAAATTCGAAAAACAAACACATATTCCTGTTCCCCTGCCTCCCCGAAGACCAAAAAACCATGACTTTTGCAGATCTGAAGTTTCCTTGCGGAGATAGCCCATGCTATATCTTGCATTTGTTAGGAAAAACTGCTTATAGTATGAAAAGTGCCCATTGCAGAAAGAGCTCAAATTCGAAAAACAAACACATATTCCTGTTCCCCTGCCTCCCCGAAGACAAAAAAACCATGACTTTTGCAGATGTGAAGTTTCCTTGCGGAGATAGCCCATGCTATATCTTGCATTTGTTAGGAAAAACTGCTTATAGTATGAAAAGTGCCCATTGCAGAAAGAGCTCAAATTCGAAAAACAAACACATATTCCTGTTCCCCTGCCTCCCCGAAGACCAAAAAACCATGACTTTTGCAGATCTGAAGTTTCCTTGCGGAGATAGCCCATGCTATATCTTGCATTTGTTAGGAAAAACTGCTTAGAGCATGAAAAGTGCCCATTGCAGATAGAGCTCAAATTCGAAAAACAAACACATATTCCTGTTCCCCTGCCTCCCCGAAGACCAAAAAACCATGACTTTTGCAGATCTGAAGTTTCCTTGCGGAGATAGCCCATGCTATATCTTGCATTTGTTAGGAAAAACTGCTTAGAGCATGAAAAGTGCCCATTTCAGAAAGAGCTCAAATTCGAAAAACAAACACGTATTCATGATCCCCCGGCTCACTGAACACCAAAAAACCATGAGTTTTGCAGATCTGAAGTTTCCTTGCGGAGATAGCCCATGCTATATCTTGCATTTGTTAGGAAAAACTGCTTATAGCATGAAAAGTGCCCATTGCAGATAGAGCTCAAATTCGCAAAACAAACACATATTCCTGTTCCCCAGCCTCCCCGAAGACGAAAAAACCATGTCTTTTGCAGATCTGAAGTTTCCTTGCGGAGATAGCCCATGCTATATCTTGCATTTGTTAGGAAAAACTGCTTAGAGCATGAAAAGTGCCCATTGCAGAAAGAGCTCAAATTCGAAAAACAAACACGTATTCATGTTCCCCCGGCTCACTGAACACCAAAAAACCATGACTTTTGCAGATCTGAAGTTTCCTTGCGGAGATAGCCCATGCTATATCTTGCATTTGTTAGGAAAAACTGCTTATAGTATGAAAACTGCCCATTGCAGAAAGAGCTCAAATTCGAAAAACAAACACATATTCCTGTTCCCCTGCCTCCCCGAAGACCAAAAAACCATGACTTTTGCAGATCTGAAGTTTCCTTGCGGAGATAGCCCATCCTATATCTTGCATTTGTTAGGAAAAACTGCTTATAGCATGAAAAGTGCCCATTGCAGATAGAGCTCAAATTCGAAAAACAAACACATATTCCTGTTCCCCTGCCTCCCCGAAGACCAAAAAACCATGACTTTTGCAGATCTGAAGTTTCCTTGCGGAGATAGCCCATGCTATATCTTGCATTTGTTAGGAAAAACTGCTTAGAGCATGAAAAGTGCCCATTTCAGAAAGAGCTCAAATTCGAAAAACAAACACGTATTCATGATCCCCCGGCTCACTGAACACCAAAAAACCATGAGTTTTGCAGATCTGAAGTTTCCTTGCGGAGATAGCCCATGCTATATCTTGCATTTGTTAGGAAAAACTGCTTATAGCATGAAAAGTGCCCATTGCAGATAGAGCTCAAATTCGCAAAACAAACACATATTCCTGTTCCCCAGCCTCCCCGAAGACGAAAAAACCATGTCTTTTGCAGATCTGAAGTTTCCTTGCGGAGATAGCCCATGCTATATCTTGCATTTGTTAGGAAAAACTGCTTAGAGCATGAAAAGTGCCCATTGCAGAAAGAGCTCAAATTCGAAAAACAAACACGTATTCATGTTCCCCCGGCTCACTGAACACCAAAAAACCATGACTTTTGCAGATCTGAAGTTTCCTTGCGGAGATAGCCCATGCTATATCTTGCATTTGTTAGGAAAAACTGCTTATAGTATGAAAACTGCCCATTGCAGAAAGAGCTCAAATTCGAAAAACAAACACATATTCCTGTTCCCCTGCCTCCCCGAAGACCAAAAAACCATGACTTTTGCAGATCTGAAGTTTCCTTGCGGAGATAGCCCATGCTATATCTTGCATTTGTTAGGAAAAACTGCTTATAGTATGAAAAGTGCCCATTGCAGAAAGAGCTCAAATTCGAAAAACAAACACATATTCCTGTTCCCCTGCCTCCCCGAAGACAAAAAAACCATGACTTTTGCAGATGTGAAGTTTCCTTGCGGAGATAGCCCATGCTATATCTTGCATTTGTTAGGAAAAACTGCTTATAGTATGAAAAGTGCCCATTGCAGAAAGAGCTCAAATTCGAAAAACAAACACATATTCCTGTTCCCCTGCCTCCCCGAAGACCAAAAAACCATGACTTTTGCAGATCTGAAGTTTCCTTGCGGAGATAGCCCATGCTATATCTTGCATTTGTTAGGAAAAACTGCTTAGAGCATGAAAAGTGCCCATTGCAGAAAGAGCTCAAATTCGAAAAACAAACACGTATTCATGATCCCCCGGCTCACTGAACACCAAAAAACCATGAGTTTTGCAGATCTGAAGTTTCCTTGCGGAGATAGCCCATGCTATATCTTGCATTTGTTAGGAAAAACTGCTTATAGCATGAAAAGTGCCCATTGCAGATAGAGCTCAAATTCGCAAAACAAACACATATTCCTGTTCCCCAGCCTCCCCGAAGACCAAAAAACCATGACTTTTGCAGATCTGAATTTTCCTTGCGGAGATAGCCCATGCTATATCTTGCATTTGTTAGGAAAAACTGCTTATAGTATGAAAACTGCCCATTGCAGAAAGAGCTCAAATTCGAAAAACAAACACATATTCCTGTTCTCCTGCCTCCCCGAAGACAAAAAAACCATGACTTTTGCAGATGTGAAGTTTCCTTGCGGAGATAACCCATCCTATATCTTGCATTTGTTAGGAAAAACTGCTTAGAGCATGAAAAGTGCCCATTGCAGAAAGAGCTCAAATTCGAAAAACAAACACGTATTCATGATCCCCCGGCTCACTGAACACCAAAAAACCATGAGTTTTGCAGATCTGAAGTTTCCTTGCGGAGATAGCCCATGCTATATCTTGCATTTGTTAGGAAAAACTGCTTATAGCATGAAAAGTGCCCATTGCAGATAGAGCTCAAATTCGCAAAACAAACACATATTCCTGTTCCCCAGCCTCCCCGAAGACGAAAAAACCATGACTTTTGCAGATCTGAAGTTTCCTTGCGGAGATAGCCCATGCTATATCTTGCATTTGTTAGGAAAAACTGCTTAGAGCATGAAAAGTGCCCATTGCAGAAAGAGCTCAAATTCGAAAAACAAACACGTATTCATGTTCCCCCGGCTCACTGAACACCAAAAAACCATGACTTTTGCAGATCTGAAGTTTCCTTGCGGAGATAGCCCATGTTATATCTTGCATTTGTTAGGAAAAACTGCTTATAGTATGAAAAGTGCCCATTGCAGAAAGAGCTCAAATTCGAAAAACAAACACATATTCCTGTTCCCCTGCCTCCCCGAAGATCAAAAAACCATGACTTTTGCAGATGTGAAGTTTCCTTGCGGAGATAGCCCATGGTATATCTTGCATTTGTTAGGAAAAACTACTTAGAGCATGAAAAGTGCCCATTGCAGAAAGAGCTCAAATTCGAAAAACAAACACATATTCCTGTTCCCCTCCCTCCCCGAAGACGAAAAAACCATGACTTTTGCAGATCTGAAGTTTCCTTGCGGAGATAGCCCTTGCTATATCTTGCATTTGTTAGGAAAAACTGCTTATAGCATGAAAAGTGCCCATTGCAGATAGAGCTCAAATTCGCAAAACAAACACATATTCCTGTTCCCCAGCCTCCCCGAAGACCAAAAAACCATGACTTTTGCAGATCTGAATTTTCCTTGCGGAGATAGCCCATGCTATATCTTGCATTTGTTAGGAAAAACTGCTTATAGTATGAAAACTGCCCATTGCAGAAAGAGCTCAAATTCGAAAAACAAACACATATTCCTGTTCCCCTGCCTCCCCGAAGACAAAAAAACCATGACTTTTGCAGATGTGAAGTTTCCTTGCGGAGATAGCCCATCCTATATCTTGCATTTGTTAGGAAAAACTGCTTATAGCATGAAAAGTGCCCATTGCAGATAGAGCTCAAATTCGAAAAACAAACACATATTCCTGTTCCCCTGCCTCCCCGAAGACCAAAAAACCATGACTTTTGCAGATCTGAAGTTTCCTTGCGGAGATAGCCCATGCTATATCTTGCATTTGTTAGGAAAAACTGCTTAGAGCATGAAAAGTGCCCATTTCAGAAAGAGCTCAAATTCGAAAAACAAACACGTATTCATGATCCCCCGGCTCACTGAACACCAAAAAACCATGAGTTTTGCAGATCTGAAGTTTCCTTGCGGAGATAGCCCATGCTATATCTTGCATTTGTTAGGAAAAACTGCTTATAGCATGAAAAGTGCCCATTGCAGATAGAGCTCAAATTCGCAAAACAAACACATATTCCTGTTCCCCAGCCTCCCCGAAGACGAAAAAACCATGACTTTTGCAGATCTGAAGTTTCCTTGCGGAGATAGCCCATGCTATATCTTGCATTTGTTAGGAAAAACTGCTTAGAGCATGAAAAGTGCCCATTGCAGAAAGAGCTCAAATTCGAAAAACAAACACGTATTCATGTTCCCCCGGCTCACTGAACACCAAAAAACCATGACTTTTGCAGATCTGAAGTTTCCTTGCGGAGATAGCCCATGCTATATCTTGCATTTGTTAGGAAAAACTGCTTATAGCATGAAAAGTGCCCAT
The DNA here is from genome assembly GCF_964194415.1 of Vipera berus. Classification (NCBI taxonomy): domain Eukaryota; kingdom Metazoa; phylum Chordata; class Lepidosauria; order Squamata; family Viperidae; genus Vipera; species Vipera berus. Next base: position 92,417,632 of record NC_138207.1, on the reverse strand, counting down.
TGCAGATAGAGCTCAAATTCGCAAAACAAACACATATTCCTGTTCCCCAGCCTCCCCGAAGACCAAAAAACCATGACTTTTGCAGATCTGAATTTTCCTTGCGGAGATAGCCCATGCTATATCTTGCATTTGTTAGGAAAAACTGCTTATAGTATGAAAACTGCCCATTGCAGAAAGAGCTCAAATTCGAAAAACAAACACATATTCCTGTTCCCCTGCCTCTCCGAAGACAAAAAAACCATGACTTTTGCAGATGTGAAGTTTCCTTGCGGAGATAGCCCATGCTATATCTTGCATTTGTTAGGAAAAACTGCTTATAGTATGAAAAGTGCCCATTGCAGAAAGAGCTCAAATTCGAAAAACAAACACATATTCCTGTTCCCCTGCCTCCCCGAAGACCAAAAAACCATGACTTTTGCAGATCTGAAGTTTCCTTGCGGAGATAGCCCATGCTATATCTTGCATTTGTTAGGAAAAACTGCTTAGAGCATGAAAAGTGCCCATTGCAGAAAGAGCTCAAATTCGAAAAACAAACACGTATTCATGATCCCCCGGCTCACTGAACACCAAAAAACCATGAGTTTTGCAGATCTGAAGTTTCCTTGCGGAGATAGCCCATGCTATATCTTGCATTTGTTAGGAAAAACTGCTTATAGCATGAAAAGTGCCCATTGCAGATAGAGCTCAAATTCGCAAAACAAACACATATTCCTGTTCCCCAGCCTCCCCAAAGACGAAAAAACCATGACTTTTGCAGATCTGAAGTTTCCTTGTGGAGATAGCCCATGCTATATCTTGCATTTGTTAGGAAAAACTGCTTAGAGCATGAAAAGTGCCCATTGCAGAAAGAGCTCAAATTCGAAAAACAAACACGTATTCATGTTCCCCCGGCTCACTGAACACCAAAAAACCATGACTTTTGCAGATCGGATGTCTCCTTGCGGAGAAAGCCCATGTTATATCTTGCATTTGTTAGGAAAAACTGCTTATAGCATGAAAAGTGCCCATTGCAGATAGAGCTCAAATTCGCAAAACAAACACATATTCCTGTTCCCCTGCCTCCCCGAAGACCAAAAAACCATGACTTTTGCAGATCTGAATTTTCCTTGCGGAGATAGCCCATGCTATATCTTGCATTTGTTAGGAAAAACTGCTTATAGTATGTAAACTGCCCATTGCAGAAAGAGCTCAAATTCGAAAAACAAACACATATTCCTGTTCTCCTGCCTCCCCGAAGACAAAAAAACCATGACTTTTGCAGATGTGAAGTTTCCTTGCGGAGATAACCCATCCTATATCTTGCATTTGTTAGGAAAAACTGCTTAGAGCATGAAAAGTGCCCATTGCAGAAAGAGCTCAAATTCGAAAAACAAACACGTATTCATGATCCCCCGGCTCACTGAACACCAAAAAACCATGAGTTTTGCAGATCTGAAGTTTCCTTGCGGAGATAGCCCATGCTATATCTTGCATTTGTTAGGAAAAACTGCTTATAGCATGAAAAGTGCCCATTGCAGATAGAGCTCAAATTCGCAAAACAAACACATATTCCTGTTCCCCAGCCTCCCCGAAGACGAAAAAACCATGACTTTTGCAGATCTGAAGTTTCCTTGCGGAGATAGCCCATGCTATATCTTGCATTTGTTAGGAAAAACTGCTTAGAGCATGAAAAGTGCCCATTGCAGAAAGAGCTCAAATTCGAAAAACAAACACGTATTCATGTTCCCCCGGCTCACTGAACACCAAAAAACCATGACTTTTGCAGATCTGAAGTTTCCTTGCGGAGATAGCCCATGTTATATCTTGCATTTGTTAGGAAAAACTGCTTATAGTATGAAAAGTGCCCATTGCAGAAAGAGCTCAAATTCGAAAAACAAACACATATTCCTGTTCCCCTGCCTCCCCGAAGATCAAAAAACCATGACTTTTGCAGATGTGAAGTTTCCTTGCGGAGATAGCCCATGGTATATCTTGCATTTGTTAGGAAAAACTACTTAGAGCATGAAAAGTGCCCATTGCAGAAAGAGCTCAAATTCGAAAAACAAACACATATTCCTGTTCCCCTCCCTCCCCGAAGACGAAAAAACCATGACTTTTGCAGATCTGAAGTTTCCTTGCGGAGATAGCCCTTGCTATATCTTGCATTTGTTAGGAAAAACTGCTTATAGCATGAAAAGTGCCCATTGCAGATAGAGCTCAAATTCGCAAAACAAACACATATTCCTGTTCCCCAGCCTCCCCGAAGACCAAAAAACCATGACTTTTGCAGATCTGAATTTTCCTTGCGGAGATAGCCCATGCTATATCTTGCATTTGTTAGGAAAAACTGCTTATAGTATGAAAACTGCCCATTGCAGAAAGAGCTCAAATTCGAAAAACAAACACATATTCCTGTTCCCCTGCCTCCCCGAAGACAAAAAAACCATGACTTTTGCAGATGTGAAGTTTCCTTGCGGAGATAGCCCATCCTATATCTTGCATTTGTTAGGAAAAACTGCTTATAGCATGAAAAGTGCCCATTGCAGATAGAGCTCAAATTCGAAAAACAAACACATATTCCTGTTCCCCTGCCTCCCCGAAGACCAAAAAACCATGACTTTTGCAGATCTGAAGTTTCCTTGCGGAGATAGCCCATGCTATATCTTGCATTTGTTAGGAAAAACTGCTTAGAGCATGAAAAGTGCCCATTTCAGAAAGAGCTCAAATTCGAAAAACAAACACGTATTCATGATCCCCCGGCTCACTGAACACCAAAAAACCATGAGTTTTGCAGATCTGAAGTTTCCTTGCGGAGATAGCCCATGCTATATCTTGCATTTGTTAGGAAAAACTGCTTATAGCATGAAAAGTGCCCATTGCAGATAGAGCTCAAATTCGCAAAACAAACACATATTCCTGTTCCCCAGCCTCCCCGAAGACGAAAAAACCATGACTTTTGCAGATCTGAAGTTTCCTTGCGGAGATAGCCCATGCTATATCTTGCATTTGTTAGGAAAAACTGCTTAGAGCATGAAAAGTGCCCATTGCAGAAAGAGCTCAAATTCGAAAAACAAACACGTATTCATGTTCCCCCGGCTCACTGAACACCAAAAAACCATGACTTTTGCAGATCTGAAGTTTCCTTGCGGAGATAGCCCATGCTATATCTTGCATTTGTTAGGAAAAACTGCTTATAGTATGAAAACTGCCCATTGCAGAAAGAGCTCAAATTCGAAAAACAAACACATATTCCTGTTCCCCTGCCTCCCCGAAGACCAAAAAACCATGACTTTTGCAGATCTGAAGTTTCCTTGCGGAGATAGCCCATGCTATATCTTGCATTTGTTAGGAAAAACTGCTTATAGTATGAAAAGTGCCCATTGCAGAAAGAGCTCAAATTCGAAAAACAAACACATATTCCTGTTCCCCTGCCTCCCCGAAGACAAAAAAACCATGACTTTTGCAGATGTGAAGTTTCCTTGCGGAGATAGCCCATGCTATATCTTGCATTTGTTAGGAAAAACTGCTTATAGTATGAAAAGTGCCCATTGCAGAAAGAGCTCAAATTCGAAAAACAAACACATATTCCTGTTCCCCTGCCTCCCCGAAGACCAAAAAACCATGACTTTTGCAGATCTGAAGTTTCCTTGCGGAGATAGCCCATGCTATATCTTGCATTTGTTAGGAAAAACTGCTTAGAGCATGAAAAGTGCCCATTGCAGAAAGAGCTCAAATTCGAAAAACAAACACGTATTCATGATCCCCCGGCTCACTGAACACCAAAAAACCATGAGTGTTGCAGATCTGAAGTTTCCTTGCGGAGATAGCCCATGCTATATCTTGCATTTGTTAGGAAAAACTGCTTATAGCATGAAAAGTGCCCATTGCAGATAGAGCTCAAATTCGCAAAACAAACACATATTCCTGTTCCCCTGCCTCCCCGAAGACCAAAAAACCATGACTTTTGCAGATCTGAATTTTCCTTGCGGAGATAGCCCATGCTATATCATGCATTTGTTAGGAAAAACTGCTTATAGTATGAAAACTGCCCATTGCAGAAAGAGCTCAAATTCGAAAAACAAACACATATTCCTGTTCTCCTGCCTCCCCGAAGACAAAAAAACCATGACTTTTGCAGATGTGAAGTTTCCTTGCGGAGATAGCCCATCCTATATCTTGCATTTGTTAGGAAAAACTGCTTAGAGCATGAAAAGTGCCCATTGCAGAAAGAGCTCAAATTCGAAAAACAAACACGTATTCATGATCCCCCGGCTCACTGAACACCAAAAAACCATGAGTTTTGCAGATCTGAAGTTTCCTTGCGGAGATAGCCCATGCTATATCTTGCATTTGTTAGGAAAAACTGCTTATAGCATGAAAAGTGCCCATTGCAGATAGAGCTCAAATTCGCAAAACAAACACATATTCCTGTTCCCCAGCCTCCCCGAAGACGAAAAAACCATGACTTTTGCAGATCTGAAGTTTCCTTGCGGAGATAGCCCATGCTATATCTTGCATTTGTTAGGAAAAACTGCTTAGAGCATGAAAAGTGCCCATTGCAGAAAGAGCTCAAATTCGAAAAACAAACACGTATTCATGTTCCCCCGGCTCACTGAACACCAAAAAACCATGACTTTTGCAGATCTGAAGTTTCCTTGCGGAGATAGCCCATGTTATATCTTGCATTTGTTAGGAAAAACTGCTTATAGTATGAAAAGTGCCCATTGCAGAAAGAGCTCAAATTCGAAAAACAAACACATATTCCTGTTCCCCTGCCTCCACGAAGATCAAAAAACCATGACTTTTGCAGATGTGAAGTTTCCTTGCGGAGATAGCCCATGGTATATCTTGCATTTGTTAGGAAAAACTACTTAGAGCATGAAAAGTGCCCATTGCAGAAAGAGCTCAAATTCGAAAAACAAACACATATTCCTGTTCCCCTCCCTCCCCGAAGACGAAAAAACCATGACTTTTGCAGATCTGAAGTTTCCTTGCGGAGATAGCCCATGCTATATCTTGCATTTGTTAGGAAAAACTGCTTATAGCATGAAAAGTGCCCATTGCAGATAGAGCTCAAATTCGCAAAACAAACACATATTCCTGTTCCCCAGCCTCCCCGAAGACCAAAAAACCATGACTTTTGCAGATCTGAATTTTCCTTGCGGAGATAGCCCATGCTATATCTTGCATTTGTTAGGAAAAACTGCTTATAGTATGAAAACTGCCCATTGCAGAAAGAGCTCAAATTCGAAAAACGAACACATATTCCTGTTCCCCTGCCTCCCCGAAGACAAAAAAACCATGACTTTTGCAGATGTGAAGTTTCCTTGCGGAGATAGCCCATCCTATATCTTGCATTTGTTAGGAAAAACTGCTTATAGCATGAAAAGTGCCCATTGCAGATAGAGCTCAAATTCGAAAAACAAACACATATTCCTGTTCCCCTGCCTCCCCGAAGACCAAAAAACCATGACTTTTGCAGATCTGAAGTTTCCTTGCGGTGATAGCCCATGTTATATCTTGCATTTGTTAGGAAAAACTGCTTATAGTATGAAAAGTGCCCATTGCAGAAAGAGCTCAAATTCGAAAAACAAACACATATTCCTGTTCCCCTGCCTCCCCGAAGATCAAAAAACCATGACTTTTGCAGATGTGAAGTTTCCTTGCGGAGATAGCCCATGGTATATCTTGCATTTGTTAGGAAAAACTACTTAGAGCATGAAAAGTGCCCATTGCAGAAAGAGCTCAAATTCGAAAAACAAACACGTATTCATGTTCCCCAGGCTCACTGAACACCAAAAAACCGTGACTTTTGCAGATGTGAAGTTTCCTTGCGGAGATAGCCCATGCTATATCTTGCATTTGTTAGGAAAAACTGCTTATAGTATGAAAAGTGCCCATTGCACAAAGAGCTCAAATTCGAAAAACAAACACGTATTCATGTTCCCCCGGCTCACTGAACACCAAAAAACCATGAGTTTTGCAGATCAGATGTCTCCTTGCGGAGATAGCCCATGTTATATCTTGCATTTGTTAGGAAAAACTGCTTATAGCATGAAAAGTGCCCATTGCAGAAAGAGCTCAAATTCGCAAAACAAACACATATTCCTGTTCCCAGCCTCCCCGAAGACCAAAAAACCATGACTTTTGCAGATCTGAATTTTCCTTGCGGAGATAGCCCATGCTATATCTTGCATTTGTTAGGAAAAACTGCTTATAGCATGAAAAGTGCCCATTGCAGATAGAGCTCAAATTCGAAAAACAAACACATATTCCTGTTCCCCTGCCTCCCCGAAGACCAAAAAACCATGACTTTTGCAGATCTGAAGTTTCCTTGCGGAGATAGCCCATGCTATATCTTGCATTTGTTAGGAAAAACTGCTTAGAGCATGAAAAGTGCCCATTGCAGAAAGAGCTCAAATTCGAAAAACAAACACGTATTCATGATCCCCCGGCTCACTGAACACCAAAAAACCATGAGTTTTGCAGATCTGAAGTTTCCTTGCGGAGATAGCCCATGCTATATCTTGCATTTGTTAGGAAAAACTGCTTATAGCATGAAAAGTGCCCATTGCAGATAGAGCTCAAATTCGCAAAACAAACACATATTCCTGGTCCCCAGCCTCCCCGAAGACGAAAAAACCATGACTTTTGCAGATCTGAAGTTTCCTTGCGGAGATAGCCCATGCTATATCTTGCATTTGTTAGGAAAAACTGCTTAGAGCATGAAAAGTGCCCATTGCAGAAAGAGCTCAAATTCGAAAAACAAACACGTATTCATGTTCCCCCGGCTCACTGAACACCAAAAAACCATGACTTTTGCAGATCTGAAGTTTCCTTGCGGAGATAGCCCATGTTATATCTTGCATTTGTTAGGAAAAACTGCTTATAGTATGAAAAGTGCCCATTGCAGAAAGAGCTCAAATTCGAAAAACAAACACATATTCCTGTTCCCCTGCCTCCCCGAAGACCAAAAAACCATGACTTTTGCAGATCTGAATTTTCCTTGCGGAGATAGCCCATGCTATATCTTGCATTTGTTAGGAAAAACTGCTTAGAGCATGAAAAGTGCCCATTGCAGAAAGAGCTCAAATTCGAAAAACAAACACGTATTCATGATCCCCCGGCTCACTGAACACCAAAAAACCATGACTTTTGCAGATCTGAAGTTTCCTTGCGGAGATAGCCCATGCTATATCTTGCATTTGTTAGGAAAAACTGCTTAGAGCATGAAAAGTGCCCATTGCAGAAAGAGCTCAAATTCGAAAAACAAACACGTATTCATGTTCCCCAGGCTCACTGAACACCAAAAAACCGTGACTTTTGCAGATGTGAAGTTTCCTTGCGGAGATAGCCCATGCTATATCTTGCATTTGTTAGGAAAAACTGCTTATAGTATGAAAAGTGCCCATTGCACAAAGAGCTCAAATTCGAAAAACAAACACGTATTCATGTTCCCCCCGCTCACTGAACACCAAAAAACCATGAGTTTTGCAGATCGGATGTCTCCTTGCGGATATAGCCCATGTTATATCTTGCATTTGTTAGGAAAAACTGCTAATAGAATGAAAAGTGCCCATTGCAGAAAGAGCTCAAATTCGCAAAACAAACACATATTCCTGTTCCCCAGCCTCCCCGAAGACCAAAAAACCATGACTTTTGCAGATCTGAATTTTCCTTGCGGAGATAGCCCATGCTATATCTTGCATTTGTTAGGAAAAACTGCTTATAGTATGAAAACTGCCCATTGCAGAAAGAGCTCAAATTCGAAAAACAAACACATATTCCTGTTCCCCTGCCTCCCCGAAGACAAAAAAACCATGACTTTTGCAGATGTGAAGTTTCCTTGCGAAGATAGCCCATCCTATATCTTGCATTTGTTAGGAAAAACTGCTTATAGCATGAAAAGTGCCCATTGCAGATAGAGCTCAAATTCGAAAAACAAACACATATTCCTGTTCCCCTGCCTCCCCGAAGACCAAAAAACCATGACTTTTGCAGATCTGAAGTTTCCTTGCGGAGATAGCCCATGCTATATCTTGCATTTGTTAGGAAAAACTGCTTAGAGCATGAAAAGTGCCCATTGCAGAAAGAGCTAAAATTCGAAAAACAAACACGTATTCATGATCCCCCGGCTCACTGAACACCAAAAAACCATGAGTTTTGCAGATCTGAAGTTTCCTTGCGGAGATAGCCCATGCTATATCTTGCATTTGTTAGGAAAAACTGCTTATAGCATGAAAAGTGCCCATTGCAGATAGAGCTCAAATTCGCAAAACAAACACATATTCCTGTTCCCCAGCCTCCCCGAAGACGAAAAAACCATGACTTTTGCAGATCTGAAGTTTCCTTGCGGAGATAGCCCATGCTATATCTTGCATTTGTTAGGAAAAACTGCTTAGAGCATGAAAAGTGCCCATTGCAGAAAGAGCTCAAATTCGAAAAACAAACACGTATTCATGTTCCCCCGGCTCACTGAACACCAAAAAACCATGACTTTTGCAGATCTGAAGTTTCCTTGCGGAGATAGCCCATGTTATATCTTGCATTTGTTAGGAAAAACTGCTTATAGTATGAAAAGTGCCCATTGCAGAAAGAGCTCAAATTCGAAAAACAAACACATATTCCTGTTCCCCTGCCTCCCCGAAGACCAAAAAACCATGACTTTTGCAGATCTGAATTTTCCTTGCGGAGATAGCCCATGCTATATCTTGCATTTGTTAGGAAAAACTGCTTATAGTATGAAAATTGCCCATTGCAGAAAGAGCTCAAATTCGAAAAACAAACACATATTCCTGTTCTCCTGCCTCCCCGAAGACAAAAAAACCATGACTTTTGCAGATGTGAAGTTTCCTTGCGGAGATAGCCCATCCTATATCTTGCATTTGTTAGGAAAAACTGCTTAGAGCATGAAAAGTGCCCATTGCAGATAGAGCTCAAATTCGAAAAACAAACACATATTCCTGTTCCCCTGCCTCCCCGAAGACCAAAAAACCATGACTTTTGCAGATCTGAAGTTTCCTTGCGGAGATAGCCCATGCTATATCTTGCATTTGTTAGGAAAAACTGCTTAGAGCATGAAAAGTGCCCATTGCAGAAAGAGCTCAAATTCGAAAAACAAACACGTATTCATGATCCCCCGGCTCACTGAACACCAAAAAACCATGAGTTTTGGAGATCTGAAGTTTCCTTGCGGAGATAGCCCATGCTATATCTTGCATTTGTTAGGAAAAACTGCTTATAGCATGAAAAGTGCCCATTGCAGATAGAGCTCAAATTCGCAAAACAAACACATATTCCTGTTCCCCAGCCTCCCCGAAGACCAAAAAACCATGACTTTTGCAGATCTGAATTTTCCTTGCGGAGATAGCCCATGCTATATCTTGCATTTGTTAGGAAAAACTGCTTATAGTATGAAAACTGCCCATTGCAGAAAGAGCTCAAATTCGAAAAACAAACACATATTCCTGTTCCCCTGCCTCCCCGAAGACAAAAAAACCATGACTTTTGCAGATGTGAAGTTTCCTTGCGGAGATAGCCCATGCTATATCTTGCATTTGTTAGGAAAAACTGCTTATAGTATGAAAAGTGCCCATTGCAGAAAGAGCTCAAATTCGAAAAACAAACACATATTCCTGTTCCCCTGCCTCCCCGAAGACCAAAAAACCATGACTTTTGCAGACCTGAAGTTTCCTTGCGGAGATAGCCCATGCTATATCTTGCATTTGTTAGGAAAAACTGCTTAGAGCATGAAAAGTGCCCATTGCAGAAAGAGCTCAAATTCGAAAAACAAACACGTATTCATGATCCCCCGGCTCACTGAACACCAAAAAACCATGAGTTTTGCAGATCTGAAGTTTCCTTGCGGAGATAGCCCATGCTATATCTTGCATTTGTTAGGAAAAACTGCTTATAGCATGAAAAGTGCCCATTGCAGATAGAGCTCAAATTCGCAAAACAAACACATATTCCTGTTCCCCAGCCTCCCCGAAGACGAAAAAACCATGACTTTTGCAGATCTGAAGTTTCCTTGCGGAGATAGCCCATGCTATATCTTGCATTTGTTAGGAAAAACTGCTTAGAGCATGAAAAGTGCCCATTGCAGAAAGAGCTCAAATTCGAAAAACAAACACGTATTCATGTTCCCCCGGCTCACTGAACACCAAAAAACCATGACTTTTGCAGATCTGAAGTTTCCTTGCGGTGATAGCCCATGTTATATCTTGCATTTGTTAGGAAAAACTGCTTATAGTATGAAAAGTGCCCATTGCAGAAAGAGCTCAAATTCGAAAAACAAACACATATTCCTGTTCCCCTGCCTCCCCGAAGATCAAAAAACCATGACTTTTGCAGATGTGAAGTTTCCTTGCGGAGATAGCCCATGGTATATCTTGCATTTGTTAGGAAAAACTACTTAGAGCATGAAAAGTGCCCATTGCAGAAAGAGCTCAAATTCGAAAAACAAACACGTATTCATGTTCCCCAGGCTCACTGAACACCAAAAAACCGTGACTTTTGCAGATGTGAAGTTTCCTTGCGGAGATAGCCCATGCTATATCTTGCATTTGTTAGGAAAAACTGCTTATAGTATGAAAAGTGCCCATTGCACAAAGAGCTCAAATTCGAAAAACAAACACGTATTCATGTTCCCCCGGCTCACTGAACACCAAAAAACCATGAGTTTTGCAGATCGGATGTCTCCTTGCGGAGAAAGCCCATGTTATATCTTGCATTTGTTAGGAAAAACTGCTTATAGCATGAAAAGTGCCCATTGCAGATAGAGCTCAAATTCGCAAAACAAACACATATTCCTGTTCCCCTGCCTCCCCGAAGACCAAAAAACCATGACTTTTGCAGATCTGAATTTTCCTTGCGGAGATAGCCCATGCTATATCTTGCATTTGTTAGGAAAAACTGCTTATAGTATGAAAACTGCCCATTGCAGAAAGAGCTCAAATTCGAAAAACAAACACATATTCCTGTTCCCCTGCCTCCCCGAAGACCAAAAAACCATGACTTTTGCAGATCTGAAGTTTCCTTGCGGAGATAGCCCATGCTATATCTTGCATTTGTTAGGAAAAACTGCTTAGAGCATGAAAAGTGCCCATTGCAGAAAGAGCTCAAATTCGAAAAACAAACACGTATTCATGATCCCCCGGCTCACTGAACACCAAAAAACCATGAGTTTTGCAGATCTGAAGTTTCCTTGCGGAGATAGCCCATGCTATATCTTGCATTTGTTAGGAAAAACTGCTTATAGCATGAAAAGTGCCCATTGCAGATAGAGCTCAAATTCGCAAAACAAACACATATTCCTGTTCCCCTGCCTCCCCGAAGACCAAAAAACCATGACTTTTGCAGATCTGAATTTTCCTTGCGGAGATAGCCCATGCTATATCTTGCATTTGTTAGGAAAAACTGCTTATAGTATGAAAACTGCCCATTGCAGAAAGAGCTCAAATTCGAAAAACAAACACATATTCCTGTTCTCCTGCCTCCCCGAAGACAAAAAAACCATGACTTTTGCAGATGTGAAGTTTCCTTGCGGAGATAGCCCATCCTATATCTTGCATTTGTTAGGAAAAACTGCTTAGAGCATGAAAAGTGCCCATTGCAGAAAGAGCTCAAATTCGAAAAACAAACACGTATTCATGATCCCCCGGCTCACTGAACACCAAAAAACCATGAGTTTTGCAGATCTGAAGTTTCCTTGCGGAGATAGCCCATGCTATATCTTGCATTTGTTAGGAAAAACTGCTTATAGCATGAAAAGTGCCCATTGCAGATAGAGCTCAAATTCGCAAAACAAACACATATTCCTGTTCCCCAGCCTCCCCGAAGACGAAAAAACCATGACTTTTGCAGATCTGAAGTTTCCTTGCGGAGATAGCCCATGCTATATCTTGCATTTGTTAGGAAAAACTGCTTAGAGCATGAAAAGTGCCCATTGCAGAAAGAGCTCAAATTCGAAAAACAAACACGTATTCATGTTCCCCCGGCTCACTGAACACCAAAAAACCATGACTTTTGCAGATCTGAAGTTTCCTTGCGGAGATAGCCCATGTTATATCTTGCATTTGTTAGGAAAAACTGCTTATAGTATGAAAAGTGCCCATTGCAGAAAGAGCTCAAATTCGAAAAACAAACACATATTCCTGTTCCCCTGCCTCCACGAAGATCAAAAAACCATGACTTTTGCAGATGTGAAGTTTCCTTGCGGAGATAGCCCATGGTATATCTTGCATTTGTTAGGAAAAACTACTTAGAGCATGAAAAGTGCCCATTGCAGAAAGAGCTCAAATTCGAAAAACAAACACATATTCCTGTTCCCCTCCCTCCCCGAAGACGAAAAAACCATGACTTTTGCAGATCTGAAGTTTCCTTGCGGAGATAGCCCATGCTATATCTTGCATTTGTTAGGAAAAACTGCTTATAGCATGAAAAGTGCCCATTGCAGATAGAGCTCAAATTCGCAAAACAAACACATATTCCTGTTCCCCAGCCTCCCCGAAGACCAAAAAACCATGACTTTTGCAGATCTGAATTTTCCTTGCGGAGATAGCCCATGCTATATCTTGCATTTGTTAGGAAAAACTGCTTATAGTATGAAAACTGCCCATTGCAGAAAGAGCTCAAATTCGAAAAACAAACACATATTCCTGTTCCCCTGCCTCCCCGAAGACAAAAAAACCATGACTTTTGCAGATGTGAAGTTTCCTTGCGGAGATAGCCCATCCTATATCTTGCATTTGTTAGGAAAAACTGCTTATAGCATGAAAAGTGCCCATTGCAGATAGAGCTCAAATTCGAAAAACAAACACATATTCCTGTTCCCCTGCCTCCCCGAAGACCAAAAAACCATGACTTTTGCAGATCTGAAGTTTCCTTGCGGAGATAGCCCATGCTATATCTTGCATTTGTTAGGAAAAACTGCTTAGAGCATGAAAAGTGCCCATTTCAGAAAGAGCTCAAATTCGAAAAACAAACACGTATTCATGATCCCCCGGCTCACTGAACACCAAAAAACCATGAGTTTTGCAGATCTGAAGTTTCCTTGCGGAGATAGCCCATGCTATATCTTGCATTTGTTAGGAAAAACTGCTTATAGCATGAAAAGTGCCCATTGCAGATAGAGCTCAAATTCGCAAAACAAACACATATTCCTGTTCCCCAGCCTCCCCGAAGACGAAAAAACCATGACTTTTGCAGATCTGAAGTTTCCTTGCGGAGATAGCCCATGCTATATCTTGCATTTGTTAGGAAAAACTGCTTAGAGCATGAAAAGTGCCCATTGCAGAAAGAGCTCAAATTCGAAAAACAAACACGTATTCATGTTCCCCCGGCTCACTGAACACCAAAAAACAATGACTTTTGCAGATCTGAAGTTTCCTTGCGGAGATAGCCCATGCTATATCTTGCATTTGTTAGGAAAAACTGCTTATAGTATGAAAACTGCCCATTGCAGAAAGAGCTCAAATTCGAAAAACAAACACATATTCCTGTTCCCCTGCCTCCCCGAAGACCAAAAAACCATGACTTTTGCAGATCTGAAGTTTCCTTGCGGAGATAGCCCATGCTATATCTTGCATTTGTTAGGAAAAACTGCTTATAGTATGAAAAGTGCCCATTGCAGAAAGAGCTCAAATTCGAAAAACAAACACATATTCCTGTTCCCCTGCCTCCCCGAAGACCAAAAAACCATGACTTTTGCAGATCTGAAGTTTCCTTGCGGAGATAGCCCATGCTATATCTTGCATTTGTTAGGAAAAACTGCTTAGAGCATGAAAAGTGCCCATTGCAGAAAGAGCTCAAATTCGAAAAACAAACACGTATTCATGATCCCCCGGCTCACTGAACACCAAAAAACCATGACTTTTGCAGATCTGAAGTTTCCTTGCGGAGATAGCCCATGCTATATCTTGCATTTGTTAGGAAAAACTGCTTAGAGCATGAAAAGTGCCCATTGCAGAAAGAGCTCAAATTCGAAAAACAAACACGTATTCATGTTCCCCAGGCTCACTGAACACCAAAAAACCGTGACTTTTGCAGATGTGAAGTTTCCTTGCGGAGATAGCCCATGCTATATCTTGCATTTGTTAGGAAAAACTGCTTATAGTATGAAAAGTGCCCATTGCACAAAGAGCTCAAATTCGAAAAACAAACACGTATTCATGTTCCCCCGGCTCACTGAACACCAAAAAACCATGAGTTTTGCAGATCGGATGTCTCCTTGCGGAGATAGCCCATGTTATATCTTGCATTTGTTAGGAAAAACTGCTTATAGCATGAAAAGTGCCCATTGCAGAAAGAGCTCAAATTCGCAAAACAAACACATATTCCTGTTCCCCAGCCTCCCCGAAGACCAAAAAACCATGACTTTTGCAGATCTGAATTTTCCTTGCGGAGATAGCCCATGCTATATCTTGCATTTGTTAGGAAAAACTGCTTATAGCATGAAAAGTGCCCATTGCAGATAGAGCTCAAATTCGAAAAACAAACACATATTCCTGTTCCCCTGCCTCCCCGAAGACCAAAAAACCATGACTTTTGCAGATCTGAAGTTTCCTTGCGGAGATAGCCCATGCTATATCTTGCATTTGTTAGGAAAAACTGCTTAGAGCATGAAAAGTGCCCATTGCAGAAAGAGCTCAAATTCGAAAAACAAACACGTATTCATGTTCCCCCGGCTCACTGAACACCAAAAAACCATGACTTTTGCAGATCTGAAGTTTCCTTGCGGAGAAAGCCCATGTTACATCTTGCATTTGTTAGGAAAAACTGCTTATAGTATGAAAAGTGCCCATTGCAGAAAGAGCTCAAATTCGAAAAACAAACACATATTCCTGTTCCCCTGCCTCCCCGAAGACCAAAAAACCATGACTTTTGCAGATCTGAATTTTCCTTGCGGAGATAGCCCATGCTATATCTTGCATTTGTTAGGAAAAACTGCTTATAGTATGAAAATTGCCCATTGCAGAAAGAGCTCAAATTCGAAAAACAAACACATATTCCTGTTCTCCTGCCTCCCCGAAGACAAAAAAACCATGACTTTTGCAGATGTGAAGTTTCCTTGCGGAGATAGCCCATCCTATATCTTGCATTTGTTAGGAAAAACTGCTTAGAGCATGAAAAGTGCCCATTGCAGATAGAGCTCAAATTCGAAAAACAAACACATATTCCTGTTCCCCTGCCTCCCCGAAGACCAAAAAACCATGACTTTTGCAGATCTGAAGTTTCCTTGCGGAGATAGCCCATGCTATATCTTGCATTTGTTAGGAAAAACTGCTTAGAGCATGAAAAGTGCCCATTGCAGAAAGAGCTCAAATTCGAAAAACAAACACGTATTCATGATCCCCCGGCTCACTGAACACCAAAAAACCATGAGTTTTGCAGATCTGAAGTTTCCTTGCGGAGATAGCCCATGCTATATCTTGCATTTGTTAGGAAAAACTGCTTATAGCATGAAAAGTGCCCATTGCAGATAGAGCTCAAATTCGCAAAACAAACACATATTCCTGTTCCCCAGCCTCCCCGAAGACGAAAAAACCATGACTTTTGCAGATCTGAAGTTTCCTTGCGGAGATAGCCCATGCTATATCTTGCATTTGTTAGGAAAAACTGCTTAGAGCATGAAAAGTGCCCATTGCAGAAAGAGCTCAAATTCGAAAAACAAACACGTATTCATGTTCCCCAGGCTCACTGAACACCAAAAAACCGTGACTTTTGCAGATGTGAAGTTTCCTTGCGGAGATAGCCCATGCTATATCTTGCATTTGTTAGGAAAAACTGCTTATAGTATGAAAAGTGCCCATTGCACAAAGAGCTCAAATTCGAAAAACAAACACGTATTCATGTTCCCCCGGCTCACTGAACACCAAAAAACCATGAGTTTTGCAGATCGGATGTCTCCTTGCGGAGATAGCCCATGTTATATCTTGCATTTGTTAGGAAAAACTGCTTATAGCATGAAAAGTGCCCATTGCAGAAAGAGCTCAAATTCGCAAAACAAACACATATTCCTGTTCCCAGCCTCCCCGAAGACCAAAAAACCATGACTTTTGCAGATCTGAATTTTCCTTGCGGAGATAGCCCATGCTATATCTTGCATTTGTTAGGAAAAACTGCTTATAGCATGAAAAGTGCCCATTGCAGATAGAGCTCAAATTCGAAAAACAAACACATATTCCTGTTCCCCTGCCTCCCCGAAGACCAAAAAACCATGACTTTTGCAGATCTGAAGTTTCCTTGCGGAGATAGCCCATGCTATATCTTGCATTTGTTAGGAAAAACTGCTTAGAGCATGAAAAGTGCCCATTGCAGAAAGAGCTCAAATTCGAAAAACAAACACGTATTCATGATCCCCCGGCTCACTGAACACCAAAAAACCATGAGTTTTGCAGATCTGAAGTTTCCTTGCGGAGATAGCCCATGCTATATCTTGCATTTGTTAGGAAAAACTGCTTATAGCATGAAAAGTGCCCATTGCAGATAGAGCTCAAATTCGCAAAACAAACACATATTCCTGTTCCCCAGCCTCCCCGAAGACGAAAAAACCATGACTTTTGCAGATCTGAAGTTTCCTTGCGGAGATAGCCCATGCTATATCTTGCATTTGTTAGGAAAAACTGCTTAGAGCATGAAAAGTGCCCATTGCAGAAAGAGCTCAAATTCGAAAAACAAACACGTATTCATGTTCCCCCGGCTCACTGAACACCAAAAAAGCATGACTTTTGCAGATCTGAAGTTTCCTTGCGGAGATAGCCCATGTTATATCTTGCATTTGTTAGGAAAAACTGCTTATAGTATGAAAACTGCCCATTGCAGAAAGAGCTCAAATTCGAAAAACAAACACATATTCCTGTTCCCCTGCCTCCCCAAAGACCAAAAAACCATGACTTTTGCAGATCTGAATTTTCCTTGCGGAGATAGCCCATGCTATATCTTGCATTTGTTAGGAAAAACTGCTTAGAGCATGAAAAGTGCCCATTGCAGAAAGAGCTCAAATTCGAAAAACAAACACGTATTCATGATCCCCCGGCTCACTGAACACCAAAAAACCATGACTTTTGCAGATCTGAAGTTTCCTTGCGGAGATAGCCCATGCTATATCTTGCATTTGTTAG
This sequence comes from Vipera berus, assembly GCF_964194415.1. Taxonomy (NCBI): domain Eukaryota; kingdom Metazoa; phylum Chordata; class Lepidosauria; order Squamata; family Viperidae; genus Vipera; species Vipera berus. Next base: position 92,400,530 of record NC_138207.1, on the reverse strand, counting down.
GAAAAACTGCTTAGAGCATGAAAAGTGCCCATTGCAGAAAGAGCTCAAATTCGAAAAACAAACACGTATTCATGTTCCCCAGGCTCACTGAACACCAAAAAACCGTGACTTTTGCAGATGTGAAGTTTCCTTGCGGAGATAGCCCATGCTATATCTTGCATTTGTTAGGAAAAACTGCTTATAGTATGAAAAGTGCCCATTGCACAAAGAGCTCAAATTCGAAAAACAAACACGTATTCATGTTCCCCCCGCTCACTGAACACCAAAAAACCATGAGTTTTGCAGATCGGATGTCTCCTTGCGGATATAGCCCATGTTATATCTTGCATTTGTTAGGAAAAACTGCTAATAGAATGAAAAGTGCCCATTGCAGAAAGAGCTCAAATTCGCAAAACAAACACATATTCCTGTTCCCCAGCCTCCCCGAAGACCAAAAAACCATGACTTTTGCAGATCTGAATTTTCCTTGCGGAGATAGCCCATGCTATATCTTGCATTTGTTAGGAAAAACTGCTTATAGTATGAAAACTGCCCATTGCAGAAAGAGCTCAAATTCGAAAAACAAACACATATTCCTGTTCCCCTGCCTCCCCGAAGACAAAAAAACCATGACTTTTGCAGATGTGAAGTTTCCTTGCGAAGATAGCCCATCCTATATCTTGCATTTGTTAGGAAAAACTGCTTATAGCATGAAAAGTGCCCATTGCAGATAGAGCTCAAATTCGAAAAACAAACACATATTCCTGTTCCCCTGCCTCCCCGAAGACCAAAAAACCATGACTTTTGCAGATCTGAAGTTTCCTTGCGGAGATAGCCCATGCTATATCTTGCATTTGTTAGGAAAAACTGCTTAGAGCATGAAAAGTGCCCATTGCAGAAAGAGCTAAAATTCGAAAAACAAACACGTATTCATGATCCCCCGGCTCACTGAACACCAAAAAACCATGAGTTTTGCAGATCTGAAGTTTCCTTGCGGAGATAGCCCATGCTATATCTTGCATTTGTTAGGAAAAACTGCTTATAGCATGAAAAGTGCCCATTGCAGATAGAGCTCAAATTCGCAAAACAAACACATATTCCTGTTCCCCTGCCTCCCCGAAGACAAAAAAACCATGACTTTTGCAGATGTGAAGTTTCCTTGCGAAGATAGCCCATCCTATATCTTGCATTTGTTAGGAAAAACTGCTTATAGCATGAAAAGTGCCCATTGCAGATAGAGCTCAAATTCGAAAAACAAACACATATTCCTGTTCCCCTGCCTCCCCGAAGACCAAAAAACCATGACTTTTGCAGATCTGAAGTTTCCTTGCGGAGATAGCCCATGCTATATCTTGCATTTGTTAGGAAAAACTGCTTAGAGCATGAAAAGTGCCCATTGCAGAAAGAGCTAAAATTCGAAAAACAAACACGTATTCATGATCCCCCGGCTCACTGAACACCAAAAAACCATGAGTTTTGCAGATCTGAAGTTTCCTTGCGGAGATAGCCCATGCTATATCTTGCATTTGTTAGGAAAAACTGCTTATAGCATGAAAAGTGCCCATTGCAGATAGAGCTCAAATTCGCAAAACAAACACATATTCCTGTTCCCCAGCCTCCCCGAAGACGAAAAAACCATGACTTTTGCAGATCTGAAGTTTCCTTGCGGAGATAGCCCATGCTATATCTTGCATTTGTTAGGAAAAACTGCTTAGAGCATGAAAAGTGCCCATTGCAGAAAGAGCTCAAATTCGAAAAACAAACACGTATTCATGTTCCCCCGGCTCACTGAACACCAAAAAACCATGACTTTTGCAGATCTGAAGTTTCCTTGCGGAGATAGCCCATGTTATATCTTGCATTTGTTAGGAAAAACTGCTTATAGTATGAAAAGTGCCCATTGCAGAAAGAGCTCAAATTCGAAAAACAAACACATATTCCTGTTCCCCTGCCTCCCCGAAGACCAAAAAACCATGACTTTTGCAGATCTGAATTTTCCTTGCGGAGATAGCCCATGCTATATCTTGCATTTGTTAGGAAAAACTGCTTATAGTATGAAAATTGCCCATTGCAGAAAGAGCTCAAATTCGAAAAACAAACACATATTCCTGTTCTCCTGCCTCCCCGAAGACAAAAAAACCATGACTTTTGCAGATGTGAAGTTTCCTTGCGGAGATAGCCCATCCTATATCTTGCATTTGTTAGGAAAAACTGCTTAGAGCATGAAAAGTGCCCATTGCAGAAAGAGCTCAAATTCGAAAAACAAACACGTATTCATGATCCCCCGGCTCACTGAACACCAAAAAACCATGAGTTTTGGAGATCTGAAGTTTCCTTGCGGAGATAGCCCATGCTATATCTTGCATTTGTTAGGAAAAACTGCTTATAGCATGAAAAGTGCCCATTGCAGATAGAGCTCAAATTCGCAAAACAAACACATATTCCTGTTCCCCAGCCTCCCCGAAGACCAAAAAACCATGACTTTTGCAGATCTGAATTTTCCTTGCGGAGATAGCCCATGCTATATCTTGCATTTGTTAGGAAAAACTGCTTATAGTATGAAAACTGCCCATTGCAGAAAGAGCTCAAATTCGAAAAACAAACACATATTCCTGTTCCCCTGCCTCCCCGAAGACAAAAAAACCATGACTTTTGCAGATGTGAAGTTTCCTTGCGGAGATAGCCCATGCTATATCTTGCATTTGTTAGGAAAAACTGCTTATAGTATGAAAAGTGCCCATTGCAGAAAGAGCTCAAATTCGAAAAACAAACACATATTCCTGTTCCCCTGCCTCCCCGAAGACCAAAAAACCATGACTTTTGCAGACCTGAAGTTTCCTTGCGGAGATAGCCCATGCTATATCTTGCATTTGTTAGGAAAAACTGCTTAGAGCATGAAAAGTGCCCATTGCAGAAAGAGCTCAAATTCGAAAAACAAACACGTATTCATGATCCCCCGGCTCACTGAACACCAAAAAACCATGAGTTTTGCAGATCTGAAGTTTCCTTGCGGAGATAGCCCATGCTATATCTTGCATTTGTTAGGAAAAACTGCTTATAGCATGAAAAGTGCCCATTGCAGATAGAGCTCAAATTCGCAAAACAAACACATATTCCTGTTCCCCAGCCTCCCCGAAGACGAAAAAACCATGACTTTTGCAGATCTGAAGTTTCCTTGCGGAGATAGCCCATGCTATATCTTGCATTTGTTAGGAAAAACTGCTTAGAGCATGAAAAGTGCCCATTGCAGAAAGAGCTCAAATTCGAAAAACAAACACGTATTCATGTTCCCCCGGCTCACTGAACACCAAAAAACCATGACTTTTGCAGATCTGAAGTTTCCTTGCGGTGATAGCCCATGTTATATCTTGCATTTGTTAGGAAAAACTGCTTATAGTATGAAAAGTGCCCATTGCAGAAAGAGCTCAAATTCGAAAAACAAACACATATTCCTGTTCCCCTGCCTCCCCGAAGATCAAAAAACCATGACTTTTGCAGATGTGAAGTTTCCTTGCGGAGATAGCCCATGGTATATCTTGCATTTGTTAGGAAAAACTACTTAGAGCATGAAAAGTGCCCATTGCAGAAAGAGCTCAAATTCGAAAAACAAACACGTATTCATGTTCCCCAGGCTCACTGAACACCAAAAAACCGTGACTTTTGCAGATGTGAAGTTTCCTTGCGGAGATAGCCCATGCTATATCTTGCATTTGTTAGGAAAAACTGCTTATAGTATGAAAAGTGCCCATTGCACAAAGAGCTCAAATTCGAAAAACAAACACGTATTCATGTTCCCCCGGCTCACTGAACACCAAAAAACCATGAGTTTTGCAGATCGGATGTCTCCTTGCGGAGATAGCCCATGTTATATCTTGCATTTGTTAGGAAAAACTGCTTATAGCATGAAAAGTGCCCATTGCAGAAAGAGCTCAAATTCGCAAAACAAACACATATTCCTGTTCCCAGCCTCCCCGAAGACCAAAAAACCATGACTTTTGCAGATCTGAATTTTCCTTGCGGAGATAGCCCATGCTATATCTTGCATTTGTTAGGAAAAACTGCTTATAGCATGAAAAGTGCCCATTGCAGATAGAGCTCAAATTCGAAAAACAAACACATATTCCTGTTCCCCTGCCTCCCCGAAGACCAAAAAACCATGACTTGTGCAGATCTGAAGTTTCCTTGCGGAGATAGCCCATGCTATATCTTGCATTTGTTAGGAAAAACTGCTTAGAGCATGAAAAGTGCCCATTGCAGAAAGAGCTCAAATTCGAAAAACAAACACGTATTCATGATCCCCCGGCTCACTGAACACCAAAAAACCATGAGTTTTGCAGATCTGAAGTTTCCTTGCGGAGATAGCCCATGCTATATCTTGCATTTGTTAGGAAAAACTGCTTATAGCATGAAAAGTGCCCATTGCAGATAGAGCTCAAATTCGCAAAACAAACACATATTCCTGTTCCCCAGCCTCCCCGAAGACGAAAAAACCATGACTTTTGCAGATCTGAAGTTTCCTTGCGGAGATAGCCCATGCTATATCTTGCATTTGTTAGGAAAAACTGCTTAGAGCATGAAAAGTGCCCATTGCAGAAAGAGCTCAAATTCGAAAAACAAACACGTATTCATGTTCCCCCGGCTCACTGAACACCAAAAAAGCATGACTTTTGCAGATCTGAAGTTTCCTTGCGGAGATAGCCCATGTTATATCTTGCATTTGTTAGGAAAAACTGCTTATAGTATGAAAAGTGCCCATTGCAGAAAGAGCTCAAATTCGAAAAACAAACACATATTCCTGTTCCCCTGCCTCCCCGAAGACCAAAAAACCATGACTTTTGCAGATCTGAATTTTCCTTGCGGAGATAGCCCATGCTATATCTTGCATTTGTTAGGAAAAACTGCTTAGAGCATGAAAAGTGCCCATTGCAGAAAGAGCTCAAATTCGAAAAACAAACACGTATTCATGATCCCCCGGCTCACTGAACACCAAAAAACCATGACTTTTGCAGATCTGAAGTTTCCTTGCGGAGATAGCCCATGCTATATCTTGCATTTGTTAGGAAAAACTGCTTAGAGCATGAAAAGTGCCCATTGCAGAAAGAGCTCAAATTCGAAAAACAAACACGTATTCATGTTCCCCAGGCTCACTGAACACCAAAAAACCGTGACTTTTGCAGATGTGAAGTTTCCTTGCGGAGATAGCCCATGCTATATCTTGCATTTGTTAGGAAAAACTGCTTATAGTATGAAAAGTGCCCATTGCACAAAGAGCTCAAATTCGAAAAACAAACACGTATTCATGTTCCCCCCGCTCACTGAACACCAAAAAACCATGAGTTTTGCAGATCGGATGTCTCCTTGCGGATATAGCCCATGTTATATCTTGCATTTGTTAGGAAAAACTGCTAATAGAATGAAAAGTGCCCATTGCAGAAAGAGCTCAAATTCGCAAAACAAACACATATTCCTGTTCCCCAGCCTCCCCGAAGACCAAAAAACCATGACTTTTGCAGATCTGAATTTTCCTTGCGGAGATAGCCCATGCTATATCTTGCATTTGTTAGGAAAAACTGCTTATAGTATGAAAACTGCCCATTGCAGAAAGAGCTCAAATTCGAAAAACAAACACATATTCCTGTTCCCCTGCCTCCCCGAAGACAAAAAAACCATGACTTTTGCAGATGTGAAGTTTCCTTGCGAAGATAGCCCATCCTATATCTTGCATTTGTTAGGAAAAACTGCTTATAGCATGAAAAGTGCCCATTGCAGATAGAGCTCAAATTCGAAAAACAAACACATATTCCTGTTCCCCTGCCTCCCCGAAGACCAAAAAACCATGACTTTTGCAGATCTGAAGTTTCCTTGCGGAGATAGCCCATGCTATATCTTGCATTTGTTAGGAAAAACTGCTTAGAGCATGAAAAGTGCCCATTGCAGAAAGAGCTAAAATTCGAAAAACAAACACGTATTCATGATCCCCCGGCTCACTGAACACCAAAAAACCATGAGTTTTGCAGATCTGAAGTTTCCTTGCGGAGATAGCCCATGCTATATCTTGCATTTGTTAGGAAAAACTGCTTATAGCATGAAAAGTGCCCATTGCAGATAGAGCTCAAATTCGCAAAACAAACACATATTCCTGTTCCCCAGCCTCCCCGAAGACGAAAAAACCATGACTTTTGCAGATCTGAAGTTTCCTTGCGGAGATAGCCCATGCTATATCTTGCATTTGTTAGGAAAAACTGCTTAGAGCATGAAAAGTGCCCATTGCAGAAAGAGCTCAAATTCGAAAAACAAACACGTATTCATGTTCCCCCGGCTCACTGAACACCAAAAAACCATGACTTTTGCAGATCTGAAGTTTCCTTGCGGAGATAGCCCATGTTATATCTTGCATTTGTTAGGAAAAACTGCTTATAGTATGAAAAGTGCCCATTGCAGAAAGAGCTCAAATTCGAAAAACAAACACATATTCCTGTTCCCCTGCCTCCCCGAAGACCAAAAAACCATGACTTTTGCAGATCTGAATTTTCCTTGCGGAGATAGCCCATGCTATATCTTGCATTTGTTAGGAAAAACTGCTTATAGTATGAAAATTGCCCATTGCAGAAAGAGCTCAAATTCGAAAAACAAACACATATTCCTGTTCTCCTGCCTCCCCGAAGACAAAAAAACCATGACTTTTGCAGATGTGAAGTTTCCTTGCGGAGATAGCCCATCCTATATCTTGCATTTGTTAGGAAAAACTGCTTAGAGCATGAAAAGTGCCCATTGCAGATAGAGCTCAAATTCGAAAAACAAACACATATTCCTGTTCCCCTGCCTCCCCGAAGACCAAAAAACCATGACTTTTGCAGATCTGAAGTTTCCTTGCGGAGATAGCCCATGCTATATCTTGCATTTGTTAGGAAAAACTGCTTAGAGCATGAAAAGTGCCCATTGCAGAAAGAGCTCAAATTCGAAAAACAAACACGTATTCATGATCCCCCGGCTCACTGAACACCAAAAAACCATGAGTTTTGGAGATCTGAAGTTTCCTTGCGGAGATAGCCCATGCTATATCTTGCATTTGTTAGGAAAAACTGCTTATAGCATGAAAAGTGCCCATTGCAGATAGAGCTCAAATTCGCAAAACAAACACATATTCCTGTTCCCCAGCCTCCCCGAAGACCAAAAAACCATGACTTTTGCAGATCTGAATTTTCCTTGCGGAGATAGCCCATGCTATATCTTGCATTTGTTAGGAAAAACTGCTTATAGTATGAAAACTGCCCATTGCAGAAAGAGCTCAAATTCGAAAAACAAACACATATTCCTGTTCCCCTGCCTCCCCGAAGACAAAAAAACCATGACTTTTGCAGATGTGAAGTTTCCTTGCGGAGATAGCCCATGCTATATCTTGCATTTGTTAGGAAAAACTGCTTATAGTATGAAAAGTGCCCATTGCAGAAAGAGCTCAAATTCGAAAAACAAACACATATTCCTGTTCCCCTGCCTCCCCGAAGACCAAAAAACCATGACTTTTGCAGACCTGAAGTTTCCTTGCGGAGATAGCCCATGCTATATCTTGCATTTGTTAGGAAAAACTGCTTAGAGCATGAAAAGTGCCCATTGCAGAAAGAGCTCAAATTCGAAAAACAAACACGTATTCATGATCCCCCGGCTCACTGAACACCAAAAAACCATGAGTTTTGCAGATCTGAAGTTTCCTTGCGGAGATAGCCCATGCTATATCTTGCATTTGTTAGGAAAAACTGCTTATAGCATGAAAAGTGCCCATTGCAGATAGAGCTCAAATTCGCAAAACAAACACATACTCCTGTTCCCCAGCCTCCCCGAAGACGAAAAAACCATGACTTTTGCAGATCTGAAGTTTCCTTGCGGAGATAGCCCATGCTATATCTTGCATTTGTTAGGAAAAACTGCTTAGAGCATGAAAAGTGCCCATTGCAGAAAGAGCTCAAATTCGAAAAACAAACACGTATTCATGTTCCCCCGGCTCACTGAACACCAAAAAACCATGACTTTTGCAGATCTGAAGTTTCCTTGCGGTGATAGCCCATGTTATATCTTGCATTTGTTAGGAAAAACTGCTTATAGTATGAAAAGTGCCCATTGCAGAAAGAGCTCAAATTCGAAAAACAAACACATATTCCTGTTCCCCTGCCTCCCCGAAGATCAAAAAACCATGACTTTTGCAGATGTGAAGTTTCCTTGCGGAGATAGCCCATGGTATATCTTGCATTTGTTAGGAAAAACTACTTAGAGCATGAAAAGTGCCCATTGCAGAAAGAGCTCAAATTCGAAAAACAAACACGTATTCATGTTCCCCAGGCTCACTGAACACCAAAAAACCGTGACTTTTGCAGATGTGAAGTTTCCTTGCGGAGATAGCCCATGCTATATCTTGCATTTGTTAGGAAAAACTGCTTATAGTATGAAAAGTGCCCATTGCACAAAGAGCTCAAATTCGAAAAACAAACACGTATTCATGTTCCCCCGGCTCACTGAACACCAAAAAACCATGAGTTTTGCAGATCGGATGTCTCCTTGCGGAGAAAGCCCATGTTATATCTTGCATTTGTTAGGAAAAACTGCTTATAGCATGAAAAGTGCCCATTGCAGATAGAGCTCAAATTCGCAAAACAAACACATATTCCTGTTCCCCTGCCTCCCCGAAGACCAAAAAACCATGACTTTTGCAGATCTGAATTTTCCTTGCGGAGATAGCCCATGCTATATCTTGCATTTGTTAGGAAAAACTGCTTATAGTATGAAAACTGCCCATTGCAGAAAGAGCTCAAATTCGAAAAACAAACACATATTCCTGTTCTCCTGCCTCCCCGAAGACAAAAAAACCATGACTTTTGCAGATCTGAAGTTTCCTTGCGGAGATAGCCCATGCTATATCTTGCATTTGTTAGGAAAAACTGCTTAGAGCATGAAAAGTGCCCATTGCAGAAAGAGCTCAAATTCGAAAAACAAACACGTATTCATGTTCCCCAGGCTCACTGAACACCAAAAAACCATGACTTTTGCAGATCTGAAGTTTCCTTGCGGAGATAGCCCATGTTATATCTTGCATTTGTTAGGAAAAACTGCTTATAGTATGAAAAGTGCCCATTGCAGAAAGAGCTCAAATTCGAAAAACAAACACATATTCCTGTTCCCCTGCCTCCCCGAAGACCAAAAAACCATGACTTTTGCAGATCTGAATTTTCCTTGCGGAGATAGCCCATGCTATATCTTGCATTTGTTAGGAAAAACTGCTTAGAGCATGAAAAGTGCCCATTGCAGAAAGAGCTCAAATTCGAAAAACAAACACGTATTCATGATCCCCCGGCTCACTGAACACCAAAAAACCATGACTTTTGCAGATCTGAAGTTTCCTTGCGGAGATAGCCCATGCTATATCTTGCATTTGTTAGGAAAAACTGCTTAGAGCATGAAAAGTGCCCATTGCAGAAAGAGCTCAAATTCGAAAAACAAACACGTATTCATGTTCCCCAGGCTCACTGAACACCAAAAAACCGTGACTTTTGCAGATGTGAAGTTTCCTTGCGGAGATAGCCCATGCTATATCTTGCATTTGTTAGGAAAAACTGCTTATAGTATGAAAAGTGCCCATTGCACAAAGAGCTCAAATTCGAAAAACAAACACGTATTCATGTTCCCCCCGCTCACTGAACACCAAAAAACCATGAGTTTTGCAGATCGGATGTCTCCTTGCGGATATAGCCCATGTTATATCTTGCATTTGTTAGGAAAAACTGCTAATAGAATGAAAAGTGCCCATTGCAGAAAGAGCTCAAATTCGCAAAACAAACACATATTCCTGTTCCCCAGCCTCCCCGAAGACCAAAAACCATGACTTTTGCAGATCTGAATTTTCCTTGCGGAGATAGCCCATGCTATATCTTGCATTTGTTAGGAAAAACTGCTTATAGTATGAAAACTGCCCATTGCAGAAAGAGCTCAAATTCGAAAAACAAACACATATTCCTGTTCCCCTGCCTCCCCGAAGACAAAAAAACCATGACTTTTGCAGATGTGAAGTTTCCTTGCGAAGATAGCCCATCCTATATCTTGCATTTGTTAGGAAAAACTGCTTATAGCATGAAAAGTGCCCATTGCAGATAGAGCTCAAATTCGAAAAACAAACACATATTCCTGTTCCCCTGCCTCCCCGAAGACCAAAAAACCATGACTTTTGCAGATCTGAAGTTTCCTTGCGGAGATAGCCCATGCTATATCTTGCATTTGTTAGGAAAAACTGCTTAGAGCATGAAAAGTGCCCATTGCAGAAAGAGCTAAAATTCGAAAAACAAACACGTATTCATGATCCCCCGGCTCACTGAACACCAAAAAACCATGAGTTTTGCAGATCTGAAGTTTCCTTGCGGAGATAGCCCATGCTATATCTTGCATTTGTTAGGAAAAACTGCTTATAGCATGAAAAGTGCCCATTGCAGATAGAGCTCAAATTCGCAAAACAAACACATATTCCTGTTCCCCAGCCTCCCCGAAGACGAAAAAACCATGACTTTTGCAGATCTGAAGTTTCCTTGCGGAGATAGCCCATGCTATATCTTGCATTTGTTAGGAAAAACTGCTTAGAGCATGAAAAGTGCCCATTGCAGAAAGAGCTCAAATTCGAAAAACAAACACGTATTCATGTTCCCCCGGCTCACTGAACACCAAAAAACCATGACTTTTGCAGATCTGAAGTTTCCTTGCGGAGATAGCCCATGTTATATCTTGCATTTGTTAGGAAAAACTGCTTATAGTATGAAAAGTGCCCATTGCAGAAAGAGCTCAAATTCGAAAAACAAACACATATTCCTGTTCCCCTGCCTCCCCGAAGACCAAAAAACCATGACTTTTGCAGATCTGAATTTTCCTTGCGGAGATAGCCCATGCTATATCTTGCATTTGTTAGGAAAAACTGCTTATAGTATGAAAATTGCCCATTGCAGAAAGAGCTCAAATTCGAAAAACAAACACATATTCCTGTTCTCCTGCCTCCCCGAAGACAAAAAAACCATGACTTTTGCAGATGTGAAGTTTCCTTGCGGAGATAGCCCATCCTATATCTTGCATTTGTTAGGAAAAACTGCTTAGAGCATGAAAAGTGCCCATTGCAGATAGAGCTCAAATTCGAAAAACAAACACATATTCCTGTTCCCCTGCCTCCCCGAAGACCAAAAAACCATGACTTTTGCAGATCTGAAGTTTCCTTGCGGAGATAGCCCATGCTATATCTTGCATTTGTTAGGAAAAACTGCTTAGAGCATGAAAAGTGCCCATTGCAGAAAGAGCTCAAATTCGAAAAACAAACACGTATTCATGATCCCCCGGCTCACTGAACACCAAAAAACCATGAGTTTTGGAGATCTGAAGTTTCCTTGCGGAGATAGCCCATGCTATATCTTGCATTTGTTAGGAAAAACTGCTTATAGTATGAAAACTGCCCATTGCAGAAAGAGCTCAAATTCGAAAAACAAACACATATTCCTGTTCCCCTGCCTCCCCGAAGACAAAAAAACCATGACTTTTGCAGATGTGAAGTTTCCTTGCGGAGATAGCCCATGCTATATCTTGCATTTGTTAGGAAAAACTGCTTATAGTATGAAAAGTGCCCATTGCAGAAAGAGCTCAAATTCGAAAAACAAACACATATTCCTGTTCCCCTGCCTCCCCGAAGACCAAAAAACCATGACTTTTGCAGATCTGAAGTTTCCTTGCGGAGATAGCCCATGCTATATCTTGCATTTGTTAGGAAAAACTGCTTAGAGCATGAAAAGTGCCCATTGCAGAAAGAGCTCAAATTCGAAAAACAAACACGTATTCATGATCCCCCGGCTCACTGAACACCAAAAAACCATGAGTTTTGCAGATCTGAAGTTTCCTTGCGGAGATAGCCCATGCTATATCTTGCATTTGTTAGGAAAAACTGCTTATAGCATGAAAAGTGCCCATTGCAGATAGAGCTCAAATTCGCAAAACAAACACATATTCCTGTTCCCCAGCCTCCCCGAAGACGAAAAAACCATGACTTTTGCAGATCTGAAGTTTCCTTGCGGAGATAGCCCATGCTATATCTTGCATTTGTTAGGAAAAACTGCTTAGAGCATGAAAAGTGCCCATTGCAGAAAGAGCTCAAATTCGAAAAACAAACACGTATTCATGTTCCCCCGGCTCACTGAACACCAAAAAACCATGACTTTTGCAGATCTGAAGTTTCCTTGCGGTGATAGCCCATGTTATATCTTGCATTTGTTAGGAAAAACTGCTTATAGTATGAAAAGTGCCCATTGCAGAAAGAGCTCAAATTCGAAAAACAAACACATATTCCTGTTCCCCTGCCTCCCCGAAGATCAAAAAACCATGACTTTTGCAGATGTGAAGTTTCCTTGCGGAGATAGCCCATGGTATATCTTGCATTTGTTAGGAAAAACTACTTAGAGCATGAAAAGTGCCCATTGCAGAAAGAGCTCAAATTCGAAAAACAAACACGTATTCATGTTCCCCAGGCTCACTGAACACCAAAAAACCGTGACTTTTGCAGATGTGAAGTTTCCTTGCGGAGATAGCCCATGCTATATCTTGCATTTGTTAGGAAAAACTGCTTATAGTATGAAAAGTGCCCATTGCACAAAGAGCTCAAATTCGAAAAACAAACACGTATTCATGTTCCCCCGGCTCACTGAACACCAAAAAACCATGAGTTTTGCAGATCGGATGTCTCCTTGCGGAGAAAGCCCATGTTATATCTTGCATTTGTTAGGAAAAACTGCTTATAGCATGAAAAGTGCCCATTGCAGATAGAGCTCAAATTCGCAAAACAAACACATATTCCTGTTCCCCTGCCTCCCCGAAGACCAAAAAACCATGACTTTTGCAGATCTGAATTTTCCTTGCGGAGATAGCCCATGCTATATCTTGCATTTGTTAGGAAAAACTGCTTATAGTATGAAAACTGCCCATTGCAGAAAGAGCTCAAATTCGAAAAACAAACACATATTCCTGTTCTCCTGCCTCCCCGAAGACAAAAAAACCATGACTTTTGCAGATCTGAAGTTTCCTTGCGGAGATAGCCCATGCTATATCTTGCATTTGTTAGGAAAAACTGCTTAGAGCATGAAAAGTGCCCATTGCAGAAAGAGCTCAAATTCGAAAAACAAACACGTATTCATGTTCCCCCGGCTCACTGAACACCAAAAAACCATGACTTTTGCAGATCTGAAGTTTCCTTGCGGAGATAGCCCATGTTATATCTTGCATTTGTTAGGAAAAACTGCTTATAGTATGAAAAGTGCCCATTGCAGAAAGAGCTCAAATTCGAAAAACAAACACATATTCCTGTTCCCCTGCCTCCCCGAAGATCAAAAAACCATGACTTTTGCAGATGTGAAGTTTCCTTGCGGAGATAGCCCATGCTATATCTTGCATTTGTTAGGAAAAACTGCTTATAGCATGAAAAGTGCCCATTGCAGATAGAGCTCAAATTCGAAAAACAAACACGTATTCATGTTCCCCAGGCTCACTGAACACCAAAAAACCATGACTTTTGCAGATGTGAAGTTTCCTTGCGGAGATAGCCCATGCTATATCTTGCATTTGTTAGGAAAAACTGCTTATAGCATGAAAAGTGCCCATTGCAGATAGAGCTCAAATTCGAAAAACAAACACGTATTCATGTTCCCCAGGCTCACTGAACACCAAAAAACCGTGACTTTTGCAGATGTGAAGTTTCCTTGCGGAGATAGCCCATGCTATATCTTGCATTTGTTAGGAAAAACTGCTTATAGTATGAAAAGTGCCCATTGCACAAAGAGCTCAAATTCGAAAAACAAACACGTATTCATGTTCCCCCGGCTCACTGAACACCAAAAAACCATGAGTTTTGCAGATCGGATGTCTCCTTGCGGAGATAGCCCATGTTATATCTTGCATTTGTTAGGAAAAACTGCTTATAGTATGAAAAGTGCCCATTGCAGAAAGAGCTCAAATTCGAAAAACAAACACATATTCCTGTTCCCCTGCCTCCCCGAAGATCAAAAAACCATGACTTTTGCAGATGTGAAGTTTCCTTGCGGAGATAGCCCATGGTATATCTTGCATTTGTTAGGAAAAACTACTTAGAGCATGAAAAGTGCCCATTGCAGAAAGAGCTCAAATTCGAAAAACAAACACGTATTCATGTTCCCCAGGCTCACTGAACACCAAAAAACCGTGACTTTTGCAGATCTGAAGTTTCCTTGCGGAGATAGCCCATGCTATATCTTGCATTTGTTAGGAAAAACTGCTTATAGTATGAAAAGTGCCCATTGCACAAAGAGCTCAAATTCGAAAAACAAACACGTATTCATGTTCCCCCGGCTCACTGAACACCAAAAAACCATGAGTTTTGCAGATCTGAAGTTTCCTTGCGGAGATAGCCCATGCTATATCTTGCATTTGTTAGGAAAAACTGCTTATAGCATGAAAAGTGCCCATTGCAGATAGAGCTCAAATTCGAAAAACAAACACATATTCCTGTTCCCCAGCCTCCCCGAAGACGAAAAAACCATGACTTTTGCAGATCTGAAGTTTCCTTGCGGAGATAGCCCATGCTATATCTTGCATTTGTTAGGAAAAACTGCTTATAGTATGAAAACTGCCCATTGCAGAAAGAGCTCAAATTCGAAAAACAAACACATATTCCTGTTCCCCTGCCTCCCCGAAGACCAAAAAACCATGACTTTTGCAGATCTGAAGTTTCCTTGCGGAGATAGCCCATGCTATATCTTGCATTTGTTAGGAAAAACTGCTTATAGTATGAAAAGTGCCCATTGCAGAAAGAGCTCAAATTCGAAAAACAAACACATATTCCTGTTCCCCTGCCTCCCCGAAGACCAAAAAACCATGACTTTTGCAGATCTGAAGTTTCCTTGCGGAGATAGCCCATGCTATATCTTGCATTTGTTAGGAAAAACTGCTTAGAGCATGAAAAGTGCCCATTGCAGAAAGAGCTCAAATTCGAAAAACAAACACGTATTCATGATCCCCCGGCTCACTGAACACCAAAAAACCATGAGTTTTGCAGATCTGAAGTTTCCTTGCGGAGATAGCCCATGCTATATCTTGCATTTGTTAGGAAAAACTGCTTATAGCATGAAAAGTGCCCATTGCAGATAGAGCTCAAATTCGCAAAACAAACACATATTCCTGTTCCCCAGCCTCCCCGAAGACGAAAAAACCATGACTTTTGCAGATCTGAAGTTTCCTTGCGGAAATAGCCCATGCTATATCTTGCATTTGTTAGGAAAAACTGCTTAGAGCATGAAAAGTGCCCATTGCAGAAAGAGCTCAAATTCGAAAAACAAACACGTATTCATGTTCCCCCGGCTCACTGAACACCAAAAAAACCATGACTTTTGCAGATCTGAAGTTTCCTTGTGGAGATAGCCCATGTTATATCTTGCATTTGTTAGGAAAAACTGCTTATAGTATGAAAAGTGCCCATTGCAGAAAGAGCTCAAATTCGAAAAACAAACACATATTCCTGTTCCCCTGCCTCCCCGAAGATCAAAAAACCATGACTTTTGCAGATGTGAAGTTTCCTTGCGGAGATAGCCCATGGTATATCTTGCATTTGTTAGGAAAAACTACTTAGAGCATGAAAAGTGCCCATTGCAGAAAGAGCTCAAATTCGAAAAACAAACACGTATTCATGTTCCCCAGGCTCACTGAACACCAAAAAACCGTGACTTTTGCAGATGTGAAGTTTCCTTGCGGAGATAGCCCATGCTATATCTTGCATTTGTTAGGAAAAACTGCTTATAGTATGAAAAGTGCCCATTGCACAAAGAGCTCAAATTCGAAAAACAAACACGTATTCATGTTCCCCCGGCTCACTGAACACCAAAAAACCATGAGTTTTGCAGATCGGATGTCTCCTTGCGGAGAAAGCCCATGTTATATCTTGCATTTGTTAGGAAAAACTGCTTATAGCATGAAAAGTGCCCATTGCAGATAGAGCTCAAATTCGCAAAACAAACACATATTCCTGTTCCCCTGCCTCCCCGAAGACCAAAAAACCATGACTTTTGCAGATCTGAATTTTCCTTGCGGAGATAGCCCATGCTATATCTTGCATTTGTTAGGAAAAACTGCTTATAGTATGAAAACTGCCCATTGCAGAAAGAGCTCAAATTCGAAAAACAAACACATATTCCTGTTCCCCTGCCTCCCCGAAGACAAAAAAAACCATGACTTTTGCAGATGTGAAGTTTCCTTGCGGAGATAGCCCATCCTATATCTTGCATTTGTTAGGAAAAACTGCTTATAGCATGAAAAGTGCCCATTGCAGATAGAGCTCAAATTCGAAAAACAAACACATATTCCTGTTCCCCTGCCTCCCCGAAGACCAAAAAACCATGACTTTTGCAGATCTGAAGTTTCCTTGCGGAGATAGCCCATGCTATATCTTGCATTTGTTAGGAAAAACTGCTTAGAGCATGAAAAGTGCCCATTGCAGAAAGAGCTCAAATTCGAAAAACAAACACGTATTCATGATCCCCCGGCTCACTGAACACCAAAAAACCATGAGTTTTGCAGATCTGAAGTTTCCTTGCGGAGATAGCCCATGCTATATCTTGCATTTGTTAGGAAAAACTGCTTATAGTATGAAAAGTGCCCATTGCACAAAGAGCTCAAATTCGAAAAACAAACACGTATTCATGTTCCCCCGGCTCACTGAACACCAAAAAACCATGAGTTTTGCAGATCGGATGTCTCCTTGCGGAGAAAGCCCATGTTATATCTTGCATTTGTTAGGAAAAACTGCTTATAGCATGAAAAGTGCCCATTGCAGATAGAGCTCAAATTCGCAAAACAAACACATATTCCTGTTCCCCTGCCTCCCCGAAGACCAAAAAACCATGACTTTTGCAGATCTGAATTTTCCTTGCGGAGATAGCCCATGCTATATCTTGCATTTGTTAGGAAAAACTGCTTATAGTATGAAAACTGCCCATTGCAGAAAGAGCTCAAATTCGAAAAACAAACACATATTCCTGTTCTCCTGCCTCCCCGAAGACAAAAAAACCATGACTTTTGCAGATGTGAAGTTTCCTTGCGGAGATAGCCCATGTTATATCTTGCATTTGTTAGGAAAAACTGCTTAGAGCATGAAAAGTGCCCATTGCAGAAAGAGCTCAAATTCGAAAAACAAACACGTATTCATGATCCCCCGGCTCACTGAACACCAAAAAACCATGAGTTTTGCAGATCTGAAGTTTCCTTGCGGAGATAGCCCATGCTATATCTTGCATTTGTTAGGAAAAACTGCTTATAGCATGAAAAGTGCCCATTGCAGATAGAGCTCAAATTCGCAAAACAAACACATATTCCTGTTCCCCAGCCTCCCCGAAGACGAAACAACCATTACTTTTGCAGATCTGAAGTTTCCTTGCGGAGATAGCCCATGCTATATCTTGCATTTGTTAGGAAAAACTGCTTAGAGCATGAAAAGTGCCCATTGCAGAAAGAGCTCAAATTCGAAAAACAAACACGTATTCATGTTCCCCCGGCTCACTGAACACCAAAAAACCATGACTTTTGCAGATCTGAAGTTTCCTTGCGGAGATAGCCCATGTTATATCTTGCATTTGTTAGGAAAAACTGCTTATAGTATGAAAAGTGCCCATTGCAGAAAGAGCTCAAATTCGAAAAACAAACACGTATTCATGTTCCCCTGCCTCCCCGAAGATCAAAAAACCATGACTTTTGCAGATGTGAAGTTTCCTTGCGGAGATAGCCCATGGTATATCTTGCATTTGTTAGGAAAAACTACTTAGAGCATGAAAAGTGCCCATTGCAGAAAGAGCTCAAATTCGAAAAACAAACACATATTCCTGTTCCCCTGCCTCCCCGAAGACCAAAAAACCATGAGTTTTGCAGATCTGAAGTTTCCTTGCGGAGATAGCCCATGCTATATCTTGCATTTGTTAGGAAAAACTGCTTATAGCATGAAAAGTGCCCATTGCAGATAGAGCTCAAATTCGCAAAACAAACACATATTCCTGTTCCCCAGCCTCCCCGAAGACGAAACAACCATTACTTTTGCAGATCTGAAGTTTCCTTGCGGAGATAGCCCATGCTATATCTTGCATTTGTTAGGAAAAACTGCTTAGAGCATGAAAAGTGCCCATTGCAGAAAGAGCTCAAATTCGAAAAACAAACACGTATTCATGTTCCCCCGGCTCACTGAACACCAAAAAACCATGACTTTTGCAGATCTGAAGTTTCCTTGCGGAGATAGCCCATGTTATATCTTGCATTTGTTAGGAAAAACTGCTTATAGTATGAAAAGTGCCCATTGCAGAAAGAGCTCAAATTCGAAAAACAAACACGTATTCATGTTCCCCTGCCTCCCCGAAGATCAAAAAACCATGACTTTTGCAGATGTGAAGTTTCCTTGCGGAGATAGCCCATGGTATATCTTGCATTTGTTAGGAAAAACTACTTAGAGCATGAAAAGTGCCCATTGCAGAAAGAGCTCAAATTCGAAAAACAAACACATATTCCTGTTCCCCTGCCTCCCCGAAGACCAAAAAACCATGAGTTTTGCAGATCTGAAGTTTCCTTGCGGAGATAGCCCATGCTATATCTTGCATTTGTTAGGAAAAACTGCTTATAGCATGAAAAGTGCCCATTGCAGATAGAGCTCAAATTCGCAAAACAAACACATATTCCTGTTCCCCAGCCTCCCCGAAGACGAAACAACCATTACTTTTGCAGATCTGAAGTTTCCTTGCGGAGATAGCCCATGCTATATCTTGCATTTGTTAGGAAAAACTGCTTAGAGCATGAAAAGTGCCCATTGCAGAAAGAGCTCAAATTCGAAAAACAAACACGTATTCATGTTCCCCCGGCTCACTGAACACCAAAAAACCATGACTTTTGCAGATCTGAAGTTTCCTTGCGGAGATAGCCCATGTTATATCTTGCATTTGTTAGGAAAAACTGCTTATAGTATGAAAAGTGCCCATTGCAGAAAGAGCTCAAATTCGAAAAACAAACACGTATTCATGTTCCCCTGCCTCCCCGAAGATCAAAAAACCATGATTTTTGCAGATGTGAAGTTTCCTTGCGGAGATAGCCCATGGTATATCTTGCATTTGTTAGGAAAAACTACTTAGAGCATGAAAAGTGCCCATTGCAGAAAGAGCTCAAATTCGAAAAACAAACATATATTCCTGTTCCCCTGCCTCCCCGAAGACCAAAAAACCATGACTTTTGCAGATCTGAATTTTCCTTGCGGAGATAGCCCATGCTATATCTTGCATTTGTTAGGAAAAACTGCTTAGAGCATGAAAAGTGCCCATTGCAGAAAGAGCTCAAATTCGAAAAACAAACACATATTCATGTTCCCCTGCCTCCCCGAAGACCAAAAAACCATGATTTTTGCAGATCTGAAGTTTCCTTGCGGAGATAGCCCATGCTATATCTTGCATTTGTTAGGAAAAACTGCTTAGAGCATGAAAAGTGCCCATTGCAGAAAGAGCTCAAATTCGAAAAACAAACACATATTCCTGTTCCCCTGCCTCCCCGAAGACCAAAAAACCATGACTTTTGCAGATCTGAATTTTCCTTGCGGAGATAGCCCATGCTATATCTTGCATTTGTTAGGAAATCTGCTTAGAGCATGAAAAGTGCCCATTGCAGAAAGAGCTCAAATTCGAAAAACAAACACATATTCCTGTTCCCCTGCCTCCCCGAAGATCAAAAAACCATGACTTTTGCAGATGTGAAGTTTCCATGCGGAGATAGCCCATGCTATATCTTGCATTTGTTAGGAAAAACTGCTTAGAGCATGAAAAGTGCCCATTGCAGAAAGAGCTCAAATTCGAAAAACAAACACGTATTCATGTTCCCCCGGCTCACTGAACACCAAAAAACCATTTCTTTTGCAGATGTGAAGTTTCCTTGCGGAGATAGCCCATGCTATATCTTGCATTTGTTAGGAAAAACTGCTTAGAGCATGAAAAGTGCCCATTGCAGAAAGAGCTCAAATTCGAAAAACAAACACGTATTCATGTTCCCCCGGCTCACTGAACACCAAAAAACCATGACTTTTGCAGATCTGAAGTTTCCTTGCGGTGATAGCCCATGTTATATCTTGCATTTGTTAGGAAAAACTGCTAATAGCATGAAAAGTGCCCATTGCAGATAGAGCTCAAATTCGCAAAACAAACACATATTCCTGTTCCCCTGCCTCCCCGAAGACGAAAAAACCATGACTTTCGCAGATCTGAAGTTTCCTTGCGGAGATAGCCCATGTTATATCTTGCATTTGTTAGGAAAAACTGCTTAGAGCATGAAAAGTGCCCATTGCAGAAAGAGCGCAAATTCGAAAAACAAACACGTATTCATGTTCCCCCGGCTCACTGAACACCAAAAAACCATGAGTTTTGCAGATCTGAAGTTTCCTTGCGGAGATAGCCCATGCTATATCTTGCATTTGTTAGGAAAAACTGCTTATAGTATGAAAAGTGCCCATTGCAGAAAGAGCTCAAATTCAAAAAACAAACACATATTCATGTTCCCCTGCCTCCCCGAAGACCAAAAAACCATGACTTTTGCAGATGTGAAGTTTCCTTGCGGAGATAGCCCATGCTATATCTTGCATTTGTTAGGAAAAACTGCTTAGAGCATGAAAAGTGCCCATTGCAGAAAGAGCTCAAATTCAAAAAACAAACACATATTCCTGTTCCCCTGCCTCCCCGAAGATCAAAAAACCATGACTTTTGCAGATGTGAAGTTTCCTTGCGGAGATAGCCCATGCTATATCATGCATTTGTTAGGAAAAACTGCTTAGAGCATGAAAAGTGCCCATTGCAGAAAGAGCTCAAATTCGAAAAACAAACACGTATTCATGTTCCCCCGGCTCCCTGAACACCAAAAAACCATGACTTTTGCAGATCTGAAGTTTCCTTGCGGAGATAGCCCATGCTATATCTTGCATTTGTTAGGAAAAACTGCTTAGAGTATGAAAAGTGCCCATTGCAGAAAGAGCGCAAATTCGAAAAACAAACACGTATTCATGTTCCCCCAGCTCACTGAACACCAAAAAACCATGAGTTTTGCAGATGTGAAGTTTCCTTGCGGAGATAGCCCATGCTATATCTTGCATTTGTTAGGAAAAACTGCTTAGAGCATGAAAAGTGCCCATTGCAGAAAGAGCTCAAATTCGAAAAACAAACAGATATTCCTGTTCCCCTGCCTCCCCGAAGACCAAAAAACCATGACTTTTGCAGATCTGAATTTTCCTTGCGGAGATAGCCCATGCTATATGTTGCATTTGTTAGGAAAAACTGCTTATAGCATGAAAACTGCCCATTGCAGAAAGAGCTCAAATTCGAAAAACAAACACATATTCCTGTTCCCCTGCCTCCCCGAAGACGACAAAACCATGACTTTTGCAGATGTGAAGTTTCCTTGCGGAGATAGCCCATGCTATATCTTGCATTTGTTAGGAAAAACTGCTTAGAGCATGAAAAGTGCCCATTGCAGAAAGAGCGCAAATTCGAAAAACAAACACGTATTCATGTTCCCCCGGCTCACTGAACACCAAAAAACCATGACTTTTGCAGATCTGAAGTTTCCTTGCGGAGATAGCCCATGCTATATCTTGCATTTGTTAGGAAAAACTGCTTAGAGTATGAAAAGTGCCCATTGCAGAAAGAGCGCAAATTCGAAAAACAAACACGTATTCATGTTCCCCCGGCTCACTGAACACCAAAAAACCATGAGTTTTGCAGATGTGAAGTTTCCTTGCGGAGATAGCCCATGCTATATCTTGCATTTGTTAGGAAAAACTGCTTAGAGCATGAAAAGTGCCCATTGCAGAAAGAGCTCAAATTCGAAAAACAAACACATATTCCTGTTCCCCTGCCTCCCCGAAGACCAAAAAACCATGACTTTTGCAGATCTGAATTTTCCTTGCGGAGATAGCCCATGCTATATGTTGCATTTGTTAGGAAAAACTGCTTATAGCATGAAAACTGCCCATTGCAGAAAGAGCTCAAATTCGAAAAACAAACACATATTCCTGTTCCCCTGCCTCCCTGAAGACGACAAAACCATGACTTTTGCAGATGTGAAGTTTCCTTGCGGAGATAGCCCATGCTATATCTTGCATTTGTTAGGAAAAACTGCTTAGAGCATGAAAAGTGCCCATTGCAGAAAGAGCGCAAATTCGAAAAACAAACACGTATTCATGTTCCCCCGGCTCACTGAACACCAAAAAACCATGACTTTTGCAGATCTGAAGTTTCCTTGCGGAGATAGCCCATGCTATATCTTGCATTTGTTAGGAAAAACTGCTTATAGTATGAAAAGTGCCCATTGCAGAAAGAGCTCAAATTCAAAAAACAAACACATATTCATGTTCCCCTGCCTCCCCGAAGACCAAAAAACCATGACTTTTGCAGATGTGAAGTTTCCTTGCGGAGATAGCCCATGCTATATCTTGCATTTGTTAGGAAAAACTGCTTAGAGCATGAAAAGTGCCCATTGCAGAAAGAGCTCAAATTCAAAAAACAAACACATATTCATGTTCCCCTGCCTCCCCGAAGACCAAAAAACCATGATTTTTGCAGATCTGAAGTTTCCTTGCGGAGATAGCCCATGCTATATCTTGCATTTGTTAGGAAAAACTGCTTACAGCATGAAAAGTGCCCATTGCAGATAGAGCTCAAATTCGCAAAACAAACACATATTCCTGTTCCCCAGCCTCCCCGAAGACGAAAAAACCATGACTTTTGCAGATCTGAAGTTTCCTTGCGGAGATAGCTCATGCTATATCTTGCATTTGTTAGGAAAAACTGCTTATAGTATGAAAAGTGCCCATTGCAGAAAGAGCTCAAATTCGAAAAACAAACACATATTCCTGTTCCCCTGCCTCCCCGAAGACCAAAAAACCATGACTTTTGCAGATGTGAAGTTTCCTTGCGGAGATAGCCCATGCTATATCTTGCATTTGTTAGGAAAAACTGCTTAGAGCATGAAAAGTGCCGATTGCAGAAAGAGCTCAAATTCGAAAAACAAACACGTATTCAGGTTCCCCCGGCTCACTGAACACCAAAAAACCATGACTTTTGCAGATCTGAAGTTTCCTTGCGGTGATAGCCCATGTTATATCTTGCATTTGTTAGGAAAAACTGCTTATAGTATGAAAAGTGCCCATTGCAGAAAGAGCTCAAATTCGAAAAACAAACACATATTCCTGTTCCCCTGCCTCCCCGAAGATCAAAAAACCATGACTTTTGCAGATGTGAAGTTTCCTTGCGGAGATAGCCCATGCTATATCATGCATTTGTTAGGAAAAACTGCTTAGAGCATGAAAAGTGCCCATTGCAGAAAGAGCGCAAATTCGAAAAACAAACACGTATTCATGTTCCCCCGGCTCACTGAACACCAAAAAACCATGACTTTTGCAGATCTGAAGTTTCCTTGCGGAGATAGCCCATGCTATATCTTGCATTTGTTAGGAAAAACTGCTTATAGGATGAAAACTGCCCATTGCAGAAAGAGCTCAAATTCGAAAAACAAACACATATTCCTGTTCCCCTGCCTCCCCGAAGACGACAAAACCATGACTTTTGCAGATGTGAAGTTTCCTTGCGGAGATAGCCCATGCTATATCTTGCATTTGTTAGGAAAAACTGCTTAGAGCATGAAAAGTGCCCATTGCAGAAAGAGCGCAAATTCGAAAAACAAACACGTATTCATGTTCCCCCGGCTCACTGAACACCAAAAAACTATGAGTTTTGCAGATCTGAAGTTTCCTTGCGGAGATAGCCCATGCTGTATCTTGCATTTGTTAGGAAAAACTGCTTAGAGCATGAAAAGTGCCCATTGCAGAAAGAGCTCAAATTCGAAAAACAAACACATATTCCTGTTCCCCTGCCTCCCCGAAGACCAAAAAACCATGACTTTTGCAGATCTGAATTTTCCTTGCGGAGATAGCCCATGCTATATCTTGCATTTGTTAGGAAAAACTGCTTAGAGCATGAAAAGTAACCATTGCAGAAAGAGCTCAAATTCGAAAAACAAACACATATTCCTGTTCCCCTGCCTCCCCGAAGATCAAAAAACCATGACTTTTGCAGATGTGAAGTTTCCATGCGGAGATAGCCCATGCTATATCTTGCATTTGTTAGGAAAAACTGCTTAGAGCATGAAAAGTGCCCATTGCAGAAAGAGCTCAAATTCGAAAAACAAACACGTATTCATGTTCCCCCGGCTCACTGAACACCAAAAAACCATTTCTTTTGCAGATGTGAAGTTTCCTTGCGGAGATAGCCCATGCTATATCTTGAATTTGTTAGGAAAAACTGCTTAGAGCATGAAAAGTGCCCATTGCAGAAAGAGCTCAAATTCGAAAAACAAACACGTATTCATGTTCCCCCGGCTCACTGAACACCAAAAAACCATGACTTTTGCAGATCTGAAGTTTCCTTGCGGTGATAGCCCATGTTATATCTTGCATTTGTTAGGAAAAACTGCTAATAGCATGAAAAGTGCCCATTGCAGATAGAGCTCAAATTCGCAAAACAAACACATATTCCTGTTCCCCTGCCTCCCCGAAGACGAAAAAACCATGACTTTCGCAGATCTGAAGTTTCCTTGCGGAGATAGCCCATGTTATATCTTGCATTTGTTAGGAAAAACTGCTTAGAGCATGAAAAGTGCCCATTGCAGAAAGAGCGCAAATTCGAAAAACAAACACGTATTCATGTTCCCCCGGCTCACTGAACACCAAAAAACCATGAGTTTTGCAGATCTGAAGTTTCCTTGCGGAGATAGCCCATGCTATATCTTGCATTTGTTAGGAAAAACTGCTTATAGTATGAAAAGTGCCCATTGCAGAAAGAGCTCAAATTCAAAAAACAAACACATATTCATGTTCCCCTGCCTCCCCGAAGACCAAAAAACCATGACTTTTGCAGATGTGAAGTTTCCTTGCGGAGATAGCCCATGCTATATCTTGCATTTGTTAGGAAAAACTGCTTAGAGCATGAAAAGTGCCCATTGCAGAAAGAGCTCAAATTCAAAAAACAAACACATATTCATGTTCCCCTGCCTCCCCGAAGACCAAAAAACCATGATTTTTGCAGATCTGAAGTTTCCTTGCGGAGATAGCCCATGCTATATCTTGCATTTGTTAGGAAAAACTGCTTATAGTATGAAAAGTGCCCATTGCAGAAAGAGCTCAAATTCGAAAAACAAACACATATTCCTGTTCCCCTGCCTCCCCGAAGATCAAAAAACCATGACTTTTGCAGATGTGAAGTTTCCTTGCGGAGATAGCCCATGCTATATCATGCATTTGTTAGGAAAAACTGCTTAGAGCATGAAAAGTGCCCATTGCAGAAAGAGCGCAAATTCGAAAAACAAACACGTATTCATGTTCCCCCGGCTCACTGAACACCAAAAAACCATGACTTTTGCAGATCTGAAGTTTCCTTGCGGAGATAGCCCATGCTATATCTTGCATTTGTTAGGAAAAACTGCTTATAGGATGAAAACTGCCCATTGCAGAAAGAGCTCAAATTCGAAAAACAAACACATATTCCTGTTCCCCTGCCTCCCCGAAGACGACAAAACCATGACTTTTGCAGATGTGAAGTTTCCTTGCGGAGATAGCCCATGCTATATCTTGCATTTGTTAGGAAAAACTGCTTAGAGCATGAAAAGTGCCCATTGCAGAAAGAGCGCAAATTCGAAAAACAAACACGTATTCATGTTCCCCCGGCTCACTGAACACCAAAAAACTATGAGTTTTGCAGATCTGAAGTTTCCTTGCGGAGATAGCCCATGCTGTATCTTGCATTTGTTAGGAAAAACTGCTTAGAGCATGAAAAGTGCCCATTGCAGAAAGAGCTCAAATTCGAAAAACAAACACATATTCCTGTTCCCCTGCCTCCCCGAAGACCAAAAAACCATGACTTTTGCAGATCTGAATTTTCCTTGCGGAGATAGCCCATGCTATATCTTGCATTTGTTAGGAAAAACTGCTTAGAGCATGAAAAGTGCCCATTGCAGAAAGAGCTCAAATTCGAAAAACAAACACGTATTCATGTTCCCCCGGCTCACTGAACACCAAAAAACCATTTCTTTTGCAGATGTGAAGTTTCCTTGCGGAGATAGCCCATGCTATATCTTGAATTTGTTAGGAAAAACTGCTTAGAGCATGAAAAGTGCCCATTGCAGAAAGAGCTCAAATTCGAAAAACAAACACGTATTCATGTTCCCCCGGCTCACTGAACACCAAAAAACCATGACTTTTGCAGATCTGAAGTTTCCTTGCGGTGATAGCCCATGTTATATCTTGCATTTGTTAGGAAAAACTGCTAATAGCATGAAAAGTGCCCATTGCAGATAGAGCTCAAATTCGCAAAACAAACACATATTCCTGTTCCCCTGCCTCCCCGAAGACGAAAAAACCATGACTTTCGCAGATCTGAAGTTTCCTTGCGGAGATAGCCCATGTTATATCTTGCATTTGTTAGGAAAAACTGCTTAGAGCATGAAAAGTGCCCATTGCAGAAAGAGCGCAAATTCGAAAAACAAACACGTATTCATGTTCCCCCGGCTCACTGAACACCAAAAAACCATGAGTTTTGCAGATCTGAAGTTTCCTTGCGGAGATAGCCCATGCTATATCTTGCATTTGTTAGGAAAAACTGCTTATAGTATGAAAAGTGCCCATTGCAGAAAGAGCTCAAATTCAAAAAACAAACACATATTCATGTTCCCCTGCCTCCCCGAAGACCAAAAAACCATGACTTTTGCAGATGTGAAGTTTCCTTGCGGAGATAGCCCATGCTATATCTTGCATTTGTTAGGAAAAACTGCTTAGAGCATGAAAAGTGCCCATTGCAGAAAGAGCTCAAATTCAAAAAACAAACACATATTCATGTTCCCCTGCCTCCCCGAAGACCAAAAAACCATGATTTTTGCAGATCTGAAGTTTCCTTGCGGAGATAGCCCATGCTATATCTTGCATTTGTTAGGAAAAACTGCTTATAGTATGAAAAGTGCCCATTGCAGAAAGAGCTCAAATTCGAAAAACAAACACATATTCCTGTTCCCCTGCCTCCCCGAAGACCAAAAAACCATGACTTTTGCAGATGTGAAGTTTCCTTGCGGAGATAGCCCATGCTATATCTTGCATTTGTTAGGAAAAACTGCTTAGAGCATGAAAAGTGCCGATTGCAGAAAGAGCTCAAATTCGAAAAACAAACACGTATTCATGTTCCCCCGGCTCACTGAACACCAAAAAACCATGACTTTTGCAGATCTGAAGTTTCCTTGCGGTGATAGCCCATGTTATATCTTGCATTTGTTAGGAAAAACTGCTTATAGTATGAAAAGTGCCCATTGCAGAAAGAGCTCAAATTCGAAAAACAAACACATATTCCTGTTCCCCTGCCTCCCCGAAGATCAAAAAACCATGACTTTTGCAGATGTGAAGTTTCCTTGCGGAGATAGCCCATGCTATATCATGCATTTGTTAGGAAAAACTGCTTAGAGCATGAAAAGTGCCCATTGCAGAAAGAGCTCAAATTCGAAAAACAAACACGTATTCATGTTCCCCCGGCTCCCTGAACACCAAAAAACCATGACTTTTGCAGATCTGAAGTTTCCTTGCGGAGATAGCCCATGCTATATCTTGCATTTGTTAGGAAAAACTGCTTAGAGTATGAAAAGTGCCCATTGCAGAAAGAGCGCAAATTCGAAAAACAAACACGTATTCATGTTCCCCCGGCTCACTGAACACCAAAAAACCATGAGTTTTGCAGATGTGAAGTTTCCTTGCGGAGATAGCCCATGCTATATCTTGCATTTGTTAGGAAAAACTGCTTAGAGCATGAAAAGTGCCCATTGCAGAAAGAGCTCAAATTCGAAAAACAAACACATATTCCTGTTCCCCTGCCTCCCCGAAGACCAAAAAACCATGACTTTTGCAGATCTGAATTTTCCTTGCGGAGATAGCCCATGCTATATCTTGCATTTGTTAGGAAAAACTGCTTATAGCATGAAAACTGCCCATTGCAGAAAGAGCTCAAATTCGAAAAACAAACACATATTCCTGTTCCCCTGCCTCCCCGAAGACGACAAAACCATGACTTTTGCAGATGTGAAGTTTCCTTGCGGAGATAGCCCATGCTATATCTTGCATTTGTTAGGAAAAACTGCTTAGAGCATGAAAAGTGCCCATTGCAGAAAGAGCGCAAATTCGAAAAACAAACACGTATTCATGTTCCCCCGGCTCACTGAACACCAAAAAACTATGAGTTTTGCAGATCTGAAGTTTCCTTGCGGAGATAGCCCATGCTGTATCTTGCATTTGTTAGGAAAAACTGCTTAGAGCATGAAAAGTGCCCATTGCAGAAAGAGCTCAAATTCGAAAAACAAACACATATTCCTGTTCCCCTGCCTCCCCGAAGACCAAAAAACCATGACTTTTGCAGATCTGAATTTTCCTTGCGGAGATAGCCCATGCTATATCTTGCATTTGTTAGGAAAAACTGCTTAGAGCATGAAAAGTGCCCATTGCAGAAAGAGGTCAAATTCGAAAAACAAACACATATTCATGTTCCCCTGCCTCCCCGAAGACCAAAAAACCATGATTTTTGCAGATCTGAAGTTTCCTTGCGGAGATAGCCCATGCTATATCTTGCATTTGTTAGGAAAAACTGCTGAGAGCTTGAAAAGTGCCCATTGCAGAAAGAGCTCAAATTCGAAAAACAAACACATATTCCTGTTCCCCTGCCTCCCCGAAGACCAAAAAACCATGACTTTTGCAGATCTGAATTTTCCTTGCGGAGATAGCCCATGCTATATCTTGCATTTGTTAGGAAAAACTGCTTAGAGCATGAAAAGTGCCCATTGCAGAAAGAGCTCAAATTCGAAAAACAAACACATATTCCTGTTCCCCTGCCTCCCCGAAGATCAAAAAACCATGACTTTTGCAGATGTGAAGTTTCCATGCGGAGATAGCCCATGCTATATCTTGCATTTGTTAGGAAAAACTGCTTAGAGCATGAAAAGTGCCCATTGCAGAAAGATCTCAAATTCGAAAAACAAACACGTATTCATGTTCCCCCGGCTCACTGAACACCAAAAAACCATGAGTTTTGCAGATCTGAAGTTTCCTTGCGGAGATAGCCCATGCTATATCTTGCATTTGTTAGGAAAAACTGCTTATAGTATGAAAAGTGCCCATTGCAGAAAGAGCTCAAATTCAAAAAACAAACACATATTCATGTTCCCCTGCCTCCCCGAAGACCAAAAAACCATGACTTTTGCAGATGTGAAGTTTCCTTGCGGAGATAGCCCATGCTATATCTTGCATTTGTTAGGAAAAACTGCTTAGAGCATGAAAAGTGCCCATTGCAGAAAGAGCTCAAATTCAAAAAACAAACACATATTCATGTTCCCCTGCCTCCCCGAAGACCAAAAAACCATGATTTTTGCAGATCTGAAGTTTCCTTGCGGAGATAGCCCATGCTATATCTTGCATTTGTTAGGAAAAACTGCTTATAGTATGAAAAGTGCCCATTGCAGAAAGAGCTCAAATTCGAAAAACAAACACATATTCCTGTTCCCCTGCCTCCCCGAAGATCAAAAAACCATGACTTTTGCAGATGTGAAGTTTCCTTGCGGAGATAGCCCATGCTATATCATGCATTTGTTAGGAAAAACTGCTTAGAGCATGAAAAGTGCCCATTGCAGAAAGAGCGCAAATTCGAAAAACAAACACGTATTCATGTTCCCCCGGCTCACTGAACACCAAAAAACCATGACTTTTGCAGATCTGAAGTTTCCTTGCGGAGATAGCCCATGCTATATCTTGCATTTGTTAGGAAAAACTGCTTATAGGATGAAAACTGCCCATTGCAGAAAGAGCTCAAATTCGAAAAACAAACACATATTCCTGTTCCCCTGCCTCCCCGAAGACGACAAAACCATGACTTTTGCAGATGTGAAGTTTCCTTGCGGAGATAGCCCATGCTATATCTTGCATTTGTTAGGAAAAACTGCTTAGAGCATGAAAAGTGCCCATTGCAGAAAGAGCGCAAATTCGAAAAACAAACACGTATTCATGTTCCCCCGGCTCACTGAACACCAAAAAACTATGAGTTTTGCAGATCTGAAGTTTCCTTGCGGAGATAGCCCATGCTGTATCTTGCATTTGTTAGGAAAAACTGCTTAGAGCATGAAAAGTGCCCATTGCAGAAAGAGCTCAAATTCGAAAAACAAACACATATTCCTGTTCCCCTGCCTCCCCGAAGACCAAAAAACCATGACTTTTGCAGATCTGAATTTTCCTTGCGGAGATAGCCCATGCTATATCTTGCATTTGTTAGGAAAAACTGCTTAGAGCATGAAAAGTGCCCATTGCAGAAAGAGCTCAAATTCGAAAAACAAACACGTATTCATGTTCCCCCGGCTCACTGAACACCAAAAAACCATTTCTTTTGCAGATGTGAAGTTTCCTTGCGGAGATAGCCCATGCTATATCTTGAATTTGTTAGGAAAAACTGCTTAGAGCATGAAAAGTGCCCATTGCAGAAAGAGCTCAAATTCGAAAAACAAACACGTATTCATGTTCCCCCGGCTCACTGAACACCAAAAAACCATGACTTTTGCAGATCTGAAGTTTCCTTGCGGTGATAGCCCATGTTATATCTTGCATTTGTTAGGAAAAACTGCTAATAGCATGAAAAGTGCCCATTGCAGATAGAGCTCAAATTCGCAAAACAAACACATATTCCTGTTCCCCTGCCTCCCCGAAGACGAAAAAACCATGACTTTCGCAGATCTGAAGTTTCCTTGCGGAGATAGCCCATGTTATATCTTGCATTTGTTAGGAAAAACTGCTTAGAGCATGAAAAGTGCCCATTGCAGAAAGAGCGCAAATTCGAAAAACAAACACGTATTCATGTTCCCCCGGCTCACTGAACACCAAAAAACCATGAGTTTTGCAGATCTGAAGTTTCCTTGCGGAGATAGCCCATGCTATATCTTGCATTTGTTAGGAAAAACTGCTTATAGTATGAAAAGTGCCCATTGCAGAAAGAGCTCAAATTCAAAAAACAAACACATATTCATGTTCCCCTGCCTCCCCGAAGACCAAAAAACCATGACTTTTGCAGATGTGAAGTTTCCTTGCGGAGATAGCCCATGCTATATCTTGCATTTGTTAGGAAAAACTGCTTAGAGCATGAAAAGTGCCCATTGCAGAAAGAGCGCAAATTCGAAAAACAAACACGTATTCATGTTCCCCCGGCTCACTGAACACCAAAAAACTATGAGTTTTGCAGATCTGAAGTTTCCTTGCGGAGATAGCCCATGCTGTATCTTGCATTTGTTAGGAAAAACTGCTTAGAGCATGAAAAGTGCCCATTGCAGAAAGAGCTCAAATTCGAAAAACAAACACATATTCCTGTTCCCCTGCCTCCCCGAAGACCAAAAAACCATGACTTTTGCAGATCTGAATTTTCCTTGCGGAGATAGCCCATGCTATATCTTGCATTTGTTAGGAAAAACTGCTTAGAGCATGAAAAGTGCCCATTGCAGAAAGAGCTCAAATTCGAAAAACAAACACGTATTCATGTTCCCCCGGCTCACTGAACACCAAAAAACCATTTCTTTTGCAGATGTGAAGTTTCCTTGCGGAGATAGCCCATGCTATATCTTGAATTTGTTAGGAAAAACTGCTTAGAGCATGAAAAGTGCCCATTGCAGAAAGAGCTCAAATTCGAAAAACAAACACGTATTCATGTTCCCCCGGCTCACTGAACACCAAAAAACCATGACTTTTGCAGATCTGAAGTTTCCTTGCGGTGATAGCCCATGTTATATCTTGCATTTGTTAGGAAAAACTGCTAATAGCATGAAAAGTGCCCATTGCAGATAGAGCTCAAATTCGCAAAACAAACACATATTCCTGTTCCCCTGCCTCCCCGAAGACGAAAAAACCATGACTTTCGCAGATCTGAAGTTTCCTTGCGGAGATAGCCCATGTTATATCTTGCATTTGTTAGGAAAAACTGCTTAGAGCATGAAAAGTGCCCATTGCAGAAAGAGCGCAAATTCGAAAAACAAACACGTATTCATGTTCCCCCGGCTCACTGAACACCAAAAAACCATGAGTTTTGCAGATCTGAAGTTTCCTTGCGGAGATAGCCCATGCTATATCTTGCATTTGTTAGGAAAAACTGCTTATAGTATGAAAAGTGCCCATTGCAGAAAGAGCTCAAATTCAAAAAACAAACACATATTCATGTTCCCCTGCCTCCCCGAAGACCAAAAAACCATGACTTTTGCAGATGTGAAGTTTCCTTGCGGAGATAGCCCATGCTATATCTTGCATTTGTTAGGAAAAACTGCTTAGAGCATGAAAAGTGCCCATTGCAGAAAGAGCTCAAATTCAAAAAACAAACACATATTCATGTTCCCCTGCCTCCCCGAAGACCAAAAAACCATGATTTTTGCAGATCTGAAGTTTCCTTGCGGAGATAGCCCATGCTATATCTTGCATTTGTTAGGAAAAACTGCTTATAGTATGAAAAGTGCCCATTGCAGAAAGAGCTCAAATTCGAAAAACAAACACATATTCCTGTTCCCCTGCCTCCCCGAAGACCAAAAAACCATGACTTTTGCAGATGTGAAGTTTCCTTGCGGAGATAGCCCATGCTATATCTTGCATTTGTTAGGAAAAACTGCTTAGAGCATGAAAAGTGCCGATTGCAGAAAGAGCTCAAATTCGAAAAACAAACACGTATTCATGTTCCCCCGGCTCACTGAACACCAAAAAACCATGACTTTTGCAGATCTGAAGTTTCCTTGCGGTGATAGCCCATGTTATATCTTGCATTTGTTAGGAAAAACTGCTTATAGTATGAAAAGTGCCCATTGCAGAAAGAGCTCAAATTCGAAAAACAAACACATATTCCTGTTCCCCTGCCTCCCCGAAGATCAAAAAACCATGACTTTTGCAGATGTGAAGTTTCCTTGCGGAGATAGCCCATGCTATATCATGCATTTGTTAGGAAAAACTGCTTAGAGCATGAAAAGTGCCCATTGCAGAAAGAGCTCAAATTCGAAAAACAAACACGTATTCATGTTCCCCCGGCTCCCTGAACACCAAAAAACCATGACTTTTGCAGATCTGAAGTTTCCTTGCGGAGATAGCCCATGCTATATCTTGCATTTGTTAGGAAAAACTGCTTAGAGTATGAAAAGTGCCCATTGCAGAAAGAGCGCAAATTCGAAAAACAAACACGTATTCATGTTCCCCCGGCTCACTGAACACCAAAAAACCATGAGTTTTGCAGATGTGAAGTTTCCTTGCGGAGATAGCCCATGCTATATCTTGCATTTGTTAGGAAAAACTGCTTAGAGCATGAAAAGTGCCCATTGCAGAAAGAGCTCAAATTCGAAAAACAAACACATATTCCTGTTCCCCTGCCTCCCCGAAGACCAAAAAACCATGACTTTTGCAGATCTGAATTTTCCTTGCGGAGATAGCCCATGCTATATCTTGCATTTGTTAGGAAAAACTGCTTATAGCATGAAAACTGCCCATTGCAGAAAGAGCTCAAATTCGAAAAACAAACACATATTCCTGTTCCCCTGCCTCCCCGAAGACGACAAAACCATGACTTTTGCAGATGTGAAGTTTCCTTGCGGAGATAGCCCATGCTATATCTTGCATTTGTTAGGAAAAACTGCTTAGAGCATGAAAAGTGCCCATTGCAGAAAGAGCGCAAATTCGAAAAACAAACACGTATTCATGTTCCCCCGGCTCACTGAACACCAAAAAACTATGAGTTTTGCAGATCTGAAGTTTCCTTGCGGAGATAGCCCATGCTGTATCTTGCATTTGTTAGGAAAAACTGCTTAGAGCATGAAAAGTGCCCATTGCAGAAAGAGCTCAAATTCGAAAAACAAACACATATTCCTGTTCCCCTGCCTCCCCGAAGACCAAAAAACCATGACTTTTGCAGATCTGAATTTTCCTTGCGGAGATAGCCCATGCTATATCTTGCATTTGTTAGGAAAAACTGCTTAGAGCATGAAAAGTGCCCATTGCAGAAAGAGGTCAAATTCGAAAAACAAACACATATTCATGTTCCCCTGCCTCCCCGAAGACCAAAAAACCATGATTTTTGCAGATCTGAAGTTTCCTTGCGGAGATAGCCCATGCTATATCTTGCATTTGTTAGGAAAAACTGCTGAGAGCTTGAAAAGTGCCCATTGCAGAAAGAGCTCAAATTCGAAAAACAAACACATATTCCTGTTCCCCTGCCTCCCCGAAGACCAAAAAACCATGACTTTTGCAGATCTGAATTTTCCTTGCGGAGATAGCCCATGCTATATCTTGCATTTGTTAGGAAAAACTGCTTAGAGCATGAAAAGTGCCCATTGCAGAAAGAGCTCAAATTCGAAAAACAAACACATATTCCTGTTCCCCTGCCTCCCCGAAGATCAAAAAACCATGACTTTTGCAGATGTGAAGTTTCCATGCGGAGATAGCCCATGCTATATCTTGCATTTGTTAGGAAAAACTGCTTAGAGCATGAAAAGTGCCCATTGCAGAAAGATCTCAAATTCGAAAAACAAACACGTATTCATGTTCCCCCGGCTCACTGAACACCAAAAAACCATGACTTTTGCAGATCTGAAGTTTCCTTGCGGAGATAGCCCATGTTATATCTTGCATTTGTTAGGAAAAACTGCTTAGAGCATGAAAAGTGCCCATTGCAGAAAGAGCTCAAATTCGAAAAACAAACACGTATTCATGTTCCCCCGGCTCACTGAACACCAAAAAACCATTTCTTTTGCAGATGTGAAGTTTCCTTGCGGAGATAGCCCATGCTATATCTTGCATTTGTTAGGAAAAACTGCTTAGAGCATGAAAAGTGCCCATTGCAGAAAGAGCTCAAATTCGAAAAACAAACACGTATTCATGTTCCCCCGGCTCACTGAACACCAAAAAACCATGACTTTTGCAGATCTGAAGTTTCCTTGCGGTGATAGCCCATGTTATATCTTGCATTTGTTAGGAAAAACTGCTAATAGCATGAAAAGTGCCCATTGCAGAAAGAGCGCAAATTCGCAAAACAAACACATATTCCTGTTCCCCTGCCTCCCCGAAGACGAAAAAACCATGACTTTCGCAGATCTGAAGTTTCCTTGCGGAGATAGCCCATGTTATATCTTGCATTTGTTAGGAAAAACTGCTTAGAGCATGAAAAGTGCCCATTGCAGAAAGAGCGCAAATTCGAAAAACAAACACGTATTCATGTTCCCCCGGCTCACTGAACACCAAAAAACCATGAGTTTTGCAGATCTGAAGTTTCCTTGCGGAGATAGCCCATGCTATATCTTGCATTTGTTAGGAAAAACTGCTTATAGTATGAAAAGTGCCCATTGCAGAAAGAGCTCAAATTCAAAAAACAAACACATATTCATGTTCCCCTGCCTCCCCGAAGACCAAAAAACCATGACTTTTGCAGATGTGAAGTTTCCTTGCGGAGATAGCCCATGCTATATCTTGCAATTGTTAGGAAAAACTGCTTAGAGCATGAAAAGTGCCCATTGCAGAAAGAGCTCAAATTCAAAAAACAAACACATATTCATGTTCCCCTGCCTCCCCGAAGACCAAAAAACCATGATTTTTGCAGATCTGAAGTTTCCTTGCGGAGATAGCCCATGCTATATCTTGCATTTGTTAGGAAAAACTGCTTACAGCATGAAAAGTGCCCATTGCAGATAGAGCTCAAATTCGCAAAACAAACACATATTCCTGTTCCCCAGCCTCCCCGAAGACGAAAAAACCATGACTTTTGCAGATCTGAAGTTTCCTTGCGGAGATAGCTCATGCTATATCTTGCATTTGTTAGGAAAAACTGCTTATAGTATGAAAAGTGCCCATTGCAGAAAGAGCTCAAATTCGAAAAACAAACACATATTCCTGTTCCCCTGCCTCCCCGAAGACCAAAAAACCATGACTTTTGCAGATGTGAAGTTTCCTTGCGGAGATAGCCCATGCTATATCTTGCATTTGTTAGGAGAAACTGCTTAGAGCATGAAAAGTGCCGATTGCAGAAAGAGCTCAAATTCGAAAAACAAACACGTATTCATGTTCCCCCGGCTCACTGAACACCAAAAAACCATGACTTTTGCAGATCTGAAGTTTCCTTGCGGTGATAGCCCATGTTATATCTTGCATTTGTTAGGAAAAACTGCTTATAGTATGAAAAGTGCCCATTGCAGAAAGAGCTCAAATTCGAAAAACAAACACATATTCCTGTTCCCCTGCCTCCCCGAAGATCAAAAAACCATGACTTTTGCAGATGTGAAGTTTCCTTGCGGAGATAGCCCATGCTATATCATGCATTTGTTAGGAAAAACTGCTTAGAGCATGAAAAGTGCCCATTGCAGAAAGAGCTCAAATTCGAAAAACAAACACGTATTCATGTTCCCCCGGCTCCCTGAACACCAAAAAACCATGACTTTTGCAGATCTGAAGTTTCCTTGCGGAGATAGCCCATGCTATATCTTGCATTTGTTAGGAAAAACTGCTTAGAGTATGAAAAGTGCCCATTGCAGAAAGAGCGCAAATTCGAAAAACAAACACGTATTCATGTTCCCCCGGCTCACTGAACACCAAAAAACCATGAGTTTTGCAGATGTGAAGTTTCCTTGCGGAGATAGCCCATGCTATATCTTGCATTTGTTAGGAAAAACTGCTTAGAGCATGAAAAGTGCCCATTGCAGAAAGAGCTCAAATTCGAAAAACAAACACATATTCCTGTTCCCCTGCCTCCCCGAAGACGACAAAACCATGACTTTTGCAGATGTGAAGTTTCCTTGCGGAGATAGCCCATGCTATATCTTGCATTTGTTAGGAAAAACTGCTTAGAGCATGAAAAGTGCCCATTGCAGAAAGAGCTCAAATTCGAAAAACAAACACGTATTCCTGTTCCCCAGCCTCCCCGAAGACGAAAAAACCATGAGTTTTGCAGATCTGAAGTTTCCTTGCGGTGATAGCCCATGCTATATCTTGCATTTGTTAGGAAAAACTGCTTAGAGCATGAAAAGTGCCCATTGCAGAAAGAGCTCAAATTCGAAAAACAAACACGTATTCATGTTCCTCCGGCTCACTGAACACCAAAAAACCATGACTTTTGCAGATCTGAAGTTTCCTTGCGGAGATAGCCCATGCTATATCTTGCATTTGTTAGGAAAAACTGCTTATAGTATGAAAAGTGCCCATTGCAGAAAGAGCTCAAATTCGAAAAACAAACACATATTCCTGTTCCCCTGCCTCCCCGAAGACCAAAAAACCATGACTTTTGCAGATGTGAAGTTTCCTTGCGGAGATAGCCCATGCTATATCTTGCATTTGTTAGGAAAAACTGCTTAGAGCATGAAAAGTGCCCATTGCAGAAAGAGCTCAAATTCGAAAAACAAACACGTATTCATGTTCCCCCGGCTCACTGAACACCAAAAAACCATGACTTTTGCAGATCTGAAGTTTCCTTGCGGTGATAGCCCATGTTATATCTTGCATTTGTTAGGAAAAACTGCTTATAGTATGAAAAGTGCCCATTGCAGAAAGAGCTCAAATTCGAAAAACAAACACATATTCCTGTTCCCCTGCCTCCCCGAAGATCAAAAAACCATGACTTTTGCAGATGTGAAGTTTCCTTGCGGAGATAGCCCATGCTATATCATGCATTTGTTAGGAAAAACTGCTTAGAGCATGAAAAGTGCCCATTGCAGAAAGAGCTCAAATTCAAAAAACAAACACATATTCATGTTCCCCTGCCTCCCCGAAGACCAAAAAACCATGATTTTTGCAGATCTGAAGTTTCCTTGCGGAGATAGCCCATGCTATATCTTGCATTTGTTAGGAAAAACTGCTTAGAGCATGAAAAGTGCCCATTGCAGAAAGAGCGCAAATTCGAAAAACAAACACGTATTCATGTTCCCCCGGCTCACTGAACACCAAAAAACCATGACTTTTGCAGATCTGAAGTTTCCTTGCGGAGATAGCCCATGCTATATCTTGCATTTGTTAGGAAAAACTGCTTAGAGCATGAAAAGTGCCCATTGCAGAAAGAGCTCAAATTCAAAAAACAAACACATATTCATGTTCCCCTGCCTCCCCGAAGACCAAAAAACCATGATTTTTGCAGATCTGAAGTTTCCTTGCGGAGATAGCCCATGCTATATCTTGCATTTGTTAGGAAAAACTGCTTACAGCATGAAAAGTGCCCATTGCAGATAGAGCTCAAATTCGCAAAACAAACACATATTCCTGTTCCCCAGCCTCCCCGAAGACGAAAAAACCATGACTTTTGCAGATCTGAAGTTTCCTTGCGGAGATAGCTCATGCTATATCTTGCATTTGTTAGGAAAAACTGCTTAGAGCATGAAAAGTGCCGATTGCAGAAAGAGCTCAAATTCGAAAAACAAACACGTATTCAGGTTCCCCCGGCTCACTGAACACCAAAAAACCATGACTTTTGCAGATCTGAAGTTTCCTTGCGGTGATAGCCCATGTTATATCTTGCATTTGTTAGGAAAAACTGCTTATAGTATGAAAAGTGCCCATTGCAGAAAGAGCTCAAATTCGAAAAACAAACACATATTCCTGTTCCCCTGCCTCCCCGAAGATCAAAAAACCATGACTTTTGCAGATGTGAAGTTTCCTTGCGGAGATAGCCCATGCTATATCATGCATTTGTTAGGAAAAACTGCTTAGAGCATGAAAAGTGCCCATTGCAGAAAGAGCTCAAATTCGAAAAACAAACACGTATTCATGTTCCCCCGGCTCCCTGAACACCAAAAAACCATGACTTTTGCAGATCTGAAGTTTCCTTGCGGAGATAGCCCATGCTATATCTTGCATTTGTTAGGAAAAACTGCTTAGAGTATGAAAAGTGCCCATTGCAGAAAGAGCGCAAATTCGAAAAACAAACACGTATTCATGTTCCCCCGGCTCACTGAACACCAAAAAACCATGAGTTTTGCAGATGTGAAGTTTCCTTGCGGAGATAGCCCATGCTATATCTTGCATTTGTTAGGAAAAACTGCTTAGAGCATGAAAAGTGCCCATTGCAGAAAGAGCTCAAATTCGAAAAACAAACACATATTCCTGTTCCCCTGCCTCCCCGAAGACCAAAAAACCATGACTTTTGCAGATCTGAATTTTCCTTGCGGAGATAGCCCATGCTATATCTTGCATTTGTTAGGAAAAACTGCTTATAGGATGAAAACTGCCCATTGCAGAAAGAGCTCAAATTCGAAAAACAAACACATATTCCTGTTCCCCTGCCTCCCCGAAGACGACAAAACCATGACTTTTGCAGATGTGAAGTTTCCTTGCGGAGATAGCCCATGCTATATCTTGCATTTGTTAGGAAAAACTGCTTAGAGCATGAAAAGTGCCCATTGCAGAAAGAGCGCAAATTCGAAAAACAAACACGTATTCATGTTCCCCCGGCTCACTGAACACCAAAAAACTATGAGTTTTGCAGATCTGAAGTTTCCTTGCGGAGATAGCCCATGCTGTATCTTGCATTTGTTAGGAAAAACTGCTTAGAGCATGAAAAGTGCCCATTGCAGAAAGAGCTCAAATTCGAAAAACAAACACATATTCCTGTTCCCCTGCCTCCCCGAAGACCAAAAAACCATGACTTTTGCAGATCTGAATTTTCCTTGCGGAGATAGCCCATGCTATATCTTGCATTTGTTAGGAAAAACTGCTTAGAGCATGAAAAGTAACCATTGCAGAAAGAGCTCAAATTCGAAAAACAAACACATATTCCTGTTCCCCTGCCTCCCCGAAGATCAAAAAACCATGACTTTTGCAGATGTGAAGTTTCCATGCGGAGATAGCCCATGCTATATCTTGCATTTGTTAGGAAAAACTGCTTAGAGCATGAAAAGTGCCCATTGCAGAAAGAGCTCAAATTCGAAAAACAAACACGTATTCATGTTCCCCCGGCTCACTGAACACCAAAAAACCATTTCTTTTGCAGATGTGAAGTTTCCTTGCGGAGATAGCCCATGCTATATCTTGAATTTGTTAGGAAAAACTGCTTAGAGCATGAAAAGTGCCCATTGCAGAAAGAGCTCAAATTCGAAAAACAAACACGTATTCATGTTCCCCCGGCTCACTGAACACCAAAAAACCATGACTTTTGCAGATCTGAAGTTTCCTTGCGGTGATAGCCCATGTTATATCTTGCATTTGTTAGGAAAAACTGCTAATAGCATGAAAAGTGCCCATTGCAGATAGAGCTCAAATTCGCAAAACAAACACATATTCCTGTTCCCCTGCCTCCCCGAAGACGAAAAAACCATGACTTTCGCAGATCTGAAGTTTCCTTGCGGAGATAGCCCATGTTATATCTTGCATTTGTTAGGAAAAACTGCTTAGAGCATGAAAAGTGCCCATTGCAGAAAGAGCGCAAATTCGAAAAACAAACACGTATTCATGTTCCCCCGGCTCACTGAACACCAAAAAACCATGAGTTTTGCAGATCTGAAGTTTCCTTGCGGAGATAGCCCATGCTATATCTTGCATTTGTTAGGAAAAACTGCTTATAGTATGAAAAGTGCCCATTGCAGAAAGAGCTCAAATTCAAAAAACAAACACATATTCATGTTCCCCTGCCTCCCCGAAGACCAAAAAACCATGACTTTTGCAGATGTGAAGTTTCCTTGCGGAGATAGCCCATGCTA
Organism: Vipera berus; assembly: GCF_964194415.1. Lineage (NCBI taxonomy): Eukaryota > Metazoa > Chordata > Lepidosauria > Squamata > Viperidae > Vipera > Vipera berus. The sequence continues at coordinate 92,359,724 of NC_138207.1, read as the reverse complement.
TATCTTGCATTTGTTAGGAAAAACTGCTTAGAGCATGAAAAGTGCCCATTGCAGAAAGAGCTCAAATTCAAAAAACAAACACATATTCATGTTCCCCTGCCTCCCCGAAGACCAAAAAACCATGATTTTTGCAGATCTGAAGTTTCCTTGCGGAGATAGCCCATGCTATATCTTGCATTTGTTAGGAAAAACTGCTTATAGTATGAAAAGTGCCCATTGCAGAAAGAGCTCAAATTCGAAAAACAAACACATATTCCTGTTCCCCTGCCTCCCCGAAGACCAAAAAACCATGACTTTTGCAGATCTGAATTTTCCTTGCGGAGATAGCCCATGCTATATCTTGCATTTGTTAGGAAAAACTGCTTATAGCATGAAAACTGCCCCTTGCAGAAAGAGCTCAAATTCGAAAAACAAACACATATTCCTGTTCCCCTGCCTCCCCGAAGACGACAAAACCATGACTTTTGCAGATGTGAAGTTTCCTTGCGGAGATAGCCCATGCTATATCTTGCATTTGTTAGGAAAAACTGCTTAGAGCATGAAAAGTGCCCATTGCAGAAAGAGCTCAAATTCGAAAAACAAACACATATTCCTGTTCCCCTGCCTCCCCGAAGACCAAAAAACCATGACTTTTGCAGATCTGAATTTTCCTTGCGGAGATAGCCCATGCTATATCTTGCATTTGTTAGGAAAAACTGCTTAGAGCATGAAAAGTGCCCATTGCAGAAAGAGCTCAAATTCGAAAAACAAACACATATTCCTGTTCCCCTGCCTCCCCGAAGATCAAAAAACCATGACTTTTGCAGATGTGAAGTTTCCATGCGGAGATAGCCCATGCTATATCTTGCATTTGTTAGGAAAAACTGCTTAGAGCATGAAAAGTGCCCATTGCAGAAAGATCTCAAATTCGAAAAACAAACACGTATTCATGTTCCCCCGGCTCACTGAACACCAAAAAACCATGACTTTTGCAGATCTGAAGTTTCCTTGCGGAGATAGCCCATGTTATATCTTGCATTTGTTAGGAAAAACTGCTTAGAGCATGAAAAGTGCCCATTGCAGAAAGAGCTCAAATTCGAAAAACAAACACGTATTCATGTTCCCCCGGCTCACTGAACACCAAAAAACCATTTCTTTTGCAGATGTGAAGTTTCCTTGCGGAGATAGCCCATGCTATATCTTGCATTTGTTAGGAAAAACTGCTTAGAGCATGAAAAGTGCCCATTGCAGAAAGAGCTCAAATTCGAAAAACAAACACGTATTCATGTTCCCCCGGCTCACTGAACACCAAAAAACCATGACTTTTGCAGATCTGAAGTTTCCTTGCGGTGATAGCCCATGTTATATCTTGCATTTGTTAGGAAAAACTGCTAATAGCATGAAAAGTGCCCATTGCAGATAGAGCTCAAATTCGCAAAACAAACACATATTCCTGTTCCCCTGCCTCCCCGAAGACGAAAAAACCATGACTTTCGCAGATCTGAAGTTTCCTTGCGGAGATAGCCCATGTTATATCTTGCATTTGTTAGGAAAAACTGCTTAGAGCATGAAAAGTGCCCATTGCAGAAAGAGCGCAAATTCGAAAAACAAACACGTATTCATGTTCCCCCGGCTCACTGAACACCAAAAAACCATGAGTTTTGCAGATCTGAAGTTTCCTTGCGGAGATAGCCCATGCTATATCTTGCATTTGTTAGGAAAAACTGCTTAGAGTATGAAAAGTGCCCATTGCAGAAAGAGCTCAAATTCAAAAAACAAACACATATTCATGTTCCCCTGCCTCCCCGAAGACCAAAAAACCATGACTTTTGCAGATGTGAAGTTTCCTTGCGGAGATAGCCCATGCTATATCTTGCAATTGTTAGGAAAAACTGCTTAGAGCATGAAAAGTGCCCATTGCAGAAAGAGCTCAAATTCAAAAAACAAACACATATTCATGTTCCCCTGCCTCCCCGAAGACCAAAAAACCATGATTTTTGCAGATCTGAAGTTTCCTTGCGGAGATAGCCCATGCTATATCTTGCATTTGTTAGGAAAAACTGCTTACAGCATGAAAAGTGCCCATTGCAGATAGAGCTCAAATTCGCAAAACAAACACATATTCCTGTTCCCCAGCCTCCCCGAAGACGAAAAAACCATGACTTTTGCAGATCTGAAGTTTCCTTGCGGAGATAGCTCATGCTATATCTTGCATTTGTTAGGAAAAACTGCTTATAGTATGAAAAGTGCCCATTGCAGAAAGAGCTCAAATTCGAAAAACAAACACGTATTCATGTTCCCCCGGCTCACTGAACACCAAAAAACCATGACTTTTGCAGATCTGAAGTTTCCTTGCGGAGATAGCCCATGTTATATCTTGCATTTGTTAGGAAAAACTGCTTAGAGCATGAAAAGTGCCCATTGCAGAAAGAGCTCAAATTCGAAAAACAAACACGTATTCATGTTCCCCCGGCTCACTGAACACCAAAAAACCATTTCTTTTGCAGATGTGAAGTTTCCTTGCGGAGATAGCCCATGCTATATCTTGCATTTGTTAGGAAAAACTGCTTAGAGCATGAAAAGTGCCCATTGCAGAAAGAGCTCAAATTCGAAAAACAAACACGTATTCATGTTCCCCCGGCTCACTGAACACCAAAAAACCATGACTTTTGCAGATCTGAAGTTTCCTTGCGGTGATAGCCCATGTTATATCTTGCATTTGTTAGGAAAAACTGCTAATAGCATGAAAAGTGCCCATTGCAGATAGAGCTCAAATTCGCAAAACAAACACATATTCCTGTTCCCCTGCCTCCCCGAAGACGAAAAAACCATGACTTTCGCAGATCTGAAGTTTCCTTGCGGAGATAGCCCATGTTATATCTTGCATTTGTTAGGAAAAACTGCTTAGAGCATGAAAAGTGCCCATTGCAGAAAGAGCGCAAATTCGAAAAACAAACACGTATTCATGTTCCCCCGGCTCACTGAACACCAAAAAACCATGAGTTTTGCAGATCTGAAGTTTCCTTGCGGAGATAGCCCATGCTATATCTTGCATTTGTTAGGAAAAACTGCTTAGAGTATGAAAAGTGCCCATTGCAGAAAGAGCTCAAATTCAAAAAACAAACACATATTCATGTTCCCCTGCCTCCCCGAAGACCAAAAAACCATGACTTTTGCAGATGTGAAGTTTCCTTGCGGAGATAGCCCATGCTATATCTTGCAATTGTTAGGAAAAACTGCTTAGAGCATGAAAAGTGCCCATTGCAGAAAGAGCTCAAATTCAAAAAACAAACACATATTCATGTTCCCCTGCCTCCCCGAAGACCAAAAAACCATGATTTTTGCAGATCTGAAGTTTCCTTGCGGAGATAGCCCATGCTATATCTTGCATTTGTTAGGAAAAACTGCTTACAGCATGAAAAGTGCCCATTGCAGATAGAGCTCAAATTCGCAAAACAAACACATATTCCTGTTCCCCAGCCTCCCCGAAGACGAAAAAACCATGACTTTTGCAGATCTGAAGTTTCCTTGCGGAGATAGCTCATGCTATATCTTGCATTTGTTAGGAAAAACTGCTTATAGTATGAAAAGTGCCCATTGCAGAAAGAGCTCAAATTCGAAAAACAAACACATATTCCTGTTCCCCTGCCTCCCCGAAGACCAAAAAACCATGACTTTTGCAGATGTGAAGTTTCCTTGCGGAGATAGCCCATGCTATATCTTGCATTTGTTAGGAGAAACTGCTTAGAGCATGAAAAGTGCCGATTGCAGAAAGAGCTCAAATTCGAAAAACAAACACGTATTCATGTTCCCCCGGCTCACTGAACACCAAAAAACCATGACTTTTGCAGATCTGAAGTTTCCTTGCGGTGATAGCCCATGTTATATCTTGCATTTGTTAGGAAAAACTGCTTATAGTATGAAAAGTGCCCATTGCAGAAAGAGCTCAAATTCGAAAAACAAACACATATTCCTGTTCCCCTGCCTCCCCGAAGATCAAAAAACCATGACTTTTGCAGATGTGAAGTTTCCTTGCGGAGATAGCCCATGCTATATCATGCATTTGTTAGGAAAAACTGCTTAGAGCATGAAAAGTGCCCATTGCAGAAAGAGCTCAAATTCGAAAAACAAACACGTATTCATGTTCCCCCGGCTCCCTGAACACCAAAAAACCATGACTTTTGCAGATCTGAAGTTTCCTTGCGGAGATAGCCCATGCTATATCTTGCATTTGTTAGGAAAAACTGCTTAGAGTATGAAAAGTGCCCATTGCAGAAAGAGCGCAAATTCGAAAAACAAACACGTATTCATGTTCCCCCGGCTCACTGAACACCAAAAAACCATGAGTTTTGCAGATGTGAAGTTTCCTTGCGGAGATAGCCCATGCTATATCTTGCATTTGTTAGGAAAAACTGCTTAGAGCATGAAAAGTGCCCATTGCAGAAAGAGCTCAAATTCGAAAAACAAACACATATTCCTGTTCCCCTGCCTCCCCGAAGACGACAAAACCATGACTTTTGCAGATGTGAAGTTTCCTTGCGGAGATAGCCCATGCTATATCTTGCATTTGTTAGGAAAAACTGCTTAGAGCATGAAAAGTGCCCATTGCAGAAAGAGCTCAAATTCGAAAAACAAACACGTATTCCTGTTCCCCAGCCTCCCCGAAGACGAAAAAACCATGAGTTTTGCAGATCTGAAGTTTCCTTGCGGTGATAGCCCATGCTATATCTTGCATTTGTTAGGAAAAACTGCTTAGAGCATGAAAAGTGCCCATTGCAGAAAGAGCTCAAATTCGAAAAACAAACACGTATTCATGTTCCTCCGGCTCACTGAACACCAAAAAACCATGACTTTTGCAGATCTGAAGTTTCCTTGCGGAGATAGCCCATGCTATATCTTGCATTTGTTAGGAAAAACTGCTTATAGTATGAAAAGTGCCCATTGCAGAAAGAGCTCAAATTCGAAAAACAAACACATATTCCTGTTCCCCTGCCTCCCCGAAGACCAAAAAACCATGACTTTTGCAGATGTGAAGTTTCCTTGCGGAGATAGCCCATGCTATATCTTGCATTTGTTAGGAAAAACTGCTTAGAGCATGAAAAGTGCCCATTGCAGAAAGAGCTCAAATTCGAAAAACAAACACGTATTCATGTTCCCCCGGCTCACTGAACACCAAAAAACCATGACTTTTGCAGATCTGAAGTTTCCTTGCGGTGATAGCCCATGTTATATCTTGCATTTGTTAGGAAAAACTGCTTATAGTATGAAAAGTGCCCATTGCAGAAAGAGCTCAAATTCGAAAAACAAACACATATTCCTGTTCCCCTGCCTCCCCGAAGATCAAAAAACCATGACTTTTGCAGATGTGAAGTTTCCTTGCGGAGATAGCCCATGCTATATCATGCATTTGTTAGGAAAAACTGCTTAGAGCATGAAAAGTGCCCATTGCAGAAAGAGCTCAAATTCAAAAAACAAACACATATTCATGTTCCCCTGCCTCCCCGAAGACCAAAAAACCATGATTTTTGCAGATCTGAAGTTTCCTTGCGGAGATAGCCCATGCTATATCTTGCATTTGTTAGGAAAAACTGCTTACAGCATGAAAAGTGCCCATTGCAGATAGAGCTCAAATTCGCAAAACAAACACATATTCCTGTTCCCCAGCCTCCCCGAAGACGAAAAAACCATGACTTTTGCAGATCTGAAGTTTCCTTGCGGAGATAGCTCATGCTATATCTTGCATTTGTTAGGAAAAACTGCTTATAGTATGAAAAGTGCCCATTGCAGAAAGAGCTCAAATTCGAAAAACAAACACATATTCCTGTTCCCCTGCCTCCCCGAAGACCAAAAAACCATGACTTTTGCAGATGTGAAGTTTCCTTGCGGAGATAGCCCATGCTATATCTTGCATTTGTTAGGAAAAACTGCTTAGAGCATGAAAAGTGCCCATTGCAGAAAGAGCGCAAATTCGAAAAACAAACACGTATTCATGTTCCCCCGGCTCACTGAACACCAAAAAACTATGAGTTTTGCAGATCTGAAGTTTCCTTGCGGAGATAGCCCATGCTGTATCTTGCATTTGTTAGGAAAAACTGCTTAGAGCATGAAAAGTGCCCATTGCAGAAAGAGCTCAAATTCGAAAAACAAACACATATTCCTGTTCCCCTGCCTCCCCGAAGACCAAAAAACCATGACTTTTGCAGATCTGAATTTTCCTTGCGGAGATAGCCCATGCTATATCTTGCATTTGTTAGGAAAAACTGCTTAGAGCATGAAAAGTGCCCATTGCAGAAAGAGGTCAAATTCGAAAAACAAACACATATTCATGTTCCCCTGCCTCCCCGAAGACCAAAAAACCATGATTTTTGCAGATCTGAAGTTTCCTTGCGGAGATAGCCCATGCTATATCTTGCATTTGTTAGGAAAAACTGCTGAGAGCTTGAAAAGTGCCCATTGCAGAAAGAGCTCAAATTCGAAAAACAAACACATATTCCTGTTCCCCTGCCTCCCCGAAGACCAAAAAACCATGACTTTTGCAGATCTGAATTTTCCTTGCGGAGATAGCCCATGCTATATCTTGCATTTGTTAGGAAAAACTGCTTAGAGCATGAAAAGTGCCCATTGCAGAAAGAGCTCAAATTCGAAAAACAAACACATATTCCTGTTCCCCTGCCTCCCCGAAGATCAAAAAACCATGACTTTTGCAGATGTGAAGTTTCCATGCGGAGATAGCCCATGCTATATCTTGCATTTGTTAGGAAAAACTGCTTAGAGCATGAAAAGTGCCCATTGCAGAAAGATCTCAAATTCGAAAAACAAACACGTATTCATGTTCCCCCGGCTCACTGAACACCAAAAAACCATTTCTTTTGCAGATCTGAAGTTTCCTTGCGGAGATAGCCCATGTTATATCTTGCATTTGTTAGGAAAAACTGCTTAGAGCATGAAAAGTGCCCATTGCAGAAAGAGCTCAAATTCGAAAAACAAACACGTATTCATGTTCCCCCGGCTCACTGAACACCAAAAAACCATTTCTTTTGCAGATGTGAAGTTTCCTTGCGGAGATAGCCCATGCTATATCTTGCATTTGTTAGGAAAAACTGCTTAGAGCATGAAAAGTGCCCATTGCAGAAAGAGCTCAAATTCGAAAAACAAACACGTATTCATGTTCCCCCGGCTCACTGAACACCAAAAAACCATGACTTTTGCAGATCTGAAGTTTCCTTGCGGTGATAGCCCATGTTATATCTTGCATTTGTTAGGAAAAACTGCTAATAGCATGAAAAGTGCCCATTGCAGAAAGAGCGCAAATTCGCAAAACAAACACATATTCCTGTTCCCCTGCCTCCCCGAAGACGAAAAAACCATGACTTTCGCAGATCTGAAGTTTCCTTGCGGAGATAGCCCATGTTATATCTTGCATTTGTTAGGAAAAACTGCTTAGAGCATGAAAAGTGCCCATTGCAGAAAGAGCGCAAATTCGAAAAACAAACACGTATTCATGTTCCCCCGGCTCACTGAACACCAAAAAACCATGAGTTTTGCAGATCTGAAGTTTCCTTGCGGAGATAGCCCATGCTATATCTTGCATTTGTTAGGAAAAACTGCTTATAGTATGAAAAGTGCCCATTGCAGAAAGAGCTCAAATTCAAAAAACAAACACATATTCATGTTCCCCTGCCTCCCCGAAGACCAAAAAACCATGACTTTTGCAGATGTGAAGTTTCCTTGCGGAGATAGCCCATGCTATATCTTGCAATTGTTAGGAAAAACTGCTTAGAGCATGAAAAGTGCCCATTGCAGAAAGAGCTCAAATTCAAAAAACAAACACATATTCATGTTCCCCTGCCTCCCCGAAGACCAAAAAACCATGATTTTTGCAGATCTGAAGTTTCCTTGCGGAGATAGCCCATGCTATATCTTGCATTTGTTAGGAAAAACTGCTTACAGCATGAAAAGTGCCCATTGCAGATAGAGCTCAAATTCGCAAAACAAACACATATTCCTGTTCCCCAGCCTCCCCGAAGACGAAAAAACCATGACTTTTGCAGATCTGAAGTTTCCTTGCGGAGATAGCTCATGCTATATCTTGCATTTGTTAGGAAAAACTGCTTATAGTATGAAAAGTGCCCATTGCAGAAAGAGCTCAAATTCGAAAAACAAACACATATTCCTGTTCCCCTGCCTCCCCGAAGACCAAAAAACCATGACTTTTGCAGATGTGAAGTTTCCTTGCGGAGATAGCCCATGCTATATCTTGCATTTGTTAGGAGAAACTGCTTAGAGCATGAAAAGTGCCGATTGCAGAAAGAGCTCAAATTCGAAAAACAAACACGTATTCATGTTCCCCCGGCTCCCTGAACACCAAAAAACCATGACTTTTGCAGATCTGAAGTTTCCTTGCGGAGATAGCCCATGCTATATCTTGCATTTGTTAGGAAAAACTGCTTAGAGTATGAAAAGTGCCCATTGCAGAAAGAGCGCAAATTCGAAAAACAAACACGTATTCATGTTCCCCCGGCTCACTGAACACCAAAAAACCATGAGTTTTGCAGATGTGAAGTTTCCTTGCGGAGATAGCCCATGCTATATCTTGCATTTGTTAGGAAAAACTGCTTAGAGCATGAAAAGTGCCCATTGCAGAAAGAGCTCAAATTCGAAAAACAAACACATATTCCTGTTCCCCTGCCTCCCCGAAGACGACAAAACCATGACTTTTGCAGATGTGAAGTTTCCTTGCGGAGATAGCCCATGCTATATCTTGCATTTGTTAGGAAAAACTGCTTAGAGCATGAAAAGTGCCCATTGCAGAAAGAGCTCAAATTCGAAAAACAAACACGTATTCCTGTTCCCCAGCCTCCCCGAAGACGAAAAAACCATGAGTTTTGCAGATCTGAAGTTTCCTTGCGGTGATAGCCCATGCTATATCTTGCATTTGTTAGGAAAAACTGCTTAGAGCATGAAAAGTGCCCATTGCAGAAAGAGCTCAAATTCGAAAAACAAACACGTATTCATGTTCCTCCGGCTCACTGAACACCAAAAAACCATGACTTTTGCAGATCTGAAGTTTCCTTGCGGAGATAGCCCATGCTATATCTTGCATTTGTTAGGAAAAACTGCTTATAGTATGAAAAGTGCCCATTGCAGAAAGAGCTCAAATTCGAAAAACAAACACATATTCCTGTTCCCCTGCCTCCCCGAAGACCAAAAAACCATGACTTTTGCAGATGTGAAGTTTCCTTGCGGAGATAGCCCATGCTATATCTTGCATTTGTTAGGAAAAACTGCTTAGAGCATGAAAAGTGCCCATTGCAGAAAGAGCTCAAATTCGAAAAACAAACACGTATTCATGTTCCCCCGGCTCACTGAACACCAAAAAACCATGACTTTTGCAGATCTGAAGTTTCCTTGCGGTGATAGCCCATGTTATATCTTGCATTTGTTAGGAAAAACTGCTTATAGTATGAAAAGTGCCCATTGCAGAAAGAGCTCAAATTCGAAAAACAAACACATATTCCTGTTCCCCTGCCTCCCCGAAGATCAAAAAACCATGACTTTTGCAGATGTGAAGTTTCCTTGCGGAGATAGCCCATGCTATATCATGCATTTGTTAGGAAAAACTGCTTAGAGCATGAAAAGTGCCCATTGCAGAAAGAGCTCAAATTCAAAAAACAAACACATATTCATGTTCCCCTGCCTCCCCGAAGACCAAAAAACCATGATTTTTGCAGATCTGAAGTTTCCTTGCGGAGATAGCCCATGCTATATCTTGCATTTGTTAGGAAAAACTGCTTAGAGCATGAAAAGTGCCCATTGCAGAAAGAGCGCAAATTCGAAAAACAAACACGTATTCATGTTCCCCCGGCTCACTGAACACCAAAAAACCATGACTTTTACAGATCTGAAGTTTCCTTGCGGAGATAGCCCATGCTATATCTTGCATTTGTTAGGAAAAACTGCTTAGAGCATGAAAAGTGCCCATTGCAGAAAGAGCTCAAATTCAAAAAACAAACACATATTCATGTTCCCCTGCCTCCCCGAAGACCAAAAAACCATGATTTTTGCAGATCTGAAGTTTCCTTGCGGAGATAGCCCATGCTATATCTTGCATTTGTTAGGAAAAACTGCTTACAGCATGAAAAGTGCCCATTGCAGATAGAGCTCAAATTCGCAAAACAAACACATATTCCTGTTCCCCAGCCTCCCCGAAGACGAAAAAACCATGACTTTTGCAGATCTGAAGTTTCCTTGCGGAGATAGCTCATGCTATATCTTGCATTTGTTAGGAAAAACTGCTTAGAGCATGAAAAGTGCCGATTGCAGAAAGAGCTCAAATTCGAAAAACAAACACGTATTCAGGTTCCCCCGGCTCACTGAACACCAAAAAACCATGACTTTTGCAGATCTGAAGTTTCCTTGCGGTGATAGCCCATGTTATATCTTGCATTTGTTAGGAAAAACTGCTTATAGTATGAAAAGTGCCCATTGCAGAAAGAGCTCAAATTCGAAAAACAAACACATATTCCTGTTCCCCTGCCTCCCCGAAGATCAAAAAACCATGACTTTTGCAGATGTGAAGTTTCCTTGCGGAGATAGCCCATGCTATATCATGCATTTGTTAGGAAAAACTGCTTAGAGCATGAAAAGTGCCCATTGCAGAAAGAGCTCAAATTCGAAAAACAAACACGTATTCATGTTCCCCCGGCTCCCTGAACACCAAAAAACCATGACTTTTGCAGATCTGAAGTTTCCTTGCGGAGATAGCCCATGCTATATCTTGCATTTGTTAGGAAAAACTGCTTAGAGTATGAAAAGTGCCCATTGCAGAAAGAGCGCAAATTCGAAAAACAAACACGTATTCATGTTCCCCCGGCTCACTGAACACCAAAAAACCATGAGTTTTGCAGATGTGAAGTTTCCTTGCGGAGATAGCCCATGCTATATCTTGCATTTGTTAGGAAAAACTGCTTAGAGCATGAAAAGTGCCCATTGCAGAAAGAGCTCAAATTCGAAAAACAAACACATATTCCTGTTCCCCTGCCTCCCCGAAGACCAAAAAACCATGACTTTTGCAGATCTGAATTTTCCTTGCGGAGATAGCCCATGCTATATCTTGCATTTGTTAGGAAAAACTGCTTATAGGATGAAAACTGCCCATTGCAGAAAGAGCTCAAATTCGAAAAACAAACACATATTCCTGTTCCCCTGCCTCCCCGAAGACGACAAAACCATGACTTTTGCAGATGTGAAGTTTCCTTGCGGAGATAGCCCATGCTATATCTTGCATTTGTTAGGAAAAACTGCTTAGAGCATGAAAAGTGCCCATTGCAGAAAGAGCGCAAATTCGAAAAACAAACACGTATTCATGTTCCCCCGGCTCACTGAACACCAAAAAACTATGAGTTTTGCAGATCTGAAGTTTCCTTGCGGAGATAGCCCATGCTGTATCTTGCATTTGTTAGGAAAAACTGCTTAGAGCATGAAAAGTGCCCATTGCAGAAAGAGCTCAAATTCGAAAAACAAACACATATTCCTGTTCCCCTGCCTCCCCGAAGACCAAAAAACCATGACTTTTGCAGATCTGAATTTTCCTTGCGGAGATAGCCCATGCTATATCTTGCATTTGTTAGGAAAAACTGCTTAGAGCATGAAAAGTAACCATTGCAGAAAGAGCTCAAATTCGAAAAACAAACACATATTCCTGTTCCCCTGCCTCCCCGAAGATCAAAAAACCATGACTTTTGCAGATGTGAAGTTTCCATGCGGAGATAGCCCATGCTATATCTTGCATTTGTTAGGAAAAACTGCTTAGAGCATGAAAAGTGCCCATTGCAGAAAGAGCTCAAATTCGAAAAACAAACACGTATTCATGTTCCCCCGGCTCACTGAACACCAAAAAACCATTTCTTTTGCAGATGTGAAGTTTCCTTGCGGAGATAGCCCATGCTATATCTTGAATTTGTTAGGAAAAACTGCTTAGAGCATGAAAAGTGCCCATTGCAGAAAGAGCTCAAATTCGAAAAACAAACACGTATTCATGTTCCCCCGGCTCACTGAACACCAAAAAACCATGACTTTTGCAGATCTGAAGTTTCCTTGCGGTGATAGCCCATGTTATATCTTGCATTTGTTAGGAAAAACTGCTAATAGCATGAAAAGTGCCCATTGCAGATAGAGCTCAAATTCGCAAAACAAACACATATTCCTGTTCCCCTGCCTCCCCGAAGACGAAAAAACCATGACTTTCGCAGATCTGAAGTTTCCTTGCGGAGATAGCCCATGTTATATCTTGCATTTGTTAGGAAAAACTGCTTAGAGCATGAAAAGTGCCCATTGCAGAAAGAGCGCAAATTCGAAAAACAAACACGTATTCATGTTCCCCCGGCTCACTGAACACCAAAAAACCATGAGTTTTGCAGATCTGAAGTTTCCTTGCGGAGATAGCCCATGCTATATCTTGCATTTGTTAGGAAAAACTGCTTATAGTATGAAAAGTGCCCATTGCAGAAAGAGCTCAAATTCAAAAAACAAACACATATTCATGTTCCCCTGCCTCCCCGAAGACCAAAAAACCATGACTTTTGCAGATGTGAAGTTTCCTTGCGGAGATAGCCCATGCTATATCTTGCATTTGTTAGGAAAAACTGCTTAGAGCATGAAAAGTGCCCATTGCAGAAAGAGCTCAAATTCAAAAAACAAACACATATTCATGTTCCCCTGCCTCCCCGAAGACCAAAAAACCATGATTTTTGCAGATCTGAAGTTTCCTTGCGGAGATAGCCCATGCTATATCTTGCATTTGTTAGGAAAAACTGCTTATAGTATGAAAAGTGCCCATTGCAGAAAGAGCTCAAATTCGAAAAACAAACACATATTCCTGTTCCCCTGCCTCCCCGAAGACCAAAAAACCATGACTTTTGCAGATCTGAATTTTCCTTGCGGAGATAGCCCATGCTATATCTTGCATTTGTTAGGAAAAACTGCTTATAGCATGAAAACTGCCCCTTGCAGAAAGAGCTCAAATTCGAAAAACAAACACATATTCCTGTTCCCCTGCCTCCCCGAAGACGACAAAACCATGACTTTTGCAGATGTGAAGTTTCCTTGCGGAGATAGCCCATGCTATATCTTGCATTTGTTAGGAAAAACTGCTTAGAGCATGAAAAGTGCCCATTGCAGAAAGAGCTCAAATTCGAAAAACAAACACATATTCCTGTTCCCCTGCCTCCCCGAAGACCAAAAAACCATGACTTTTGCAGATCTGAATTTTCCTTGCGGAGATAGCCCATGCTATATCTTGCATTTGTTAGGAAAAACTGCTTAGAGCATGAAAAGTGCCCATTGCAGAAAGAGCTCAAATTCGAAAAACAAACACATATTCCTGTTCCCCTGCCTCCCCGAAGATCAAAAAACCATGACTTTTGCAGATGTGAAGTTTCCATGCGGAGATAGCCCATGCTATATCTTGCATTTGTTAGGAAAAACTGCTTAGAGCATGAAAAGTGCCCATTGCAGAAAGATCTCAAATTCGAAAAACAAACACGTATTCATGTTCCCCCGGCTCACTGAACACCAAAAAACCATGACTTTTGCAGATCTGAAGTTTCCTTGCGGAGATAGCCCATGTTATATCTTGCATTTGTTAGGAAAAACTGCTTAGAGCATGAAAAGTGCCCATTGCAGAAAGAGCTCAAATTCGAAAAACAAACACGTATTCATGTTCCCCCGGCTCACTGAACACCAAAAAACCATTTCTTTTGCAGATGTGAAGTTTCCTTGCGGAGATAGCCCATGCTATATCTTGCATTTGTTAGGAAAAACTGCTTAGAGCATGAAAAGTGCCCATTGCAGAAAGAGCTCAAATTCGAAAAACAAACACGTATTCATGTTCCCCCGGCTCACTGAACACCAAAAAACCATGACTTTTGCAGATCTGAAGTTTCCTTGCGGTGATAGCCCATGTTATATCTTGCATTTGTTAGGAAAAACTGCTAATAGCATGAAAAGTGCCCATTGCAGATAGAGCTCAAATTCGCAAAACAAACACATATTCCTGTTCCCCTGCCTCCCCGAAGACGAAAAAACCATGACTTTCGCAGATCTGAAGTTTCCTTGCGGAGATAGCCCATGTTATATCTTGCATTTGTTAGGAAAAACTGCTTAGAGCATGAAAAGTGCCCATTGCAGAAAGAGCGCAAATTCGAAAAACAAACACGTATTCATGTTCCCCCGGCTCACTGAACACCAAAAAACCATGAGTTTTGCAGATCTGAAGTTTCCTTGCGGAGATAGCCCATGCTATATCTTGCATTTGTTAGGAAAAACTGCTTAGAGTATGAAAAGTGCCCATTGCAGAAAGAGCTCAAATTCAAAAAACAAACACATATTCATGTTCCCCTGCCTCCCCGAAGACCAAAAAACCATGACTTTTGCAGATGTGAAGTTTCCTTGCGGAGATAGCCCATGCTATATCTTGCAATTGTTAGGAAAAACTGCTTAGAGCATGAAAAGTGCCCATTGCAGAAAGAGCTCAAATTCAAAAAACAAACACATATTCATGTTCCCCTGCCTCCCCGAAGACCAAAAAACCATGATTTTTGCAGATCTGAAGTTTCCTTGCGGAGATAGCCCATGCTATATCTTGCATTTGTTAGGAAAAACTGCTTACAGCATGAAAAGTGCCCATTGCAGATAGAGCTCAAATTCGCAAAACAAACACATATTCCTGTTCCCCAGCCTCCCCGAAGACGAAAAAACCATGACTTTTGCAGATCTGAAGTTTCCTTGCGGAGATAGCTCATGCTATATCTTGCATTTGTTAGGAAAAACTGCTTATAGTATGAAAAGTGCCCATTGCAGAAAGAGCTCAAATTCGAAAAACAAACACATATTCCTGTTCCCCTGCCTCCCCGAAGACCAAAAAACCATGACTTTTGCAGATGTGAAGTTTCCTTGCGGAGATAGCCCATGCTATATCTTGCATTTGTTAGGAGAAACTGCTTAGAGCATGAAAAGTGCCGATTGCAGAAAGAGCTCAAATTCGAAAAACAAACACGTATTCATGTTCCCCCGGCTCACTGAACACCAAAAAACCATGACTTTTGCAGATCTGAAGTTTCCTTGCGGTGATAGCCCATGTTATATCTTGCATTTGTTAGGAAAAACTGCTTATAGTATGAAAAGTGCCCATTGCAGAAAGAGCTCAAATTCGAAAAACAAACACATATTCCTGTTCCCCTGCCTCCCCGAAGATCAAAAAACCATGACTTTTGCAGATGTGAAGTTTCCTTGCGGAGATAGCCCATGCTATATCATGCATTTGTTAGGAAAAACTGCTTAGAGCATGAAAAGTGCCCATTGCAGAAAGAGCTCAAATTCGAAAAACAAACACGTATTCATGTTCCCCCGGCTCCCTGAACACCAAAAAACCATGACTTTTGCAGATCTGAAGTTTCCTTGCGGAGATAGCCCATGCTATATCTTGCATTTGTTAGGAAAAACTGCTTAGAGTATGAAAAGTGCCCATTGCAGAAAGAGCGCAAATTCGAAAAACAAACACGTATTCATGTTCCCCCGGCTCACTGAACACCAAAAAACCATGAGTTTTGCAGATGTGAAGTTTCCTTGCGGAGATAGCCCATGCTATATCTTGCATTTGTTAGGAAAAACTGCTTAGAGCATGAAAAGTGCCCATTGCAGAAAGAGCTCAAATTCGAAAAACAAACACATATTCCTGTTCCCCTGCCTCCCCGAAGACGACAAAACCATGACTTTTGCAGATGTGAAGTTTCCTTGCGGAGATAGCCCATGCTATATCTTGCATTTGTTAGGAAAAACTGCTTAGAGCATGAAAAGTGCCCATTGCAGAAAGAGCTCAAATTCGAAAAACAAACACGTATTCCTGTTCCCCAGCCTCCCCGAAGACGAAAAAACCATGAGTTTTGCAGATCTGAAGTTTCCTTGCGGTGATAGCCCATGCTATATCTTGCATTTGTTAGGAAAAACTGCTTAGAGCATGAAAAGTGCCCATTGCAGAAAGAGCTCAAATTCGAAAAACAAACACGTATTCATGTTCCTCCGGCTCACTGAACACCAAAAAACCATGACTTTTGCAGATCTGAAGTTTCCTTGCGGAGATAGCCCATGCTATATCTTGCATTTGTTAGGAAAAACTGCTTATAGTATGAAAAGTGCCCATTGCAGAAAGAGCTCAAATTCGAAAAACAAACACATATTCCTGTTCCCCTGCCTCCCCGAAGACCAAAAAACCATGACTTTTGCAGATGTGAAGTTTCCTTGCGGAGATAGCCCATGCTATATCTTGCATTTGTTAGGAAAAACTGCTTAGAGCATGAAAAGTGCCCATTGCAGAAAGAGCTCAAATTCGAAAAACAAACACGTATTCATGTTCCCCCGGCTCACTGAACACCAAAAAACCATGACTTTTGCAGATCTGAAGTTTCCTTGCGGTGATAGCCCATGTTATATCTTGCATTTGTTAGGAAAAACTGCTTATAGTATGAAAAGTGCCCATTGCAGAAAGAGCTCAAATTCGAAAAACAAACACATATTCCTGTTCCCCTGCCTCCCCGAAGATCAAAAAACCATGACTTTTGCAGATGTGAAGTTTCCTTGCGGAGATAGCCCATGCTATATCATGCATTTGTTAGGAAAAACTGCTTAGAGCATGAAAAGTGCCCATTGCAGAAAGAGCTCAAATTCAAAAAACAAACACATATTCATGTTCCCCTGCCTCCCCGAAGACCAAAAAACCATGATTTTTGCAGATCTGAAGTTTCCTTGCGGAGATAGCCCATGCTATATCTTGCATTTGTTAGGAAAAACTGCTTACAGCATGAAAAGTGCCCATTGCAGATAGAGCTCAAATTCGCAAAACAAACACATATTCCTGTTCCACAGCCTCCCCGAAGACGAAAAAACCATGACTTTTGCAGATCTGAAGTTTCCTTGCGGAGATAGCTCATGCTATATCTTGCATTTGTTAGGAAAAACTGCTTATAGTATGAAAAGTGCCCATTGCAGAAAGAGCTCAAATTCGAAAAACAAACACATATTCCTGTTCCCCTGCCTCCCCGAAGACCAAAAAACCATGACTTTTGCAGATGTGAAGTTTCCTTGCGGAGATAGCCCATGCTATATCTTGCATTTGTTAGGAAAAACTGCTTAGAGCATGAAAAGTGCCGATTGCAGAAAGAGCTCAAATTCGAAAAACAAACACGTATTCATGTTCCCCCGGCTCACTGAACACCAAAAAACCATGACTTTTGCAGATCTGAAGTTTCCTTGCGGTGATAGCCCATGTTATATCTTGCATTTGTTAGGAAAAACTGCTTATAGTATGAAAAGTGCCCATTGCAGAAAGAGCTCAAATTCGAAAAACAAACACATATTCCTGTTCCCCTGCCTCCCCGAAGATCAAAAAACCATGACTTTTGCAGATGTGAAGTTTCCTTGCGGAGATAGCCCATGCTATATCATGCATTTGTTAGGAAAAACTGCTTAGAGCATGAAAAGTGCCCATTGCAGAAAGAGCTCAAATTCGAAAAACAAACACATATTCATGTTCCCCCGGCTCACTGAACACCAAAAAACCATGAGTTTTGCAGATGTGAAGTTTCCTTGCGGAGATAGCCCATGCTATATCTTGCATTTGTTAGGAAAAACTGCTTAGAGCATGAAAAGTGCCCATTGCAGAAAGAGCTCAAATTCGAAAAACAAACACATATTCATGTTCCCCTGCCTCCCCGAAGACCAAAAAACCATGATTTTTGCAGATCTGAAGTTTCCTTGCGGAGATAGCCCATGCTATATCTTGCATTTGTTAGGAAAAACTGCTTACAACATGAAAAGTGCCCATTGCAGATAGAGCTCAAATTCGCAAAACAAACACATATTCCTGTTCCCCAGCCTCCCCGAAGACGAAAAAACCATGACTTTTGCAGATCTGAAGTTTCCTTGCGGAGATAGCTCATGCTATATCTTGCATTTGTTAGGAAAAACTGCTTATAGTATGAAAAGTGCCGATTGCAGAAAGAGCTCAAATTCGAAAAACAAACACGTATTCATGTTCCCCCGGCTCACTGAACACCAAAAAACCATGACTTTTGCAGATCTGAAGTTTCCTTGCGGTGATAGCCCATGTTATATCTTGCATTTGTTAGGAAAAACTGCTTATAGTATGAAAAGTGCCCATTGCAGAAAGAGCTCAAATTCGAAAAACAAACACATATTCCTGTTCCCCTGCCTCCCCGAAGATCAAAAAACCATGACTTTTGCAGATGTGAAGTTTCCTTGCGGAGATAGCCCATGCTATATCATGCATTTGTTAGGAAAAACTGCTTAGAGCATGAAAAGTGCCCATTGCAGAAAGAGCTCAAATTCGAAAAACAAACACGTATTCATGTTCCCCCGGCTCCCTGAACACCAAAAAACCATGACTTTTGCAGATCTGAAGTTTCCTTGCGGAGATAGCCCATGCTATATCTTGCATTTGTTAGGAAAAACTGCTTAGAGTATGAAAAGTGCCCATTGCAGAAAGAGCGCAAATTCGAAAAACAAACACGTATTCATGTTCCCCCGGCTCACTGAACACCAAAAAACCATGAGTTTTGCAGATGTGAAGTTTCCTTGCGGAGATAGCCCATGTTATATCTTGCATTTGTTAGGAAAAACTGCTTAGAGCATGAAAAGTGCCCATTGCAGAAAGAGCTCAAATTCGAAAAACAAACACGTATTCATGTTCCCCCGGCTCACTGAACACCAAAAAACCATGAGTTTTGCAGATCTGAAATTTCCTTGCGGAGATAGCCCATGCTATATCTTGCATTTGTTAGGAAAAACTGCTTATAGTATGAAAAGTGCCCATTGCAGAAAGAGCTCAAATTAAAAAAACAAACACATATTCATGTTCCCCTGCCTCCCCGAAGACCAAAAAACCATGACTTTTGCAGATGTGAAGTTTCCTTGCGGAGATAGCCCATGCTATATCTTGCATTTGTTAGGAAAAACTGCTTAGAGCATGAAAAGTGCCCATTGCAGATAGAGCTCAAATTCGCAAAACAAACACATATTCCTGTTCCCCAGCCTCCCCGAAGACGGAAAAACCATGACTTTTGCAGATCTGAAGTTTCCTTGCGGAGATAGCCCATGCTATATCTTGCATT
This sequence comes from Vipera berus, assembly GCF_964194415.1. Classification (NCBI taxonomy): domain Eukaryota; kingdom Metazoa; phylum Chordata; class Lepidosauria; order Squamata; family Viperidae; genus Vipera; species Vipera berus. Next base: position 92,340,561 of record NC_138207.1, on the reverse strand, counting down.
TGTTAGGAAAAACTGCTTAGAGCATGAAAAGTGCCCATTGCAGAAAGAGCTCAAATTCGAAAAACAAACACGTATTCATGTTCCCCCGGCTCACTGAACACCAAAAAACCATGACTTTTGCAGATCTGAAGTTTCTTTGCGGAGATAGCCCATGCTATATCTTGCATTTGTTAGGAAAAACTGCTTATAGTATGAAAAGTGCCCATTGCACAAAGAGCTCAAATTCAAAAAACAAACACATATTCATGTTCCCCTGCCTCCCCGAAGACCAAAAAACCATGACTATTGCAGATCTGAAGTTTCCTTGCGGAGATAGCCCATGCTATATCTTGCATTTGTTAGGAAAAACTGCTTAGAGCATGAAAAGTGCCCATTGCAGAAAGAGCTCAAATTCGAAAAACAAACACGTATTCATGTTCCCCCTGCTCACTGAACACCAAAAAACCATGAGTTTTGCAGATCGGATGTCTCCTTGCGGAGATAGCCCATGTTATATCTTGCATTTGTTAGGAAAAACTGCTTATAGCATGAAAAGTGCCCATTGCAGATAGAGCTCAAATTCGCAAAACAAACACATATTCCTGTTCCCCAGCCTCCCCGAAGACGAAAAAACCATGACTTTTGCAGATCTGAAGTTTCCTTGCGGAGATAGCCCATGCTATATCTTGCATTTGTTAGGAGAAACTGCTTAGAGCATGAAAAGTGCCGATTGCAGAAAGAGCTCAAATTCGAAAAACAAACACGTATTCATGTTCCCCCGGCTCACTGAACACCAAAAAACCATGACTTTTGCAGATCTGAAGTTTCCTTGCGGTGATAGCCCATGTTATATCTTGCATTTGTTAGGAAAAACTGCTTATAGTATGAAAAGTGCCCATTGCAGAAAGAGCTCAAATTCGAAAAACAAACACGTATTCATGTTCCCCCGGCTCCCTGAACACCAAAAAACCATGACTTTTGCAGATCTGAAGTTTCCTTGCGGAGATAGCCCATGCTATATCTTGCATTTGTTAGGAAAAACTGCTTAGAGTATGAAAAGTGCCCATTGCAGAAAGAGCGCAAATTCGAAAAACAAACACGTATTCATGTTCCCCCGGCTCACTGAACACCAAAAAACCATGAGTTTTGCAGATGTGAAGTTTCCTTGCGGAGATAGCCCATGCTATATCTTGCATTTGTTAGGAAAAACTGCTTAGAGCATGAAAAGTGCCCATTGCAGAAAGAGCTCAAATTCGAAAAACAAACACATATTCCTGTTCCCCTGCCTCCCCGAAGACGACAAAACCATGACTTTTGCAGATGTGAAGTTTCCTTGCGGAGATAGCCCATGCTATATCTTGCATTTGTTAGGAAAAACTGCTTAGAGCATGAAAAGTGCCCATTGCAGAAAGAGCTCAAATTCGAAAAACAAACACGTATTCCTGTTCCCCAGCCTCCCCGAAGACGAAAAAACCATGAGTTTTGCAGATCTGAAGTTTCCTTGCGGTGATAGCCCATGCTATATCTTGCATTTGTTAGGAAAAACTGCTTAGAGCATGAAAAGTGCCCATTGCAGAAAGAGCTCAAATTCGAAAAACAAACACGTATTCCTGTTCCTCCGGCTCACTGAACACCAAAAAACCATGACTTTTGCAGATCTGAAGTTTCCTTGCGGAGATAGCCCATGCTATATCTTGCATTTGTTAGGAAAAACTGCTTATAGTATGAAAAGTGCCCATTGCAGAAAGAGCTCAAATTCGAAAAACAAACACATATTCCTGTTCCCCTGCCTCCCCGAAGACCAAAAAACCATGACTTTTGCAGATGTGAAGTTTCCTTGCGGAGATAGCCCATGCTATATCTTGCATTTGTTAGGAAAAACTGCTTAGAGCATGAAAAGTGCCCATTGCAGAAAGAGCTCAAATTCGAAAAACAAACACGTATTCATGTTCCCCCGGCTCACTGAACACCAAAAAACCATGACTTTTGCAGATCTGAAGTTTCCTTGCGGTGATAGCCCATGCTATATCTTGCATTTGTTAGGAAAAACTGCTTAGAGCATGAAAAGTGCCCATTGCAGAAAGAGCGCAAATTCGAAAAACAAACACATATTCCTGTTCCCCTGCCTCCCCGAAGATCAAAAAACCATGACTTTTGCAGATGTGAAGTTTCCTTGCGGAGATAGCCCATGCTATATCATGCATTTGTTAGGAAAAACTGCTTAGAGCATGAAAAGTGCCCATTGCAGAAAGAGCTCAAATTCAAAAAACAAACACATATTCATGTTCCCCTGCCTCCCCGAAGACCAAAAAACCATGATTTTTGCAGATCTGAAGTTTCCTTGCGGAGATAGCCCATGCTATATCTTGCATTTGTTAGGAAAAACTGCTTACAGCATGAAAAGTGCCCATTGCAGATAGAGCTCAAATTCGCAAAACAAACACATATTCCTGTTCCACAGCCTCCCCGAAGACGAAAAAACCATGACTTTTGCAGATCTGAAGTTTCCTTGCGGAGATAGCTCATGCTATATCTTGCATTTGTTAGGAAAAACTGCTTATAGTATGAAAAGTGCCCATTGCAGAAAGAGCTCAAATTCGAAAAACAAACACATATTCCTGTTCCCCTGCCTCCCCGAAGACCAAAAAACCATGACTTTTGCAGATGTGAAGTTTCCTTGCGGAGATAGCCCATGCTATATCTTGCATTTGTTAGGAAAAACTGCTTAGAGCATGAAAAGTGCCGATTGCAGAAAGAGCTCAAATTCGAAAAACAAACACGTATTCATGTTCCCCCGGCTCACTGAACACCAAAAAACCATGACTTTTGCAGATCTGAAGTTTCCTTGCGGTGATAGCCCATGTTATATCTTGCATTTGTTAGGAAAAACTGCTTATAGTATGAAAAGTGCCCATTGCAGAAAGAGCTCAAATTCAAAAAACAAACACATATTCCTGTTCCCCTGCCTCCCCGAAGATCAAAAAACCATGACTTTTGCAGATGTGAAGTTTCCTTGCGGAGATAGCCCATGCTATATCATGCATTTGTTAGGAAAAACTGCTTAGAGCATGAAAAGTGCCCATTGCAGAAAGAGCTCAAATTCGCAAAACAAACACATATTCATGTTCCCCCGGCTCACTGAACACCAAAAAACCATGAGTTTTGCAGATGTGAAGTTTCCTTGCGGAGATAGCCCATGCTATATCTTGCATTTGTTAGGAAAAACTGCTTAGAGCATGAAAAGTGCCCATTGCAGAAAGAGCTCAAATTCGAAAAACAAACACATATTCATGTTCCCCCGGCTCACTGAACACCAAAAAACCATGACTTTTGCAGATCTGAAGTTTCCTTGCGGAGATAGCCCATGTTATATCTTGCATTTGTTAGGAAAAACTGCTTATAGTATGAAAAGTGCCCATTGCAGAAAGAGCTCAAATTCGAAAAACAAACACATATTCCTGTTCCCCTGCCTCCCCGAAGATCAAAAAACCATGACTTTTGCAGATGTGAAGTTTCCTTGCGGAGATAGCCCATGCTATATCTTGCATTTGTTAGGAAAAACTACTTAGAGCATGAAAAGTGCCCATTGCAGAAAGAGCTCAAATTCGAAAAACAAACACGTATTCATGTTCCCCCGGCTCACTGAACACCAAAAAACCATGACTTTTGCAGATGTGAAGTTTCTTTGCGGAGATAGCCCATGCTATATCTTGCATTTGTTAGGAAAAACTGCTTATAGTATGAAAAGTGCCCATTGCACAAAGAGCTCAAATTCAAAAAACAAACACATATTCATGTTCCCCTGCCTCCCCGAAGACCAAAAAACCATGACTATTGCAGATCTGAAGTTTCCTTGCGGAGATAGCCCATGCTATATCTTGCATTTGTTAGGAAAAACTGCTTAGAGCATGAAAAGTGCCCATTGCAGAAAGAGCTCAAATTCGAAAAACAAACACGTATTCATATTCCCCCTGCTCACTGAACACCAAAAAACCATGAGTTTTGCAGATCGGATGTCTCCTTGCGGAGATAGCCCATGTTATATCTTGCATTTGTTAGGAAAAACTGCTTATAGCATGAAAAGTGCCCATTGCAGATAGAGCTCAAATTCGCAAAACAAACACATATTCCTGTTCCCCAGCCTCCCCGAAGACGAAAAAACCATGACTTTTGCAGATCTGAAGTTTCCTTGCGGAGATAGCCCATGCTATATCTTGCATTTGTTAGGAAAAACTGCTTAGAGCATGAAAAGTGCCCATTGCAGAAAGAGCTCAAATTCGAAAAACAAACACGTATTCATGTTCCCCCGGCTCACTGAACACCAAAAAACCATGACTTTTGCAGATCTGAAGTTTCCTTGCGGAGATAGCCCATGTTATATCTTGCATTTGTTAAGAAAAACTGCTTATAGTATGAAAAGTGCCCATTGCAGAAAGAGCTCAAATTCGAAAAACAAACACATATTCCTGTTCCCCTGCCTCCCCGAAGATCAAAAAACCATGACTTTTGCAGATGTGAAGTTTCCTTGCGGAGATAGCCCATGCTATATCTTGCATTTGTTAGGAAAAACTACTTAGAGCATGAAAAGTGCCCATTGCAGAAAGAGCTCAAATTCGAAAAACAAACACATATTCCTGTTCCCCTGCCTCCCCGAAGACCAAAAAACCATGACTTTTGCAGATCTGAATTTTCCTTGCGGAGATAGCCCATGCTATATCTTGCATTTGTTAGGAAAAACTGCTTATAGCATGAAAACTGCCCATTGCAGAAAGAGCTCAAATTCGAAAAACAAACACATATTCCTGTTCCCCTGCCTCCCCGAAGACCAAAAAACCATGACTTTTGCAGATGTGAAGTTTCCTTGCGGAGATAGCCCATGCTATATCTTGCATTTGTTAGGAAAAACTGCTTAGAGCATGAAAAGTGCCCATTGCAGAAAGAGCTCAAATTCGAAAAACAAACACGTATTCCTGTTCCCCAGCCTCCCCGAAGACGAAAAAACCATGAGTTTTGCAGATCTGAAGTTTCCTTGCGGAGATAGCCCATGCTATATCTTGCATTTGTTAGGAAAAACTGCTTAGAGCATGAAAAGTGCCCATTGCAGAAAGAGCTCAAATTCGAAAAACAAACACGTATTCATGTTCCTCCGGCTCACTGAACACCAAAAAACCATGACTTTTGCAGATCTGAAGTTTCCTTGCGGTGATAGCCCATGCTATATCTTGCATTTGTTAGGAAAAACTGCTTATAGTATGAAAAGTGCCCATTGCAGAAAGAGCTCAAATTCGAAAAACAAACACATATTCCTGTTCCCCTGCCTCCCCGAAGACCAAAAAACCATGACCTTTGCAGATGTGAAGTTTCCTTGCGGAGATAGCCCATGCTATATCTTGCATTTGTTAGGAAAAACTGCTTAGAGCATGAAAAGTGCCCATTGCAGAAAGAGCTCAAATTCGAAAAACAAACACGTATTCCTGTTCCCCAGCCTCCCCGAAGACGAAAAAACCATGACTTTTGCAGATCTGAAGTTTCCTTGCGGAGATAGCCCATGCTATATCTTGCATTTGTTAGGAAAAACTGCTTATAGTATGAAAAGTGCCCATTGCAGAAATAGCTCAAATTCGAAAAACAAACACATATTCCTGTTCCCCTGCCTCCCCGAAGACCAAAAAACCATGACTTTTGCAGATCTGAAGTTTCCTTGCGGAGATAGCCCATGCTATATCTTGCATTTGTTAGGAAAAACTGCTTAGAGCATGAAAAGTGCCCATTTCAGAAAGAGCTCAAATTCGAAAAACAAACACGTATTCATGATCCCCCGGCTCACTGAACACCAAAAAACCATGAGTTTTGCAGATCTGAAGTTTCCTTGCGGAGATAGCCCATGCTATATCTTGCATTTGTTAGGAAAAACTGCTTAGAGCATGAAAAGTGCCCATTGCAGAAAGAGCGCAAATTTGAAAAACAAACACGTATTCATGTTCCCCCGGCTCACTGAACACCAAAAAACCATGAGTTTTGCAGATGTGAAGTTTCCTTGCGGAGATAGCCCATGCTATATCTTGCATTTGTTAGGAAAAACTGCTTAGAGCATGAAAAGTGCCCATTGCAGAAAGAGCTCAAATTCGAAAAACAAACACGTATTCATGTTCCCCCGGCTCACTGAACACCAAAAAACCATGACTTTTGCAGATCTGAAGTTTCCTTGCGGAGATAGCCCATGTTATATCTTGCATTTGTTAGGAAAAACTGCTAATAGCATGAAAAGTGCCCATTGCAGATAGAGCTCAAATTCGCAAAACAAACACATATTCCTGTTCCCCTGCCTCCCCGAAGACGAAAAAACCATGACTTTCGCAGATCTGAAGTTTCCTTGCGGAGATAGCCCATGTTATATCTTGCATTTGTTAGGAAAAACTGCTTAGAGCATGAAAACTGCCCATTGCAGAAAGAGCTCAAATTCGAAAAACAAACACGTATTCATGTTCCCCCGGCTCACTGAACACCAAAAAACCATGAGTTTTGCAGATCTGAAGTTTCCTTGCGGAGATAGCCCATGCTATATCTTGCATTTGTTAGGAAAAACTGCTTATAGTATGAAAAGTGCCCATTGCAGAAAGAGCTCAAATTCAAAAAACAAACACATATTCATGTTCCCCTGCCTCCCCGAAGACCAAAAAACCATGACTTTTGCAGATGTGAAGTTTCCTTGCGGAGATAGCCCATGCTATATCTTGCATTTGTTAGGAAAAACTGCTTAGAGCATGAAAAGTGCCCATTGCAGAAAGAGCGCAAATTTGAAAAACAAACACGTATTCATGTTCCCCCGGCTCACTGAACACCAAAAAACCATGACTTTTGCAGATCTGAAGTTTCCTTGCGGAGATAGCCCATGCTATATCTTGCATTTGTTAGGAAAAACTGCTTAGAGCATGAAAAGTGCCCATTGCAGAAAGAGCTCAAATTCGAAAAACAAACACGTATTCATGTTCCCCCGGCTCACTGAACACCAAAAAACCATGACTTTTGCAGATCTGAAGTTTCCTTGCGGAGATAGCCCATGTTATATCTTGCATTTGTTAGGAAAAACTGCTTATAGTATGAAAAGTGCCCATTGCAGAAAGAGCTCAAATTCGAAAAACAAACACATATTCCTGTTCCCCTGCCTCCCCGAAGATCAAAAAACCATGACTTTTGCAGATGTGAAGTTTCCTTGCGGAGATAGCCCATGCTATATCTTGCATTTGTTAGGAAAAACTACTTAGAGCATGAAAAGTGCCCATTGCAGAAAGAGCTCAAATTCGAAAAACAAACACGTATTCATGTTCCCCCGGCTCACTGAACACCAAAAAACCATGACTTTTGCAGATGTGAAGTTTCTTTGCGGAGATAGCCCATGCTATATCTTGCATTTGTTAGGAAAAACTGCTTATAGTATGAAAAGTGCCCATTGCACAAAGAGCTCAAATTCAAAAAACAAACACATATTCATGTTCCCCTGCCTCCCCGAAGACCAAAAAACCATGACTATTGCAGATCTGAAGTTTCCTTGCGGAGATAGCCCATGCTATATCTTGCATTTGTTAGGAAAAACTGCTTAGAGCATGAAAAGTGCCCATTGCAGAAAGAGCTCAAATTCGAAAAACAAACACGTATTCATGTTCCCCCTGCTCACTGAACACCAAAAAACCATGAGTTTTGCAGATCGGATGTCTCCTTGCGGAGATAGCCCATGTTATATCTTGCATTTGTTAGGAAAAACTGCTTATAGCATGAAAAGTGCCCATTGCAGATAGAGCTCAAATTCGCAAAACAAACACATATTCCTGTTCCCCAGCCTCCCCGAAGACGAAAAAACCATGACTTTTGCAGATCTGAAGTTTCCTTGCGGAGATAGCCCATGCTATATCTTGCATTTGTTAGGAAAAACTGCTTAGAGCATGAAAAGTGCCCATTGCAGAAAGAGCTCAAATTCGAAAAACAAACATGTATTCATGTTCCCCCGGCTCACTGAACACCAAAAAACCATGACTTTTGCAGATCTGAAGTTTCCTTGCGGAGATAGCCCATGTTATATCTTGCATTTGTTAGGAAAAACTGCTTATAGTATGAAAAGTGCCCATTGCAGAAAGAGCTCAAATTCGAAAAACAAACACATATTCCTGTTCCCCTGCCTCCCCGAAGATCAAAAAACCATGACTTTTGCAGATGTGAAGTTTCCTTGCGGAGATAGCCCATGCTATATCTTGCATTTGTTAGGAAAAACTACTTAGAGCATGAAAAGTGCCCATTGCAGAAAGAGCTCAAATTCGAAAAACAAACACGTATTCATGTTCCCCCGGCTCACTGAACACCAAAAAACCATGACTTTTGCAGATGTGAAGTTTCCTTGCGGAGATAGCCCATGCTATATCTTGCATTTGTTAGGAAAAACTGCTTATAGTATGAAAAGTGCCCATTGCACAAAGAGCTCAAATTCAAAAAACAAACACATATTCATGTTCCCCTGCCTCCCCGAAGACCAAAAAACCATGACTATTGCAGATCTGAAGTTTCCTTGCGGAGATAGCCCATGCTATATCTTGCATTTGTTAGGAAAAACTGCTTAGAGCATGAAAAGTGCCCATTGCAGAAAGAGCTCAAATTCGAAAAACAAACACGTATTCATGTTCCCCCGGCTCACTGAACACCAAAAAACCATGAGTTTTGCAGATCGGATGTCTCCTTGCGGAGATAGCCCATGTTATATCTTGCATTTGTTAGGAAAAACTGCTTATAGCATGAAAAGTGCCCATTGCAGATAGAGCTCAAATTCGCAAAACAAACACATATTCCTGTTCCCCTGCCTCCCCGAAGACCAAAAAACCATGACTTTTGCAGATCTGAATTTTCCTTGAGGAGATAGCCCATGCTATATCTTGCATTTGTTAGGAAAAACTGCTTATAGTATGAAAACTGCCCATTGCAGAAAGAGCTCAAATTCGAAAAACAAACACATATTCCTGTTCCCCTGCCTCCCCGAAGACCAAAAAACCATGACTTTTGCAGATGTGAAGTTTCCTTGCGGAGATAGCCCATGCTATATCTTGCATTTGTTAGGAAAAACTGCTTATAGTATGAAAAGTGCCCATTGCACAGAGCTCAAATTCAAAAAACAAACACATATTCATGTTCCCCTGCCTCCCCGAAGACCAAAAAACCATGACTATTGCAGATCTGAAGTTTCCTTGCGGAGATAGCCCATGCTATATCTTGCATTTGTTAGGAAAAACTGCTTAGAGCATGAAAAGTGCCCATTGCAGAAAGAGCTCAAATTCGAAAAACAAACACGTATTCATGTTCCCCCGGCTCACTGAACACCAAAAAACCATGAGTTTTGCAGATCGGATGTCTCCTTGCGGAGATAGCCCATGTTGTATCTTGCATTTGTTAGGAAAAACTGCTTATAGCATGAAAACTGCCCATTGCAGATAGAGCTCAAATTCGCAAAACAAACACATATTCCTGTTCCCCTGCCTCCCCGAAGACAAAAAAACCATGACTTTTGCAGATGTGAAGTTTCCTTGCGGAGATAGCCCATGCTATATCTTGCATTTGTTAGGAAAAACTGCTTAGAGCATGAAAAGTGCCCATTGCAGAAAGAGCTCAAATTCGAAAAACAAACACGTATTCATGTTCCCCCGGCTTACTGAACACCAAAAAACCATGAGTTTTGCAGATCTGAAGTTTCCTTGCGGAGATAGCCCATGCTATATCTTGCATTTGTTAGGAAAAACTGCTTAGAGCATGAAAAGTGCCCATTGCAGAAAGAGCTCAAATTCGAAAAACAAACACATATTCCTGTTCCCCTGCCTCCCCGAAGATCAAAAAACCATGACTTTTGCAGATGTGAAGTTTCCATGCGGAGATAGCCCATGCTATATCTTGCATTTGTTAGGAAAAACTGCTTAGAGCATGAAAAGTGCCCATTGCAGAAAGAGCTCAAATTCGAAAAACAAACACGTATTCATGTTCCCCCGGCTCACTGAACACCAAAAAACCATGACTTTTGCAGATCTGAAGTTTCCTTGCGGTGATAGCCCATGTTATATCTTGCATTTGTTAGAAAAAACTGCTAATAGCATGAAAAGTGCCCATTGCAGATAGAGCTCAAATTCGCAAAACAAACACATATTCCTGTTCCCCTGCCTCCCCGAAGACGAAAAAACCATGACTTTCGCAGATCTGAAGTTTCCTTGCGGAGATAGCCCATGTTATATCTTGCATTTGTTAGGAAAAACTGCTTAGAGCATGAAAAGTGCCCATTGCAGAAAGAGCGCAAATTCGAAAAACAAACACGTATTCATGTTCCCCCGGCTCACTGAACACCAAAAAACCATGAGTTTTGCAGATCTGAAGTTTCCTTGCGGAGATAGCCCATGCTATATCTTGCATTTGTTAGGAAAAACTGCTTATAGTATGAAAAGTGCCCATTGCAGAAAGAGCTCAAATTCAAAAAACAAACACATATTCATGTTCCCCTGCCTCCCCGAAGACCAAAAAACCATGACTTTTGCAGATGTGAAGTTTCCTTGCGGAGATAGCCCATGCTATATCTTGCATTTGTTAGGAAAAACTGCTTAGAGCATGAAAAGTGCCCATTGCAGATAGAGCTCAAATTCGCAAAACAAACACATATTCCTGTTCCCCAGCCTCCCCGAAGACGAAAAAACCATGACTTTTGCAGATCTGAAGTTTCCTTGCGGAGATAGCCCATGCTATATCTTGCATTTGTTAGGAAAAACTGCTTAGAGCATGAAAAGTGCCCATTGCAGAAAGAGCTCAAATTCGAAAAACAAACACGTATTCATGTTCCCCCGGCTCACTGAACACCAAAAAACCATGACTTTTGCAGATCTGAAGTTTCCTTGCGGAGATAGCCCATGTTATATCTTGCATTTGTTAGGAAAAACTGCTTATAGTATGAAAAGTGCCCATTGCAGAAAGAGCTCAAATTCGAAAAACAAACACATATTCCTGTTCCCCTGCCTCCCCGAAGATCAAAAAACCATGACTTTTGCAGATGTGAAGTTTCCTTGCGGAGATAGCCCATGCTATATCTTGCATTTGTTAGGAAAAACTACTTAGAGCATGAAAAGTGCCCATTGCAGAAAGAGCTCAAATTCGAAAAACAAACACGTATTCATGTTCCCCCGGCTCACTGAACACCAAAAAACCATGACTTTTGCAGATGTGAAGTTTCTTTGCGGAGATAGCCCATGCTATATCTTGCATTTGTTAGGAAAAACTGCTTATAGTATGAAAAGTGCCCATTGCACAAAGAGCTCAAATTCAAAAAACAAACACATATTCATGTTCCCCTGCCTCCCCGAAGACCAAAAAACCATGACTATTGCAGATCTGAAGTTTCCTTGCGGAGATAGCCCATGCTATATCTTGCATTTGTTAGTAAAAACTGCTTAGAGCATGAAAAGTGCCCATTGCAGAAAGAGCTCAAATTCGAAAAACAAACACGTATTCATGTTCCCCCTGCTCACTGAACACCAAAAAACCATGAGTTTTGCAGATCGGATGTCTCCTTGCGGAGATAGCCCATGTTATATCTTGCATTTGTTAGGAAAAACTGCTTATAGCATGAAAAGTGCCCATTGCAGATAGAGCTCAAATTCGCAAAACAAACACATATTCCTGTTCCCCAGCCTCCCCGAAGACGAAAAAACCATGACTTTTGCAGATCTGAAGTTTCCTTGCGGAGATAGCCCATGCTATATCTTGCATTTGTTAGGAAAAACTGCTTAGAGCATGAAAAGTGCCCATTGCAGAAAGAGCTCAAATTCGAAAAACAAACACGTATTCATGTTCCCCCGGCTCACTGAACACCAAAAAACCATGACTTTTGCAGATCTGAAGTTTCCTTGCGGAGATAGCCCATGTTATATCTTGCATTTGTTAGGAAAAACTGCTTATAGTATGAAAAGTGCCCATTGCAGAAAGAGCTCAAATTCGAAAAACAAACACATATTCCTGTTCCCCTGCCTCCCCGAAGATCAAAAAACCATGACTTTTGCAGATGTGAAGTTTCCTTGCGGAGATAGCCCATGCTATATCTTGCATTTGTTAGGAAAAACTACTTAGAGCATGAAAAGTGCCCATTGCAGAAAGAGCTCAAATTCGAAAAACAAACACATATTCCTGTTCCCCTGCCTCCCCGAAGACCAAAAAACCATGACTTTTGCAGATCTGAATTTTCCTTGCGGAGATAGCCCATGCTATATCTTGCATTTGTTAGGAAAAACTGCTTATAGCATGAAAACTGCCCATTGCAGAAAGAGCTCAAATTCGAAAAACAAACACATATTCCTGTTCCCCTGCCTCCCCGAAGACCAAAAAACCATGACTTTTGCAGATGTGAAGTTTCCTTGCGGAGATAGCCCATGCTATATCTTGCATTTGTTAGGAAAAACTGCTTAGAGCATGAAAAGTGCCCATTGCAGAAAGAGCTCAAATTCGAAAAACAAACACGTATTCCTGTTCCCCAGCCTCCCCGAAGACGAAAAAACCATGACTTTTGCAGATCTGAAGTTTCCTTGCGGAGATAGCCCATGCTATATCTTGCATTTGTTAGGAAAAACTGCTTATAGTATGAAAAGTGCCCATTGCAGAAATAGGTCAAATTCGAAAAACAAACACATATTCCTGTTCCCCTGCCTCCCCGAAGATCAAAAAACCATGACTTTTGCAGATGTGAAGTTTCCATGCGGAGATAGCCCATGCTATATCTTGCATTTGTTAGGAAAAACTGCTTAGAGCATGAAAAGTGCCCATTGCAGAAAGAGCTCAAATTCGAAAAACAAACACGTATTCATGTTCCCCCGGCTCACTGAACACCAAAAAACCATTTCTTTTGCAGATGTGAAGTTTCCTTGCGGAGATAGCCCATGCTATATCTTGCATTTGTTAGGAAAAACTGCTTAGAGCATGAAAAGTGCCCATTGCAGAAAGAGCGCAAATTCGAAAAACAAACACGTATTCATGTTCCCCCGGCTCACTGAACACCAAAAAACCATGAGTTTTGCAGATGTGAAGTTTCCTTGCGGAGATAGCCCATGCTATATCTTGCATTTGTTAGGAAAAACTGCTTAGAGCATGAAAAGTGCCCATTGCAGAAAGAGCTCAAATTCGAAAAACAAACACGTATTCATGTTCCCCCGGCTCACTGAACACCAAAAAACCATGACTTTTGCAGATCTGAAGTTTCCTTGCGGAGATAGCCCATGTTATATCTTGCATTTGTTAGGAAAAACTGCTAATAGCATGAAAAGTGCCCATTGCAGATAGAGCTCAAATTCGCAAAACAAACACATATTCCTGTTCCCCTGCCTCCCCGAAGACGAAAAAACCATGACTTTCGCAGATCTGAAGTTTCCTTGCGGAGATAGCCCATGCTATATCTTGCATTTGTTAGGAAAAACTGCTAATAGCATGAAAAGTGCCCATTGCAGATAGAGCTCAAATTCGCAAAACAAACACATATTCCTGTTCCCCTGCCTCCCCGAAGACGAAAAAACCATGACTTTCGCAGATCTGAAGTTTCCTTGCGGAGATAGCCCATGTTATATCTTGCATTTGTTAGGAAAAACTGCTAATAGCATGAAAAGTGCCCATTGCAGATAGAGCTCAAATTCGCAAAACAAACACATATTCCTGTTCCCCTGCCTCCCCGAAGACGAAAAAACCATGACTTTCGCAGATCTGAAGTTTCCTTGCGGAGATAGCCCATGTTATATCTTGCATTTGTTAGGAAAAACTGCTTAGAGCATGAAAAGTGCCCATTGCAGAAAGAGCTCAAATTCGAAAAACAAACACGTATTCATGTTCCCCCGGCTCACTGAACACCAAAAAACCATGAGTTTTGCAGATCTGAAGTTTCCTTGCGGAGATAGCCCATGCTATATCTTGCATTTGTTAGGAAAAACTGCTTATAGTATGAAAAGTGCCCATTGCAGAAAGAGCTCAAATTCAAAAAACAAACACATATTCATGTTCCCCTGCCTCCCCGAAGACCAAAAAACCATGACTTTTGCAGATGTGAAGTTTCCTTGCGGAGATAGCCCATGCTATATCTTGCATTTGTTAGGAAAAACTGCTTAGAGCATGAAAAGTGCCCATTGCAGATAGAGCTCAAATTCGCAAAACAAACACATATTCCTGTTCCCCAGCCTCCCCGAAGACGAAAAAACCATGACTTTTGCAGATCTGAAGTTTCCTTGCGGAGATAGCCCATGCTATATCTTGCATTTGTTAGGAAAAACTGCTTAGAGCATGAAAAGTGCCCATTGCAGAAAGAGCTCAAATTCGAAAAACAAACACGTATTCATGTTCCCCCGGCTCACTGAACACCAAAAAACCATGACTTTTGCAGATCTGAAGTTTCCATGCGGAGATAGCCCATGTTATATCTTGCATTTATTAGGAAAAACTGCTTATAGTATGAAAAGTGCCCATTGCAGAAAGAGCTCAAATTCGAAAAACAAACACATATTCCTGTTCCCCTGCCTCCCCGAAGATCAAAAAACCATGACTTTTGCAGATGTGAAGTTTCCTTGCAGAGATAGCCCATGCTATATCTTGCATTTGTTAGGAAAAACTACTTAGAGCATGAAAAGTGCCCATTGCAGAAAGAGCTCAAATTCGAAAAACAAACACGTATTCATGTTCCCCCGGCTCACTGAACACCAAAAAACCATGACTTTTGCAGATGTGAAGTTTCTTTGCGGAGATAGCCCATGCTATATCTTGCATTTGTTAGGAAAAACTGCTTATAGTATGAAAAGTGCCCATTGCACAAAGAGCTCAAATTCAAAAAACAAACACATATTCATGTTCCCCTGCCTCCCCGAAGACCAAAAAACCATGACTATTGCAGATCTGAAGTTTCCTTGCGGAGATAGCCCATGCTATATCTTGCATTTGTTAGGAAAAACTGCTTAGAGCATGAAAAGTGCCCATTGCAGAAAGAGCTCAAATTCGAAAAACAAACACGTATTCATGTTCCCCCTGCTCACTGAACACAAAAAAACCATGACTTTTGCAGATCTGAAGTTTCCTTGCGGAGATAGCCCATGTTATATCTTGCATTTGTTAGGAAAAACTGCTTATAGTATGAAAAGTGCCCATTGCAGAAAGAGCTCAAATTCGAAAAACAAACACATATTCCTGTTCCCCTGCCTCCCCGAAGACGAAAAAACCATGACTTTCGCAGATCTGAAGTTTCCTTGCGGAGATAGCCCATGCTATATCTTGCATTTGTTAGGAAAAACTGCTAATAGCATGAAAAGTGCCCATTGCAGATAGAGCTCAAATTCGCAAAACAAACACATATTCCTGTTCCCCTGCCTCCCCGAAGACGAAAAAACCATGACTTTCGCAGATCTGAAGTTTCCTTGCGGAGATAGCCCATGTTATATCTTGCATTTGTTAGGAAAAACTGCTAATAGCATGAAAAGTGCCCATTGCAGATAGAGCTCAAATTCGCAAAACAAACACATATTCCTGTTCCCCTGCCTCCCCGAAGACGAAAAAACCATGACTTTCGCAGATCTGAAGTTTCCTTGCGGAGATAGCCCATGTTATATCTTGCATTTGTTAGGAAAAACTGCTTAGAGCATGAAAAGTGCCCATTGCAGAAAGAGCTCAAATTCGAAAAACAAACACGTATTCATGTTCCCCCGGCTCACTGAACACCAAAAAACCATGAGTTTTGCAGATCTGAAGTTTCCTTGCGGAGATAGCCCATGCTATATCTTGCATTTGTTAGGAAAAACTGCTTATAGTATGAAAAGTGCCCATTGCAGAAAGAGCTCAAATTCGAAAAACAAACACGTATTCATGTTCCCCCGGCTCACTGAACACCAAAAAACCATGACTTTTGCAGATGTGAAGTTTCTTTGCGGAGATAGCCCATGCTATATCTTGCATTTGTTAGGAAAAACTGCTTATAGTATGAAAAGTGCCCATTGCACAAAGAGCTCAAATTCAAAAAACAAACACATATTCATGTTCCCCTGCCTCCCCGAAGACCAAAAAACCATGACTATTGCAGATCTGAAGTTTCCTTGCGGAGATAGCCCATGCTATATCTTGCATTTGTTAGGAAAAACTGCTTAGAGCATGAAAAGTGCCCATTGCAGAAAGAGCTCAAATTCGAAAAACAAACACGTATTCATGTTCCCCCTGCTCACTGAACACAAAAAAACCATGACTTTTGCAGATCTGAAGTTTCCTTGCGGAGATAGCCCATGTTATATCTTGCATTTGTTAGGAAAAACTGCTTATAGTATGAAAAGTGCCCATTGCAGAAAGAGCTCAAATTCGAAAAACAAACACATATTCCTGTTCCCCTGCCTCCCCGAAGACCAAAAAACCATGACTTTTGCAGATCTGAATTTTCCTTGCGGAGATAGCCCATGCTATATCTTGCATTTGTTAGGAAAAACTGCTTATAGCATGAAAACTGCCCATTGCAGAAAGAGCTCAAATTCGAAAAACAAACACATATTCCTTTTCCCCTGCCTCCCCGAAGACCAAAAAACCATGACTTTTGCAGATGTGAAGTTTCCTTGCGGAGATAGCCCATGCTATATCTTGCATTTGTTAGGAAAAACTGCTTAGAGCATGAAAAGTGCCCATTGCAGAAAGAGCTCAAATTCGAAAAACAAACACGTATTCATGTTCCCCCGGCTCACTGAACACCAAAAAACCATGACTTTTGCAGATCTGAAGTTTCCTTGCGGAGATAGCCCATGTTATATCTTGCATTTGTTAGGAAAAACTGCTTATAGTATGAAAAGTGCCCATTGCAGAAAGAGCTCAAATTCGAAAAACAAACACATATTCCTGTTCCCCTGCCTCCCCGAAGATCAAAAAACCATGACTTTTGCAGATGTGAAGTTTCCTTGCGGAGATAGCCCATGCTATATCTTGCATTTGTTAGGAAAAACTACTTAGAGCATGAAAAGTGCCCATTGCAGAAAGAGCTCAAATTCGAAAAACAAACACGTATTCATGTTCCCCCGGCTCACTGAACACCAAAAAACCATGACTTTTGCAGATGTGAAGTTTCTTTGCGGAGATAGCCCATGCTATATCTTGCATTTGTTAGGAAAAACTGCTTATAGTATGAAAAGTGCCCATTGCACAAAGAGCTCAAATTCAAAAAACAAACACATATTCATGTTCCCCTGCCTCCCCGAAGACCAAAAAACCATGACTATTGCAGATCTGAAGTTTCCTTGCGGAGATAGCCCATGCTATATCTTGCATTTGTTAGGAAAAACTGCTTAGAGCATGAAAAGTGCCCATTGCAGAAAGAGCTCAAATTCGAAAAACAAACACGTATTCATGTTCCCCCTGCTCACTGAACACAAAAAAACCATGACTTTTGCAGATCTGAAGTTTCCTTGCGGAGATAGCCCATGTTATATCTTGCATTTGTTAGGAAAAACTGCTTATAGTATGAAAAGTGCCCATTGCAGAAAGAGCTCAAATTCGAAAAACAAACACATATTCCTGTTCCCCTGCCTCCCCGAAGACCAAAAAACCATGACTTTTGCAGATCTGAATTTTCCTTGCGGAGATAGCCCATGCTATATCTTGCATTTGTTAGGAAAAACTGCTTATAGCATGAAAACTGCCCATTGCAGAAAGAGCTCAAATTCGAAAAACAAACACATATTCCTTTTCCCCTGCCTCCCCGAAGACCAAAAAACCATGACTTTTGCAGATGTGAAGTTTCCTTGCGGAGATAGCCCATGCTATATCTTGCATTTGTTAGGAAAAACTGCTTAGAGCATGAAAAGTGCCCATTGCAGAAAGAGCTCAAATTCGAAAAACAAACACGTATTCCTGTTCCCCAGCCTCCCCGAAGACGAAAAAACCATGAGTTTTGCAGATCTGAAGTTTCCTTGCGGAGATAGCCCATGCTATATCTTGCATTTGTTAGGAAAAACTGCTTAGAGCATGAAAAGTGCCCATTGCAGAAAGAGCTCAAATTCGAAAAACAAACACATATTCCTGTTCCCCTGCCTCCCCGAAGATCAAAAAACCATGACTTTTGCAGATGTGAAGTTTCCATGCGGAGATAGCCCATGCTATATCTTGCATTTGTTAGGAAAAACTGCTTAGAGCATGAAAAGTGCCCATTGCAGAAAGAGCTCAAATTCGAAAAACAAACACGTATTCATGTTCCCCCGGCTCACTGAACACCAAAAAACCATTTCTTTTGCAGATGTGAAGTTTCCTTGCGGAAATAGCCCATGCTATATCTTGCATTTGTTAGGAAAAACTGCTTAGAGCATGAAAAGTGCCCATTGCAGAAAGAGCTCAAATTCGAAAAACAAACACGTATTCATGTTCCCCCGGCTCACTGAACACCAAAAAACCATGACTTTTGCAGATCTGAAGTTTCCTTGCGGTGATAGCCCATGTTATATCTTGCATTTGTTAGGAAAAACTGCTAATAGCATGAAAAGTGCCCATTGCAGATAGAGCTCAAATTCGCAAAACAAACACATATTCCTGTTCCCCTGCCTCCCCGAAGACGAAAAAACCATGACTTTTGCAGATGTGAAGTTTCCTGGCGGAGATAGCCCATGCTATATCTTGCATTTGTTAGGAAAAACTGCTTAGAGCATGAAAAGTGCCCATTGCAGAAAGAGCTCAAATTCAAAAAACAAACACATATTCATGTTCCCCTGCCTCCCCGAAGACCAAAAAACCATGATTTTTGCAGATCTGAAGTTTCCTTGCGGAGATAGCCCATGCTATATCTTGCATTTGTTAGGAAAAACTGCTTACAGCATGAAAAGTGCCCATTGCAGAAAGAGCTCAAATTCGAAAAACAAACACATATTCCTGTTCCCCTGCCTCCCCGAAGACCAAAAAACCATGACTTTTGCAGATCTGAAGTTTCCTTGCGGAGATAGCTCATGCTATATCTTGCATTTGTTAGGAAAAACTGCTTATAGTATGAAAAGTGCCCATTGCAGAAAGAGCTCAAATTCGAAAAACAAACACATATTCCTGTTCCCCTGCCTCCCCGAAGACCAAAAAACCATGACTTTTGCAGATGTGAAGTTTCCTTGCGGAGATAGCCCATGCTATATCTTGCATTTGTTAGGAAAAACTGCTTAGAGCATGAAAAGTGCCCATTGCAGAAAGAGCTCAAATTCAAAAAACAAACACGTATTCATGTTCCCCCGGCTCACTGAACACCAAAAAACCATGACTTTTGCAGATGTGAAGTTTCTTTGCGGAGATAGCCCATGCTATATCTTGCATTTGTTAGGAAAAACTGCTTATAGTATGAAAAGTGCCCATTGCACAAAGAGCTCAAATTCAAAAAACAAACACATATTCATGTTCCCCTGCCTCCCCGAAGACCAAAAAACCATGACTATTGCAGATCTGAAGTTTCCTTGCGGAGATAGCCCATGCTATATCTTGCATTTGTTAGGAAAAACTGCTTAGAGCATGAAAAGTGCCCATTGCAGAAAGAGCTCAAATTCGAAAAACAAACACGTATTCATGTTCCCCCTGCTCACTGAACACAAAAAAACCATGACTTTTGCAGATCTGAAGTTTCCTTGCGGAGATAGCCCATGTTATATCTTGCATTTGTTAGGAAAAACTGCTTATAGTATGAAAAGTGCCCATTGCAGAAAGAGCTCAAATTCGAAAAACAAACACATATTCCTGTTCCCCTGCCTCCCCGAAGACCAAAAAACCATGACTTTTGCAGATCTGAATTTTCCTTGCGGAGATAGCCCATGCTATATCTTGCATTTGTTAGGAAAAACTGCTTATAGCATGAAAACTGCCCATTGCAGAAAGAGCTCAAATTCGAAAAACAAACACATATTCCTTTTCCCCTGCCTCCCCGAAGACCAAAAAACCATGACTTTTGCAGATGTGAAGTTTCCTTGCGGAGATAGCCCATGCTATATCTTGCATTTGTTAGGAAAAACTGCTTAGAGCATGAAAAGTGCCCATTGCAGAAAGAGCTCAAATTCGAAAAACAAACACGTATTCCTGTTCCCCAGCCTCCCCGAAGACGAAAAAACCATGAGTTTTGCAGATCTGAAGTTTCCTTGCGGAGATAGCCCATGCTATATCTTGCATTTGTTAGGAAAAACTGCTTATAGTATGAAAAGTGCCCATTGCACAAAGAGCTCAAATTCAAAAAACAAACACATATTCATGTTCCCCTGCCTCCCCGAAGACCAAAAAACCATGACTATTGCAGATCTGAAGTTTCCTTGCGGAGATAGCCCATGCTATATCTTGCATTTGTTAGGAAAAACTGCTTAGAGCATGAAAAGTGCCCATTGCAGAAAGAGCTCAAATTCGAAAAACAAACACGTATTCATGTTCCCCCTGCTCACTGAACACAAAAAAACCATGACTTTTGCAGATCTGAAGTTTCCTTGCGGAGATAGCCCATGTTATATCTTGCATTTGTTAGGAAAAACTGCTTATAGTATGAAAAGTGCCCATTGCAGAAAGAGCTCAAATTCGAAAAACAAACACATATTCCTGTTCCCCTGCCTCCCCGAAGACCAAAAAACCATGACTTTTGCAGATCTGAATTTTCCTTGCGGAGATAGCCCATGCTATATCTTGCATTTGTTAGGAAAAACTGCTTATAGCATGAAAACTGCCCATTGCAGAAAGAGCTCAAATTCGAAAAACAAACACATATTCCTTTTCCCCTGCCTCCCCGAAGACCAAAAAACCATGACTTTTGCAGATGTGAAGTTTCCTTGCGGAGATAGCCCATGCTATATCTTGCATTTGTTAGGAAAAACTGCTTAGAGCATGAAAAGTGCCCATTGCAGAAAGAGCTCAAATTCGAAAAACAAACACGTATTCATGTTCCCCCGGCTCACTGAACACCAAAAAACCATGACTTTTGCAGATCTGAAGTTTCCTTGCGGAGATAGCCCATGTTATATCTTGCATTTGTTAGGAAAAACTGCTTATAGTATGAAAAGTGCCCATTGCAGAAAGAGCTCAAATTCGAAAAACAAACACATATTCCTGTTCCCCTGCCTCCCCGAAGATCAAAAAACCATGACTTTTGCAGATGTGAAGTTTCCTTGCGGAGATAGCCCATGCTATATCTTGCATTTGTTAGGAAAAACTACTTAGAGCATGAAAAGTGCCCATTGCAGAAAGAGCTCAAATTCGAAAAACAAACACGTATTCATGTTCCCCCGGCTCACTGAACACCAAAAAACCATGACTTTTGCAGATGTGAAGTTTCTTTGCGGAGATAGCCCATGCTATATCTTGCATTTGTTAGGAAAAACTGCTTATAGTATGAAAAGTGCCCATTGCACAAAGAGCTCAAATTCAAAAAACAAACACATATTCATGTTCCCCTGCCTCCCCGAAGACCAAAAAACCATGACTATTGCAGATCTGAAGTTTCCTTGCGGAGATAGCCCATGCTATATCTTGCATTTGTTAGGAAAAACTGCTTAGAGCATGAAAAGTGCCCATTGCAGAAAGAGCTCAAATTCGAAAAACAAACACGTATTCATGTTCCCCCTGCTCACTGAACACAAAAAAACCATGACTTTTGCAGATCTGAAGTTTCCTTGCGGAGATAGCCCATGTTATATCTTGCATTTGTTAGGAAAAACTGCTTATAGTATGAAAAGTGCCCATTGCAGAAAGAGCTCAAATTCGAAAAACAAACACATATTCCTGTTCCCCTGCCTCCCCGAAGACCAAAAAACCATGACTTTTGCAGATCTGAATTTTCCTTGCGGAGATAGCCCATGCTATATCTTGCATTTGTTAGGAAAAACTGCTTATAGCATGAAAACTGCCCATTGCAGAAAGAGCTCAAATTCGAAAAACAAACACATATTCCTTTTCCCCTGCCTCCCCGAAGACCAAAAAACCATGACTTTTGCAGATGTGAAGTTTCCTTGCGGAGATAGCCCATGCTATATCTTGCATTTGTTAGGAAAAACTGCTTAGAGCATGAAAAGTGCCCATTGCAGAAAGAGCTCAAATTCGAAAAACAAACACGTATTCCTGTTCCCCAGCCTCCCCGAAGACGAAAAAACCATGAGTTTTGCAGATCTGAAGTTTCCTTGCGGAGATAGCCCATGCTATATCTTGCATTTGTTAGGAAAAACTGCTTAGAGCATGAAAAGTGCCCATTGCAGAAAGAGCTCAAATTCGAAAAACAAACACGTATTCATGTTCCCCCGGCTCACTGAACACCAAAAAACCATGAGTTTTGCAGATCTGAAGTTTCCTTGCGGAGATAGCCCATGCTATATCTTGCATTTGTTAGGAAAAACTGCTTATAGTATGAAAAGTGCCCATTGCAGAAAGAGCTCAAATTCGAAAAACAAACACGTATTCATGTTCCCCCGGCTCACTGAACACCAAAAAACCATGACTTTTGCAGATGTGAAGTTTCTTTGCGGAGATAGCCCATGCTATATCTTGCATTTGTTAGGAAAAACTGCTTATAGTATGAAAAGTGCCCATTGCACAAAGAGCTCAAATTCAAAAAACAAACACATATTCATGTTCCCCTGCCTCCCCGAAGACCAAAAAACCATGACTATTGCAGATCTGAAGTTTCCTTGCGGAGATAGCCCATGCTATATCTTGCATTTGTTAGGAAAAACTGCTTAGAGCATGAAAAGTGCCCATTGCAGAAAGAGCTCAAATTCGAAAAACAAACACGTATTCATGTTCCCCCTGCTCACTGAACACAAAAAAACCATGACTTTTGCAGATCTGAAGTTTCCTTGCGGAGATAGCCCATGTTATATCTTGCATTTGTTAGGAAAAACTGCTTATAGTATGAAAAGTGCCCATTGCAGAAAGAGCTCAAATTCGAAAAACAAACACATATTCCTGTTCCCCTGCCTCCCCGAAGACCAAAAAACCATGACTTTTGCAGATCTGAATTTTCCTTGCGGAGATAGCCCATGCTATATCTTGCATTTGTTAGGAAAAACTGCTTATAGCATGAAAACTGCCCATTGCAGAAAGAGCTCAAATTCGAAAAACAAACACATATTCCTTTTCCCCTGCCTCCCCGAAGACCAAAAAACCATGACTTTTGCAGATGTGAAGTTTCCTTGCGGAGATAGCCCATGCTATATCTTGCATTTGTTAGGAAAAACTGCTTAGAGCATGAAAAGTGCCCATTGCAGAAAGAGCTCAAATTCGAAAAACAAACACGTATTCCTGTTCCCCAGCCTCCCCGAAGACGAAAAAACCATGAGTTTTGCAGATCTGAAGTTTCCTTGCGGAGATAGCCCATGCTATATCTTGCATTTGTTAGGAAAAACTGCTTAGAGCATGAAAAGTGCCCATTGCAGAAAGAGCTCAAATTCGAAAAACAAACACGTATTCATGTTCCCCCGGCTCACTGAACACCAAAAAACCATGAGTTTTGCAGATCTGAAGTTTCCTTGCGGAGATAGCCCATGCTATATCTTGCATTTGTTAGGAAAAACTGCTTATAGTATGAAAAGTGCCCATTGCAGAAAGAGCTCAAATTCGAAAAACAAACACGTATTCATGTTCCCCCGGCTCACTGAACACCAAAAAACCATGACTTTTGCAGATGTGAAGTTTCTTTGCGGAGATAGCCCATGCTATATCTTGCATTTGTTAGGAAAAACTGCTTATAGTATGAAAAGTGCCCATTGCACAAAGAGCTCAAATTCAAAAAACAAACACATATTCATGTTCCCCTGCCTCCCCGAAGACCAAAAAACCATGACTATTGCAGATCTGAAGTTTCCTTGCGGAGATAGCCCATGCTATATCTTGCATTTGTTAGGAAAAACTGCTTAGAGCATGAAAAGTGCCCATTGCAGAAAGAGCTCAAATTCGAAAAACAAACACGTATTCATGTTCCCCCTGCTCACTGAACACAAAAAAACCATGACTTTTGCAGATCTGAAGTTTCCTTGCGGAGATAGCCCATGTTATATCTTGCATTTGTTAGGAAAAACTGCTTATAGTATGAAAAGTGCCCATTGCAGAAAGAGCTCAAATTCGAAAAACAAACACATATTCCTGTTCCCCTGCCTCCCCGAAGACCAAAAAACCATGACTTTTGCAGATCTGAATTTTCCTTGCGGAGATAGCCCATGCTATATCTTGCATTTGTTAGGAAAAACTGCTTATAGCATGAAAACTGCCCATTGCAGAAAGAGCTCAAATTCGAAAAACAAACACATATTCCTTTTCCCCTGCCTCCCCGAAGACCAAAAAACCATGACTTTTGCAGATGTGAAGTTTCCTTGCGGAGATAGCCCATGCTATATCTTGCATTTGTTAGGAAAAACTGCTTAGAGCATGAAAAGTGCCCATTGCAGAAAGAGCTCAAATTCGAAAAACAAACACGTATTCATGTTCCCCCGGCTCACTGAACACCAAAAAACCATGACTTTTGCAGATCTGAAGTTTCCTTGCGGAGATAGCCCATGTTATATCTTGCATTTGTTAGGAAAAACTGCTTATAGTATGAAAAGTGCCCATTGCAGAAAGAGCTCAAATTCGAAAAACAAACACATATTCCTGTTCCCCTGCCTCCCCGAAGATCAAAAAACCATGACTTTTGCAGATGTGAAGTTTCCTTGCGGAGATAGCCCATGCTATATCTTGCATTTGTTAGGAAAAACTACTTAGAGCATGAAAAGTGCCCATTGCAGAAAGAGCTCAAATTCGAAAAACAAACACGTATTCATGTTCCCCCGGCTCACTGAACACCAAAAAACCATGACTTTTGCAGATGTGAAGTTTCTTTGCGGAGATAGCCCATGCTATATCTTGCATTTGTTAGGAAAAACTGCTTATAGTATGAAAAGTGCCCATTGCACAAAGAGCTCAAATTCAAAAAACAAACACATATTCATGTTCCCCTGCCTCCCCGAAGACCAAAAAACCATGACTATTGCAGATCTGAAGTTTCCTTGCGGAGATAGCCCATGCTATATCTTGCATTTGTTAGGAAAAACTGCTTAGAGCATGAAAAGTGCCCATTGCAGAAAGAGCTCAAATTCGAAAAACAAACACGTATTCATGTTCCCCCTGCTCACTGAACACAAAAAAACCATGACTTTTGCAGATCTGAAGTTTCCTGGCGGAGATAGCCCATGTTATATCTTGCATTTGTTAGGAAAAACTGCTTATAGTATGAAAAGTGCCCATTGCAGAAAGAGCTCAAATTCGAAAAACAAACACATATTCCTGTTCCCCTGCCTCCCCGAAGACCAAAAAACCATGACTTTTGCAGATCTGAATTTTCCTTGCGGAGATAGCCCATGCTATATCTTGCATTTGTTAGGAAAAACTGCTTATAGCATGAAAACTGCCCATTGCAGAAAGAGCTCAAATTCGAAAAACAAACACATATTCCTTTTCCCCTGCCTCCCCGAAGACCAAAAAACCATGACTTTTGCAGATGTGAAGTTTCCTTGCGGAGATAGCCCATGCTATATCTTGCATTTGTTAGGAAAAACTGCTTAGAGCATGAAAAGTGCCCATTGCAGAAAGAGCTCAAATTCGAAAAACAAACACGTATTCCTGTTCCCCAGCCTCCCCGAAGACGAAAAAACCATGAGTTTTGCAGATCTGAAGTTTCCTTGCGGAGATAGCCCATGCTATATCTTGCATTTGTTAGGAAAAACTGCTTAGAGCATGAAAAGTGCCCATTGCAGAAAGAGCTCAAATTCGAAAAACAAACACATATTCCTGTTCCCCTGCCTCCCCGAAGATCAAAAAACCATGACTTTTGCAGATGTGAAGTTTCCATGCGGAGATAGCCCATGCTATATCTTGCATTTGTTAGGAAAAACTGCTTAGAGCATGAAAAGTGCCCATTGCAGAAAGAGCTCAAATTCGAAAAACAAACACGTATTCATGTTCCCCCGGCTCACTGAACACCAAAAAACCATTTCTTTTGCAGATGTGAAGTTTCCTTGCGGAAATAGCCCATGCTATATCTTGCATTTGTTAGGAAAAACTGCTTAGAGCATGAAAAGTGCCCATTGCAGAAAGAGCTCAAATTCGAAAAACAAACACGTATTCATGTTCCCCCGGCTCACTGAACACCAAAAAACCATGACTTTTGCAGATCTGAAGTTTCCTTGCGGTGATAGCCCATGTTATATCTTGCATTTGTTAGGAAAAACTGCTAATAGCATGAAAAGTGCCCATTGCAGATAGAGCTCAAATTCGCAAAACAAACACATATTCCTGTTCCCCTGCCTCCCCGAAGACGAAAAAACCATGACTTTTGCAGATGTGAAGTTTCCTGGCGGAGATAGCCCATGCTATATCTTGCATTTGTTAGGAAAAACTGCTTAGAGCATGAAAAGTGCCCATTGCAGAAAGAGCTCAAATTCAAAAAACAAACACATATTCATGTTCCCCTGCCTCCCCGAAGACCAAAAAACCATGATTTTTGCAGATCTGAAGTTTCCTTGCGGAGATAGCCCATGCTATATCTTGCATTTGTTAGGAAAAACTGCTTACAGCATGAAAAGTGCCCATTGCAGAAAGAGCTCAAATTCGAAAAACAAACACATATTCCTGTTCCCCTGCCTCCCCGAAGACCAAAAAACCATGACTTTTGCAGATCTGAAGTTTCCTTGCGGAGATAGCTCATGCTATATCTTGCATTTGTTAGGAAAAACTGCTTATAGTATGAAAAGTGCCCATTGCAGAAAGAGCTCAAATTCGAAAAACAAACACATATTCCTGTTCCCCTGCCTCCCCGAAGACCAAAAAACCATGACTTTTGCAGATGTGAAGTTTCCTTGCGGAGATAGCCCATGCTATATCTTGCATTTGTTAGGAAAAACTGCTTAGAGCATGAAAAGTGCCCATTGCAGAAAGAGCTCAAATTCGAAAAACAAACACGTATTCATGTTCCCCCGGCTCACTGAACACCAAAAAACCATGACTTTTGCAGATGTGAAGTTTCTTTGCGGAGATAGCCCATGCTATATCTTGCATTTGTTAGGAAAAACTGCTTATAGTATGAAAAGTGCCCATTGCACAAAGAGCTCAAATTCAAAAAACAAACACATATTCATGTTCCCCTGCCTCCCCGAAGACCAAAAAACCATGACTATTGCAGATCTGAAGTTTCCTTGCGGAGATAGCCCATGCTATATCTTGCATTTGTTAGGAAAAACTGCTTAGAGCATGAAAAGTGCCCATTGCAGAAAGAGCTCAAATTCGAAAAACAAACACGTATTCATGTTCCCCCTGCTCACTGAACACAAAAAAACCATGACTTTTGCAGATCTGAAGTTTCCTTGCGGAGATAGCCCATGTTATATCTTGCATTTGTTAGGAAAAACTGCTTATAGTATGAAAAGTGCCCATTGCAGAAAGAGCTCAAATTCGAAAAACAAACACATATTCCTGTTCCCCTGCCTCCCCGAAGACCAAAAAACCATGACTTTTGCAGATCTGAATTTTCCTTGCGGAGATAGCCCATGCTATATCTTGCATTTGTTAGGAAAAACTGCTTATAGCATGAAAACTGCCCATTGCAGAAAGAGCTCAAATTCGAAAAACAAACACATATTCCTTTTCCCCTGCCTCCCCGAAGACCAAAAAACCATGACTTTTGCAGATGTGAAGTTTCCTTGCGGAGATAGCCCATGCTATATCTTGCATTTGTTAGGAAAAACTGCTTAGAGCATGAAAAGTGCCCATTGCAGAAAGAGCTCAAATTCGAAAAACAAACACGTATTCCTGTTCCCCAGCCTCCCCGAAGACGAAAAAACCATGAGTTTTGCAGATCTGAAGTTTCCTTGCGGAGATAGCCCATGCTATATCTTGCATTTGTTAGGAAAAACTGCTTAGAGCATGAAAAGTGCCCATTGCAGAAAGAGCTCAAATTCGAAAAACAAACACATATTCCTGTTCCCCTGCCTCCCCGAAGATCAAAAAACCATGACTTTTGCAGATGTGAAGTTTCCATGCGGAGATAGCCCATGCTATATCTTGCATTTGTTAGGAAAAACTGCTTAGAGCATGAAAAGTGCCCATTGCAGAAAGAGCTCAAATTCGAAAAACAAACACGTATTCATGTTCCCCCGGCTCACTGAACACCAAAAAACCATTTCTTTTGCAGATGTGAAGTTTCCTTGCGGAAATAGCCCATGCTATATCTTGCATTTGTTAGGAAAAACTGCTTAGAGCATGAAAAGTGCCCATTGCAGAAAGAGCTCAAATTCGAAAAACAAACACGTATTCATGTTCCCCCGGCTCACTGAACACCAAAAAACCATGACTTTTGCAGATCTGAAGTTTCCTTGCGGTGATAGCCCATGTTATATCTTGCATTTGTTAGGAAAAACTGCTAATAGCATGAAAAGTGCCCATTGCAGATAGAGCTCAAATTCGCAAAACAAACACATATTCCTGTTCCCCTGCCTCCCCGAAGACGAAAAAACCATGACTTTTGCAGATGTGAAGTTTCCTGGCGGAGATAGCCCATGCTATATCTTGCATTTGTTAGGAAAAACTGCTTAGAGCATGAAAAGTGCCCATTGCAGAAAGAGCTCAAATTCAAAAAACAAACACATATTCATGTTCCCCTGCCTCCCCGAAGACCAAAAAACCATGATTTTTGCAGATCTGAAGTTTCCTTGCGGAGATAGCCCATGCTATATCTTGCATTTGTTAGGAAAAACTGCTTACAGCATGAAAAGTGCCCATTGCAGATAGAGCTCAAATTCGCAAAACAAACACATATTCCTGTTCCCCAGCCTCCCCGAAGACGAAAAAACCATGACTTTTGCAGATGTGAAGTTTCCTTGCGGAGATAGCCCATGCTATATCTTGCATTTGTTAGGAAAAACTGCTTAGAGCATGAAAAGTGCCCATTGCAGAAAGAGCTCAAATTCGAAAAACAAACACGTATTCCTGTTCCCCAGCCTCCCCGAAGACGAAAAAACCATGAGTTTTGCAGATCTGAAGTTTCCTTGCGGAGATAGCCCATGCTATATCTTGCATTTGTTAGGAAAAACTGCTTAGAGCATGAAAAGTGCCCATTGCAGAAAGAGCTCAAATTCGAAAAACAAACACGTATTCATGTTCCCCCGGCTCACTGAACACCAAAAAACCATGAGTTTTGCAGATCTGAAGTTTCCTTGCGGAGATAGCCCATGCTATATCTTGCATTTGTTAGGAAAAACTGCTTATAGTATGAAAAGTGCCCATTGCAGAAAGAGCTCAAATTCGAAAAACAAACACGTATTCATGTTCCCCCGGCTCACTGAACACCAAAAAACCATGACTTTTGCAGATGTGAAGTTTCTTTGCGGAGATAGCCCATGCTATATCTTGCATTTGTTAGGAAAAACTGCTTATAGTATGAAAAGTGCCCATTGCACAAAGAGCTCAAATTCAAAAAACAAACACATATTCATGTTCCCCTGCCTCCCCGAAGACCAAAAAACCATGACTATTGCAGATCTGAAGTTTCCTTGCGGAGATAGCCCATGCTATATCTTGCATTTGTTAGGAAAAACTGCTTAGAGCATGAAAAGTGCCCATTGCAGAAAGAGCTCAAATTCGAAAAACAAACACGTATTCATGTTCCCCCTGCTCACTGAACACAAAAAAACCATGACTTTTGCAGATCTGAAGTTTCCTTGCGGAGATAGCCCATGTTATATCTTGCATTTGTTAGGAAAAACTGCTTATAGTATGAAAAGTGCCCATTGCAGAAAGAGCTCAAATTCGAAAAACAAACACATATTCCTGTTCCCCTGCCTCCCCGAAGACCAAAAAACCATGACTTTTGCAGATCTGAATTTTCCTTGCGGAGATAGCCCATGCTATATCTTGCATTTGTTAGGAAAAACTGCTTATAGCATGAAAACTGCCCATTGCAGAAAGAGCTCAAATTCGAAAAACAAACACATATTCCTTTTCCCCTGCCTCCCCGAAGACCAAAAAACCATGACTTTTGCAGATGTGAAGTTTCCTTGCGGAGATAGCCCATGCTATATCTTGCATTTGTTAGGAAAAACTGCTTAGAGCATGAAAAGTGCCCATTGCAGAAAGAGCTCAAATTCGAAAAACAAACACGTATTCCTGTTCCCCAGCCTCCCCGAAGACGAAAAAACCATGAGTTTTGCAGATCTGAAGTTTCCTTGCGGAGATAGCCCATGCTATATCTTGCATTTGTTAGGAAAAACTGCTTAGAGCATGAAAAGTGCCCATTGCAGAAAGAGCTCAAATTCGAAAAACAAACACATATTCCTGTTCCCCTGCCTCCCCGAAGATCAAAAAACCATGACTTTTGCAGATGTGAAGTTTCCATGCGGAGATAGCCCATGCTATATCTTGCATTTGTTAGGAAAAACTGCTTAGAGCATGAAAAGTGCCCATTGCAGAAAGAGCTCAAATTCGAAAAACAAACACGTATTCATGTTCCCCCGGCTCACTGAACACCAAAAAACCATTTCTTTTGCAGATGTGAAGTTTCCTTGCGGAAATAGCCCATGCTATATCTTGCATTTGTTAGGAAAAACTGCTTAGAGCATGAAAAGTGCCCATTGCAGAAAGAGCTCAAATTCGAAAAACAAACACGTATTCATGTTCCCCCGGCTCACTGAACACCAAAAAACCATGACTTTTGCAGATCTGAAGTTTCCTTGCGGTGATAGCCCATGTTATATCTTGCATTTGTTAGGAAAAACTGCTAATAGCATGAAAAGTGCCCATTGCAGATAGAGCTCAAATTCGCAAAACAAACACATATTCCTGTTCCCCTGCCTCCCCGAAGACGAAAAAACCATGACTTTTGCAGATGTGAAGTTTCCTGGCGGAGATAGCCCATGCTATATCTTGCATTTGTTAGGAAAAACTGCTTAGAGCATGAAAAGTGCCCATTGCAGAAAGAGCTCAAATTCAAAAAACAAACACATATTCATGTTCCCCTGCCTCCCCGAAGACCAAAAAACCATGATTTTTGCAGATCTGAAGTTTCCTTGCGGAGATAGCCCATGCTATATCTTGCATTTGTTAGGAAAAACTGCTTACAGCATGAAAAGTGCCCATTGCAGAAAGAGCTCAAATTCGAAAAACAAACACATATTCCTGTTCCCCTGCCTCCCCGAAGACCAAAAAACCATGACTTTTGCAGATCTGAAGTTTCCTTGCGGAGATAGCTCATGCTATATCTTGCATTTGTTAGGAAAAACTGCTTATAGTATGAAAAGTGCCCATTGCAGAAAGAGCTCAAATTCGAAAAACAAACACATATTCCTGTTCCCCTGCCTCCCCGAAGACCAAAAAACCATGACTTTTGCAGATGTGAAGTTTCCTTGCGGAGATAGCCCATGCTATATCTTGCATTTGTTAGGAAAAACTGCTTAGAGCATGAAAAGTGCCCATTGCAGAAAGAGCTCAAATTCGAAAAACAAACACGTATTCATGTTCCCCCGGCTCACTGAACACCAAAAAACCATGACTTTTGCAGATGTGAAGTTTCTTTGCGGAGATAGCCCATGCTATATCTTGCATTTGTTAGGAAAAACTGCTTATAGTATGAAAAGTGCCCATTGCACAAAGAGCTCAAATTCAAAAAACAAACACATATTCATGTTCCCCTGCCTCCCCGAAGACCAAAAAACCATGACTATTGCAGATCTGAAGTTTCCTTGCGGAGATAGCCCATGCTATATCTTGCATTTGTTAGGAAAAACTGCTTAGAGCATGAAAAGTGCCCATTGCAGAAAGAGCTCAAATTCGAAAAACAAACACGTATTCATGTTCCCCCTGCTCACTGAACACAAAAAAACCATGACTTTTGCAGATCTGAAGTTTCCTTGCGGAGATAGCCCATGTTATATCTTGCATTTGTTAGGAAAAACTGCTTATAGTATGAAAAGTGCCCATTGCAGAAAGAGCTCAAATTCGAAAAACAAACACATATTCCTGTTCCCCTGCCTCCCCGAAGACCAAAAAACCATGACTTTTGCAGATCTGAATTTTCCTTGCGGAGATAGCCCATGCTATATCTTGCATTTGTTAGGAAAAACTGCTTATAGCATGAAAACTGCCCATTGCAGAAAGAGCTCAAATTCGAAAAACAAACACATATTCCTTTTCCCCTGCCTCCCCGAAGACCAAAAAACCATGACTTTTGCAGATGTGAAGTTTCCTTGCGGAGATAGCCCATGCTATATCTTGCATTTGTTAGGAAAAACTGCTTAGAGCATGAAAAGTGCCCATTGCAGAAAGAGCTCAAATTCGAAAAACAAACACGTATTCCTGTTCCCCAGCCTCCCCGAAGACGAAAAAACCATGAGTTTTGCAGATCTGAAGTTTCCTTGCGGAGATAGCCCATGCTATATCTTGCATTTGTTAGGAAAAACTGCTTAGAGCATGAAAAGTGCCCATTGCAGAAAGAGCTCAAATTCGAAAAACAAACACATATTCCTGTTCCCCTGCCTCCCCGAAGATCAAAAAACCATGACTTTTGCAGATGTGAAGTTTCCATGCGGAGATAGCCCATGCTATATCTTGCATTTGTTAGGAAAAACTGCTTAGAGCATGAAAAGTGCCCATTGCAGAAAGAGCTCAAATTCGAAAAACAAACACGTATTCATGTTCCCCCGGCTCACTGAACACCAAAAAACCATTTCTTTTGCAGATGTGAAGTTTCCTTGCGGAAATAGCCCATGCTATATCTTGCATTTGTTAGGAAAAACTGCTTAGAGCATGAAAAGTGCCCATTGCAGAAAGAGCTCAAATTCGAAAAACAAACACGTATTCATGTTCCCCCGGCTCACTGAACACCAAAAAACCATGACTTTTGCAGATCTGAAGTTTCCTTGCGGTGATAGCCCATGTTATATCTTGCATTTGTTAGGAAAAACTGCTAATAGCATGAAAAGTGCCCATTGCAGATAGAGCTCAAATTCGCAAAACAAACACATATTCCTGTTCCCCTGCCTCCCCGAAGACGAAAAAACCATGACTTTTGCAGATGTGAAGTTTCCTGGCGGAGATAGCCCATGCTATATCTTGCATTTGTTAGGAAAAACTGCTTAGAGCATGAAAAGTGCCCATTGCAGAAAGAGCTCAAATTCAAAAAACAAACACATATTCATGTTCCCCTGCCTCCCCGAAGACCAAAAAACCATGATTTTTGCAGATCTGAAGTTTCCTTGCGGAGATAGCCCATGCTATATCTTGCATTTGTTAGGAAAAACTGCTTACAGCATGAAAAGTGCCCATTGCAGATAGAGCTCAAATTCGCAAAACAAACACATATTCCTGTTCCCCAGCCTCCCCGAAGACGAAAAAACCATGACTTTTGCAGATGTGAAGTTTCCTTGCGGAGATAGCCCATGCTATATCTTGCATTTGTTAGGAAAAACTGCTTAGAGCATGAAAAGTGCCGATTGCAGAAAGAGCTCAAATTCGAAAAACAAACACGTATTCATGTTCCCCCGGCTCACTGAACACCAAAAAACCATGACTTTTGCAGATCTGAAGTTTCCTTGCGGTGATAGCCCATGTTATATCTTGCATTTGTTAGGAAAAACTGCTTATAGTATGAAAAGTGCCCATTGCAGAAAGAGCTCAAATTCGAAAAACAAACACATATTCCTGTTCCCCTGCCTCCCCGAAGATCAAAAAACCATGACTTTTGCAGATGTGAAGTTTCCTTGCGGAGATAGCCCATGCTATATCATGCATTTGTTAGGAAAAACTGCTTAGAGCATGAAAAGTGCCCATTGCAGAAAGAGCTCAAATTCGAAAAACAAACACATATTCATGTTCCCCCGGCTCCCTGAACACCAAAAAACCATGACTTTTGCAGATCTGAAGTTTCCTTGCGGAGATAGCCCATGCTATATCTTGCATTTGTTAGGAAAAACTGCTTAGAGTATGAAAAGTGCCCATTGCAGAAAGAGCGCAAATTCGAAAAACAAACACGTATTCATGTTCCCCCGGCTCACTGAACACCAAAAAACCATGAGTTTTGCAGATGTGAAGTTTCCTTGCGGAGATAGCCCATGCTATATCTTGCATTTGTTAGGAAAAACTGCTTAGAGCATGAAAAGTGCCCATTGCAGAAAGAGCTCAAATTCGAAAAACAAACACATATTCATGTTCCCCTGCCTCCCCGAAGACCAAAAAACCATGATTTTTGCAGATCTGAAGTTTCCTTGCGGAGATAGCCCATGCTATATCTTGCATTTGTTAGGAAAAACTGCTTACAACATGAAAAGTGCCCATTGCAGATAGAGCTCAAATTCGCAAAACAAACACATATTCCTGTTCCCCAGCCTCCCCGAAGACGAAAAAACCATGACTTTTGCAGATCTGAAGTTTCCTTGCGGAGATAGCTCATGCTATATCTTGCATTTGTTAGGAAAAACTGCTTATAGTATGAAAAGTGCCCATTGCAGAAAGAGCTCAAATTCGAAAAACAAACACATATTCCTGTTCCCCTGCCTCCCCGAAGACCAAAAAACCATGACTTTTGCAGATGTGAAGTTTCCTTGCGGAGATAGCCCATGCTATATCTTGCATTTGTTAGGAAAAACTGCTTAGAGCATGAAAAGTGCCGATTGCAGAAAGAGCTCAAATTCGAAAAACAAACACGTATTCATGTTCCCCCGGCTCACTGAACACCAAAAAACCATGACTTTTGCAGATCTGAAGTTTCCTTGCGGAGATAGCCCATGTTATATCTTGCATTTGTTAGGAAAAACTGCTTATAGTATGAAAAGTGCCCATTGCAGAAAGAGCTCAAATTCGAAAAACAAACACATATTCCTGTTCCCCTGCCTCCCCGAAGATCAAAAAACCATGACTTTTGCAGATGTGAAGTTTCCTTGCGGAGATAGCCCATGCTATATCTTGCATTTGTTAGGAAAAACTACTTAGAGCATGAAAAGTGCCCATTGCAGAAAGAGCTCAAATTCGAAAAACAAACACGTATTCATGTTCCCCCGGCTCACTGAACACCAAAAAACCATGACTTTTGCAGATGTGAAGTTTCTTTGCGGAGATAGCCCATGCTATATCTTGCATTTGTTAGGAAAAACTGCTTATAGTATGAAAAGTGCCCATTGCACAAAGAGCTCAAATTCAAAAAACAAACACATATTCATGTTCCCCTGCCTCCCCGAAGACCAAAAAACCATGACTATTGCAGATCTGAAGTTTCCTTGCGGAGATAGCCCATGCTATATCTTGCATTTGTTAGGAAAAACTGCTTAGAGCATGAAAAGTGCCCATTGCAGAAAGAGCTCAAATTCGAAAAACAAACACGTATTCATGTTCCCCCTGCTCACTGAACACAAAAAAACCATGACTTTTGCAGATCTGAAGTTTCCTTGCGGAGATAGCCCATGTTATATCTTGCATTTGTTAGGAAAAACTGCTTATAGTATGAAAAGTGCCCATTGCAGAAAGAGCTCAAATTCGAAAAACAAACACATATTCCTGTTCCCCTGCCTCCCCGAAGACCAAAAAACCATGACTTTTGCAGATCTGAATTTTCCTTGCGGAGATAGCCCATGCTATATCTTGCATTTGTTAGGAAAAACTGCTTATAGCATGAAAACTGCCCATTGCAGAAAGAGCTCAAATTCGAAAAACAAACACATATTCCTTTTCCCCTGCCTCCCCGAAGACCAAAAAACCATGACTTTTGCAGATGTGAAGTTTCCTTGCGGAGATAGCCCATGCTATATCTTGCATTTGTTAGGAAAAACTGCTTAGAGCATGAAAAGTGCCCATTGCAGAAAGAGCTCAAATTCGAAAAACAAACACGTATTCATGTTCCCCCGGCTCACTGAACACCAAAAAACCATGACTTTTGCAGATCTGAAGTTTCCTTGCGGAGATAGCCCATGTTATATCTTGCATTTGTTAGGAAAAACTGCTTATAGTATGAAAAGTGCCCATTGCAGAAAGAGCTCAAATTCGAAAAACAAACACATATTCCTTTTCCCCTGCCTCCCCGAAGACCAAAAAACCATGACTTTTGCAGATGTGAAGTTTCCTTGCGGAGATAGCCCATGCTATATCTTGCATTTGTTAGGAAAAACTGCTTAGAGCATGAAAAGTGCCCATTGCAGAAAGAGCTCAAATTCGAAAAACAAACACGTATTCATGTTCCCCCGGCTCACTGAACACCAAAAAACCATGACTTTTGCAGATCTGAAGTTTCCTTGCGGAGATAGCCCATGTTATATCTTGCATTTGTTAGGAAAAACTGCTTATAGTATGAAAAGTGCCCATTGCAGAAAGAGCTCAAATTCGAAAAACAAACACATATTCCTGTTCCCCTGCCTCCCCGAAGATCAAAAAACCATGACTTTTGCAGATGTGAAGTTTCCTTGCGGAGATAGCCCATGCTATATCTTGCATTTGTTAGGAAAAACTACTTAGAGCATGAAAAGTGCCCATTGCAGAAAGAGCTCAAATTCGAAAAACAAACACGTATTCATGTTCCCCCGGCTCACTGAACACCAAAAAACCATGACTTTTGCAGATGTGAAGTTTCTTTGCGGAGATAGCCCATGCTATATCTTGCATTTGTTAGGAAAAACTGCTTATAGTATGAAAAGTGCCCATTGCACAAAGAGCTCAAATTCAAAAAACAAACACATATTCATGTTCCCCTGCCTCCCCGAAGACCAAAAAACCATGACTATTGCAGATCTGAAGTTTCCTTGCGGAGATAGCCCATGCTATATCTTGCATTTGTTAGGAAAAACTGCTTAGAGCATGAAAAGTGCCCATTGCAGAAAGAGCTCAAATTCGAAAAACAAACACGTATTCATGTTCCCCCTGCTCACTGAACACAAAAAAACCATGACTTTTGCAGATCTGAAGTTTCCTTGCGGAGATAGCCCATGTTATATCTTGCATTTGTTAGGAAAAACTGCTTATAGTATGAAAAGTGCCCATTGCAGAAAGAGCTCAAATTCGAAAAACAAACACATATTCCTGTTCCCCTGCCTCCCCGAAGACCAAAAAACCATGACTTTTGCAGATCTGAATTTTCCTTGCGGAGATAGCCCATGCTATATCTTGCATTTGTTAGGAAAAACTGCTTATAGCATGAAAACTGCCCATTGCAGAAAGAGCTCAAATTCGAAAAACAAACACATATTCCTTTTCCCCTGCCTCCCCGAAGACCAAAAAACCATGACTTTTGCAGATGTGAAGTTTCCTTGCGGAGATAGCCCATGCTATATCTTGCATTTGTTAGGAAAAACTGCTTAGAGCATGAAAAGTGCCCATTGCAGAAAGAGCTCAAATTCGAAAAACAAACACGTATTCCTGTTCCCCAGCCTCCCCGAAGACGAAAAAACCATGAGTTTTGCAGATCTGAAGTTTCCTTGCGGAGATAGCCCATGCTATATCTTGCATTTGTTAGGAAAAACTGCTTAGAGCATGAAAAGTGCCCATTGCAGAAAGAGCTCAAATTCGAAAAACAAACACATATTCCTGTTCCCCTGCCTCCCCGAAGATCAAAAAACCATGACTTTTGCAGATGTGAAGTTTCCATGCGGAGATAGCCCATGCTATATCTTGCATTTGTTAGGAAAAACTGCTTAGAGCATGAAAAGTGCCCATTGCAGAAAGAGCTCAAATTCGAAAAACAAACACGTATTCATGTTCCCCCGGCTCACTGAACACCAAAAAACCATTTCTTTTGCAGATGTGAAGTTTCCTTGCGGAAATAGCCCATGCTATATCTTGCATTTGTTAGGAAAAACTGCTTAGAGCATGAAAAGTGCCCATTGCAGAAAGAGCTCAAATTCGAAAAACAAACACGTATTCATGTTCCCCCGGCTCACTGAACACCAAAAAACCATGACTTTTGCAGATCTGAAGTTTCCTTGCGGTGATAGCCCATGTTATATCTTGCATTTGTTAGGAAAAACTGCTAATAGCATGAAAAGTGCCCATTGCAGATAGAGCTCAAATTCGCAAAACAAACACATATTCCTGTTCCCCTGCCTCCCCGAAGACGAAAAAACCATGACTTTTGCAGATGTGAAGTTTCCTGGCGGAGATAGCCCATGCTATATCTTGCATTTGTTAGGAAAAACTGCTTAGAGCATGAAAAGTGCCCATTGCAGAAAGAGCTCAAATTCAAAAAACAAACACATATTCCTGTTCCCCAGCCTCCCCGAAGACGAAAAAACCATGACTTTTGCAGATCTGAAGTTTCCTTGCGGAGATAGCTCATGCTATATCTTGCATTTGTTAGGAAAAACTGCTTATAGTATGAAAAGTGCCCATTGCAGAAAGAGCTCAAATTCGAAAAACAAACACATATTCCTGTTCCCCTGCCTCCCCGAAGACCAAAAAACCATGACTTTTGCAGATGTGAAGTTTCCTTGCGGAGATAGCCCATGCTATATCTTGCATTTGTTAGGAAAAACTGCTTAGAGCATGAAAAGTGCCGATTGCAGAAAGAGCTCAAATTCGAAAAACAAACACGTATTCATGTTCCCCCGGCTCACTGAACACCAAAAAACCATGACTTTTGCAGATCTGAAGTTTCCTTGCGGTGATAGCCCATGTTATATCTTGCATTTGTTAGGAAAAACTGCTTATAGTATGAAAAGTGCCCATTGCAGAAAGAGCTCAAATTCGAAAAACAAACACATATTCCTGTTCCCCTGCCTCCCCGAAGATCAAAAAACCATGACTTTTGCAGATGTGAAGTTTCCTTGCGGAGATAGCCCATGCTATATCATGCATTTGTTAGGAAAAACTGCTTAGAGCATGAAAAGTGCCCATTGCAGAAAGAGCTCAAATTCGAAAAACAAACACATATTCATGTTCCCCCGGCTCCCTGAACACCAAAAAACCATGACTTTTGCAGATCTGAAGTTTCCTTGCGGAGATAGCCCATGCTATATCTTGCATTTGTTAGGAAAAACTGCTTAGAGTATGAAAAGTGCCCATTGCAGAAAGAGCGCAAATTCGAAAAACAAACACGTATTCATGTTCCCCCGGCTCACTGAACACCAAAAAACCATGAGTTTTGCAGATGTGAAGTTTCCTTGCGGAGATAGCCCATGCTATATCTTGCATTTGTTAGGAAAAACTGCTTAGAGCATGAAAAGTGCCCATTGCAGAAAGAGCTCAAATTCGAAAAACAAACACATATTCATGTTCCCCTGCCTCCCCAAAGACCAAAAAACCATGATTTTTGCAGATCTGAAGTTTCCTTGCGGAGATAGCCCATGCTATATCTTGCATTTGTTAGGAAAAACTGCTTACAACATGAAAAGTGCCCATTGCAGATAGAGCTCAAATTCGCAAAACAAACACATATTCCTGTTCCCCAGCCTCCCCGAAGACGAAAAAACCATGACTTTTGCAGATCTGAAGTTTCCTTGCGGAGATAGCTCATGCTATATCTTGCATTTGTTAGGAAAAACTGCTTATAGTATGAAAAGTGCCCATTGCAGAAAGAGCTCAAATTCGAAAAACAAACACATATTCCTGTTCCCCTGCCTCCCCGAAGACCAAAAAACCATGACTTTTGCAGATGTGAAGTTTCCTTGCGGAGATAGCCCATGCTATATCTTGCATTTGTTAGGAAAAACTGCTTAGAGCATGAAAAGTGCCGATTGCAGAAAGAGCTCAAATTCGAAAAACAAACACGTATTCATGTTCCCCCGGCTCACTGAACACCAAAAAACCATGACTTTTGCAGATCTGAAGTTTCCTTGCGGTGATAGCCCATGTTATATCTTGCATTTGTTAGGAAAAACTGCTTATAGTATGAAAAGTGCCCATTGCAGAAAGAGCTCAAATTCGAAAAACAAACACATATTCCTGTTCCCCTGCCTCCCCGAAGATCAAAAAACCATGACTTTTGCAGATGTGAAGTTTCCTTGCGGAGATAGCCCATGCAATATCATGCATTTGTTAGGAAAAACTGCTTAGAGCATGAAAAGTGCCCATTGCAGAAAGAGCTCAAATTCGAAAAACAAACACGTATTCATGTTCCCCCGGCTCCCTGAACACCAAAAAACCATGACTTTTGCAGATCTGAAGTTTCCTTGCGGAGATAGCCCATGCTATATCTTGCATTTGTTAGGAAAAACTGCTTAGAGTATGAAAAGTGCCCATTGCAGGAAGAGCGCAAATTCGAAAAACAAACACGTATTCATGTTCCCCCGGCTCACTGAACACCAAAAAACCATGAGTTTTGCAGATGTGAAGTTTCCTTGCGGAGATAGCCCATGTTATATCTTGCATTTGTTAGGAAAAACTGCTTAGAGCATGAAAAGTGCCCATTGCAGAAAGAGCTCAAATTCGAAAAACAAACACGTATTCATGTTCCCCCGGCTCACTGAACACCAAAAAACCATGAGTTTTGCAGATCTGAAGTTTCCTTGCGGAGATAGCCCATGCTATATCTTGCATTTGTTAGGAAAAACTGCTTATAGTATGAAAAGTGCCCATTGCAGAAAGAGCTCAAATTCAAAAAACAAACACATATTCATGTTCCCCTGCCTCCCTGAAGACCACAAAACCATGACTTTTGCAGATGTGAAGTTTCCTTGCGGAGATAGCCCATGCTATATCTTGCATTTGTTAGGAAAAACTGCTTAGAGCATGAAAAGTGCCCATTGCAGATAGAGCTCAAATTCGCAAAACAAACACATATTCCTGTTCCCCAGCCTCCCCGAAGACGGAAAAACCATGACTTTTGCAGATCTGAAGTTTCCTTGCGGAGATAGCCCATGCTATATCTTGCATTTGTTAGGAAAAACTGCTTAGAGCATGAAAAGTGCCCATTGCAGAAAGAGCTCAAATTCGAAAAACAAACACGTATTCATGTTCCCCCGGCTCACTGAACACCAAAAAACCATGACTTTTGCAGATCTGAAGTTTCCTTGCGGAGATAGCCCATGTTATATCTTGCATTTGTTAGGAAAAACTGCTTATAGTATGAAAAGTGCCCATTGCAGAAAGAGCTCAAATTCGAAAAACAAACACATATTCCTGTTCCCCTGCCTCCCCGAAGATCAAAAAACCATGACTTTTGCAGATGTGAAGTTTCCTTGCGGAGATAGCCCATGCTATATCTTGCATTTGTTAGGAAAAACTACTTAGAGCATGAAAAGTGCCCATTGCAGAAAGAGCTCAAATTCGAAAAACAAACACGTATTCATGTTCCCCCGGCTCACTGAACACCAAAAAACCATGACTTTTGCAGATGTGAAGTTTCTTTGCGGAGATAGCCCATGCTATATCTTGCATTTGTTAGGAAAAACTGCTTATAGTATGAAAAGTGCCCATTGCACAAAGAGCTCAAATTCAAAAAACAAACACATATTCATGTTCCCCTGCCTCCCCGAAGACCAAAAAACCATGACTATTGCAGATCTGAAGTTTCCTTGCGGAGATAGCCCATGCTATATCTTGCATTTGTTAGGAAAAACTGCTTAGAGCATGAAAAGTGCCCATTGCAGAAAGAGCTCAAATTCGAAAAACAAACATGTATTCATGTTCCCCCTGCTCACTGAACACCAAAAAACCATGAGTTTTGCAGATCGGATGTCTCCTTGCGGAGATAGCCCATGTTATATCTTGCATTTGTTAGGAAAAACTGC
This sequence comes from Vipera berus, assembly GCF_964194415.1. Lineage (NCBI taxonomy): Eukaryota > Metazoa > Chordata > Lepidosauria > Squamata > Viperidae > Vipera > Vipera berus. The sequence goes on along the minus strand of NC_138207.1, from coordinate 92,298,883 downwards.
TTATAGCATGAAAAGTGCCCATTGCAGATAGAGCTCAAATTCGCAAAACAAACACATATTCCTGTTCCCCAGCCTCCCCGAAGACGAAAAAACCATGACTTTTGCAGATCTGAAGTTTCCTTGCGGAGATAGCCCATGTTATATCTTGCATTTGTTAGGAAAAACTGCTTATAGTATGAAAAGTGCCCATTGCAGAAAGAGCTCAAATTCGAAAAACAAACACATATTCCTGTTCCCCTGCCTCCCCGAAGACCAAAAAACCATGACCTTTGCAGATGTGAAGTTTCCTTGCGGAGATAGCCCATGCTATATCTTGCATTTGTTAGGAAAAACTGCTTAGAGCATGAAAAGTGCCCATTGCAGAAAGAGCTCAAATTCGAAAAACAAACACGTATTCCTGTTCCCCAGCCTCCCCGAAGACGAAAAAACCATGACTTTTGCAGATCTGAAGTTTCCTTGCGGAGATAGCCCATGCTATATCTTGCATTTGTTAGGAAAAACTGCTTATAGTATGAAAAGTGCCCATTGCAGAAATAGCTCAAATTCGAAAAACAAACACATATTCCTGTTCCCCTGCCTCCCCGAAGATCAAAAAACCATGACTTTTGCAGATGTGAAGTTTCCATGCGGAGATAGCCCATGCTATATCTTGCATTTGTTAGGAAAAACTGCTTAGAGCATGAAAAGTGCCCATTGCAGAAAGAGCTCAAATTCGAAAAACAAACACGTATTCATGTTCCCCCGGCTCACTGAACACCAAAAAACCATTTCTTTTGCAGATGTGAAGTTTCCTTGCGGAGATAGCCCATGCTATATCTTGCATTTGTTAGGAAAAACTGCTTAGAGCATGAAAAGTGCCCATTGCAGAAAGAGCGCAAATTCGAAAAACAAACACGTATTCATGTTCCCCCGGCTCACTGAACACCAAAAAACCATGAGTTTTGCAGATGTGAAGTTTCCTTGCGGAGATAGCCCATGCTATATCTTGCATTTGTTAGGAAAAACTGCTTAGAGCATGAAAAGTGCCCATTGCAGAAAGAGCTCAAATTCGAAAAACAAACACGTATTCATGTTCCCCTGCCTCCCCGAAGACGAAAAAACCATGACTTTCGCAGATCTGAAGTTTCCTTGCGGAGATAGCCCATGTTATATCTTGCATTTGTTAGGAAAAACTGCTAATAGCATGAAAAGTGCCCATTGCAGATAGAGCTCAAATTCGCAAAACAAACACATATTCCTGTTCCCCTGCCTCCCCGAAGACGAAAAAACCATGACTTTCGCAGATCTGAAGTTTCCTTGCGGAGATAGCCCATGTTATATCTTGCATTTGTTAGGAAAAACTGCTAATAGCATGAAAAGTGCCCATTGCAGATAGAGCTCAAATTCGCAAAACAAACACATATTCCTGTTCCCCTGCCTCCCCGAAGACGAAAAAACCATGACTTTCGCAGATCTGAAGTTTCCTTGCGGAGATAGCCCATGTTATATCTTGCATTTGTTAGGAAAAACTGCTTAGAGCATGAAAAGTGCCCATTGCAGAAAGAGCTCAAATTCGAAAAACAAACACGTATTCATGTTCCCCCGGCTCACTGAACACCAAAAAACCATGAGTTTTGCAGATCTGAAGTTTCCTTGCGGAGATAGCCCATGCTATATCTTGCATTTGTTAGGAAAAACTGCTTATAGTATGAAAAGTGCCCATTGCAGAAAGAGCTCAAATTCAAAAAACAAACACATATTCATGTTCCCCTGCCTCCCCGAAGACCAAAAAACCATGACTTTTGCAGATGTGAAGTTTCCTTGCGGAGATAGCCCATGCTATATCTTGCATTTGTTAGGAAAAACTGCTTAGAGCATGAAAAGTGCCCATTGCAGATAGAGCTCAAATTCGCAAAACAAACACATATTCCTGTTCCCCAGCCTCCCCGAAGACGAAAAAACCATGACTTTCGCAGATCTGAAGTTTCCTTGCGGAGATAGCCCATGCTATATCTTGCATTTGTTAGGAAAAACTGCTTAGAGCATGAAAAGTGCCCATTGCAGAAAGAGCTCAAATTCGAAAAACAAACACGTATTCATGTTCCCCCGGCTCACTGAACACCAAAAAACCATGAGTTTTGCAGATCTGAAGTTTCCTTGCGGAGATAGCCCATGCTATATCTTGCATTTGTTAGGAAAAACTGCTTATAGTATGAAAAGTGTCCATTGCAGAAAGAGCTCAAATTCAAAAAACAAACACATATTCATGTTCCCCTGCCTCCCCGAAGACCAAAAAACCATGACTTTTGCAGATGTGAAGTTTCCTTGCGGAGATAGCCCATGCTATATCTTGCATTTGTTAGGAAAAACTGCTTAGAGCATGAAAAGTGCCCATTGCAGATAGAGCTCAAATTCGCAAAACAAACACATATTCCTGTTCCCCAGCCTCCCCGAAGACGAAAAAACCATGACTTTTGCAGATCTGAAGTTTCCTTGCGGAGATAGCCCATGCTATATCTTGCATTTGTTAGGAAAAACTGCTTAGAGCATGAAAAGTGCCCATTGCAGAAAGAGCTCAAATTCGAAAAACAAACACGTATTCATGTTCCCCAGGCTCACTGAACACCAAAAAACCATGACTTTTGCAGATCTGAAGTTTCCTTGCGGAGATAGCCCATGTTATATCTTGCATTTGTTAGGAAAAACTGCTTATAGTATGAAAAGTGCCCATTGCAGAAAGAGCTCAAATTCGAAAAACAAACACATATTCCTGTTCCCCTGCCTCCCCGAAGATCAAAAAACCATGACTTTTGCAGATGTGAAGTTTCCTTGCGGAGATAGCCCATGCTATATCTTGCATTTGTTAGGAAAAACTACTTAGAGCATGAAAAGTGCCCATTGCAGAAAGAGCTCAAATTCGAAAAACAAACACATATTCCTGTTCCCCTGCCTCCCCGAAGACCAAAAAACCATGACTTTTGCAGATCTGAATTTTCCTTGCGGAGATAGCCCATGCTATATCTTGCATTTGTTAGGAAAAACTGCTTATAGCATGAAAACTGCCCATTGCAGAAAGAGCTCAAATTCGAAAAACAAACACATATTCCTGTTCCCCTGCCTCCCCGAAGACCAAAAAACCATGACTTTTGCAGATGTGAAGTTTCCTTGCGGAGATAGCCCATGCTATATCTTGCATTTGTTAGGAAAAACTGCTTAGAGCATGAAAAGTGCCCATTGCAGAAAGAGCTCAAATTCGAAAAACAAACACGTATTCCTGTTCCCCAGCCTCCCCGAAGACGAAAAAACCATGAGTTTTGCAGATCTGAAGTTTCCTTGCGGAGATAGCCCATGCTATATCTTGCATTTGTTAGGAAAAACTGCTTAGAGCATGAAAAGTGCCCATTGCAGAAAGAGCTCAAATTCGAAAAACAAACACGTATTCATGTTCCTCCGGCTCACTGAACACCAAAAAACCATGACTTTTGCAGATCTGAAGTTTCCTTGCGGTTTTAGCCCATGCTATATCTTGCATTTGTTAGGAAAAACTGCTTATAGTATGAAAAGTGCCCATTGCAGAAAGAGCTCAAATTCGAAAAACAAACACATATTCCTGTTCCCCTGCCTCCCCGAAGACCAAAAAACCATGACCTTTGCAGATGTGAAGTTTCCTTGCGGAGATAGCCCATGCTATATCTTGCATTTGTTAGGAAAAACTGCTTAGAGCATGAAAAGTGCCCATTGCAGAAAGAGCTCAAATTCGAAAAACAAACACGTATTCCCGTTTCCCAGCCTCCCCGAAGACGAAAAAACCATGACTTTTGCAGATCTGAAGTTTCCTTGCGGAGATAGCCCATGCTATATCTTGCATTTGTTAGGAAAAACTGCTTATAGTATGAAAAGTGCCCATTGCAGAAATAGCTCAAATTCGAAAAACAAACACATATTCCTGTTCCCCTGCCTCCCCGAAGATCAAAAAACCATGACTTTTGCAGATGTGAAGTTTCCATGCGGAGATAGCCCATGCTATATCTTGCATTTGTTAGGAAAAACTGCTTAGAGCATGAAAAGTGCCCATTGCAGAAAGAGCTCAAATTCGAAAAACAAACACGTATTCATGTTCCCCCGGCTCACTGAACACCAAAAAACCATGAGTTTTGCAGATGTGAAGTTTCCTTGCGGAGATAGCCCATGCTATATCTTGCATTTGTTAGGAAAAACTGCTTAGAGCATGAAAAGTGCCCATTGCAGAAAGAGCTCAAATTCGAAAAACAAACACGTATTCATGTTCCCCCGGCTCACTGAACACCAAAAAACCATGACTTTTGCAGATCTGAAGTTTCCTTGCGGAGATAGCCCATGCTATATCTTGCATTTGTTAGGAAAAACTGCTTAGAGCATGAAAAGTGCCCATTGCAGAAAGAGCTCAAATTCGCAAAACAAACACATATTCCTGTTCCCCTGCCTCCCCGAAGACGAAAAAACCATGACTTTCGCAGATCTGAAGTTTCCTTGCGGAGATAGCCCATGTTATATCTTGCATTTGTTAGGAAAAACTGCTTAGAGCATGAAAAGTGCCCATTGCAGAAAGAGCTCAAATTCGAAAAACAAACACGTATTCATGTTCCCCCGGCTCACTGAACACCAAAAAACCATGAGTTTTGCAGATCTGAAGTTTCCTTGCGGAGATAGCCCATGCTATATCTTGCATTTGTTAGGAAAAACTGCTTATAGTATGAAAAGTGCCCATTGCAGAAAGAGCTCAAATTCAAAAAACAAACACATATTCATGTTCCCCTGCCTCCCCGAAGACCAAAAAACCATGACTTTTGCAGATGTGAAGTTTCCTTGCGGAGATAGCCCATGCTATATCTTGCATTTGTTAGGAAAAACTGCTTAGAGCATGAAAAGTGCCCATTGCAGAAAGAGCGCAAATTTGAAAAACAAACACGTATTCATGTTCCCCCGGCTCACTGAACACCAAAAAACCATGACTTTTGCAGATCTGAAGTTTCCTTGCGGAGATAGCCCATGCTATATCTTGCATTTGTTAGGAAAAACTGCTTAGAGCATGAAAAGTGCCCATTGCAGAAAGAGCTCAAATTCGAAAAACAAACACGTATTCATGTTCCCCCGGCTCACTGAACACCAAAAAACCATGACTTTTGCAGATCTGAAGTTTCCTTGCGGAGATAGCCCATGTTATATCTTGCATTTGTTAGGAAAAACTGCTTATAGTATGAAAAGTGCCCATTGCAGAAAGAGCTCAAATTCGAAAAACAAACACATATTCCTGTTCCCCTGCCTCCCCGAAGATCAAAAAACCATGACTTTTGCAGATGTGAAGTTTCCTTGCGGAGATAGCCCATGCTATATCTTGCATTTGTTAGGAGAAACTACTTAGAGCATGAAAAGTGCCCATTGCAGAAAGAGCTCAAATTCGAAAAACAAACACGTATTCATGTTCCCCCGGCTCACTGAACACCAAAAAACCATGACTTTTGCAGATGTGAAGTTTCTTTGCGGAGATAGCCCATGCTATATCTTGCATTTGTTAGGAAAAACTGCTTATAGTATGAAAAGTGCCCATTGCACAAAGAGCTCAAATTCAAAAAACAAACACATATTCATGTTCCCCTGCCTCCCCGAAGACCAAAAAACCATGACTATTGCAGATCTGAAGTTTCCTTGCGGAGATAGCCCATGCTATATCTTGCATTTGTTAGGAAAAACTGCTTAGAGCATGAAAAGTGCCCATTGCAGAAAGAGCTCAAATTCGAAAAACAAACACGTATTCATGTTCCCCCTGCTCACTGAACACCAAAAAACCATGAGTTTTGCAGATCGGATGTCTCCTTGCGGAGATAGCCCATGTTATATCTTGCATTTGTTAGGAAAAACTGCTTATAGCATGAAAAGTGCCCATTGCAGATAGAGCTCAAATTCGCAAAACAAACACATATTCCTGTTCCCCAGCCTCCCCGAAGACGAAAAAACCATGACTTTTGCAGATCTGAAGTTTCCTTGCGGAGATAGCCCATGCTATATCTTGCATTTGTTAGGAAAAACTGCTTAGAGCATGAAAAGTGCCCATTGCAGAAAGAGCTCAAATTCGAAAAACAAACATGTATTCATGTTCCCCCGGCTCACTGAACACCAAAAAACCATGACTTTTGCAGATCTGAAGTTTCCTTGCGGAGATAGCCCATGTTATATCTTGCATTTGTTAGGAAAAACTGCTTATAGTATGAAAAGTGCCCATTGCAGAAAGAGCTCAAATTCGAAAAACAAACACATATTCCTGTTCCCCTGCCTCCCCGAAGATCAAAAAACCATGACTTTTGCAGATGTGAAGTTTCCTTGCGGAGATAGCCTATGCTATATCTTGCATTTGTTAGGAAAAACTACTTAGAGCATGAAAAGTGCCCATTGCAGAAAGAGCTCAAATTCGAAAAACAAACACGTATTCATGTTCCCCCGGCTCACTGAACACCAAAAAACCATGACTTTTGCAGATGTGAAGTTTCCTTGCGGAGATAGCCCATGCTATATCTTGCATTTGTTAGGAAAAACTGCTTATAGTATGAAAAGTGCCCATTGCACAAAGAGCTCAAATTCAAAAAACAAACACATATTCATGTTCCCCTGCCTCCCCGAAGACCAAAAAACCATGACTATTGCAGATCTGAAGTTTCCTTGCGGAGATAGCCCATGCTATATCTTGCATTTGTTAGGAAAAACTGCTTAGAGCATGAAAAGTGCCCATTGCAGAAAGAGCTCAAATTCGAAAAACAAACACGTATTCATGTTCCCCCGGCTCACTGAACACCAAAAAACCATGAGTTTTGCAGATCGGATGTCTCCTTGCGGAGATAGCCCATGTTATATCTTGCATTTGTTAGGAAAAACTGCTTATAGCATGAAAAGTGCCCATTGCAGATAGAGCTCAAATTCGCAAAACAAACACATATTCCTGTTCCCCTGCCTCCCCGAAGACCAAAAAACCATGACTTTTGCAGATCTGAATTTTCCTTGAGGAGATAGCCCATGCTATATCTTGCATTTGTTAGGAAAAACTGCTTATAGTATGAAAACTGCCCATTGCAGAAAGAGCTCAAATTCGAAAAACAAACACATATTCCTGTTCCCCTGCCTCCCCGAAGACAAAAAAACCATGACTTTTGCAGATGTGAAGTTTCCTTGCGGAGATAGCCCATGCTATATCTTGCATTTGTTAGGAAAAACTGCTTAGAGCATGAAAAGTGCCCATTGCAGAAAGAGCTCAAATTCGAAAAACAAACACGTATTCATGTTCCCCCGGCTTACTGAACACCAAAAAACCATGAGTTTTGCAGATCTGAAGTTTCCTTGCGGAGATAGCCCATGCTATATCTTGCATTTGTTAGGAAAAACTGCTTAGAGCATGAAAAGTGCCCATTGCAGAAAGAGCTCAAATTCGAAAAACAAACACATATTCCTGTTCCCCTGCCTCCCCGAAGATCAAAAAACCATGACTTTTGCAGATGTGAAGTTTCCATGCGGAGATAGCCCATGCTATATCTTGCATTTGTTAGGAAAAACTGCTTAGAGCATGAAAAGTGCCCATTGCAGAAAGAGCTCAAATTCGAAAAACAAACACGTATTCATGTTCCCCCGGCTCACTGAACACCAAAAAACCATTTCTTTTGCAGATGTGAAGTTTCCTTGCGGAAATAGCCCATGCTATATCTTGCATTTGTTAGGAAAAACTGCTTAGAGCATGAAAAGTGCCCATTGCAGAAAGAGCTCAAATTCGAAAAACAAACACGTATTCATGTTCCCCCGGCTCACTGAACACCAAAAAACCATGACTTTTGCAGATCTGAAGTTTCCTTGCGGTGATAGCCCATGTTATATCTTGCATTTGTTAGGAAAAACTGCTAATAGCATGAAAAGTGCCCATTGCAGATAGAGCTCAAATTCGCAAAACAAACACATATTCCTGTTCCCCTGCCTCCCCGAAGACGAAAAAACCATGACTTTCGCAGATCTGAAGTTTCCTTGCGGAGATAGCCTATGCTATATCTTGCATTTGTTAGGAAAAACTACTTAGAGCATGAAAAGTGCCCATTGCAGAAAGAGCTCAAATTCGAAAAACAAACACGTATTCATGTTCCCCCGGCTCACTGAACACCAAAAAACCATGACTTTTGCAGATGTGAAGTTTCCTTGCGGAGATAGCCCATGCTATATCTTGCATTTGTTAGGAAAAACTGCTTATAGTATGAAAAGTGCCCATTGCACAAAGAGCTCAAATTCAAAAAACAAACACATATTCATGTTCCCCTGCCTCCCCGAAGACCAAAAAACCATGACTATTGCAGATCTGAAGTTTCCTTGCGGAGATAGCCCATGCTATATCTTGCATTTGTTAGGAAAAACTGCTTAGAGCATGAAAAGTGCCCATTGCAGAAAGAGCTCAAATTCGAAAAACAAACACGTATTCATGTTCCCCCGGCTCACTGAACACCAAAAAACCATGAGTTTTGCAGATCGGATGTCTCCTTGCGGAGATAGCCCATGTTATATCTTGCATTTGTTAGGAAAAACTGCTTATAGCATGAAAAGTGCCCATTGCAGATAGAGCTCAAATTCGCAAAACAAACACATATTCCTGTTCCCCTGCCTCCCCGAAGACCAAAAAACCATGACTTTTGCAGATCTGAATTTTCCTTGAGGAGATAGCCCATGCTATATCTTGCATTTGTTAGGAAAAACTGCTTATAGTATGAAAACTGCCCATTGCAGAAAGAGCTCAAATTCGAAAAACAAACACATATTCCTGTTCCCCTGCCTCCCCGAAGACAAAAAAACCATGACTTTTGCAGATGTGAAGTTTCCTTGCGGAGATAGCCCATGCTATATCTTGCATTTGTTAGGAAAAACTGCTTAGAGCATGAAAAGTGCCCATTGCAGAAAGAGCTCAAATTCGAAAAACAAACACGTATTCATGTTCCCCCGGCTTACTGAACACCAAAAAACCATGAGTTTTGCAGATCTGAAGTTTCCTTGCGGAGATAGCCCATGCTATATCTTGCATTTGTTAGGAAAAACTGCTTAGAGCATGAAAAGTGCCCATTGCAGAAAGAGCTCAAATTCGAAAAACAAACACATATTCCTGTTCCCCTGCCTCCCCGAAGATCAAAAAACCATGACTTTTGCAGATGTGAAGTTTCCATGCGGAGATAGCCCATGCTATATCTTGCATTTGTTAGGAAAAACTGCTTAGAGCATGAAAAGTGCCCATTGCAGAAAGAGCTCAAATTCGAAAAACAAACACGTATTCATGTTCCCCCGGCTCACTGAACACCAAAAAACCATTTCTTTTGCAGATGTGAAGTTTCCTTGCGGAAATAGCCCATGCTATATCTTGCATTTGTTAGGAAAAACTGCTTAGAGCATGAAAAGTGCCCATTGCAGAAAGAGCTCAAATTCGAAAAACAAACACGTATTCATGTTCCCCCGGCTCACTGAACACCAAAAAACCATGACTTTTGCAGATCTGAAGTTTCCTTGCGGTGATAGCCCATGTTATATCTTGCATTTGTTAGGAAAAACTGCTAATAGCATGAAAAGTGCCCATTGCAGATAGAGCTCAAATTCGCAAAACAAACACATATTCCTGTTCCCCTGCCTCCCCGAAGACGAAAAAACCATGACTTTCGCAGATCTGAAGTTTCCTTGCGGAGATAGCCCATGTTATATCTTGCATTTGTTAGGAAAAACTGCTTAGAGCATGAAAAGTGCCCATTGCAGAAAGAGCGCAAATTCGAAAAACAAACACGTATTCATGTTCCCCCGGCTCACTGAACACCAAAAAACCATGAGTTTTGCAGATCTGAAGTTTCCTTGCGGAGATAGCCCATGCTATATCTTGCATTTGTTAGGAAAAACTGCTTATAGTATGAAAAGTGCCCATTGCAGAAAGAGCTCAAATTCAAAAAACAAACACATATTCATGTTCCCCTGCCTCCCCGAAGACCAAAAAACCATGACTTTTGCAGATGTGAAGTTTCCTTGCGGAGATAGCCCATGCTATATCTTGCATTTGTTAGGAAAAACTGCTTAGAGCATGAAAAGTGCCCATTGCAGATAGAGCTCAAATTCGCAAAACAAACACATATTCCTGTTCCCCAGCCTCCCCGAAGACGAAAAAACCATGACTTTTGCAGATCTGAAGTTTCCTTGCGGAGATAGCCCATGCTATATCTTGCATTTGTTAGGAAAAACTGCTTAGAGCATGAAAAGTGCCCATTGCAGAAAGAGCTCAAATTCAAAAAACAAACACATATTCATGTTCCCCTGCCTCCCCGAAGACCAAAAAACCATGACTTTTGCAGATGTGAAGTTTCCTTGCGGAGATAGCCCATGCTATATCTTGCATTTGTTAGGAAAAACTGCTTATAGTATGAAAAGTGCCCATTGCACAAAGAGCTCAAATTCAAAAAACAAACACATATTCATGTTCCCCTGCCTCCCCGAAGACCAAAAAACCATGACTATTGCAGATCTGAAGTTTCCTTGCGGAGATAGCCCATGCTATATCTTGCATTTGTTAGGAAAAACTGCTTAGAGCATTAAAAGTGCCCATTGCAGAAAGAGCTCAAATTCGAAAAACAAACACGTATTCATGTTCCCCCTGCTCACTGAACACCAAAAAACCATGAGTTTTGCAGATCGGATGTCTCCTTGCGGAGATAGCCCATGTTATATCTTGCATTTGTTAGGAAAAACTGCTTATAGCATGAAAAGTGCCCATTGCAGATAGAGCTCAAATTCGCAAAACAAACACATATTCCTGTTCCCCAGCCTCCCCGAAGACGAAAAAACCATGACTTTTGCAGATCTGAAGTTTCCTTGCGGAGATAGCCCATGCTATATCTTGCATTTGTTAGGAAAAACTGCTTAGAGCATGAAAAGTGCCCATTGCAGAAAGAGCTCAAATTCGAAAAACAAACACGTATTCATGTTCCCCCGGCTCACTGAACACCAAAAAACCATGACTTTTGCAGATCTGAAGTTTCCTTGCGGAGATAGCCCATGTTATATCTTGCATTTGTTAGGAAAAACTGCTTATAGTATGAAAAGTGCCCATTGCAGAAAGAGCTCAAATTCGAAAAACAAACACATATTCCTGTTCCCCTGCCTCCCCGAAGATCAAAAAACCATGACTTTTGCAGATGTGAAGTTTCCTTGCGGAGATAGCCCATGCTATATCTTGCATTTGTTAGGAAAAACTACTTAGAGCATGAAAAGTGCCCATTGCAGAAAGAGCTCAAATTCGAAAAACAAACACATATTCCTGTTCCCCTGCCTCCCCGAAGACCAAAAAACCATGACTTTTGCAGATCTGAATTTTCCTTGCGGAGATAGCCCATGCTATATCTTGCATTTGTTAGGAAAAACTGCTTATAGCATGAAAACTGCCCATTGCAGAAAGAGCTCAAATTCGAAAAACAAACACATATTCCTGTTCCCCTGCCTCCCCGAAGACCAAAAAACCATGACTTTTGCAGATGTGAAGTTTCCTTGCGGAGATAGCCCATGCTATATCTTGCATTTGTTAGGAAAAACTGCTTAGAGCATGAAAAGTGCCCATTGCAGAAAGAGCTCAAATTCGAAAAACAAACACGTATTCCTGTTCCCCAGCCTCCCCGAAGACGAAAAAACCATGACTTTTGCAGATCTGAAGTTTCCTTGCGGAGATAGCCCATGCTATATCTTGCATTTGTTAGGAAAAACTGCTTATAGTATGAAAAGTGCCCATTGCAGAAATAGCTCAAATTCGAAAAACAAACACATATTCCTGTTCCCCTGCCTCCCCGAAGATCAAAAAACCATGACTTTTGCAGATGTGAAGTTTCCATGCGGAGATAGCCCATGCTATATCTTGCATTTGTTAGGAAAAACTGCTTAGAGCATGAAAAGTGCCCATTGCAGAAAGAGCTCAAATTCGAAAAACAAACACGTATTCATGTTCCCCCGGCTCACTGAACACCAAAAAACCATTTCTTTTGCAGATGTGAAGTTTCCTTGCGGAGATAGCCCATGCTATATCTTGCATTTGTTAGGAAAAACTGCTTAGAGCATGAAAAGTGCCCATTGCAGAAAGAGCGCAAATTCGAAAAACAAACACGTATTCATGTTCCCCCGGCTCACTGAACACCAAAAAACCATGATTTTTGCAGATGTGAAGTTTCCTTGCGGAGATAGCCCATGCTATATCTTGCATTTGTTAGGAAAAACTGCTTAGAGCATGAAAAGTGCCCATTGCAGAAAGAGCTCAAATTCGAAAAACAAACACGTATTCATGTTCCCCCGGCTCACTGAACACCAAAAAACCATGACTTTTGCAGATCTGAAGTTTCCTTGCGGAGATAGCCCATGTTATATCTTGCATTTGTTAGGAAAAACTGCTAATAGCATGAAAAGTGCCCATTGCAGATAGAGCTCAAATTCGCAAAACAAACACATATTCCTGTTCCCCTGCCTCCCCGAAGACGAAAAAACCATGACTTTCGCAGATCTGAAGTTTCCTTGCGGAGATAGCCCATGCTATATCTTGCATTTGTTAGGAAAAACTGCTAATAGCATGAAAAGTGCCCATTGCAGATAGAGCTCAAATTCGCAAAACAAACACATATTCCTGTTCCCCTGCCTCCCCGAAGACGAAAAAACCATGACTTTCGCAGATCTGAAGTTTCCTTGCGGAGATAGCCCATGTTATATCTTGCATTTGTTAGGAAAAACTGCTAATAGCATGAAAAGTGCCCATTGCAGATAGAGCTCAAATTCGCAAAACAAACACATATTCCTGTTCCCCTGCCTCCCCGAAGACGAAAAAACCATGACTTTCGCAGATCTGAAGTTTCCTTGCGGAGATAGCCCATGTTATATCTTGCATTTGTTAGGAAAAACTGCTTAGAGCATGAAAAGTGCCCATTGCAGAAAGAGCTCAAATTCGAAAAACAAACACGTATTCATGTTCCCCCGGCTCACTGAACACCAAAAAACCATGAGTTTTGCAGATCTGAAGTTTCCTTGCGGAGATAGCCCATGCTATATCTTGCATTTGTTAGGAAAAACTGCTTATAGTATGAAAAGTGCCCATTGCAGAAAGAGCTCAAATTCAAAAAACAAACACATATTCATGTTCCCCTGCCTCCCCGAAGACCAAAAAACCATGACTTTTGCAGATGTGAAGTTTCCTTGCGGAGATAGCCCATGCTATATCTTGCATTTGTTAGGAAAAACTGCTTAGAGCATGAAAAGTGCCCATTGCAGATAGAGCTCAAATTCGCAAAACAAACACATATTCCTGTTCCCCAGCCTCCCCGAAGACGAAAAAACCATGACTTTTGCAGATCTGAAGTTTCCTTGCGGAGATAGCCCATGCTATATCTTGCATTTGTTAGGAAAAACTGCTTAGAGCATGAAAAGTGCCCATTGCAGAAAGAGCTCAAATTCGAAAAACAAACACGTATTCATGTTCCCCCGGCTCACTGAACACCAAAAAACCATGACTTTTGCAGATCTGAAGTTTCCTTGCGGAGATAGCCCATGTTATATCTTGCATTTGTTAGGAAAAACTGCTTATAGTATGAAAAGTGCCCATTGCAGAAAGAGCTCAAATTCGAAAAACAAACACATATTCCTGTTCCCCTGCCTCCCCGAAGATCAAAAAACCATGACTTTTGCAGATGTGAAGTTTCCTTGCGGAGATAGCCCATGCTATATCTTGCATTTGTTAGGAAAAACTACTTAGAGCATGAAAAGTGCCCATTGCAGAAAGAGCTCAAATTCGAAAAACAAACACGTATTCATGTTCCCCCGGCTCACTGAACACCAAAAAACCATGACTTTTGCAGATGTGAAGTTTCTTTGCGGAGATAGCCCATGCTATATCTTGCATTTGTTAGGAAAAACTGCTTATAGTATGAAAAGTGCCCATTGCACAAAGAGCTCAAATTCAAAAAACAAACACATATTCATGTTCCCCTGCCTCCCCGAAGACCAAAAAACCATGACTATTGCAGATCTGAAGTTTCCTTGCGGAGATAGCCCATGCTATATCTTGCATTTGTTAGGAAAAACTGCTTAGAGCATGAAAAGTGCCCATTGCAGAAAGAGCTCAAATTCGAAAAACAAACACGTATTCATGTTCCCCCTGCTCACTGAACACCAAAAAACCATGAGTTTTGCAGATCGGATGTCTCCTTGCGGAGATAGCCCATGTTATATCTTGCATTTGTTAGGAAAAACTGCTTATAGCATGAAAAGTGCCCATTGCAGATAGAGCTCAAATTCGCAAAACAAACACATATTCCTGTTCCCCAGCCTCCCCGAAGACGAAAAAACCATGACTTTTGCAGATCTGAAGTTTCCTTGCGGAGATAGCCCATGCTATATCTTGCATTTGTTAGGAAAAACTGCTTAGAGCATGAAAAGTGCCCATTGCAGAAAGAGCTCAAATTCGAAAAACAAACACGTATTCATGTTCCCCCGGCTCACTGAACACCAAAAAACCATGACTTTTGCAGATCTGAAGTTTCCTTGCGGAGATAGCCCATGTTATATCTTGCATTTGTTAGGAAAAACTGCTTATAGTATGAAAAGTGCCCATTGCAGAAAGAGCTCAAATTCGAAAAACAAACACATATTCCTGTTCCCCTGCCTCCCCGAAGATCAAAAAACCATGACTTTTGCAGATGTGAAGTTTCCTTGCGGAGATAGCCCATGCTATATCTTGCATTTGTTAGGAAAAACTACTTAGAGCATGAAAAGTGCCCATTGCAGAAAGAGCTCAAATTCGAAAAACAAACACATATTCCTGTTCCCCTGCCTCCCCGAAGACCAAAAAACCATGACTTTTGCAGATCTGAATTTTCCTTGCGGAGATAGCCCATGCTATATCTTGCATTTGTTAGGAAAAACTGCTTATAGCATGAAAACTGCCCATTGCAGAAAGAGCTCAAATTCGAAAAACAAACACATATTCCTGTTCCCCTGCCTCCCCGAAGACCAAAAAAACATGACTTTTGCAGATGTGAAGTTTCCTTGCGGAGATAGCCCATGCTATATCTTGCATTTGTTAGGAAAAACTGCTTAGAGCATGAAAAGTGCCCATTGCAGAAAGAGCTCAAATTCGAAAAACAAACACGTATTCCTGTTCCCCAGCCTCCCCGAAGACGAAAAAACCATGAGTTTTGCAGATCTGAAGTTTCCTTGCGGAGATAGCCCATGCTATATCTTGCATTTGTTAGGAAAAACTGCTTAGAGCATGAAAAGTGCCCATTGCAGAAAGAGCTCAAATTCGAAAAACAAACACGTATTCATGTTCCTCCGGCTCACTGAACACCAAAAAACCATGACTTTTGCAGATCTGAAGTTTCCTTGCGGTGATAGCCCATGCTATATCTTGCATTTGTTAGGAAAAACTGCTTATAGTATGAAAAGTGCCCATTGCAGAAAGAGCTCAAATTCGAAAAACAAACACATATTCCTGTTCCCCTGCCTCCCCGAAGACCAAAAAACCATGACCTTTGCAGATGTGAAGTTTCCTTGCGGAGATAGCCCATGCTATATCTTGCATTTGTTAGGAAAAACTGCTTAGAGCATGAAAAGTGCCCATTGCAGAAAGAGCTCAAATTCGAAAAACAAACACGTATTCCTGTTCCCCAGCCTCGCCGAAGACGAAAAAACCATGACTTTTGCAGATCTGAAGTTTCCTTGCGGAGATAGCCCATGCTATATCTTGCATTTGTTAGGAAAAACTGCTTATAGTATGAAAAGTGCCCATTGCAGAAATAGCTCAAATTCGAAAAACAAACACATATTCCTGTTCCCCTGCCTCCCCGAAGATCAAAAAACCATGACTTTTGCAGATGTGAAGTTTCCATGCGGAGATAGCCCATGCTATATCTTGCATTTGTTAGGAAAAACTGCTTAGAGCATGAAAAGTGCCCATTGCAGAAAGAGCTCAAATTCGAAAAACAAACACGTATTCATGTTCCCCCGGCTCACTGAACACCAAAAAACCATTTCTTTTGCAGATGTGAAGTTTCCTTGCGGAGATAGCCCATGCTATATCTTGCATTTGTTAGCAAAAACTGCTTAGAGCATGAAAAGTGCCCATTGCAGAAAGAGCGCAAATTCGAAAAACAAACACGTATTCATGTTCCCCCGGCTCACTGAACACCAAAAAACCATGAGTTTTGCAGATGTGAAGTTTCCTTGCGGAGATAGCCCATGCTATATCTTGCATTTGTTAGGAAAAACTGCTTAGAGCATGAAAAGTGCCCATTGCAGAAAGAGCTCAAATTCGAAAAACAAACACGTATTCATGTTCCCCCGGCTCACTGAACACCAAAAAACCATGACTTTTGCAGATCTGAAGTTTCCTTGCGGAGATAGCCCATGTTATATCTTGCATTTGTTAGGAAAAACTGCTAATAGCATGAAAAGTGCCCATTGCAGATAGAGCTCAAATTCGCAAAACAAACACATATTCCTGTTCCCCTGCCTCCCCGAAGACGAAAAAACCATGACTTTCGCAGATCTGAAGTTTCCTTGCGGAGATAGCCCATGTTATATCTTGCATTTGTTAGGAAAAACTGCTTAGAGCATGAAAAGTGCCCATTGCAGAAAGAGCTCAAATTCGAAAAACAAACACGTATTCATGTTCCCCCGGCTCACTGAACACCAAAAAACCATGAGTTTTGCAGATCTGAAGTTTCCTTGCGGAGATAGCCCATGCTATATCTTGCATTTGTTAGGAAAAACTGCTTATAGTATGAAAAGTGCCCATAGCAGAAAGAGCTCAAATTCAAAAAACAAACACATATTCATGTTCCCCTGCCTCCCCGAAGACCAAAAAACCATGACTTTTGCAGATGTGAAGTTTCCTTGCGGAGATAGCCCATGCTATATCTTGCATTTGTTAGGAAAAACTGCTTAGAGCATGAAAAGTGCCCATTGCAGATAGAGCTCAAATTCGCAAAACAAACACATATTCCTGTTCCCCAGCCTCCCCGAAGACGAAAAAACCATGACTTTTGCAGATCTGAAGTTTCCTTGCGGAGATAGCCCATGCTATATCTTGCATTTGTTAGGAAAAACTGCTTAGAGCATGAAAAGTGCCCATTGCAGAAAGAGCTCAAATTCGAAAAACAAACACGTATTCATGTTCCCCCGGCTCACTGAACACCAAAAAACCATGACTTTTGCAGATCTGAAGTTTCCTTGCGGAGATAGCCCATGTTATATCTTGCATTTGTTAGGAAAAACTGCTTATAGTATGAAAAGTGCCCATTGCAGAAAGAGCTCAAATTCGAAAAACAAACACATATTCCTGTTCCCCTGCCTCCCCGAAGATCAAAAAACCATGACTTTTGCAGATGTGAAGTTTCCTTGCGGAGATAGCCCATGCTATATCTTGCATTTGTTAGGAAAAACTACTTAGAGCATGAAAAGTGCCCATTGCAGAAAGAGCTCAAATTCGAAAAACAAACACGTATTCATGTTCCCCCGGCTCACTGAACACCAAAAAACCATGACTTTTGCAGATGTGAAGTTTCTTTGCGGAGATAGCCCATGCTATATCTTGCATTTGTTAGGAAAAACTGCTTATAGTATGAAAAGTGCCCATTGCACAAAGAGCTCAAATTCAAAAAACAAACACATATTCATGTTCCCCTGCCTCCCCGAAGACCAAAAAACCATGACTATTGCAGATCTGAAGTTTCCTTGCGGAGATAGCCCATGCTATATCTTGCATTTGTTAGGAAAAACTGCTTAGAGCATGAAAAGTGCCCATTGCAGAAAGAGCTCAAATTCGAAAAACAAACACGTATTCATGTTCCCCCTGCTCACTGAACACCAAAAAACCATGAGTTTTGCAGATCGGATGTCTCCTTGCGGAGATAGCCCATGTTATATCTTGCATTTGTTAGGAAAAACTGCTTATAGCATGAAAAGTGCCCATTGCAGATAGAGCTCAAATTCGCAAAACAAACACATATTCCTGTTCCCCAGCCTCCCCGAAGACGAAAAAACCATGACTTTTGCAGATCTGAAGTTTCCTTGCGGAGATAGCCCATGCTATATCTTGCATTTGTTAGGAAAAACTGCTTAGAGCATGAAAAGTGCCCATTGCAGAAAGAGCTCAAATTCGAAAAACAAACACGTATTCATGTTCCCCCGGCTCACTGAACACCAAAAAACCATGACTTTTGCAGATCTGATGTCTCCTTGCGGAGATAGCCCATGTTATATCTTGCATTTGTTAGGAAAAACTGCTTATAGCATGAAAAGTGCCCTTTGCAGATAGAGCTCAAATTCGAAAAACAAACACGTATTCATGTACCCCCGGCTCACCGAAGACCAAAAAACCATGAGTTTTGCAGATCTGATGTCTCCTTGCGGAGATAGCCCATGTTATATCTTGCATTTGTTAGGAAAAACTGCTAATAGCATGAAAAGTGCCCATTGCAGATAGAGCTCAAATTCGCAAAACAAACACATATTCCTGTTCCCCTGCCTCCCCGAAGACGAAAAAACCATGACTTTCGCAGATCTGAAGTTTCCTTGCGGAGATAGCCCATGTTATATCTTGCATTTGTTAGGAAAAACTGCTTAGAGCATGAAAAGTGCCCATTGCAGAAAGAGCTCAAATTCGAAAAACAAACACGTATTCATGTTCCCCCGGCTCACTGAACACCAAAAAACCATGAGTTTTGCAGATCTGAAGTTTCCTTGCGGAGATAGCCCATGCTATATCTTGCATTTGTTAGGAAAAACTGCTTATAGTATGAAAAGTGCCCATTGCAGAAAGAGCTCAAATTCAAAAAACAAACACATATTCATGTTCCCCTGCCTCCCCGAAGACCAAAAAACCATGACTTTTGCAGATGTGAAGTTTCCTTGCGGAGATAGCCCATGCTATATCTTGCATTTGTTAGGAAAAACTGCTTAGAGCATGAAAAGTGCCCATTGCAGATAGAGCTCAAATTCGCAAAACAAACACATATTCCTGTTCCCCAGCCTCCCCGAAGACGAAAAAACCATGACTTTTGCAGATCTGAAGTTTCCTTGCGGAGATAGCCCATGCTATATCTTGCATTTGTTAGGAAAAACTGCTTAGAGCATGAAAAGTGCCCATTGCAGAAAGAGCTCAAATTCGAAAAACAAACACGTATTCATGTTCCCCCGGCTCACTGAACACCAAAAAACCATGACTTTTGCAGATCTGAAGTTTCCTTGCGGAGATAGCCCATGTTATATCTTGCATTTGTTAGGAAAAACTGCTTATAGTATGAAAAGTGCCCATTGCAGAAAGAGCTCAAATTCGAAAAACAAACACATATTCCTGTTCCCCTGCCTCCCCGAAGATCAAAAAACCATGACTTTTGCAGATGTGAAGTTTCCTTGCGGAGATAGCCCATGCTATATCTTGCATTTGTTAGGAAAAACTACTTAGAGCATGAAAAGTGCCCATTGCAGAAAGAGCTCAAATTCGAAAAACAAACACGTATTCATGTTCCCCCGGCTCACTGAACACCAAAAAACCATGACTTTTGCAGATGTGAAGTTTCTTTGCGGAGATAGCCCATGCTATATCTTGCATTTGTTAGGAAAAACTGCTTATAGTATGAAAAGTGCCCATTGCACAAAGAGCTCAAATTCAAAAAACAAACACATATTCATGTTCCCCTGCCTCCCCAAAGACCAAAAAACCATGACTATTGCAGATCTGAAGTTTCCTTGCAGAGATAGCCCATGCTATATCTTGCATTTGTTAGGAAAAACTGCTTAGAGCATGAAAAGTGCCCATTGCAGAAAGAGCTCAAATTCGAAAAACAAACACGTATTCATGTTCCCCCTGCTCACTGAACACCAAAAAACCATGAGTTTTGCAGATCGGATGTCTCCTTGCGGAGATAGCCCATGTTATATCTTGCATTTGTTAGGAAAAACTGCTTATAGCATGAAAAGTGCCCATTGCAGATAGAGCTCAAATTCGCAAAACAAACACATATTCCTGTTCCCCAGCCTCCCCGAAGACGAAAAAACCATGACTTTTGCAGATCTGAAGTTTCCTTGCGGAGATAGCCCATGCTATATCTTGCATTTGTTAGGAAAAACTGCTTAGAGCATGAAAAGTGCCCATTGCAGAAAGAGCTCAAATTCGAAAAACAAACATGTATTCATGTTCCCCCGGCTCACTGAACACCAAAAAACCATGACTTTTGCAGATCTGAAGTTTCCTTGCGGAGATAGCCCATGTTATATCTTGCATTTGTTAGGAAAAACTGCTTATAGTATGAAAAGTGCCCATTGCAGAAAGAGCTCAAATTCGAAAAACAAACACATATTCCTGTTCCCCTGCCTCCCCGAAGATCAAAAAACCATGACTTTTGCAGATGTGAAGTTTCCTTGCGGAGATAGCCCATGCTATATCTTGCATTTGTTAGGAAAAACTACTTAGAGCATGAAAAGTGCCCATTGCAGAAAGAGCTCAAATTCGAAAAACAAACACGTATTCATGTTCCCCCGGCTCACTGAACACCAAAAAACCATGACTTTTGCAGATGTGAAGTTTCCTTGCGGAGATAGCCCATGCTATATCTTGCATTTGTTAGGAAAAACTGCTTATAGTATGAAAAGTGCCCATTGCACAAAGAGCTCAAATTCAAAAAACAAACACATATTCATGTTCCCCTGCCTCCCCGAAGACCAAAAAACCATGACTATTGCAGATCTGAAGTTTCCTTGCGGAGATAGCCCATGCTATATCTTGCATATGTTAGGAAAAACTGCTTAGAGCATGAAAAGTGCCCATTGCAGAAAGAGCTCAAATTCGAAAAACAAACACGTATTCATGTTCCCCCGGCTCACTGAACACCAAAAAACCATGAGTTTTGCAGATCGGATGTCTCCTTGCGGAGATAGCCCATGTTATATCTTGCATTTGTTAGGAAAAACTGCTTATAGCATGAAAAGTGCCCATTGCAGATAGAGCTCAAATTCGCAAAACAAACACATATTCCTGTTCCCCTGCCTCCCCGAAGACCAAAAAACCATGACTTTTGCAGATCTGAATTTTCCTTGAGGAGATAGCCCATGCTATATCTTGCATTTGTTAGGAAAAACTGCTTATAGTATGAAAACTGCCCATTGCAGAAAGAGCTCAAATTCGAAAAACAAACACATATTCCTGTTCCCCTGCCTCCCCGAAGACCAAAAAACCATGACTTTTGCAGATGTGAAGTTTCCTTGCGGAGATAGCCCATGCTATATCTTGCATTTGTTAGGAAAAACTGCTTATAGTATGAAAAGTGCCCATTGCACAAAGAGCTCAAATTCAAAAAACAAACACATATTCATGTTCCCCTGCCTCCCCGAAGACCAAAAAACCATGACTATTGCAGATCTGAAGTTTCCTTGCGGAGATAGCCCATGCTATATCTTGCATTTGTTAGGAAAAACTGCTTAGAGCATGAAAAGTGCCCATTGCAGAAAGAGCTCAAATTCGAAAAACAAACACGTATTCATGTTCCCCCGGCTTACTGAACACCAAAAAACCATGAGTTTTGCAGATCTGAAGTTTCCTTGCGGAGATAGCCCATGCTATATCTTGCATTTGTTAGGAAAAACTGCTTAGAGCATGAAAAGTGCCCATTGCAGAAAGAGCTCAAATTCGAAAAACAAACACGTATTCATGTTCCCCCGGCTTACTGAACACCAAAAAACCATGAGTTTTGCAGATCTGAAGTTTCCTTGCGGAGATAGCCCATGCTATATCTTGCATTTGTTAGGAAAAACTGCTTAGAGCATGAAAAGTGCCCATTGCAGAAAGAGCTCAAATTCGAAAAACAAACACATATTCCTGTTCCCCTGCCTCCCCGAAGACAAAAAAACCATGACTTTTGCAGATGTGAAGTTTCCTTGCGGAGATAGCCCATGCTATATCTTGCATTTGTTAGGAAAAACTGCTTAGAGCATGAAAAGTGCCCATTGCAGAAAGAGCTCAAATTCGAAAAACAAACACGTATTCATGTTCCCCCGGCTCACTGAACACCAAAAAACCATTTCTTTTGCAGATGTGAAGTTTCCTTGCGGAAATAGCCCATGCTATATCTTGCATTTGTTAGGAAAAACTGCTTAGAGCATGAAAAGTGCCCATTGCAGAAAGAGCTCAAATTCGAAAAACAAACACGTATTCATGTTCCCCCGGCTCACTGAACACCAAAAAACCATGACTTTTGCAGATCTGAAGTTTCCTTGCGGTGATAGCCCATGTTATATCTTGCATTTGTTAGGAAAAACTGCTAATAGCATGAAAAGTGCCCATTGCAGATAGAGCTCAAATTCGCAAAACAAACACATATTCCTGTTCCCCTGCCTCCCCGAAGACGAAAAAACCATGACTTTCGCAGATCTGAAGTTTCCTTGCGGAGATAGCCCATGTTATATCTTGCATTTGTTAGGAAAAACTGCTTAGAGCATGAAAAGTGCCCATTGCAGAAAGAGCGCAAATTCGAAAAACAAACACGTATTCATGTTCCCCCGGCTCACTGAACACCAAAAAACCATGAGTTTTGCAGATCTGAAGTTTCCTTGCGGAGATAGCCCATGCTATATCTTGCATTTGTTAGGAAAAACTGCTTATAGTATTAAAAGTGCCCATTGCAGAAAGAGCTCAAATTCAAAAAACAAACACATATTCATGTTCCCCTGCCTCCCCGAAGACCAAAAAACCATGACTTTTGCAGATGTGAAGTTTCCTTGCGGAGATAGCCCATGCTATATCTTGCATTTGTTAGGAAAAACTGCTTAGAGCATGAAAAGTGCCCATTGCAGATAGAGCTCAAATTCGCAAAACAAACACATATTCCTGTTCCCCAGCCTCCCCGAAGACGAAAAAACCATGACTTTTGCAGATCTGAAGTTTCCTTGCGGAGATAGCTCATGCTATATCTTGCATTTGTTAGGAAAAACTGCTTATAGTATGAAAAGTGCCCATTGCAGAAAGAGCTCAAATTCGAAAAACAAACACATATTCCTGTTCCCCTGCCTCCCCGAAGACCAAAAAACCATGACTTTTGCAGATGTGAAGTTTCCTTGCGGAGATAGCCCATGCTATATCTTGCATTTGTTAGGAAAAACTGCTTAGAGCATGAAAAGTGCCGATTGCAGAAAGAGCTCAAATTCGAAAAACAAACACGTATTCATGTTCCCCCGGCTCACTGAACACCAAAAAACCATGACTTTTGCAGATCTGAAGTTTCCTTGCGGTGATAGCCCATGTTATATCTTGCATTTGTTAGGAAAAACTGCTTATAGTATGAAAAGTGCCCATTGCAGAAAGAGCTCAAATTCGAAAAACAAACACATATTCCTGTTCCCCTGCCTCCCCGAAGATCAAAAAACCATGACTTTTGCAGATGTGAAGTTTCCTTGCGGAGATAGCCCATGCTATATCATGCATTTGTTAGGAAAAACTGCTTAGAGCATGAAAAGTGCCCATTGCAGAAAGAGCTCAAATTCGAAAAACAAACACGTATTCATGTTCCCCCGGCTCCCTGAACACCAAAAAACCATGACTTTTGCAGATCTGAAGTTTCCTTGCGGAGATAGCCCATGCTATATCTTGCATTTGTTAGGAAAAACTGCTTAGAGTATGAAAAGTGCCCATTGCAGAAAGAGCGCAAATTCGAAAAACAAACACGTATTCATGTTCCCCCGGCTCACTGAACACCAAAAAACCATGAGTTTTGCAGATGTGAAGTTTCCTTGCGGAGATAGCCCATGCTATATCTTGCATTTGTTAGGAAAAACTGCTTAGAGCATGAAAAGTGCCCATTGCAGAAAGAGCTCAAATTCGAAAAACAAACACATATTCATGTTCCCCTGCCTCCCCGAAGACCAAAAAACCATGGTTTTTGCAGATCTGAAGTTTCCTTGCGGAGATAGCCCATGCTATATCTTGCATTTGTTAGGAAAAACTGCTTACAGCATGAAAAGTGCCCATTGCAGATAGAGCTCAAATTCGCAAAACAAACACATATTCCTGTTCCCCAGCCTCCCCGAAGACGAAAAAACCATGACTTTTGCAGATCTGAAGTTTCCTTGCGGAGATAGCTCATGCTATATCTTGCATTTGTTAGGAAAGCTGCTTATAGTATGAAAAGTGCCCATTGCAGAAAGAGCTCAAATTCGAAAAACAAACACATATTCCTGTTCCCCTGCCTCCCCGAAGACCAAAAAACCATGACTTTTGCAGATGTGAAGTTTCCTAGCGGAGATAGCCCATGCTATATCTTGCATTTGTTAGGAAAAACTGCTTAGAGCATGAAAAGTGCCGATTGCAGAAAGAGCTCAAATTCGAAAAACAAACACGTATTCATGTTCCCCCGGCTCACTGAACACCAAAAAACCATGACTTTTGCAGATCTGAAGTTTCCTTGCGGTGATAGCCCATGTTATATCTTGCATTTGTTAGGAAAAACTGCTTATAGTATGAAAAGTGCCCATTGCAGAAAGAGCTCAAATTCGAAAAACAAACACATATTCCTGTTCCCCTGCCTCCCCGAAGATCAAAAAACCATGACTTTTGCAGATGTGAAGTTTCCTTGCGGAGATAGCCCATGCTATATCATGCATTTGTTAGGAAAAACTGCTTAGAGCATGAAAAGTGCCCATTGCAGAAAGAGCTCAAATTCGAAAAACAAACACGTATTCATGTTCCCCCGGCTCCCTGAACACCAAAAAACCATGACTTTTGCAGATCTGAAGTTTCCTTGCGGAGATAGCCCATGCTATATCTTGCATTTGTTAGGAAAAACTGCTTAGAGTATGAAAAGTGCCCATTGCAGAAAGAGCGCAAATTCGAAAAACAAACACGTATTCATGTTCCCCCGGCTCACTGAACACCAAAAAACCATGAGTTTTGCAGATGTGAAGTTTCCTTGCGGAGATAGCCCATGCTATATCTTGCATTTGTTAGGAAAAACTGCTTAGAGCATGAAAAGTGCCCATTGCAGAAAGAGCTCAAATTCGAAAAACAAACACATATTCCTGTTCCCCTGCCTCCCCGAAGACCAAAAAACCGTGAGTTTTGCAGATCTGAATTTTCCTTGCGGAGATAGCCCATGCTATATCTTGCATTTGTTAGGAAAATCTGCTTATAGCATGAAAACTGCCCATTGCAGAAAGAGCTCAAATTCGAAAAACAAACACATATTCCTGTTCCCCTGCCTCCCCGAAGACCAAAAAACCATGACTTTTGCAGATGTGAAGTTTCCCTGCGGAGATAGCCCATGCTATATCTTGCATTTGTTAGGAAAAACTGCTTAGAGCATGAAAAGTGCCCATTGCAGAAAGAGCTCAAATTCGAAAAACAAACACGTCTTCCTGTTCCCCAGCCTCCCCGAAGACGAAAAAACCATGAGTTTTGCAGATCTGAAGTTTCCTTGCGGAGATAGCCCATGCTATATCTTGCATTTGTTAGGAAAAACTGCTTAGAGCATGAAAAGTGCCCATTGCAGAAAGAGCTCAAATTCAAAAAACAAACACGTATTCATGTTCCTCCGGCTCACTGAACACCAAAAAACCATGACTTTTGCAGATCTGAAGTTTCCTTGCGGTGATAGCCCATGCTATATCTTGCATTTGTTAGGAAAAACTGCTTATAGTATGAAAAGTGCCCATTGCAGAAAGAGCTCAAATTCGAAAAACAAACACATATTCCTGTTCCCCTGCCTCCCCGAAGACCAAAAAACCATGACCTTTGCAGATGTGAAGTTTCCTTGCGGAGATAGCCCATGCTATATCTTGCATTTGTTAGGAAAAACTGCTTAGAGCATGAAAAGTGCCCATTGCAGAAAGAGCTCAAATTCGAAAAACAAACACGTATTCCTGTTCCCCAGCCTCCCCGAAGACGAAAAAACCATGACTTTTGCAGATCTGAAGTTTCCTTGCGGAGATAGCCCATGCTATATCTTGCATTTGTTAGGAAAAACTGCTTAGAGCATGAAAAGTGCCCATTGCAGAAAGAGCTCAAATTCGAAAAACAAACACGTATTCATGTTCCCCCGGCTCACTGAACACCAAAAAACCATTTCTTTTGCAGATGTGAAGTTTCCTTGCGGAGATAGCCCATGCTATATCTTGCATTTGTTAGGAAAAACTGCTTAGAGCATGAAAAGTGCCCATTGCAGAAAGAGCGCAAATTCGAAAAACAAACACGTATTCATGTTCCCCCGGCTCACTGAACACCAAAAAACCATGAGTTTTGCAGATGTGAAGTTTCCTTGCGGAGATAGCCCATGCTATATCTTGCATTTGTTAGGAAAAACTGCTTAGAGCATGAAAAGTGCCCATTGCAGAAAGAGCTCAAATTCGAAAAACAAACACGTATTCATGTTCCCCCGGCTCACTGAACACCAAAAAACCATGACTTTTGCAGATCTGAAGTTTCCTTGCGGAGATAGCCCATGTTATATCTTGCATTTGTTAGGAAAAACTGCTAATAGCATGAAAAGTGCCCATTGCAGATAGAGCTCAAATTCGCAAAACAAACACATATTCCTGTTCCCCTGCCTCCCCGAAGACGAAAAAACCATGACTTTCGCAGATCTGAAGTTTCCTTGCGGAGATAGCCCATGTTATATCTTGCATTTGTTAGGAAAAACTGCTTAGAGCATGAAAAGTGCCCATTGCAGAAAGAGCTCAAATTCGAAAAACAAACACGTATTCATGTTCCCCCGGCTCACTGAACACCAAAAAACCATGAGTTTTGCAGATCTGAAGTTTCCTTGCGGAGATAGCCCATGCTATATCTTGCATTTGTTAGGAAAAACTGCTTATAGTATGAAAAGTGCCCATTGCAGAAAGAGCTCAAATTCAAAAAACAAACACATATTCATGTTCCCCTGCCTCCCCGAAGACCAAAAAACCATGACTTTTGCAGATGTGAAGTTTCCTTGCGGAGATAGCCCATGCTATATCTTGCATTTGTTAGGAAAAACTGCTTATAGCATGAAAAGTGCCCATTGCAGATAGAGCTCAAATTCGCAAAACAAACACATATTCCTGTTCCCCAGCCTCCCCGAAGACGAAAAAACCATGACTTTTGCAGATCTGAAGTTTCCTTGCGGAGATAGCCCATGCTATATCTTGCATTTGTTAGGAAAAACTGCTTAGAGCATGAAAAGTGCCCATTGCAGAAAGAGCTCAAATTCGAAAAACAAACACGTATTCATGTTCCCCCGGCTCACTGAACACCAAAAAACCATGACTTTTGCAGATCTGAAGTTTCCTTGCGGAGATAGCCCATGTTATATCTTGCATTTGTTAGGAAAAACTGCTTATAGTATGAAAAGTGCCCATTGCAGAAAGAGCTCAATTCGAAAAACAAACACATATTCCTGTTCCCCTGCCTCCCCGAAGATCAAAAAACCATGACTTTTGCAGATGTGAAGTTTCCTTGCGGAGATAGCCCATGCTATATCTTGCATTTGTTAGGAAAAACTACTTAGAGCATGAAAAGTGCCCATTGCAGAAAGAGCTCAAATTCGAAAAACAAACACGTATTCATGTTCCCCCGGCTCACTGAACACCAAAAAACCATGAGTTTTGCAGATGTGAAGTTTCCTTGCGGAGATAGCCCATGCTATATCTTGCATTTGTTAGGAAAAACTGCTTAGAGCATGAAAAGTGCCCATTGCAGAAAGAGCTCAAATTCGAAAAACAAACACATATTCATGTTCCCCTGCCTCCCCGAAGACCAAAAAACCATGGTTTTTGCAGATCTGAAGTTTCCTTGCGGAGATAGCCCATGCTATATCTTGCATTTGTTAGGAAAAACTGCTTACAGCATGAAAAGTGCCCATTGCAGATAGAGCTCAAATTCGCAAAACAAACACATATTCCTGTTCCCCAGCCTCCCCGAAGACGAAAAAACCATGACTTTTGCAGATGTGAAGTTTCCTTGCGGAGATAGCTCATGCTATATCTTGCATTTGTTAGGAAAAACTGCTTATAGTATGAAAAGTGCCCATTGCAGAAAGAGCTCAAATTCGAAAAACAAACACATATTCCTGTTCCCCTGCCTCCCCGAAGATCAAAAAACCATGACTTTTGCAGATGTGAAGTTTCCTTGCGGAGATAGCCCATGCTATATCATGCATTTGTTAGGAAAAACTGCTTAGAGCATGAAAAGTGCCCATTGCAGAAAGAGCTCAAATTCGAAAAACAAACACGTATTCATGTTCCCCCGGCTCCCTGAACACCAAAAAACCATGACTTTTGCAGATCTGAAGTTTCCTTGCGGAGATAGCCCATGCTATATCTTGCATTTGTTAGGAAAAACTGCTTAGAGTATGAAAAGTGCCCATTGCAGAAAGAGCGCAAATTCGAAAAACAAACACGTATTCATGTTCCCCCGGCTCACTGAACACCAAAAAACCATGAGTTTTGCAGATGTGAAGTTTCCTTGCGGAGATAGCCCATGCTATATCTTGCATTTGTTAGGAAAAACTGCTTAGAGCATGAAAAGTGCCCATTGCAGAAAGAGCTCAAATTCGAAAAACAAACACATATTCATGTTCCCCTGCCTCCCCGAAGACCAAAAAACCATGGTTTTTGCAGATCTGAAGTTTCCTTGCGGAGATAGCCCATGCTATATCTTGCATTTGTTAGGAAAAACTGCTTACAGCATGAAAAGTGCCCATTGCAGATAGAGCTCAAATTCGCAAAACAAACACATATTCCTGTTCCCCAGCCTCCCCGAAGACGAAAAAACCATGACTTTTGCAGATGTGAAGTTTCCTTGCGGAGATAGCTCATGCTATATCTTGCATTTGTTAGGAAAAACTGCTTATAGTATGAAAAGTGCCCATTGCAGAAAGAGCTCAAATTCGAAAAACAAACACATATTCCTGTTCCCCTGCCTCCCTGAAGACCAAAAAACCATGACTTTTGCAGATGTGAAGTTTCCTAGCGGAGATAGCCCATGCTATATCTTGCATTTGTTAGGAAAAACTGCTTAGAGCATGAAAAGTGCCGATTGCAGAAAGAGCTCAAATTCGAAAAACAAACACGTATTCATGTTCCCCCGGCTCACTGAACACCAAAAAACCATGACTTTTGCAGATCTGAAGTTTCCTTGCGGTGATAGCCCATGTTATATCTTGCATTTGTTAGGAAAAACTGCTTATAGTATGAAAAGTGCCCATTGCAGAAAGAGCTCAAATTCGAAAAACAAACACATATTCCTGTTCCCCTGCCTCCCCGAAGATCAAAAAACCATGACTTTTGCAGATGTGAAGTTTCCTTGCGGAGATAGCCCATGCTATATCATGCATTTGTTAGGAAAAACTGCTTAGAGCATGAAAAGTGCCCATTGCAGAAA
The DNA here is from genome assembly GCF_964194415.1 of Vipera berus. Classification (NCBI taxonomy): domain Eukaryota; kingdom Metazoa; phylum Chordata; class Lepidosauria; order Squamata; family Viperidae; genus Vipera; species Vipera berus. The sequence continues at coordinate 92,269,455 of NC_138207.1, read as the reverse complement.
GAGCTCAAATTCGAAAAACAAACACGTATTCATGTTCCCCCGGCTCCCTGAACACCAAAAAACCATGACTTTTGCAGATCTGAAGTTTCCTTGCGGAGATAGCCCATGCTATATCTTGCATTTGTTAGGAAAAACTGCTTAGAGTATGAAAAGTGCCCATTGCAGAAAGAGCGCAAATTCGAAAAACAAACACGTATTCATGTTCCCCCGGCTCACTGAACACCAAAAAACCATGAGTTTTGCAGATGTGAAGTTTCCTTGCGGAGATAGCCCATGCTATATCTTGCATTTGTTAGGAAAAACTGCTTAGAGCATGAAAAGTGCCCATTGCAGAAAGAGCTCAAATTCGAAAAACAAACACATATTCCTGTTCCCCTGCCTCCCCGAAGACCAAAAAACCATGAGTTTTGCAGATCTGAATTTTCCTTGCGGAGATAGCCCATGCTATATCTTGCATTTGTTAGGAAAATCTGCTTATAGCATGAAAACTGCCCATTGCAGAAAGAGCTCAAATTCGAAAAACAAACACATATTCCTGTTCCCCTGCCTCCCCGAAGACCAAAAAACCATGACTTTTGCAGATGTGAAGTTTCCCTGCGGAGATAGCCCATGCTATATCTTGCATTTGTTAGGAAAAACTGCTTAGAGCATGAAAAGTGCCCATTGCAGAAAGAGCTCAAATTCGAAAAACAAACACGTCTTCCTGTTCCCCAGCCTCCCCGAAGACGAAAAAACCATGAGTTTTGCAGATCTGAAGTTTCCTTGCGGAGATAGCCCATGCTATATCTTGCATTTGTTAGGAAAAACTGCTTAGAGCATGAAAAGTGCCCATTGCAGAAAGAGCTCAAATTCGAAAAACAAACACGTATTCATGTTCCTCCGGCTCACTGAACACCAAAAAACCATGACTTTTGCAGATCTGAAGTTTCCTTGCGGTGATAGCCCATGCTATATCTTGCATTTGTTAGGAAAAACTGCTTATAGTATGAAAAGTGCCCATTGCAGAAAGAGCTCAAATTCGAAAAACAAACACATATTCCTGTTCCCCTGCCTCCCCGAAGACCAAAAAACCATGACCTTTGCAGATGTGAAGTTTCCTTGCGGAGATAGCCCATGCTATATCTTGCATTTGTTAGGAAAAACTGCTTAGAGCATGAAAAGTGCCCATTGCAGAAAGAGCTCAAATTCGAAAAACAAACACGTATTCCTGTTCCCCAGCCTCCCCGAAGACGAAAAAACCATGACTTTTGCAGATCTGAAGTTTCCTTGCGGAGATAGCCCATGCTATATCTTGCATTTGTTAGGAAAAACTGCTTATAGTATGAAAAGTGCCCATTGCAGAAATAGCTCAAATTCGAAAAACAAACACATATTCCTGTTCCCCTGCCTCCCCGAAGATCAAAAAACCATGACTTTTGCAGATGTGAAGTTTCCATGCGGAGATAGCCCATGCTATATCTTGCATTTGTTAGGAAAAACTGCTTAGAGCATGAAAAGTGCCCATTGCAGAAAGAGCTCAAATTCGAAAAACAAACACGTATTCATGTTCCCCCGGCTCACTGAACACCAAAAAACCATTTCTTTTGCAGATGTGAAGTTTCCTTGCGGAGATAGCCCATGCTATATCTTGCATTTGTTAGGAAAAACTGCTTAGAGCATGAAAAGTGCCCATTGCAGAAAGAGCGCAAATTCGAAAAACAAACACGTATTCATGTTCCCCCGGCTCACTGAACACCAAAAAACCATGAGTTTTGCAGATGTGAAGTTTCCTTGCGGAGATAGCCCATGCTATATCTTGCATTTGTTAGGAAAAACTGCTTAGAGCATGAAAAGTGCCCATTGCAGAAAGAGCTCAAATTCGAAAAACAAACACGTATTCATGTTCCCCCGGCTCACTGAACACCAAAAAACCATGACTTTTGCAGATCTGAAGTTTCCTTGCGGAGATAGCCCATGTTATATCTTGCATTTGTTAGGAAAAACTGCTAATAGCATGAAAAGTGCCCATTGCAGATAGAGCTCAAATTCGCAAAACAAACACATATTCCTGTTCCCCTGCCTCCCCGAAGACGAAAAAACCATGACTTTCGCAGATCTGAAGTTTCCTTGCGGAGATAGCCCATGTTATATCTTGCATTTGTTAGGAAAAACTGCTTAGAGCATGAAAAGTGCCCATTGCAGAAAGAGCTCAAATTCGAAAAACAAACACGTATTCATGTTCCCCCGGCTCACTGAACACCAAAAAACCATGAGTTTTGCAGATCTGAAGTTTCCTTGCGGAGATAGCCCATGCTATATCTTGCATTTGTTAGGAAAAACTGCTTATAGTATGAAAAGTGCCCATTGCAGAAAGAGCTCAAATTCAAAAAACAAACACATATTCATGTTCCCCTGCCTCCCCGAAGACCAAAAAACCATGACTTTTGCAGATGTGAAGTTTCCTTGCGGAGATAGCCCATGCTATATCTTGCATTTGTTAGGAAAAACTGCTTATAGCATGAAAAGTGCCCATTGCAGATAGAGCTCAAATTCGCAAAACAAACACATATTCCTGTTCCCCAGCCTCCCCGAAGACGAAAAAACCATGACTTTTGCAGATCTGAAGTTTCCTTGCGGAGATAGCCCATGCTATATCTTGCATTTGTTAGGAAAAACTGCTTAGAGCATGAAAAGTGCCCATTGCAGAAAGAGCTCAAATTCGAAAAACAAACACGTATTCATGTTCCCCCGGCTCACTGAACACCAAAAAACCATGACTTTTGCAGATCTGAAGTTTCCTTGCGGAGATAGCCCATGTTATATCTTGCATTTGTTAGGAAAAACTGCTTATAGTATGAAAAGTGCCCATTGCAGAAAGAGCTCAAATTCGAAAAACAAACACATATTCCTGTTCCCCTGCCTCCCCGAAGATCAAAAAACCATGACTTTTGCAGATGTGAAGTTTCCTTGCGGAGATAGCCCATGCTATATCTTGCATTTGTTAGGAAAAACTACTTAGAGCATGAAAAGTGCCCATTGCAGAAAGAGCTCAAATTCGAAAAACAAACACGTATTCATGTTCCCCCGGCTCATTGAACACCAAAAAACCATGACTTTTGCAGATGTGAAGTTTCTTTGCGGAGATAGCCCATGCTATATCTTGCATTTGTTAGGAAAAACTGCTTATAGTATGAAAAGTGCCCATTGCACAAAGAGCTCAAATTCAAAAAACAAACACATATTCATGTTCCCCTGCCTCCCCGAAGACCAAAAAACCATGACTATTGCAGATCTGAAGTTTCCTTGCGGAGATAGCCCATGCTATATCTTGCATTTGTTAGGAAAAACTGCTTAGAGCATGAAAAGTGCCCATTGCAGAAAGAGCTCAAATTCGAAAAACAAACACGTATTCATGTTCCCCCTGCTCACTGAACACCAAAAAACCATGAGTTTTGCAGATCGGATGTCTCCTTGCGGAGATAGCCCATGTTATATCTTGCATTTGTTAGGAAAAACTGCTTAGAGCATGAAAAGTGCCCATTGCAGATAGAGCTCAAATTCGCAAAACAAACACATATTCCTGTTCCCCAGCCTCCCCGAAGACGAAAAAACCATGACTTTTGCAGATCTGAAGTTTCCTTGCGGAGATAGCCCATGCTATATCTTGCATTTGTTAGGAAAAACTGCTTAGAGCATGAAAAGTGCCCATTGCAGAAAGAGCTCAAATTCGAAAAACAAACACGTATTCATGTTCCCCCGGCTCACTGAACACCAAAAAACCATGACTTTTGCAGATGTGAAGTTTCCTTGCGGAGATAGCCCATGCTATATCTTGCATTTGTTAGGAAAAACTGCTTATAGTATGAAAAGTGCCCATTGCACAAAGAGCTCAAATTCAAAAAACAAACACATATTCATGTTCCCCTGCCTCCCCGAAGACCAAAAAACCATGACTATTGCAGATCTGAAGTTTCCTTGCGGAGATAGCCCATGCTATATCTTGCATTTGTTAGGAAAAACTGCTTAGAGCATGAAAAGTGCCCATTGCAGAAAGAGCTCAAATTCGAAAAACAAACACGTATTCATGTTCCCCCGGCTCACTGAACACCAAAAAACCATGAGTTTTGCAGATCGGATGTCTCCTTGCGGAGATAGCCCATGTTATATCTTGCATTTGTTAGGAAAAACTGCTTATAGCATGAAAAGTGCCCATTGCAGATAGAGCTCAAATTCGAAAAACAAACACATATTCCTGTTCCCCTGCCTCCCCGAAGACCAAAAAACCATGACTTTTGCAGATCTGAATTTTCCTTGAGGAGATAGCCCATGCTATATCTTGCATTTGTTAGGAAAAACTGCTTATAGTATGAAAACTGCCCATTGCAGAAAGAGCTCAAATTCGAAAAACAAACACATATTCCTGTTCCCCTGCCTCCCCGAAGACAAAAAAACCATGACTTTTGCAGATGTGAAGTTTCCTTGCGGAGATAGCCCATGCTATATCTTGCATTTGTTAGGAAAAACTGCTTAGAGCATGAAAAGTGCCCATTGCAGAAAGAGCTCAAATTCGAAAAACAAACACGTATTCATGTTCCCCCGGCTTACTGAACACCAAAAAACCATGAGTTTTGCAGATCTGAAGTTTCCTTGCGGAGATAGCCCATGATATATCTTGCATTTGTTAGGAAAAACTGCTTATAGTATGAAAAGTGCCCATTGCACAAAGAGCTCAAATTCAAAAAACAAACACATATTCATGTTCCCCTGCCTCCCCGAAGACCAAAAAACCATGACTTTTGCAGATCTGAAGCTTCCTTGCGGAGATAGCCCATGCTATATCTTGCATTTGTTAGGAAAAACTGCTTATAGTATGAAAAGTGCCCATTTAGAAAGAGCTCAAATTCGAAAAACAATCACATATTCCTGTTCCCCTGCCTCCCCGAAGACCAAAAAACCATGACTTTTGCAGATGTGAAGTTTCCTTGCGGAGATAGCCCATGCTATATCTTGCATTTGTTAGGAAAAACTGCTTAGAGCATGAAAAGTGCCCATTGCACAAAGAGCTCAAATTCGAAAAACAAACACGTATTCATGTTCCCCCGGCTCACTGAACACCAAAAAACCATGACTTTTGCAGATCTGAAGTTTCCTTGCGGAGATAGCCCATGTTATATCTTGCATTTGTTAGGAAAAACTGCTTATAGTATGAAAAGTGCCCATTGCAGAAAGAGGTCAAATTCGAAAAACAAACACATATTCCTCTTCCTCTGCCTCCCCGAAGATCAAAAAACCATGACTTTTGCAGATGTGAAGTTTCCTTGCGGAGATAGCCCATGCTATATCTTGGATTTGTTAGGAAAAACTGCTTAGAGCATGAAAAGTGCCCATTGCAGAAAGAGCTCAAATTCGAAACACAAACACGTATTCATGTTCCCCCGGCTCACTGAACACCAAAAAACCATGAGTTTTGCAGATCGGATGTCTCCTTGCGGAGATAGCCCATGTTATATCTTGCATTTGTTAGGAAAAACTGCTTATAGCATGAAAAGTGCCCATTGCAGATAGAGCTCAAATTCGCAAAACAAACACATGTTCATGATCCCCTGCCTCCCCAAAGACCAAAAAACCATGACTTTTGCAGATCTGAAGTTTCCTTGAGGAGATAGCCCATGCTATATCTTGCATTTGTAAGGAAAAACTGCTTAGAGCATGAAAAGTGCCCATTGCAGAGAGAGCTCAAATTCGAAAAACAAACACGTATTCATGTTCCCCCGGCTCACTGAACACCAAAAAACCATGACTTTTCAAGATGTGAAGTTTCCTTGCGGAGATAGCCCATGCTATATCTTGCATTTGTTAGGAAAAACTGCTTAGAGCATGAAAAGTGCCCATTGCAGAAAGAGCTCAAATTTGAAAAACAAACACGTATTCATGTTCCCCCGGCTCACTGAACACCAAAAAACCATGAGTTTTGCAGATCGGATGTCTCCTTGCGGAGATAGCCCATGTTATATCTTGCATTTGTTAGGAAAAACTGCTTATAGTATGAAAAGTGCCCATTGCAGAAAGAGCTCAAATTCAAAAAACAAACACATATTCATGTTCCCCTGCCTCCCCGAAAACCAAAAAACCATGACTTTTGCAGATGTGAAGTTTCCTTGCGGAGATAGCCCATGCTATATCTTGCATTTGTTAGGAAAAACTGCTTAGAGCATGAAAAGTGCCCATTGCAGATAGAGCTCAAATTCGCAAAACAAACACATATTCCTGTTCCCCAGCCTCCCCGAAGACGAAAAAACCATGACTTTTGCAGATCTGAAGTTTCCTTGCGGAGATAGCTCATGCTATATCTTGCATTTGTTAGGAAAAACTGCTTATAGTATGAAAAGTGCCCATTGCAGAAAGAGCTCAAATTCGAAAAACAAACACATATTCCTGTTCCCCTGCCTCCCCGAAGACCAAAAAACCATGACTTTTGCAGATGTGAAGTTTCCTTGCGGAGATAGCCCATGCTATATCTTGCATTTGTTAGGAAAAACTGCTTAGAGCATGAAAAGTGCCGATTGCAGAAAGAGCTCAAATTCGAAAAACAAACACGTATTCATGTTCCCCCGGCTCACTGAACACCAAAAAACCATGACTTTTGCAGATCTGAAGTTTCCTTGCGGTGATAGCCCATGTTATATCTTGCATTTGTTAGGAAAAACTGCTTATAGTATGAAAAGTGCCCATTGCAGAAAGAGCTCAAATTCGAAAAACAAACACATATTCCTGTTCCCCTGCCTCCCCGAAGATCAAAAAACCATGACTTTTGCAGATGTGAAGTTTCCTTGCGGAGATAGCCCATGCTATATCATGCATTTGTTAGGAAAAACTGCTTAGAGCATGAAAAGTGCCCATTGCAGAAAGAGCTCAAATTCGAAAAACAAACACGTATTCATGTTCCCCCGGCTCCCTGAACACCAAAAAACCATGACTTTTGCAGATCTGAAGTTTCCTTGCGGAGATAGCCCATGCTATATCTTGCATTTGTTAGGAAAAACTGCTTAGAGTATGAAAAGTGCCCATTGCAGAAAGAGCGCAAATTCGAAAAACAAACACGTATTCATGTTCCCCCGGCTCACTGAACACCAAAAAACCATGAGTTTTGCAGATGTGAAGTTTCCTTGCGGAGATAGCCCATGCTATCTTGCATTTGTTAGGAAAAACTGCTTACAGCATGAAAAGTGCCCATTGCAGATAGAGCTCAAATTCGCAAAACAAACACATATTCCTGTTCCCCAGCCTCCCCGAAGACGAAAAAACCATGACTTTTGCAGATCTGAAGTTTCCTTGCGGAGATAGCTCATGCTATATCTTGCATTTGTTAGGAAAAACTGCTTATAGTATGAAAAGTGCCCATTGCAGAAAGAGCTCAAATTCGAAAAACAAACACATATTCCTGTTCCCCTGCCTCCCCGAAGACCAAAAAACCATGACTTTTGCAGATGTGAAGTTTCCTAGCGGAGATAGCCCATGCTATATCTTGCATTTGTTAGGAAAAACTGCTTAGAGCATGAAAAGTGCCGATTGCAGAAAGAGCTCAAATTCGAAAAACAAACACGTATTCATGTTCCCCCGGCTCACTGAACACCAAAAAACCATGACTTTTGCAGATCTGAAGTTTCCTTGCGGTGATAGCCCATGTTATATCTTGCATTTGTTAGGAAAAACTGCTTATAGTATGAAAAGTGCCCATTGCAGAAAGAGCTCAAATTCGAAAAACAAACACATATTCCTGTTCCCCTGCCTCCCCGAAGATCAAAAAACCATGACTTTTGCAGATGTGAAGTTTCCTTGCGGAGATAGCCCATGCTATATCATGCATTTGTTAGGAAAAACTGCTTAGAGCATGAAAAGTGCCCATTGCAGAAAGAGCTCAAATTCGAAAAACAAACACGTATTCATGTTCCCCCGGCTCCCTGAACACCAAAAAACCATGACTTTTGCAGATCTGAAGTTTCCTTGCGGAGATAGCCCATGCTATATCTTGCATTTGTTAGGAAAAACTGCTTAGAGTATGAAAAGTGCCCATTGCAGAAAGAGCGCAAATTCGAAAAACAAACACGTATTCATGTTCCCCCGGCTCACTGAACACCAAAAAACCATGAGTTTTGCAGATGTGAAGTTTCCTTGCGGAGATAGCCCATGCTATATCTTGCATTTGTTAGGAAAAACTGCTTAGAGCATGAAAAGTGCCCATTGCAGAAAGAGCTCAAATTCGAAAAACAAACACATATTCCTGTTCCCCTGCCTCCCCGAAGACCAAAAAACCATGACTTTTGCAGATCTGAATTTTCCTTGCGGAGATAGCCCATGCTATATCTTGCATTTGTTAGGAAAAACTGCTTAGAGCATGAAAAGTGCCCATTGCAGAAAGAGCTCAAATTCGAAAAACAAACACGTATTCCTGTTCCCCAGCCTCCCCGAAGACGAAAAAACCATGAGTTTTGCAGATCTGAAGTTTCCTTGCGGAGATAGCCCATGCTATATCTTGCATTTGTTAGGAAAAACTGCTTAGAGCATGAAAAGTGCCCATTGCAGAAAGAGCTCAAATTCGAAAAACAAACACGTATTCATGTTCCTCCGGCTCACTGAACACCAAAAAACCATGACTTTTGCAGATCTGAAGTTTCCTTGCGGTGATAGCCCATGCTATATCTTGCATTTGTTAGGAAAAACTGCTTATAGTATGAAAAGTGCCCATTGCAGAAAGAGCTCAAATTCGAAAAACAAACACATATTCCTGTTCCCCTGCCTCCCCGAAGACCAAAAAACCATGACCTTTGCAGATGTGAAGTTTCCTTGCGGAGATAGCCCATGCTATATCTTGCATTTGTTAGGAAAAACTGCTTAGAGCATGAAAAGTGCCCATTGCAGAAATAGCTCAAATTCGAAAAACAAACACATATTCCTGTTCCCCTGCCTCCCCGAAGATCAAAAAACCATGACTTTTGCAGATGTGAAGTTTCCATGCGGAGATAGCCCATGCTATATCTTGCATTTGTTAGGAAAAACTGCTTAGAGCATGAAAAGTGCCCATTGCAGAAAGAGCTCAAATTCGAAAAACAAACACGTATTCATGTTCCCCCGGCTCACTGAACACCAAAAAACCATTTCTTTTGCAGATGTGAAGTTTCCTTGCGGAGATAGCCCATGCTATATCTTGCATTTGTTAGGAAAAACTGCTTAGAGCATGAAAAGTGCCCATTGCAGAAAGAGCGCAAATTCGAAAAACAAACACGTATTCATGTTCCCCCGGCTCACTGAACACCAAAAAACCATGAGTTTTGCAGATGTGAAGTTTCCTTGCGGAGATAGCCCATGCTATATCTTGCATTTGTTAGGAAAAACTGCTTAGAGCATGAAAAGTGCCCATTGCAGAAAGAGCTCAAATTCGAAAAACAAACACGTATTCATGTTCCCCCGGCTCACTGAACACCAAAAAACCATGACTTTTGCAGATCTGAAGTTTCCTTGCGGAGATAGCCCATGTTATATCTTGCATTTGTTAGGAAAAACTGCTAATAGCATGAAAAGTGCCCATTGCAGATAGAGCTCAAATTCGCAAAACAAACACATATTCCTGTTCCCCTGCCTCCCCGAAGACGAAAAAACCATGACTTTCGCAGATCTGAAGTTTCCTTGCGGAGATAGCCCATGTTATATCTTGCATTTGTTAGGAAAAACTGCTTAGAGCATGAAAAGTGCCCATTGCAGAAAGAGCTCAAATTCGAAAAACAAACACGTATTCATGTTCCCCCGGCTCACTGAACACCAAAAAACCATGAGTTTTGCAGATCTGAAGTTTCCTTGCGGAGATAGCCCATGCTATATCTTGCATTTGTTAGGAAAAACTGCTTATAGTATGAAAAGTGCCCATTGCAGAAAGAGCTCAAATTCAAAAAACAAACACATATTCATGTTCCCCTGCCTCCCCGAAGACCAAAAAACCATGACTTTTGCAGATGTGAAGTTTCCTTGCGGAGATAGCCCATGCTATATCTTGCATTTGTTAGGAAAAACTGCTTATAGCATGAAAAGTGCCCATTGCAGATAGAGCTCAAATTCGCAAAACAAACACATATTCCTGTTGCCCTGCCTCCCCGAAGACCAAAAAACCATGACTTTTGCAGATGTGAAGTTTCCTTGCGGAGATAGCCCATGCTATATCTTGCATTTGTTAGGAAAAACTGCTTAGAGCATGAAAAGTGCCGATTGCAGAAAGAGCTCAAATTCGAAAAACAAACACGTATTCATGTTCCCCCGGCTCACTGAACACCAAAAAACCATGACTTTTGCAGATCTGAAGTTTCCTTGCGGTGATAGCCCATGTTATATCTTGCATTTGTTAGGAAAAACTGCTTATAGTATGAAAAGTGCCCATTGCAGAAAGAGCTCAAATTCGAAAAACAAACACATATTCCTGTTCCCCTGCCTCCCCGAAGATCAAAAAACCATGACTTTTGCAGATGTGAAGTTTCCTTGCGGAGATAGCCCATGCTATATCATGCATTTGTTAGGAAAAACTGCTTAGAGCATGAAAAGTGCCCATTGCAGAAAGAGCTCAAATTCGAAAAACAAACACGTATTCATGTTCCCCCGGCTCCCTGAACACCAAAAAACCATGACTTTTGCAGATCTGAAGTTTCCTTGCGGAGATAGCCCATGCTATATCTTGCATTTGTTAGGAAAAACTGCTTAGAGTATGAAAAGTGCCCATTGCAGAAAGAGCGCAAATTCGAAAAACAAACACGTATTCATGTTCCCCCGGCTCACTGAACACCAAAAAACCATGAGTTTTGCAGATGTGAAGTTTCCTTGCGGAGATAGCCCATGCTATCTTGCATTTGTTAGGAAAAACTGCTTACAGCATGAAAAGTGCCCATTGCAGATAGAGCTCAAATTCGCAAAACAAACACATATTCCTGTTCCCCAGCCTCCCCGAAGACGAAAAAACCATGACTTTTGCAGATCTGAAGTTTCCTTGCGGAGATAGCTCATGCTATATCTTGCATTTGTTAGGAAAAACTGCTTATAGTATGAAAAGTGCCCATTGCAGAAAGAGCTCAAATTCGAAAAACAAACACATATTCCTGTTCCCCTGCCTCCCCGAAGACCAAAAAACCATGACTTTTGCAGATGTGAAGTTTCCTAGCGGAGATAGCCCATGCTATATCTTGCATTTGTTAGGAAAAACTGCTTAGAGCATGAAAAGTGCCGATTGCAGAAAGAGCTCAAATTCGAAAAACAAACACGTATTCATGTTCCCCCGGCTCACTGAACACCAAAAAACCATGACTTTTGCAGATCTGAAGTTTCCTTGCGGTGATAGCCCATGTTATATCTTGCATTTGTTAGGAAAAACTGCTTATAGTATGAAAAGTGCCCATTGCAGAAAGAGCTCAAATTCGAAAAACAAACACATATTCCTGTTCCCCTGCCTCCCCGAAGATCAAAAAACCATGACTTTTGCAGATGTGAAGTTTCCTTGCGGAGATAGCCCATGCTATATCATGCATTTGTTAGGAAAAACTGCTTAGAGCATGAAAAGTGCCCATTGCAGAAAGAGCTCAAATTCGAAAAACAAACACGTATTCATGTTCCCCCGGCTCCCTGAACACCAAAAAACCATGACTTTTGCAGATCTGAAGTTTCCTTGCGGAGATAGCCCATGCTATATCTTGCATTTGTTAGGAAAAACTGCTTAGAGTATGAAAAGTGCCCATTGCAGAAAGAGCGCAAATTCGAAAAACAAACACGTATTCATGTTCCCCCGGCTCACTGAACACCAAAAAACCATGAGTTTTGCAGATGTGAAGTTTCCTTGCGGAGATAGCCCATGCTATATCTTGCATTTGTTAGGAAAAACTGCTTAGAGCATGAAAAGTGCCCATTGCAGAAAGAGCTCAAATTCGAAAAACAAACACATATTCCTGTTCCCCTGCCTCCCCGAAGACCAAAAAACCATGACTTTTGCAGATCTGAATTTTCCTTGCGGAGATAGCCCATGCTATATCTTGCATTTGTTAGGAAAAACTGCTTAGAGCATGAAAAGTGCCCATTGCAGAAAGAGCTCAAATTCGAAAAACAAACACGTATTCCTGTTCCCCAGCCTCCCCGAAGACGAAAAAACCATGAGTTTTGCAGATCTGAAGTTTCCTTGCGGAGATAGCCCATGCTATATCTTGCATTTGTTAGGAAAAACTGCTTAGAGCATGAAAAGTGCCCATTGCAGAAAGAGCTCAAATTCGAAAAACAAACACGTATTCATGTTCCTCCGGCTCACTGAACACCAAAAAACCATGACTTTTGCAGATCTGAAGTTTCCTTGCGGTGATAGCCCATGCTATATCTTGCATTTGTTAGGAAAAACTGCTTATAGTATGAAAAGTGCCCATTGCAGAAAGAGCTCAAATTCGAAAAACAAACACATATTCCTGTTCCCCTGCCTCCCCGAAGACCAAAAAACCATGACCTTTGCAGATGTGAAGTTTCCTTGCGGAGATAGCCCATGCTATATCTTGCATTTGTTAGGAAAAACTGCTTAGAGCATGAAAAGTGCCCATTGCAGAAATAGCTCAAATTCGAAAAACAAACACATATTCCTGTTCCCCTGCCTCCCCGAAGATCAAAAAACCATGACTTTTGCAGATGTGAAGTTTCCATGCGGAGATAGCCCATGCTATATCTTGCATTTGTTAGGAAAAACTGCTTAGAGCATGAAAAGTGCCCATTGCAGAAAGAGCTCAAATTCGAAAAACAAACACGTATTCATGTTCCCCCGGCTCACTGAACACCAAAAAACCATTTCTTTTGCAGATGTGAAGTTTCCTTGCGGAGATAGCCCATGCTATATCTTGCATTTGTTAGGAAAAACTGCTTAGAGCATGAAAAGTGCCCATTGCAGAAAGAGCGCAAATTCGAAAAACAAACACGTATTCATGTTCCCCCGGCTCACTGAACACCAAAAAACCATGAGTTTTGCAGATGTGAAGTTTCCTTGCGGAGATAGCCCATGCTATATCTTGCATTTGTTAGGAAAAACTGCTTAGAGCATGAAAAGTGCCCATTGCAGAAAGAGCTCAAATTCGAAAAACAAACACGTATTCATGTTCCCCCGGCTCACTGAACACCAAAAAACCATGACTTTTGCAGATCTGAAGTTTCCTTGCGGAGATAGCCCATGTTATATCTTGCATTTGTTAGGAAAAACTGCTAATAGCATGAAAAGTGCCCATTGCAGATAGAGCTCAAATTCGCAAAACAAACACATATTCCTGTTCCCCTGCCTCCCCGAAGACGAAAAAACCATGACTTTCGCAGATCTGAAGTTTCCTTGCGGAGATAGCCCATGTTATATCTTGCATTTGTTAGGAAAAACTGCTTAGAGCATGAAAAGTGCCCATTGCAGAAAGAGCTCAAATTCGAAAAACAAACACGTATTCATGTTCCCCCGGCTCACTGAACACCAAAAAACCATGAGTTTTGCAGATCTGAAGTTTCCTTGCGGAGATAGCCCATGCTATATCTTGCATTTGTTAGGAAAAACTGCTTATAGTATGAAAAGTGCCCATTGCAGAAAGAGCTCAAATTCAAAAAACAAACACATATTCATGTTCCCCTGCCTCCCCGAAGACCAAAAAACCATGACTTTTGCAGATGTGAAGTTTCCTTGCGGAGATAGCCCATGCTATATCTTGCATTTGTTAGGAAAAACTGCTTATAGCATGAAAAGTGCCCATTGCAGATAGAGCTCAAATTCGCAAAACAAACACATATTCCTGTTCCCCAGCCTCCCCGAAGACGAAAAAACCATGACTTTTGCAGATCTGAAGTTTCCTTGCGGAGATAGCCCATGCTATATCTTGCATTTGTTAGGAAAAACTGCTTAGAGCATGAAAAGTGCCCATTGCAGAAAGAGCTCAAATTCGAAAAACAAACACGTATTCATGTTCCCCTGGCTCACTGAACACCAAAAAACCATGACTTTTGCAGATCTGAAGTTTCCTTGCGGAGATAGCCCATGTTATATCTTGCATTTGTTAGGAAAAACTGCTTATAGTATGAAAAGTGCCCATTGCAGAAAGAGCTCAAATTCGAAAAACAAACACATATTCCTGTTCCCCTGCCTCCCCGAAGATCAAAAAACCATGACTTTTGCAGATGTGAAGTTTCCTTGCGGAGATAGCCCATGCTATATCTTGCATTTGTTAGGAAAAACTACTTAGAGCATGAAAAGTGCCCATTGCAGAAAGAGCTCAAATTCGAAAAACAAACACGTATTCATGTTCCCCCGGCTCATTGAACACCAAAAAACCATGACTTTTGCAGATCTGAAGTTTCCTTGCGGAGATAGCCCATGTTATATCTTGCATTTGTTAGGAAAAACTGCTTATAGTATGAAAAGTGCCCATTGCAGAAAGAGCTCAAATTCGAAAAACAAACACATATTCCTGTTCCCCTGCCTCCCCGAAGATCAAAAAACCATGACTTTTGCAGATGTGAAGTTTCTTTGCGGAGATAGCCCATGCTATATCTTGCATTTGTTAGGAAAAACTGCTTATAGTATGAAAAGTGCCCATTGCACAAAGAGCTCAAATTCAAAAAACAAACACATATTCATGTTCCCCTGCCTCCCCGAAGACCAAAAAACCATGACTATTGCAGATCTGAAGTTTCCTTGCGGAGATAGCCCATGCTATATCTTGCATTTGTTAGGAAAAACTGCTTAGAGCATGAAAAGTGCCCATTGCAGAAAGAGCTCAAATTCGAAAAACAAACACGTATTCATGTTCCCCCTGCTCACTGAACACCAAAAAACCATGAGTTTTGCAGATCGGATGTCTCCTTGCGGAGATAGCCCATGTTATATCTTGCATTTGTTAGGAAAAACTGCTTATAGCATGAAAAGTGCCCATTGCAGATAGAGCTCAAATTCGCAAAACAAACACATATTCCTGTTCCCCAGCCTCCCCGAAGACGAAAAAACCATGACTTTTGCAGATCTGAAGTTTCCTTGCGGAGATAGCCCATGCTATATCTTGCATTTGTTAGGAAAAACTGCTTAGAGCATGAAAAGTGCCCATTGCAGAAAGAGCTCAAATTCGAAAAACAAACACGTATTCATGTTCCCCCGGCTCACTGAACACCAAAAAACCATGACTTTTGCAGATCTGAAGTTTCCTTGCGGAGATAGCCCATGTTATATCTTGCATTTGTTAGGAAAAACTGCTTATAGTATGAAAAGTGCCCATTGCAGAAAGAGCTCAAATTCGAAAAACAAACACATATTCCTGTTCCCCTGCCTCCCCGAAGATCAAAAAACCATGACTTTTGCAGATGTGAAGTTTCCTTGCGGAGATAGCCCATGCTATATCTTGCATTTGTTAGGAAAAACTACTTAGAGCATGAAAAGTGCCCATTGCAGAAAGAGCTCAAATTCGAAAAACAAACACGTATTCATGTTCCCCCGGCTCACTGAACACCAAAAAACCATGACTTTTGCAGATGTGAAGTTTCCTTGCGGAGATAGCCCATGCTATATCTTGCATTTGTTAGGAAAAACTGCTTATAGTATGAAAAGTGCCCATTGCACAAAGAGCTCAAATTCAAAAAACAAACACATATTCATGTTCCCCTGCCTCCCCGAAGACCAAAAAACCATGACTATTGCAGATCTGAAGTTTCCTTGCGGAGATAGCCCATGCTATATCTTGCATTTGTTAGGAAAAACTGCTTAGAGCATGAAAAGTGCCCATTGCAGAAAGAGCTCAAATTCGAAAAACAAACACGTATTCATGTTCCCCCGGCTCACTGAACACCAAAAAACCATGAGTTTTGCAGATCGGATGTCTCCTTGCGGAGATAGCCCATGTTATATCTTGCATTTGTTAGGAAAAACTGCTTATAGCATGAAAAGTGCCCATTGCAGATAGAGCTCAAATTCGCAAAACAAACACATATTCCTGTTCCCCTGCCTCCCCGAAGACCAAAAAACCATGACTTTTGCAGATCTGAATTTTCCTTGAGGAGATAGCCCATGCTATATCTTGCATTTGTTAGGAAAAACTGCTTATAGTATGAAAACTGCCCATTGCAGAAAGAGCTCAAATTCGAAAAACAAACACATATTCCTGTTCCCCTGCCTCCCCGAAGACAAAAAAACCATGACTTTTGCAGATGTGAAGTTTCCTTGCGGAGATAGCCCATGCTATATCTTGCATTTGTTAGGAAAAACTGCTTAGAGCATGAAAAGTGCCCATTGCAGAAAGAGCTCAAATTCGAAAAACAAACACGTATTCATGTTCCCCCGGCTTACTGAACACCAAAAAACCATGAGTTTTGCAGATCTGAAGTTTCCTTGCGGAGATAGCCCATGATATATCTTGCATTTGTTAGGAAAAACTGCTTATAGTATGAAAAGTGCCCATTGCACAAAGAGCTCAAATTCAAAAAACAAACACATATTCATGTTCCCCTGCCTCCCCGAAGACCAAAAAACCATGACTTTTGCAGATCTGAAGCTTCCTTGCGGAGATAGCCCATGCTATATCTTGCATTTGTTAGGAAAAACTGCTTATAGTATGAAAAGTGCCCATTTAGAAAGAGCTCAAATTCGAAAAACAAACACATATTCCTGTTCCCCTGCCTCCCCGAAGACCAAAAAACCATGACTTTTGCAGATGTGAAGTTTCCTTGCGGAGATAGCCCATGCTATATCTTGCATTTGTTAGGAAAAACTGCTTAGAGCATGAAAAGTGCCCATTGCACAAAGAGCTCAAATTCGAAAAACAAACACGTATTCATGTTCCCCCGGCTCACTGAACACCAAAAAACCATGACTTTTGCAGATCTGAAGTTTCCTTGCGGAGATAGCCCATGTTATATCTTGCATTTGTTAGGAAAAACTGCTTATAGTATGAAAAGTGCCCATTGCAGAAAGAGCTCAAATTCGAAAAACAAACACATATTCCTCTTCCTCTGCCTCCCCGAAGATCAAAAAACCATGACTTTTGCAGATGTGAAGTTTCCTTGCGGAGATAGCCCATGCTATATCTTGGATTTGTTAGGAAAAACTGCTTAGAGCATGAAAAGTGCCCATTGCAGAAAGAGCTCAAATTCGAAACACAAACACGTATTCATGTTCCCCCGGCTCACTGAACACCAAAAAACCATGAGTTTTGCAGATCGGATGTCTCCTTGCGGAGATAGCCCATGTTATATCTTGCATTTGTTAGGAAAAACTGCTTATAGCATGAAAAGTGCCCATTGCAGATAGAGCTCAAATTCGCAAAACAAACACATATTCCTGTTCCCCTGCCTCCCCGAAGACGAAAAAACCATGACTTTCGCAGATCTGAAGTTTCCTTGCGGAGATAGCCCATGTTATATCTTGCATTTGTTAGGAAAAACTGCTTAGAGCATGAAAAGTGCCCATTGCAGAAAGAGCTCAAATTCGAAAAACAAACACGTATTCATGTTCCCCCGGCTCACTGAACACCAAAAAACCATGAGTTTTGCAGATCTGAAGTTTCCTTGCGGAGATAGCCCATGCTATATCTTGCATTTGTTAGGAAAAACTGCTTATAGTATGAAAAGTGCCCATTGCAGAAAGAGCTCAAATTCAAAAAACAAACACATATTCATGTTCCCCTGCCTCCCCGAAGACCAAAAAACCATGACTTTTGCAGATGTGAAGTTTCCTTGCGGAGATAGCCCATGCTATATCTTGCATTTGTTAGGAAAAACTGCTTATAGCATGAAAAGTGCCCATTGCAGATAGAGCTCAAATTCGCAAAACAAACACATATTCCTGTTGCCCTGCCTCCCCGAAGACCAAAAAACCATGACTTTTGCAGATGTGAAGTTTCCTTGCGGAGATAGCCCATGCTATATCTTGCATTTGTTAGGAAAAACTGCTTAGAGCATGAAAAGTGCCGATTGCAGAAAGAGCTCAAATTCGAAAAACAAACACGTATTCATGTTCCCCCAGCTCACTGAACACCAAAAAACCATGACTTTTGCAGATCTGAAGTTTCCTTGCGGTGATAGCCCATGTTATATCTTGCATTTGTTAGGAAAAACTGCTTATAGTATGAAAAGTGCCCATTGCAGAAAGAGCTCAAATTCGAAAAACAAACACATATTCCTGTTCCCCTGCCTCCCCGAAGATCAAAAAACCATGACTTTTGCAGATGTGAAGTTTCCTTGCGGAGATAGCCCATGCTATATCATGCATTTGTTAGGAAAAACTGCTTAGAGCATGAAAAGTGCCCATTGCAGAAAGAGCTCAAATTCGAAAAACAAACACGTATTCATGTTCCCCCGGCTCCCTGAACACCAAAAAACCATGACTTTTGCAGATCTGAAGTTTCCTTGCGGAGATAGCCCATGCTATATCTTGCATTTGTTAGGAAAAACTGCTTAGAGTATGAAAAGTGCCCATTGCAGAAAGAGCGCAAATTCGAAAAACAAACACGTATTCATGTTCCCCCGGCTCACTGAACACCAAAAAACCATGAGTTTTGCAGATGTGAAGTTTCCTTGCGGAGATAGCCCATGCTATCTTGCATTTGTTAGGAAAAACTGCTTACAGCATGAAAAGTGCCCATTGCAGATAGAGCTCAAATTCGCAAAACAAACACATATTCCTGTTCCCCAGCCTCCCCGAAGACGAAAAAACCATGACTTTTGCAGATCTGAAGTTTCCTTGCGGAGATAGCTCATGCTATATCTTGCATTTGTTAGGAAAAACTGCTTATAGTATGAAAAGTGCCCATTGCAGAAAGAGCTCAAATTCGAAAAACAAACACATATTCCTGTTCCCCTGCCTCCCCGAAGACCAAAAAACCATGACTTTTGCAGATGTGAAGTTTCCTAGCGGAGATAGCCCATGCTATATCTTGCATTTGTTAGGAAAAACTGCTTAGAGCATGAAAAGTGCCGATTGCAGAAAGAGCTCAAATTCGAAAAACAAACACGTATTCATGTTCCCCCGGCTCACTGAACACCAAAAAACCATGACTTTTGCAGATCTGAAGTTTCCTTGCGGTGATAGCCCATGTTATATCTTGCATTTGTTAGGAAAAACTGCTTATAGTATGAAAAGTGCCCATTGCAGAAAGAGCTCAAATTCGAAAAACAAACACATATTCCTGTTCCCCTGCCTCCCCGAAGATCAAAAAACCATGACTTTTGCAGATGTGAAGTTTCCTTGCGGAGATAGCCCATGCTATATCATGCATTTGTTAGGAAAAACTGCTTAGAGCATGAAAAGTGCCCATTGCAGAAAGAGCTCAAATTCGAAAAACAAACACGTATTCATGTTCCCCCGGCTCCCTGAACACCAAAAAACCATGACTTTTGCAGATCTGAAGTTTCCTTGCGGAGATAGCCCATGCTATATCTTGCATTTGTTAGGAAAAACTGCTTAGAGTATGAAAAGTGCCCATTGCAGAAAGAGCGCAAATTCGAAAAACAAACACGTATTCATGTTCCCCCGGCTCACTGAACACCAAAAAACCATGAGTTTTGCAGATGTGAAGTTTCCTTGCGGAGATAGCCCATGCTATATCTTGCATTTGTTAGGAAAAACTGCTTAGAGCATGAAAAGTGCCCATTGCAGAAAGAGCTCAAATTCGAAAAACAAACACATATTCCTGTTCCCCTGCCTCCCCGAAGACCAAAAAACCATGACTTTTGCAGATCTGAATTTTCCTTGCGGAGATAGCCCATGCTATATCTTGCATTTGTTAGGAAAAACTGCTTAGAGCATGAAAAGTGCCCATTGCAGAAAGAGCTCAAATTCGAAAAACAAACACGTATTCCTGTTCCCCAGCCTCCCCGAAGACGAAAAAACCATGAGTTTTGCAGATCTGAAGTTTCCTTGCGGAGATAGCCCATGCTATATCTTGCATTTGTTAGGAAAAACTGCTTAGAGCATGAAAAGTGCCCATTGCAGAAAGAGCTCAAATTCGAAAAACAAACACGTATTCATGTTCCTCCGGCTCACTGAACACCAAAAAACCATGACTTTTGCAGATCTGAAGTTTCCTTGCGGTGATAGCCCATGCTATATCTTGCATTTGTTAGGAAAAACTGCTTATAGTATGAAAAGTGCCCATTGCAGAAAGAGCTCAAATTCGAAAAACAAACACATATTCCTGTTCCCCTGCCTCCCCGAAGACCAAAAAACCATGACCTTTGCAGATGTGAAGTTTCCTTGCGGAGATAGCCCATGCTATATCTTGCATTTGTTAGGAAAAACTGCTTAGAGCATGAAAAGTGCCCATTGCAGAAATAGCTCAAATTCGAAAAACAAACACATATTCCTGTTCCCCTGCCTCCCCGAAGATCAAAAAACCATGACTTTTGCAGATGTGAAGTTTCCATGCGGAGATAGCCCATGCTATATCTTGCATTTGTTAGGAAAAACTGCTTAGAGCATGAAAAGTGCCCATTGCAGAAAGAGCTCAAATTCGAAAAACAAACACGTATTCATGTTCCCCCGGCTCACTGAACACCAAAAAACCATTTCTTTTGCAGATGTGAAGTTTCCTTGCGGAGATAGCCCATGCTATATCTTGCATTTGTTAGGAAAAACTGCTTAGAGCATGAAAAGTGCCCATTGCAGAAAGAGCGCAAATTCGAAAAACAAACACGTATTCATGTTCCCCCGGCTCACTGAACACCAAAAAACCATGAGTTTTGCAGATGTGAAGTTTCCTTGCGGAGATAGCCCATGCTATATCTTGCATTTGTTAGGAAAAACTGCTTAGAGCATGAAAAGTGCCCATTGCAGAAAGAGCTCAAATTCGAAAAACAAACACGTATTCATGTTCCCCCGGCTCACTGAACACCAAAAAACCATGACTTTTGCAGATCTGAAGTTTCCTTGCGGAGATAGCCCATGTTATATCTTGCATTTGTTAGGAAAAACTGCTAATAGCATGAAAAGTGCCCATTGCAGATAGAGCTCAAATTCGCAAAACAAACACATATTCCTGTTCCCCTGCCTCCCCGAAGACGAAAAAACCATGACTTTCGCAGATCTGAAGTTTCCTTGCGGAGATAGCCCATGTTATATCTTGCATTTGTTAGGAAAAACTGCTTAGAGCATGAAAAGTGCCCATTGCAGAAAGAGCTCAAATTCGAAAAACAAACACGTATTCATGTTCCCCCGGCTCACTGAACACCAAAAAACCATGAGTTTTGCAGATCTGAAGTTTCCTTGCGGAGATAGCCCATGCTATATCTTGCATTTGTTAGGAAAAACTGCTTATAGTATGAAAAGTGCCCATTGCAGAAAGAGCTCAAATTCAAAAAACAAACACATATTCATGTTCCCCTGCCTCCCCGAAGACCAAAAAACCATGACTTTTGCAGATGTGAAGTTTCCTTGCGGAGATAGCCCATGCTATATCTTGCATTTGTTAGGAAAAACTGCTTATAGCATGAAAAGTGCCCATTGCAGATAGAGCTCAAATTCGCAAAACAAACACATATTCCTGTTCCCCAGCCTCCCCGAAGACGAAAAAACCATGACTTTTGCAGATCTGAAGTTTCCTTGCGGAGATAGCCCATGCTATATCTTGCATTTGTTAGGAAAAACTGCTTAGAGCATGAAAAGTGCCCATTGCAGAAAGAGCTCAAATTCGAAAAACAAACACGTATTCATGTTCCCCTGGCTCACTGAACACCAAAAAACCATGACTTTTGCAGATCTGAAGTTTCCTTGCGGAGATAGCCCATGTTATATCTTGCATTTGTTAGGAAAAACTGCTTATAGTATGAAAAGTGCCCATTGCAGAAAGAGCTCAAATTCGAAAAACAAACACATATTCCTGTTCCCCTGCCTCCCCGAAGATCAAAAAACCATGACTTTTGCAGATGTGAAGTTTCCTTGCGGAGATAGCCCATGCTATATCTTGCATTTGTTAGGAAAAACTACTTAGAGCATGAAAAGTGCCCATTGCAGAAAGAGCTCAAATTCGAAAAACAAACACGTATTCATGTTCCCCCGGCTCATTGAACACCAAAAAACCATGACTTTTGCAGATCTGAAGTTTCCTTGCGGAGATAGCCCATGTTATATCTTGCATTTGTTAGGAAAAACTGCTTATAGTATGAAAAGTGCCCATTGCAGAAAGAGCTCAAATTCGAAAAACAAACACATATTCCTGTTCCCCTGCCTCCCCGAAGATCAAAAAACCATGACTTTTGCAGATGTGAAGTTTCTTTGCGGAGATAGCCCATGCTATATCTTGCATTTGTTAGGAAAAACTGCTTATAGTATGAAAAGTGCCCATTGCACAAAGAGCTCAAATTCAAAAAACAAACACATATTCATGTTCCCCTGCCTCCCCGAAGACCAAAAAACCATGACTATTGCAGATCTGAAGTTTCCTTGCGGAGATAGCCCATGCTATATCTTGCATTTGTTAGGAAAAACTGCTTAGAGCATGAAAAGTGCCCATTGCAGAAAGAGCTCAAATTCGAAAAACAAACACGTATTCATGTTCCCCCTGCTCACTGAACACCAAAAAACCATGAGTTTTGCAGATCGGATGTCTCCTTGCGGAGATAGCCCATGTTATATCTTGCATTTGTTAGGAAAAACTGCTTATAGCATGAAAAGTGCCCATTGCAGATAGAGCTCAAATTCGCAAAACAAACACATATTCCTGTTCCCCAGCCTCCCCGAAGACGAAAAAACCATGACTTTTGCAGATCTGAAGTTTCCTTGCGGAGATAGCCCATGCTATATCTTGCATTTGTTAGGAAAAACTGCTTAGAGCATGAAAAGTGCCCATTGCAGAAAGAGCTCAAATTCGAAAAACAAACACGTATTCATGTTCCCCCGGCTCACTGAACACCAAAAAACCATGACTTTTGCAGATCTGAAGTTTCCTTGCGGAGATAGCCCATGTTATATCTTGCATTTGTTAGGAAAAACTGCTTATAGTATGAAAAGTGCCCATTGCAGAAAGAGCTCAAATTCGAAAAACAAACACATATTCCTGTTCCCCTGCCTCCCCGAAGATCAAAAAACCATGACTTTTGCAGATGTGAAGTTTCCTTGCGGAGATAGCCCATGCTATATCTTGCATTTGTTAGGAAAAACTACTTAGAGCATGAAAAGTGCCCATTGCAGAAAGAGCTCAAATTCGAAAAACAAACACGTATTCATGTTCCCCCGGCTCACTGAACACCAAAAAACCATGACTTTTGCAGATGTGAAGTTTCCTTGCGGAGATAGCCCATGCTATATCTTGCATTTGTTAGGAAAAACTGCTTATAGTATGAAAAGTGCCCATTGCACAAAGAGCTCAAATTCAAAAAACAAACACATATTCATGTTCCCCTGCCTCCCCGAAGACCAAAAAACCATGACTATTGCAGATCTGAAGTTTCCTTGCGGAGATAGCCCATGCTATATCTTGCATTTGTTAGGAAAAACTGCTTAGAGCATGAAAAGTGCCCATTGCAGAAAGAGCTCAAATTCGAAAAACAAACACGTATTCATGTTCCCCCGGCTCACTGAACACCAAAAAACCATGAGTTTTGCAGATCGGATGTCTCCTTGCGGAGATAGCCCATGTTATATCTTGCATTTGTTAGGAAAAACTGCTTATAGCATGAAAAGTGCCCATTGCAGATAGAGCTCAAATTCGCAAAACAAACACATATTCCTGTTCCCCTGCCTCCCCGAAGACCAAAAAACCATGACTTTTGCAGATCTGAATTTTCCTTGAGGAGATAGCCCATGCTATATCTTGCATTTGTTAGGAAAAACTGCTTATAGTATGAAAACTGCCCATTGCAGAAAGAGCTCAAATTCGAAAAACAAACACATATTCCTGTTCCCCTGCCTCCCCGAAGACAAAAAAACCATGACTTTTGCAGATGTGAAGTTTCCTTGCGGAGATAGCCCATGCTATATCTTGCATTTGTTAGGAAAAACTGCTTAGAGCATGAAAAGTGCCCATTGCAGAAAGAGCTCAAATTCGAAAAACAAACACGTATTCATGTTCCCCCGGCTTACTGAACACCAAAAAACCATGAGTTTTGCAGATCTGAAGTTTCCTTGCGGAGATAGCCCATGATATATCTTGCATTTGTTAGGAAAAACTGCTTATAGTATGAAAAGTGCCCATTGCACAAAGAGCTCAAATTCAAAAAACAAACACATATTCATGTTCCCCTGCCTCCCCGAAGACCAAAAAACCATGACTTTTGCAGATCTGAAGCTTCCTTGCGGAGATATCCCATGCTATATCTTGCATTTGTTAGGAAAAACTGCTTATAGTATGAAAAGTGCCCATTTAGAAAGAGCTCAAATTCGAAAAACAAACACATATTCCTGTTCCCCTGCCTCCCCGAAGACCAAAAAACCATGACTTTTGCAGATGTGAAGTTTCCTTGCGGAGATAGCCCATGCTATATCTTGCATTTGTTAGGAAAAACTGCTTAGAGCATGAAAAGTGCCCATTGCACAAAGAGCTCAAATTCGAAAAACAAACACGTATTCATGTTCCCCCGGCTCACTGAACACCAAAAAACCATGACTTTTGCAGATCTGAAGTTTCCTTGCGGAGATAGCCCATGTTATATCTTGCATTTGTTAGGAAAAACTGCTTATAGTATGAAAAGTGCCCATTGCAGAAAGAGCTCAAATTCGAAAAACAAACACATATTCCTCTTCCTCTGCCTCCCCGAAGATCAAAAAACCATGACTTTTGCAGATGTGAAGTTTCCTTGCGGAGATAGCCCATGCTATATCTTGGATTTGTTAGGAAAAACTGCTTAGAGCATGAAAAGTGCCCATTGCAGAAAGAGCTCAAATTCGAAACACAAACACGTATTCATGTTCCCCCGGCTCACTGAACACCAAAAAACCATGAGTTTTGCAGATCGGATGTCTCCTTGCGGAGATAGCCCATGTTATATCTTGCATTTGTTAGGAAAAACTGCTTATAGCATGAAAAGTGCCCATTGCAGATAGAGCTCAAATTCGCAAAACAAACACATGTTCATGATCCCCTGCCTCCCCAAAGACCAAAAAACCATGACTTTTGCAGATCTGAAGTTTCCTTGAGGAGATAGCCCATGCTATATCTTGCATTTGTAAGGAAAAACTGCTTAGAGCATGAAAAGTGCCCATTGCAGAGAGAGCTCAAATTCGAAAAACAAACACGTATTCATGTTCCCCCGGCTCACTGAACACCAAAAAACCATGACTTTTCAAGATGTGAAGTTTCCTTGCGGAGATAGCCCATGCTATATCTTGCATTTGTTAGGAAAAACTGCTTAGAGCATGAAAAGTGCCCATTGCAGAAAGAGCTCAAATTTGAAAAACAAACACGTATTCATGTTCCCCCGGCTCACTGAACACCAAAAAACCATGAGTTTTGCAGATCGGATGTCTCCTTGCGGAGATAGCCCATGTTATATCTTGCATTTGTTAGGAAAAACTGCTTATAGCATGAAAAGTGCCCATTGCAGATAGAGCTCAAATTCGCAAAACAAACACATATTCATGTTCCCCTGTCTCCCCGAAGACCAAAAAACCATGACTTTTGCTGATCTGAAGTTTACTTGCAGAGATAGCCCATGCTATATCTTGCATGTGTTAGGAAAAACTGCTTATAGTATGAAAAGTGCCCATTGCAGTAAGAGCTCAAATTCAAAAAACAAACACATATTCATGTTGCCCTGCCTCCCCGAAGACCAAAAAACCATGAGTTTTGCAGATCTGAACTTTCCTTGCGGAGATAGCCCATGCTATATCTTGCATTTGTTAGGAAAAACTGCTTATAGCATGAAAAGTGCCCATTGCAGATAGAGCTCAAATTCGCAAAACAAACACATATTCCTGTTCCCCTGCCTCCCCGAAGACCAAAAAACCATGACTTTTGCAGATCTGAATTTTCCTTGCGGAGATAGCCCATGCTATATCTTGCATTTGTTAGGAAAAACTGCTTATAGTATGAAAACTGCCCATTGCAGAAAGAGCTCAAATTCGAAAAACAAACACATATTCCTGTTCCCCTGCCTCCCCGAAGACAAAAAAACCATGACTTTTGCAGATGTGAAGTTTCCTTGCGGAGATAGCCCATGCTATATCTTGCATTTGTTAGGAAAAACTGCTTATAGCATGAAAAGTGCCCATTGCAGATAGAGCTCAAATTCGAAAAACAAACACGTATTCTTGTTCCCCCGGCTCACTGAACACCAAAAAACCATGAGTTTTGCAGATCGGATGTCTCCTTGCGGAGATAGCCCATGTTATATCTTGCATTTGTTAGGAAAAACTGCTTATAGCATGAAAAGTGCCCATTGCAGATAGAGCTCAAATTCGCAAAACAAACACATATTCATGTTCCCCTGTCTCCCCGAAGACCAAAAAACCATGACTTTTGCAGATGTGAAGTTTCCTTGCGGAGATAGCCCATGCTATATCTTGCATTTGTTAGGAAAAACTGCTTAGAGCATGAAAAGTGCCCATTGCAGAAAGAGCTCAAATTCGAAAAACAAACACGTATTCATGTTCCCCCGGCTCACTGAACACCAAAAAACCATGACTTTTGCAGATCTGAAGTTTCCTTGCGGAGATAGCCCATGCTATATCTTGCATTTGTTAGGAAAAACTGCTTATAGCATGAAAAGTGCCCATTGCAGATAGAGCTCAAATTCGCAAAACAAACACATATTCCTGTTCCCCTGCCTCCCCGAAGACCAAAAAACCATGACTTTTGCAGATCTGAATTTTCCTTGCGGAGATAGCCCATGCTATATCTTGCATTTGTTAGGAAAAACTGCTTATAGTATGAAAACTGCCCATTGCAGAAAGAGCTCAAATTCGAAAAACAAACACATATTCCTGTTCCCCTGCCTCCCCGAAGACAAAAAAACCATGACTTTTGCAGATGTGAAGTTTCCTTGCGGAGATAGCCCATGCTATATCTTGCATTTGTTAGGAAAAACTGCTTATAGCATGAAAAGTGCCCATTGCAGATAGAGCTCAAATTCGAAAAACAAACACGTATTCTTGTTCCCCCGGCTCACTGAACACCAAAAAACCATGAGTTTTGCAGATCGGATGTCTCCTTGCGGAGATAGCCCATGTTATATCTTGCATTTGTTAGGAAAAACTGCTTATAGCATGAAAAGTGCCCATTGCAGATAGAGCTCAAATTCGCAAAACAAACACATATTCATGTTCCCCTGTCTCCCCGAAGACCAAAAAACCATGACTTTTGCAGATGTGAAGTTTCCTTGCGGAGATAGCCCATGCTATATCTTGCATTTGTTAGGAAAAACTGCTTAGAGCATGAAAAGTGCCCATTGCAGAAAGAGCTCAAATTCGAAAAACAAACACGTATTCATGTTCCCCCGGCTCACTGAACACCAAAAAACCATGACTTTTGCAGATCTGAAGTTTCCTTGCGGAGATAGCCCATGTTATATCTTGCATTTGTTAGGAAAAACTGCTAATAGCATGAAAAGTGCCCATTGCAGATAGAGCTCAAATTCGCAAAACAAACACATATTCCTGTTCCCCTGCCTCCCCGAAGACCAAAAAACCATGACTTTCGCAGATCTGAAGTTTCCTTGCGGAGATAGCCCATGTTATATCTTGCATTTGTTAGGAAAAACTGCTTAGAGCATGAAAAGTGCCCATTGCAGAAAGAGCTCAAATTCGAAAAACAAACACGTATTCATGTTCCCCCGGCTCACTGAACACCAAAAAACCATGAGTTTTGCAGATCTGAAGTTTCCTTGCGGAGATAGCCCATGCTATATCTTGCATTTGTTAGGAAAAACTGCTTATAGTATGAAAAGTGCCCATTGCAGAAAGAGCTCAAATTCAAAAAACAAACACATATTCATGTTCCCCTGCCTCCCCAAAGACCAAAAAACCATGACTTTTGCAGATGTGAAGTTTCCTTGCGGAGATAGCCCATGCTATATCTTGCATTTGTTAGGAAAAACTGCTTATAGCATGAAAAGTGCCCATTGCAGATAGAGCTCAAATTCGCAAAACAAACACATATTCCTGTTCCCCAGCCTCCCCGAAGACGAAAAAACCATGACTTTTGCAGATCTGAAGTTTCCTTGCGGAGATAGCCCATGCTATATCTTGCATTTGTTAGGAAAAACTGCTTAGAGCATGAAAAGTGCCCATTGCAGAAAGAGCTCAAATTCAAAAAACAAACACATATTCATGTTCCCCTGCCTCCCCGAAGACCAAAAAACCATGATTTTTGCAGATCTGAAGTTTCCTTGCGGAGATAGCCCATGCTATATCTTGCATTTGTTAGGAAAAACTGCTTACAGCATGAAAAGTGCCCATTGCAGATAGAGCTCAAATTCGCAAAACAAACACATATTCCTGTTCCCCTGCCTCCCCGAAGACCAAAAAACCATGACTTTTGCAGATGTGAAGTTTCCTTGCGGAGATAGCCCATGCTATATCTTGCATTTGTTAGGAAAAACTGCTTAGAGCATGAAAAGTGCCGATTGCAGAAAGAGCTCAAATTCGAAAAACAAACACGTATTCATGTTCCCCCGGCTCACTGAACACCAAAAAACCATGACTTTTGCAGATCTGATTTCTCCTTGCGGAGATAGCCCATCTTGCATTTGTTAGGAAAAACTGCTTATAGCATGAAAAGTGCCCTTTGCAGATAGAGCTCAAATTCGAAAAACAAACACGTATTCATGTTCCCCCACTTCCCCGAAGACCAAAAAACCATGCGTTTTGCAGATCTGATGTCTCCTTGCAGAGATAGCCCATGTTATGTCTTGCATTTGTTAGGAAAAACTGCTTAGAGCATGAAAAGTGCCCTTTGCAGATAGAGCTCAAATTCGAAAAACAAAGACGTATTCATGTTCCCCCACCTCCCCGAAGACCAAAAAACCATGAGTTTTGCAGATCTGATGTCTCCTTGCAGAGATAGCCCATGTTATATCTTGCATTTGTTAGGAAAAACTGCTTATAGCATGAAAAGTGCCATTTGCAGATAGAGCTCAAATTCAAAAAACAAACACGTATTCATGTTCCCCTGGCTCACCGAAGACCAAAAAACCACGAGTTATGCAGTTCTGATGACTCCTTGCGGAGATAGCCCATGTTATATCTTGCATTTGTTAGGAAAAACTGCTTATAGCATGAAAAGTGCCCTTTGCAGATAGAGCTCAAATTCGAAAAACAAACACATATTCATGTACCCCCGGCTCACCGAAGACCAAAAAACCATGAGTTTTGCAGATCTGATGTCTCCTTGCGGAGATAGCCCATGTTATATCTTGCATTTGTTAGGAAAAACTGCTTTTAGCAAGATAAGTGCCCTTTGCAGATAGAGCTCAAATTCGAAAAACAAACACGTATTCATGTTCCCCCACCTCCCCGAAGACAAAAAACCCATGAGTTTTGCAGATCTGATGTCTCCTTGCGGAGATAGCCCATGTTATATCTTGCATTTGTTAGGAAAAACTGCTTATAGCATGAAAAGTGCCCTTTGCAGATAGAGCTCAAATTCGAAAAACAAACATGTATTCATGTTCCCCCACCTCCCCGAAGACCAAAAAACCATGCGTTTTGCAGTTCTGTTGTCTCCTTGCGGAGATAGCCCATGTTATATCTTGCATTTGTTAGGAAAAACTGCTTATAGCATGAAAAGTACTCTTTACAGATAGAGCTCAAATTCGAAAAACAAACACATATTCATGTTCCCCCGGCTCACTGAAGACCAAAAAACCATGAGTTTTGCAGATCTGATGTCCCCTTGCGGAGATAGCCCATGTTATATCTTGCATTTGTTAGGAAAAACTGCTTTTAGCAAGAAAAGTGCCCTTTGCAGATAGAGCTCAAATTCGAAAAACAAAGACGTATTCATGTTCCCCCACCTCCCCGAAGACCAAAAAACCATGAGTTTTGCAGATCTGATGTCCCCTTGCGGAGATATCCCATGTTATATCTTGCATTTGTTAGGAAAAAATGCTTATAGCATGAAAAGTGCCCTTTGCAGGTAGAGCTCAAATTCGAAAAACAAACACATATTCATGTTCCCCTGGTTCACCGAAGACCAAGAAACCATGAGTTTTGCAGATCTGACGTCTCCTTGCGGAGATGTTGTTGTTAGTTGCGAAGTCGTGTCCGACCCATCGCGACCCTATGGACAATGTTCCTCCAGGCTTTCCTGTCCTCTACCATCTTCTGGAGTCCATTTAATCTCACGCCTACTGCTTCAGTGACTCCATCCAGCCACCTCATTCTCTGTCGTCCCCTTCTTCTATTGCCCTCAATCTTTCCCAGCATTAGGCTCTTCTCCAGTGAGTCCTTCCTCCTCATTAGGTGGCCAAAGTATTTGAGTTTTAGCTTCAGGATCTGGCCTTCTAAAGAGCAGTCAGGGTTGATCTCCTCTAGGACTGACCGGTTTGATCGCCTTGCAGTCCAAGGGACTCGCAGGAGTCTTCTCCAGCACCAGAGTTCAAAGGCCTCAATTCTTTTGCGCTCAGCCTTTCTTATGGTCCAACTTTCACTGCCATACATTGCAACTGGGAAGACCATAGCCTTGACTATACGCACTTTTGTTGACAGGGTGATGTCTCTGCTTTTTAGTGTGTTGTCTAGATTTGCCATGGCTTTCCTCCCGAGGAGCAAGCGTCTTTTAATTTCTTGACTACAGTCCCCATCTGCAGTGATCTTGGAGCCCAGGAAAATAAAATCTGTCACTACCTCCATTTCTTCCCCATCTATTTGCTAGGAATTGAGAGGGCCGGATGCCATGATCTTGGTTTTCTTAATGTTTAGTTTCAACCCAACTTTTGCACTCTCCTTCTTCACTCGCAACAAGAGACTCTTCAGTTCCTCTTCACTTTCTGCCATTAGAGTGGTATCATCTGCATATCTTAGGTTGTTGATATTTCTTCCAGCAATCTTAATTCCAACTTTTGATTCATCTAGCCCTGCCTTTCTCATGATGTGCTCTGCATATAAGTTAAATAGGCATGGCGACAGTATACAGCCTTGCCGGACTCCTTTCCCAATTTTGAACCAATCAGTGGTTCCGTGTCCAGTTCTCACTGTTGCTTCTTGGCCCGCATATAGGTTTCTCAAGAGACAAATAAGATGTTCTGGTACTCCCATCTCTTTAAGAACTTGCCACAGTTTGTTATGATCCACACAATCAAAGGCTTTAGCATAGTCAATGAAGCAGAAGTAGATGTTTTTCTGGAACTCTCTAGCTTTCTCCATGATCCAGCGTATGTTGGCTATTTGATCTCTAGTTCCTCTGCCTCTTCGAAATCCTGCCTGTACTTCTGGTAGTTCTCTATCCACATACTGCTGGAGTCTAGCTTGTAGGATTTTAAGCATAACTTTACTAGCATGAGAAATGAGTGCAATGGTGCGATAGTTTGAACATTCTTTGGCACTGCCTTTCTTTGGAATTGGAATGTAAACTGATCTTTTCCAATCCTGTGGCCACTGTTGAGTTTTCCAAATTTGCTGGCAAATTGAGTGTAGCACTTTTACTGCATCGTCTTTTAAGATTTTGAATAGCTCAGCTGGAATACTGTCACCTCCACTAGCTTTGTTGTTGCTCAGCTTTTCTAAGGCCCACTTCACTTCACATTCTAGGATGTCTGGCTCGAGGTCAGTGACCACCTCATTGTGATTATCAGGGACATTAAGCTCATTCTTGTATAGTTCTTCTGTGTAAATTTGCCATCTCTTCTTAATCTCTTCTGCCTCTGTTAGGTCCCTGCCATTTTGGTCCTTTATCATGCCCATTTTTGCATTGAACGTTCCCTTCATCTCCCCAATTTTCTTGAAAAGATCTCTGGTCCTCCCTATTCTATTGTTTTCTTCTATTTCTTTGCACTGTTCATTTAAGAAGGCATTCTTATCTCTTCTAGCTATTCTCTGGAATTCTGCATTCAATTGGGCGTATCTTTCTTTTTCTCTCTTGCCTTTTGCTTCCCTCCTTTCCTCAGCTATTTGCAAAGCTTCCTCAGACAGCCATTTTGCTTTCTTGCATTTCTTTTTCTTTGGGATGGTTTTGGTTGCTACCTCTTGTACAATGTTGCGAACCTCTGTCCATAGTTCTTCAGGCATCCTGTCTATCAGATCTAATTCCTTAAATCTATTTGTCACCTCTACTGTATATTCAATGGGGATATGATTTAATTCATACCTGATTGGCCTGGTGCTTTTCCCTACTTTCTTCAGTTTAAGCCTAAACTTTGCAACGAGAAGCTCATGGTCTGAGCCACAGTCAGCTCCTGGTCTTGTTTTTACTGACTGTATAGAGCTTCTCCATCTTTGGCTGCAGAGCATATAGTCAATCTGATTTCTGTGTTGACCGTCTGGTGATGTCCATGTGTAGAGCCGTCTCTTGGGTTGTTGGAAAAGAGTGTTTGCTATGACCATCGTATTCTCTTGACAAAATTCTATCAGCATGTGCCATGCTTCATTTTGTACTCCAAGGCCAAACTTGCCTGTTATTCCGGTTATCTTTTGGCTTCCTACTTTAGCATTCCAATCCCCCATGATGATAAGGACATCATTTTTTGGTGTTAGTTCTATAAGGTGCTGTAGGGCTTCATAGAACCGGTCAATTTCATCCTCTTCAGCACCGGTGGTTGGAGCATAGACTTGGACTACTGTGATATTGAATGGTTTGCCTTGGATTCGAACTGAGATCATTCTGTCATTTTGAGGATTGTATCCCAGTATTGCTTTTCCTACTCTTTTATTGACTATGAAGGCTACTCCATTTCTTCTGAGGGATTCTTGCCCGCAGTAGTATACCTGATGGTCACCTGAATTAAATTCACCCATTCCTGTCCATTTTAGTTCGCTGATACCTAAGATGTCGATGTTCAGTCTTGTCATCTCTTGTTTGACCACGTCCAGCTTGCCTTGATTCATGGATCTTACATTCCAGGTTCCTATGGAGAAAAAATCTTTACAGCATCGGACTTTCCTTTCACCACCAGACATATCCACAGCTGAGCGTCCTTTCGGCTTTGGCCCAGTCGCTTCATTCTTTCTGGCGCTACTAGTACTAGCCCTCTGCTCTTCCCCAGTAGCATATTGGACGCCTTCCGACCTGAGGGGCTCATCTTCCAGCGTCATATCATTTTGCCTTTTGGTACTGTCCATAGGGTTTTCATGGCAAAGATACTGGAGTGGGTTGCCATTTCCTTCTCCAGTGGATCACGTTTTGTCAGAACTCTCTGCTATGACCTGTCCGTCTTGGGTGGCCCTGCACGGCATAGCTCATAGCTTCATTGAATTACGCAAGCCCCTTCGCCACGACAAGGCAGTAATCCATGAAGGGGCCTTGCGGAGATAGCCCATGTTATATCTTGCATTTGTTAGGAAAAACTGCTTTTAGCAAGAAAAGTGCCCTTTGCAGATAGAGCTCAAATTCGAAAAATAAACACGTATTCATGTTCCCCCACCTCCCCGAAGACCAAAAAATAATGAGTTTTGAAGATCTGATGTCTCCTTGCGGAGATAGCCCATGTTATATCTTGCATATGTTAGGAAAAACTGCTTATAGCATGAAAAGTGCCCTTTGCAGATAGAGCTCAAATTCGAAAAACAAACACGTATTCATGTTCCCTTACCTCCCCGAAGACCAAAAAACCATGCGTTTTGCACTTCTGATGTCTCCTTGCGGAGATAGCCCATGTTATATCTTGCATTTGTTAGTAAAAACTGTTTATAGCATGAAAAGTGCCCATTGCAGATAGAGCTCAAATTCGAAAAACAAACACATATTCATGTTCCCCCGGCTCACCGAAGACCAAAAAACCATGAGTTTTGCAGATCTGATGTCTCCTTGCGTTGATAGCCCATGTTATATCTTGCATTTGTTTGGAAAAACTGCTTATAGCATGAAAAGTGCCCTTTGCAGATAGAGCTCAAATTCGAAAAACAAACACGTATTCATGTACCCCCGGCTCACTGAAGACCAAAAAACCATGAGTTTTGCAGGTCTGATGTCTCCTTGCGGAGATAGCCCATGTTATATCTTGCATTTGTTAGGAAAAACTGCTTTTAGCAAGAAAAGTGCCCTTTGCAGATAGAGCTCAAATTCGAAAAACAAACACGTATTCATGTTCCCCCACCTCCCCGAAGACCAAAAAACCATGAGTTTTGCAGATCTGATGTCTCCTTGCGGAGATAGCCCATGTTATATCTTGCATTTGTTAGGAAAAACTGCTTATAGCATGAAAAGTGCCCTTTGCAGATAGAGCTCAAATTCGAAAAACAAACACGTATTCATGTTCCCCCACCTCCCCGAAGACCAAAAAACCATGCATTTTGCAGTTCTGATGTCTCCTTGCGGAGATAGCCCATGTTATATCTTGCATTTGTTAGGAAAAACTGCTTATAGCATGAAAAGTGCCCTTTGCAGATAGAGCTCAAATTCGAAAAACAAACACGTATTCATGTTCCCCCACCTCCCCGAAGACCAAAAAACCATGCGTTTTGCAGTTCTGATGTCTCCTTGCGGAGATAGCCCATGTAATATCTTGCATTTGTTAGTAAAAACTGTTTATAGCATGAAAAGTGCCCATTGCAGATAGAGCTCAAATTCGAAAAACAAACACGTATTCATGTTCCCCTGGCTCACCGAAGACCAAAAAAACCATGAGTTATGCATATCTGATGTCTCCTTGCGGAGATAGCCCATGTTATATCTTGCATTTGTTAGGAAAAACTGCTTTTAGCAAGAAAAGTGCCCTTTGCAGATAGAGCTCAAATTCGAAAAATAAAAACGTATTCATGTTCCCCCACCTCCCCGAAGACCAAAAAATAATGAGTTTTGAAGATCTGATGTCTCCTTGCGGAGATAGCCCATGTTATATCTTGCATATGTTAGGAAAAACTGCTTATAGCATGAAAAGTGCCCTTTGCAGATAGAGCTCAAATTCGAAAAACAAACACATATTCAAGTTCCCCCGGCTCACCGAAGACCAAAAAACCATGAGTTTTGCAGGTCTGATGTCTCCTTGCGGAGATAGCCCATGTTATATCTTGCATTTGTTAGGAAAAACTGCTTATAGCATGAAAAGTGCCCTTTGCAGATAGAGCTCAAATTCGAAAAACAAACACGTATTCATGTTCCCTTACCTCCCCGAAGACCAAAAAACCATGCGTTTTGCACTTCTGATGTCTCCTTGCGGAGATAGCCCATGTTATATCTTGCATTTGTTAGTAAAAACTGTTTATAGCATGAAAAGTGCCCATTGCAGATAGAGCTCAAATTCGAAAAACAAACACATATTCATGTTCCCCCGGCTCACCGAAGACCAAAAAACCATGAGTTTTGCAGATCTGATGTCTCCTTGCGTTGATAGCCCATGTTATATCTTGCATTTGTTAGGAAAAACTGCTTATAGCATGAAAAGTGCCCATTGCAGATAGAGCTCAAATTCGAAAAACAAACACATATTCATGTTCCCCTGGCTCACCGAAGACCAAAAAACCATGAGTTATGCAGATCTGATGTCTCCTTGCGGAGATAGCCCATGTTATATCTTGCATTTGTTTGGAAAAACTGCTTATAGCATGAAAAGTGCCCTTTGCAGATAGAGCTCAAATTCGAAAAACAAACACGTATTCATGTACCCCCGGCTCACCGAAGACCAAAAAACCATGAGTTTTGCAGATCTGATGTCTCCTTGCGGAGATAGCCCATGTTATA
This sequence comes from Vipera berus, assembly GCF_964194415.1. Lineage (NCBI taxonomy): Eukaryota > Metazoa > Chordata > Lepidosauria > Squamata > Viperidae > Vipera > Vipera berus. Next base: position 92,233,705 of record NC_138207.1, on the reverse strand, counting down.
TCTTGCATTTGTTAGGAAAAACTGCTTTTAGCAAGAAAAGTGCCCTTTGCACAAAGAGCTCAAATTCGAAAAACAAACACGTATTCATGTTCCCCCACCTCCCCGAAGACCAAAAAACCATGAGTTTTGCAGATCTGATGTCTCCTTGCGGAGATAGCCCATGTTATATCTTGCATTTGTTAGGAAAAACTGCTTATAGCATGAAAAGTGCCCTTTGCAGATAGAGCTCAAATTCGAAAAACAAACACGTATTCATGTTCCCCCACCTCCCCGAAGACCAAAAAACCATGCGTTTTGCAGTTCTGATGTCTCCTTGCGGAGATAGCCCATGTTATATCTTGCATTTGTTAGGAAAAACTGCTTATAGCATGAAAAGTGCCCTTTGCAGATAGAGCTCAAATTCGAAAAACAAACACGTATTCATGTTCCCCCACCTCCCCGAAGACCAAAAAACCATGCGTTTTGCACTTCTGATGTCTCCTTGCGGAGATAGCCCATGTTATATCTTGCATTTGTTAGTAAAAACTGTTTATAGCATGAAAAGTGCCCATTGCAGATAGAGCTCAAATTCGAAAAACAAACACGTATTCATGTTCCCCTGGCTCACCGAAGACCAAAAAACCACGAGTTATGCAGATCTGATGTCTCCTTGCGGAGATAGCCCATGTTATATCTTGCATTTGTTAGGAAAAACTGCTTTTAGCAAGAAAAGTGCCCTTTGCAGATAGAGCTCAAATTCAAAAAATAAACACGTATTCATGTTCCCCCACCTCCCCGAAGACCAAAAAATAATGAGTTTTGAAGATCTGATGTCTCCTTGCGGAGATAGCCCATGTTATATCTTGCATATGTTAGGAAAAACTGCTTATAGCATGAAAAGTGCCCTTTGCAGATAGAGCTCAAATTTGAAAAACAAACACATAATCATGTTCCCTGGCTCACCGAAGACCAAAAAACCACAAGTTATGCAGATCTGATGTCTCCTTGCGGAGATAGCCCATGTTATATCTTGCATTTGTTAGGAAAAACTGCTTATAGCATGAAAAGTACTCTTTACAGATAGAGCTCAAATTCGAAAAACAAACACATATTCAAGTTCCCCCGGCTCACCGAAGACCAAAAAACCATGAGTTTTGCAGGTCTGATGTCTCCTTGCGGAGATAGCCCATGTTATATCTTGCATTTGTTAGGAAAAACTGCTTATAGCATGAAAAGTGCCCTTTGCAGATAGAGCTCAAATTCGAAAAACAAACACATATTCATGTACCCCCGGCTCACCGAAGACCAAAAAACCATGAGTTTTGCAGATCTGATGTCTCCTTGCGGAGATAGCCCATGTTATATCTTGCATTTGTTAGGAAAAACTGCTTTTAGCAAGAAAAGTGCCCTTTGCAGATAGAGCTCAAATTCGAAAAACAAACACGTATTCATGTTCCCCCACCTCCCCGAAGACAAAAAAAGCATGAGTTTTGCAGATCTGATGTCTCCTTGCGGAGATAGCCCATGTTATATCTTGCATTTGTTAGGAAAAACTGCTTATAGCATGAAAAGTACTCTTTACAGATAGAGCTCAAATTCGAAAAACAAACACATATTCATGTTCCCCCGGCTCACTGAAGACCAAAAAACCATGAGTTTTGCAGATCTGATGTCCCCTTGCGGAGATAGCCCATGTTATATCTTGCATTTGTTAGGAAAAACTGCTTTTAGCAAGAAAAGTGCCCTTTGCAGATAGAGCTCAAATTCGAAAAACAAACACGTATTCATGTTCCCCCACCTCCCCGAAGACCAAAAAACCATGGGTTTTGCAGATCTGATGTCTCCTTGCAGAGATAGCCCATGTAATGTCTTGCATTTGTTAGGAAAAACTGCTTATAGCATGAAAAGTGCCCTTTGCAGATAGAGCTCAAATTCGAAAAACAAAGACGTATTCATGTTCCCCCACCTCCCCGAAGACCAAAAAACCATGAGTTTTGCAGATCTGATGTCTCCTTGCGTTGATAGCCCATGTTATATCTTGCATTTGTTAGGAAAAACTGCTTATAGCATGAAAAGTGCCCATTGCAGATAGAGCTCAAATTCGAAAAACAAACACATATTCATGTTCCACTGGCTCACCGAAGACCAAAAAACCACGAGTTATGCAGATCTGATGTCTCCTTGCGGAGATAGCCCATGTTATATCTTGCATTTGTTTGGAAAAACTGCTTATAGCATGAAAAGTGCCCTTTGCAGATAGAGCTCAAATTCGAAAAACAAACACGTATTCATGTACCCCCGGCTCACCGAAGACCAAAAAACCATGAGTTTTGCAGATCTGATGTCTCCTTGCGGAGATAGCCCATGTTATATCTTGCATTTGTTAGGAAAAACTGCTTTTAGCAAGAAAAGTGCCCTTTGCAGATAGAGCTCAAATTCGAAAAACAAACACGTATTCATGTTCCCCCACCTCCCCGAAGACCAAAAAACCATGAGTTTTGCAGATCTGATGTCTCCTTGCGGAGATAGCCCATGTTATATCTTGCATTTGTTAGGAAAAACTGCTTATAGCATGAAAAGTGCCCTTTGCAGATAGAGCTCAAATTCGAAAAACAAACACGTATTCATGTTCCCCCACCTCCCCGAAGACCAAAAAACCATGCGTTTTGCAGTTCTGATGTCTCCTTGCGGAGATAGCCCATGTTATATCTTGCATTTGTTAGGAAAAACTGCTTATAGCATGAAAAGTGCCCTTTGCAGATAGAGCTCAAATTCGAAAAACAAACACGTATTCATGTTCCCCCACCTCCCCGAAGACAAAAAAACCATGCGTTTTGCACTTCTGATGTCTCCTTGCGGAGATAGCCCATGTTATATCTTGCATTTGTTAGTAAAAACTGTTTATAGCATGAAAAGTGCCCATTGCAGATAGAGCTCAAATTCGAAAAACAAACACGTATTCATGTTCCCCTGGCTCACCGAAGACCAAAAAACCACGAGTTATGCAGATCTGATGTCTCCTTGCGGAGATAGCCCATGTTATATCTTGCATTTGTTAGGAAAAACTGCTTTTAGCAAGAAAAGTGCCCTTTGCAGATAGAGCTCAAATTCAAAAAATAAACACGTATTCATGTTCCCCCACCTCCCCGAAGACCAAAAAATAATGAGTTTTGAAGATCTGATGTCTCCTTGCGGAGATAGCCCATGTTATATCTTGCATATGTTAGGAAAAACTGCTTATAGCATGAAAAGTGCCCTTTGCAGATAGAGCTCAAATTTGAAAAACAAACACATAATCATGTTCCCTGGCTCACCGAAGACCAAAAAACCACAAGTTATGCAGATCTGATGTCTCCTTGCGGAGATAGCCCATGTTATATCTTGCATTTGTTAGGAAAAACTGCTTATAGCATGAAAAGTACTCTTTACAGATAGAGCTCAAATTCGAAAAACAAACACATATTCAAGTTCCCCCGGCTCACCGAAGACCAAAAAACCATGAGTTTTGCAGGTCTGATGTCTCCTTGCGGAGATAGCCCATGTTATATCTTGCATTTGTTAGGAAAAACTGCTTATAGCATGAAAAGTGCCCTTTGCAGATAGAGCTCAAATTCGAAAAACAAACACATATTCATGTACCCCCGGCTCACCGAAGACCAAAAAACCATGAGTTTTGCAGATCTGATGTCTCCTTGCGGAGATAGCCCATGTTATATCTTGCATTTGCTAGGAAAAACTGCTTTTAGCAAGAAAAGTGCCCTTTGCAGATAGAGCTCAAATTCGAAAAACAAACACGTATTCATGTTCCCCCACCTCCCCGAAGACAAAAAACGCATGAGTTTTGCAGATCTGATGTCTCCTTGCGGAGATAGCCCATGTTATATCTTGCATTTGTTAGGAAAAACTGCTTATAGCATGAAAAGTACTCTTTACAGATAGAGCTCAAATTCGAAAAACAAACACATATTCATGTTCCCCCGGCTCACTGAAGACCAAAAAACCATGAGTTTTGCAGATCTGATGTCCCCTTGCGGAGATAGCCCATGTTATATCTTGCATTTGTTAGGAAAAACTGCTTTTAGCAAGAAAAGTGCCCTTTGCAGATAGAGCTCAAATTCGAAAAACAAACACGTATTCATGTTCCCCCACCTCCCCGAAGACCAAAAAACCATGGGTTTTGCAGATCTGATGTCTCCTTGCAGAGATAGCCCATGTTATGTCTTGCATTTGTTAGGAAAAACTGCTAATAGCATGAAAAGTGCCCTTTGCAGATAGAGCTCAAATTCGAAAAACAAAGACGTATTCATGTTCCCCCACCTCCCCGAAGACCAAAAAACCATGAGTTTTGCAGATCTGATGTCTCCTTGCAGAGATAGCCCATGTTATATCTTGCATTTGTTAGGAAAAACTGCTTATAGCATGAAAAGTGCCCTTTGCAGATAGAGCTCAAATTCAAAAAACAAACACGTATTCATGTTCCCCTGGCTCACCGAAGACCAAAAAACCACGAGTTATGCAGTTCTGATGACTCCTTGCGGAGATAGCCCATGTTATATCTTGCATTTGTTAGGAAAAACTGCTTATAGCATGAAAAGTGCCCATTGCAGATAGAGCTCAAATTCGAAAAACAAACACATATTCATGTTCCCCCGGCTCACCGAAGACCAAAAAACCATGAGTTTTGCGGGTCTGATGTCTCCTTGCGGAGATAGCCCATGTTATATCTTGCATTTGTTAGGAAAAACTGCTTAAAGCATGAAAAGTGCCCTTTGCAGATAGAGCTCAAATTCGAAAAACAAACACATATTCATGTACCCCCGGCTCACCGAAGACCAAAAGACCATGAGTTTTGCAGATCTGATGTCTCCTTGCGGAGATAGCCCATGTTATATCTTGCATTTGTTAGGAAAAACTGCTTTTAGCAAGATAAGTGCCCTTTGCAGATAGAGCTCAAATTCAAAAAACAAACACGTATTCATGTTCCCCCACCTCCCCGAAGACAAAAAACCCATGAGTTTTGCAGATCTGATGTCTCCTTGCGGAGATAGCCCATGTTATATCTTGCATTTGTTAGGAAAAACTGCTTATAGCATGAAAAGTGCCCTTTGCAGATAGAGCTCAAATTCGAAAAACAAACACGTATTCATGTTCCCCCACCTCCCCGAAGACCAAAAATCCATGCGTTTTGCAGTTCTGATGTCTCCTTGCGGAGATAGCCCATGTTATATCATGCATTTGTTAGGAAAAAGTGCTTATAGCATGAAAAGTACTCTTTACAGATAGAGCTCAAATTCGAAAAACAAACACATATTCATGTTCCCCCGGCTAACTGAAGACCAAAAAACCATGAGTTTTGCAGATCTGATGTCCCCTTGCGGAGATAGCCCATGTTATATCTTGCATTTGTTAGGAAAAACTGCTTTTAGCAAGAAAAGTGCCCTTTGCAGATAGAGCTCAAATTCGAAAAACAAAGACGTATTCATTTTCCCCCACCTCCCCGAAGACCAAAAAACCATGAGTTTTGCAGATCTGATGTCTCCTTGCAGAGATAGCCCATGTTATATCTTGCATTTGTTAGGAAAAACTGCTTATAGCATGAAAAGTGCCCTTTGCAGATAGAGCTCAAATTCAAAAAACAAACACGTATTCATGTTCCCCTGGCTCACCGAAGACCAAAAAACCACGAGTTATGCAGTTCTGATGACTCCTTGCGGAGATAGCCCATGTTATATCTTGCATTTGTTAGGAAAAACTGCTTATAGCATGAAAAGTGCCCATTGCAGATAGAGCTCAAATTTGAAAAACAAACACATATTCATGTTCCCCCGGCTCACCGAAGACCAAAAAACCATGAGTTTTGCAGATCTGATGTCCCCTTGCGGAGATAGCCCATGTTATATCTTGCATTTGTTAGGAAAAAATGCTTTTAGCAAGAAAAGTGCCCTTTGCAGATAGAGCTCAAATTCGAAAAATAAACACGTATTCATGTTCCCCCACCTCCCCGAAGACCAAAAACTAATGAGTTTTGAAGATCTGATGTCTCCTTGCGGAGATAGCCCATGTTATATCTTGCATATCTTAGGAAAAACTGCTTATAGCATGAAAAGTGCCCTTTGCAGATAGAGCTCAAATTCGAAAAACAAACACGTATTCATGTTCCCTTACCTCCCCAAAGACCAAAAAACCATGCGTTTTGCACTTCTGATGTCTCCTTGCGGAGATAGCCCATGTTATATCTTGCATTTGTTAGTAAAAACTGTTTATAGCATGAAAAGTGCCCATTGCAGATAGAGCTCAAATTCGAAAAACAAACACATATTCATGTTCCCCCGGCTCACCGAAGACCAAAAAACCATGAGTTTTGCAGATCTGATGTCTCCTTGCGTTGATAGCCCATGTTATATCTTGCATTTGTTAGGAAAAACTGCTTATAGCATGAAAAGTGCCCATTGCAGATAGAGCTCAAATTCGAAAAACAAACACATATTCATGTTCCCCTGGCTCACCGAAGACCAAAAAACCACGAGTTATGCAGATCTGATGTCTCCTTGCGGAGATAGCCCATGTTATATCTTGCATTTGTTTGGAAAAACTGCTTATAGCATGAAAAGTGCCCTTTGCAGATAGAGCTGAAATTCGAAAAACAAACACGTATTCATGTTCCCCCACCTCCCCGAAGACCAAAAAACCAAGCGTTTTGCAGTTCTGATGTCTCCTTGCGGAGATAGCCCATGTTATATCTTGCATTTGTTAGGAAAAACTGCTTATAGCATGAAAAGTGCCCTTTGCAGATAGTGCTCAAATTCGAAAAACAAACACGTATTCATGTTCCCCCACCTCCCCGAAGACCAAAAAACCATGCGTTTTGCCGTTCTGATGTCTCCTTGCGGAGATAGCCCATGTTATATCTTGCATATGTTAGGAAAAACTGCTTATAGCATGAAAAGTGCCCATTGCAGATAGAGCTCAAATTCGAAAAACAAACACATATTCATGTTCCCCCGGCTCACCGAAGACCAAAAAACCACGAGTTATGCAGATCTGATGTCTCCTTGCGGAGATAGCCCATGTTATATCTTGCATTTGTTAGGAAAAACTGCTTTTAGCAAGAAAAGTGCCCTTTGCAGATAGAGCTCAAAGTCGAAAAATAAACACGTATTCATGTTTCCCCACCTCCCCGAAGACCAAAAAATAATGAGTTTTGAAGATCTGATGTCTCCTTGCGGAGATAGCCCATGTTATATCTTGCATATGTTAGGAAAAACTGCTTATAGCATGAAAAGTGCCCTTTGCAGATAGAGCTCAAATTCGAAAAACAAACACGTATTCATGTTCCCTTACCTCCCCGAAGACCAAAAAACCATGCGTTTTGCACTTCTGATGTCTCCTTGCGGAGATAGCCCATGTTATATCTTGCATATGTTAGGAAAAACTGCTTATAGCATGAAAAGTGCCCATTGCAGATAGAGCTCAAATTCGAAAAACAAACACATATTCATGTTCCCCCGGCTCACCGAAGACCAAAAAACCATGAGTTTTGCAGATCTGATGTCTCCTTGCGTTGATAGCCCATGTTATATCTTGCATTTGTTAGGAAAAACTGCTTATAGCATGAAAAGTGCCCATTGCAGATAGAGCTCAAATTCGAAAAACAAACACATATTCATGTTCCCCTGGCTCACCGAAGACCAAAAAACCACGAGTTATGCAGATCTGATGTCTCCTTGCGGAGATAGCCCATGTTATATCTTGCATTTGTTTGGAAAAACTGCTTATAGCATGAAAAGTGCCCTTTGCAGATAGAGCTCAAATTCGAAAAACAAACACGTATTCATGTACCCCCGGCTCACCGAAGACCAAAAAACCATGAGTTTTGCAGATCTGATGTCTCCTTGCGGAGATAGCCCATGTTATATCTTGCATTTGTTAGGAAAAACTGCTTTTAGCAAGAAAAGTGCCCTTTGCAGATAGAGCTCAAATTCGAAAAACAAACACGTATTCATGTTCCCCCACCTCCCCGAAGACCAAAAAACCATGAGTTTTGCAGATCTGATGTCTCCTTGCGGAGATAGCCCATGTTATATCTTGCATTTGTTAGGAAAAACTGCTTATAGCATGAAAAGTGCCCTTTGCAGATAGAGCTCAAATTCGAAAAACAAACACGTATTCATGTTCCCCCACCTCCCCGAAGACCAAAAAACCATGCGTTTTGCAGTTCTGATGTCTCCTTGCGGAGATAGCCCATGTTATATCTTGCATTTGTTAGGAAAAACTGCTTATAGCATGAAAAGTGCCCTTTGCAGATAGAGCTCAAATTCGAAAAACAAACACGTATTCATGTTTCCCCACCTCCCCGAAGACCAAAAAACCATGCGTTTTGCAGATCTGATGTCTCCTTGCGGAGATAGCCCATGTTATATCTTGCATTTGTTAGTAAAAACTGTTTATAGCATGAAAAGTGCCCATTGCAGATAGAGCTCAAATTCGAAAAACAAACACGTATTCATGTTCCCCTCGCTCACCGAAGACCAAAAAACCACGAGTTATGCAGATCTGATGTCTCCTTGCGGAGATAGCCCTTGTTATATCTTGCATTTGTTAGGAAAAACTGCTTATAGCATGAAAAGTGCCCTTTGCAGATAGAGCTCAAATTCGAAAAACAAACACATATTCATGTTCCCCCGGCTCACCGAAGACCATAAAACCATGAGTTTTGCGGGTCTGATGTCTCCTTGCGGAGATAGCCCATGTTATATCTTGCATTTGTTAGGAAAAACTGTTTATAGCATGAAAAGTGCCCTTTGCAGATAGAGCTCAAATTCGAAAAACAAACACATATTCATGTACCCCCGGCTCACCGAAGACCAAAAGACCATGAGTTTTGCAGATCTGATGTCTCCTTGCGGAGATAGCCCATGTTATATCTTGCATTTGTTAGGAAAAACTGCTTTTAGCAAGATAAGTGCCCTTTGCAGATAGAGCTCAAATTCAAAAAACAAACACGTATTCATGTTCCCCCACCTCCCCGAAGACAAAAAACCCATGAGTTTTGCAGATCTGATGTCTCCTTGCGGAGATAGCCCATGTTATATCTTGCATTTGTTAGGAAAAAGTGCTTATAGCATGAAAAGTACTCTTTACAGATAGAGCTCAAATTCGAAAAACAAACACATATTCATGTTCCCCCGGCTCACTGAAGACCAAAAAACCATGAGTTTTGCAGATCTGATGTCCCCTTGCGGAGATAGCCCATGTTATATCTTGCATTTGTTAGGAAAAACTGCTTTTAGCAAGAAAAGTGCCCTTTGCAGATAGAGCTCAAATTCGAAAAACAAAGACGTATTCATGTACCCCCGGCTCACCGAAGACCAAAAAACCATGAGTTTTGCAGATCTGATGTCTCCTTGCGGAGATAGCCCATGTTATATCTTGCATTTGTTAGGAAAAACTGCTTTTAGCAAGAAAAGTGCCCTTTGCAGATAGAGCTCAAATTCGAAAAACAAACACGTATTCATGTTCCCCCACCTCCCCGAAGACCAAAAAACCATGAGTTTTGCAGATCTGATGTCTCCTTGCGGAGATAGCCCATGTTATATCTTGCATTTGTTAGGAAAAACTGCTTATAGCATGAAAAGTGCCCTTTGCAGATAGAGCTCAAATTCGAAAAACAAACACGTATTCATGTTCCCCCACCTCCCCGAAGACCAAAAAACCATGCGTTTTGCAGTTCTGATGTCTCCTTGCGGAGATAGCCCATGTTATATCTTGCATTTGTTAGGAAAAACTGCTTATAGCATGAAAAGTGCCCTTTGCAGATAGAGCTCAAATTCGAAAAACAAACACGTATTCATGTTTCCCCACCTCCCCGAAGACCAAAAAACCATGCGTTTTGCAGATCTGATGTCTCCTTGCGGAGATAGCCCATGTTATATCTTGCATTTGTTAGTAAAAACTGTTTATAGCATGAAAAGTGCCCATTGCAGATAGAGCTCAAATTCGAAAAACAAACACGTATTCATGTTCCCCTCGCTCACCGAAGACCAAAAAACCACGAGTTATGCAGATCTGATGTCTCCTTGCGGAGATAGCCCTTGTTATATCTTGCATTTGTTAGGAAAAACTGCTTATAGCATGAAAAGTGCCCTTTGCAGATAGAGCTCAAATTCGAAAAACAAACACATATTCATGTTCCCCCGGCTCACCGAAGACCAAAAAACCATGAGTTTTGCGGGTCTGATGTCTCCTTGCGGAGATAGCCCATGTTATATCTTGCATTTGTTAGGAAAAACTGTTTATAGCATGAAAAGTGCCCTTTGCAGATAGAGCTCAAATTCGAAAAACAAACACATATTCATGTACCCCCGGCTCACCGAAGACCAAAAGACCATGAGTTTTGCAGATCTGATGTCTCCTTGCGGAGATAGCCCATGTTATATCTTGCATTTGTTAGGAAAAACTGCTTTTAGCAAGATAAGTGCCCTTTGCAGATAGAGCTCAAATTCAAAAAACAAACACGTATTCATGTTCCCCCACCTCCCCGAAGACAAAAAACCCATGAGTTTTGCAGATCTGATGTCTCCTTGCGGAGATAGCCCATGTTATATCTTGCATTTGTTAGGAAAAACTGCTTATAGCATGAAAAGTGCCCTTTGCAGATAGAGCTCAAATTCAAAAAACAAACACGTATTCATGTTCCCCCACCTCCCCGAAGACCAAAAATCCATGTGTTTTGCAGTTCTGATGTCTCCTTGCGGAGATAGCCCATGTTATATCTTGCATTTGTTAGGAAAAAGTGCTTATAGCATGAAAAGTACTCTTTACAGATAGAGCTCAAATTCGAAAAACAAACACATATTCATGTTCCCCCGGCTCACTGAAGACCAAAAAACCATGAGTTTTGCAGATCTGATGTCCCCTTGCGGAGATAGCCCATGTTATATCTTGCATTTGTTAGGAAAAACTGCTTTTAGCAAGAAAAGTGCCCTTTGCAGATAGAGCTCAAATTCGAAAAACAAACACGTATTCATGTTCCCCCACCTCCCCGAAGACCAAAAAACCATGAGTTTTGCAGATCTGATGTCTCCTTGCGGAGATAGCCCATGTTATATCTTGCATTTGTTAGGAAAAACTACCTATAGCATGAAAAGTGCCCTTTGCAGATAGAGCTCAAACTCGAAAAACAAACACGTATTCATCTTCCCCCACCTCCCCGAAGACCAAAAAACCATGAGTTTTGCAGATCTGATGTCTCCTTGCAGAGATAGCCCATGTTATATCTTGCATTTGTTAGGAAAAACTGCTTATAGCATGAAAAGTGCCCTTTGCAGATAGAGCTCAAATTCAAAAAACAAACACGTATTCATGTTCCCCTGGCTCACCGAAGACCAAAAAACCACGAGTTATGCAGTTCTGATGACTCCTTGCGGAGATAGCCCATGTTATATCTTGCATTTGTTAGGAAAAACTGCTTATAGCATGAAAAGTGCCCATTGCAGATAGAGCTCAAATTTGAAAAACAAACACATATTCATGTTCCCCCGGCTCACCGAAGACCAAAAAACCATGAGTTTTGCAGATCTGATGTCCCCTTGCGGAGATAGCCCATGTTATATCTTGCATTTGTTAGGAAAAACTGCTTATAGCATGAAAAGTGCCCATTGCAGATAGAGCTCAAATTTGAAAAACAAACACATATTCATGTTCCCCCGGCTCACCGAAGACCAAAAAACCATGAGTTTTGCAGATCTGATGTCCCCTTGCGGAGATAGCCCATGTTATATCTTGCATTTGTTAGGAAAAAATGCTTTTAGCAAGAAAAGTGCCCTTTGCAGATAGAGCTCAAATTCGAAAAATAAACACGTATTCATGTTCCCCCACCTCCCCGAAGACCAAAAACTAATGAGTTTTGAAGATCTGATGTCTCCTTGCGGAGATAGCCCATGTTATATCTTGCATATGTTAGGAAAAACTGCTTATAGCATGAAAAGTGCCCTTTGCAGATAGAGCTCAAATTCGAAAAACAAACACGTATTCATGTTCCCTTACCTCCCCAAAGACCAAAAAACCATGCGTTTTGCACTTCTGATGTCTCCTTGCGGAGATAGCCCATGTTATATCTTGCATTTGTTAGTAAAAACTGTTTATAGCATGAAAAGTGCCCATTGCAGATAGAGCTCAAATTCGAAAAACAAACACATATTCATGTTCCCCCGGCTCACCGAAGACCAAAAAACCATGAGTTTTGCAGATCTGATGTCTCCTTGCGGAGATAGCCCATGTTATATCTTGCATTTGTTAGGAAAAACTGCTTATAGCAAGAAAAGTGCCCTTTGCAGATAGAGCTCAAATTCGAAAAACAAACACATATTCAAGTTCCGCAGGCTCACCGAAGACCAAAAAACCATGAGTTTTGCAGATCTGATGTCTCCTTGCGGAGATAGCCCATGTTATATCTTGCATTTGTTAGGAAAAACTGCTTATAGCATGAAAAGTGCCCTTTGCAGATAGAGCTCAAATTCAAAAAACAAACACATATTCAAATTCCCCCGGCTCACCGAAGACCAAAAAACCATGAGTTTTGCAGATCTGATGTCTCCTTGCGGAGATAGCCCATGTTATATCTTGCATTTGTTAGGAAAAACTACTTATAGCATGAAAAGTGCCTATTGCAGATAGAGCTGAAATTCGAAAAACAAACACATATTTTTGTTCCCTCCGCTCAGCAAAGAAGAAAAAATCATGAGTTTGGCAGATCTGATGTCTCCTTGTGGTGATAGCCCATGTTATATGTTGCATTTGTTAGGATAAAGTGCTTATAGCACGAAAAGTGCCCATTGCAGATAGAGCTCAAATTCGAAAAACAAACACATATTCATGTTCCCCCGGCTCACCGAAGACCAAAAAACCATGAGTTTTGCAGATCTGATGTCTCCTTGCGTTGATAGCCCATGTTATATCTTGCATTTGTTAGGAAAAACTGCTTATAGCATGAAAAGTGCCCATTGCAGATAGAGCTCAAATTCGAAAAACAAACACGTATTTATGTTCCCCCACCTCCCCGAAGACCAAAAAACCTTGAGTTTTGCAGATCTGATGTCTCCTTGCAGAGATAGCCCATGTTATGTCTTGCATTTGTTAGGAAAAACTGCTTAGAGCATGAAAAGTGCCCTTTGCAGATAGAGCTCAAATTCGAAAAACAAAGACGTATTCATGTTCCCCCACCTCCCCGAAGACCAAAAAACCATGAGTTTTGCAGATCTGATGTCTCCTTGCAGAGATAGCCCATGTTATATCTTGCATTTGTTAGGAAAAACTGCTTATAGCATGAAAAGTGCCCATTGCAGATAGAGCTCAAATTCGAAAAACAAACACATATTCATGTTCCCCCGGCTCACCGAAGACCAAAAAACCATGGGTTTTGCAGATATAATGTCCCCTTGCGGAGATAGCCCATGTTATATCTTGCATTTGTTAGGAAAAAATGCTTATAGCATGAAAAGTGCCCTTTGCAGGTAGAGCTCAAATTCGAAAAATAAACACGTATTCATGTTCCCCCACCTCCCCGAAGACCAAAAAATAATGAGTTTTGAAGATCTGATGTCTCCTTGCGGAGATAGTGTCAAGGTAAAAATCACCTTTGTAGAGGGCGAAGGACCGTGCTTCAGAGAATGCATGATGTGCATGCAGGAAGGCAAGAAAAAACACGACGCATAATCTTACTAAATACCTTTTACTTACAAAAATATAAAAACTAAATATATATTATAAAGAGAGCTAGCTCACTACATTCTAACGTAACAGACAGTAACAGCAAAGTGAAAAAAACAATACAGATAACAACTCAGAACTTTCTCTAGACATGCGCAATAAACAGACTGAAACCATAACATAGCTAGTCATATGGGATTCACTATGGTTACCAGATAAGTTATCACAACAGGTGCAGAGAGCAGGGGAAAATGTACAGTTAGAAATGAACTTTCTGACGAACAAAAAAAACGTGCAGTGACATTCCCCTTCTTTCGTCAGCAAAGTGAAGACTCAAGTAAGGCACATCTTCTCACGCAGATACTCATGCTGGGCTGTAGGAAGTGGTTTGTTCAGCATGTCAGCAATTTGATCACGTGTAGGCACATACTGTAATGTCACAAAACCTTGTTTCACCAGTTGCCTTATGTTTTGATATCGGATGTCAATGTGTCTGGACCTTGAACCTGTAAAACGTGTTTCAGAAATATAAACCACAGATTCATTATCTTCCATCACTGTAATCGGTCGAATCGGATGTGTCCAGATATCTGTGATTAAAGCATCAAACCAGGTTAAAGAATTGCATGCATCAGACACACAAGCATACTCAGCTTCTGTAGAGGAACAAGAAACAAAATTCTGTTTACGCACATGCCAGTAAACAGGACATCCATTTAAGAACATCATGTAACCTGATGTACTTTTCCGTGACTTCTTATCACTCGCCCAATCTGAATCTGCAAAACAACATAACTCTGCATAGTCAGTATGTGTGGGTTCCAACAACAACTTCATGTCTTTGGTGTGTTTTAGATACCTCAATAACTTTTTAACACATGTCCAATGAAACTGTTTTGCCTTGCCTACGTGTCGTGATAAAAGATTAACACTAAGTGCAATGTCGGGTCTAGTCCAACTACTAATATACAGCAGCGACCCAATGACTGAGCGATATAGTGTTTGATCTTCGAACTCAGGACTTGGTTCATGTGCCAAAATGTGAAAATCAGTTTGCATGGGTATACTCACAGGCTTAGCGTCCTCCATGTTACAGTGATGTAACAGTTGTTCAATCTTCTCTTCTTGTGTGAGACTAAACCCCTTCTGAGTTTTGGCAATTTGAACACCTAAATAAGTGTTAATACACCCTAAACACTTCAATGTGAAAAACTTTTGTAAAGCTTTAGCAAAAACCTCACTCATCTGCTTATTTGGACCAATATAAACAATATCATCGACATAAACAAGAATTATCTCATACCTATTACCGGATCTTTTGGTAAACACGCATTCATCTGTTTCGGACTTAATAAAGCCCATTGAATTTAGTTTGTCAGAAAGACATAAGTACCACATTAAACCAGACTGTTTCAGACCATAAAGACTTTTGTGTAGAAACCAGGTATCCCCTTCTTGCTGTCGGAAACCTGGAGGACCTTTCACGTAGATGTCCTCGTCAAGATCAGCGTGTAGATAAGCCGTTTCAACGTCGAACTGGAACACTTCCAGGCCAAGGATAGTTGCAGTGGCTAAAGCAATTTTCACACTTTCAGTCCGCACTGTGGGTGAGTATGTATTTGTATAGTCCTCAGGATAACGTTGAGCAAAACCCTGGGCTACAAGTCTGGCCTTGTACAACGACTCACCATTCGGCTTCTTTTTGATCCTGTAGACCCATCGAGTACCAATAACTTTCTTGTTTGCTGGAGGGCTTACAGGCGTAAACACTTGGAGTTTCTTTAGACTGTCCATTTCAGCCTGCATTGCCTCAAACCATTTATCTTGTTCTGATTCAGGAAGATGTTTGATCTGTGTGAACTTCTCAGGTGGAAGTGTAACATTACAAATCAAAGGTACAGGTGTTTTTGTTACTTGCCACGAATACCGTTTTGGAGGGATTCCTTTTGTGGACCTCTTGGAACGTCTCGGGCCAACCGTCCATTCTTCTTCCGTGTCGTCCTCGTCTTCATCGTCGCCAGCAGCAACATCAGCGGCTTGCAAAGACGGAACAGTAGGTTGAGAAGAACTCGTGGAAGGAACAATATCCTGTGAATCTTGATCATCAGGTTGCGTGGCATCAGCAACATCATCTCTAGGAAAATAAACTCCAGGATCGTTAGAATGAATCCTGGACCAGTCAGCATCTTCCTCAAAAGTAGCAGATTGAGAAACCACAATAACATGATGAGAGTCAATGTATTTGCTCCATTTTGAATTATCATCAATGCCCATAAATCTCATCCTTTTTGCTGCAGGACCCCCTTTCTTTCTTTGGGCTAAAGGAATATTCACCATAGCATAGGAACCAAAAATATGGAGATGTGAGAGATCAGGCTTGTGTCCATACAACATGAAATAAGGGGTCTGATTTATCACACTACTCCAAGTACGGTTGACGATATGGTTAGCATATTTGATAGCTTCACCCCAGTATGGAAGACTGAGGTTAGCATCTTCAAGGAGGCAACGCATCATGGTTTGCAAAACCCCATTTCTGCGTTCTGCCACCCCATTTTCAGCTGGAGTATAAGGAGCGGATGTCTGATGTACTATCCCATTCTCACGCATCCAGTCCTGGAAACGCTGAGACATGAATTCAGCACCGCGATCACTCTGGATTCTGGCAATGTTGACCTCGAATTGGGTATAGACAAGACTAGCAAAGTCTTTAAAGATCTGAAAGGTCTCAGATTTTTCTTTCATAGGATATACATATCCATATCTAGTATAATTATCAACGATTGTCAAGAAATATCTTTTACCACCAAGTGTTGGTGCAAAAGGACCAACTATGTCAGTGTGTACCAAATCAAAAATGCGTGTTGACAGCCGTGTAGCGCGTTTTGGAATTGCTGCTGCCTTGGATTTGGCTTTCTTGCAGACAGCACAGTCCAAGAACACCTTACACCCCTTTAGATCCAAACCTCTTGCGAACTCTGTCATGGGAGATAGCCCATGTTATATCTTGCATTTGTTAGGAAAAACTGCTTTTAGCAAGAAAAGTGCCCTTTGCAGATAGAGCTCAAATTCGAAAAACAAAGACGTATTCATGTTCCCCCACCTCCCCGAAGACCAAAAAACCATGAGTTTTGCAGATCTGATGTCTCCTTGCGGAGATAGCCCATGTTATATCTTGCATTTGTTAGGAAAAACTGCTTATAGCATGAAAAGTGCCCTTTGCAGATAGAGCTCAAATTCGAAAAACAAACACGTATACATGTTCCGCCACCTCCCCGAAGACCAAAAAACCATGCGTTTTGCAGTTCTGATGTCTCCTTGCGGAAATAGCCCATGTTATATCTTGCATTTGTTAGGAAAAACTGTTTATAGCATGAAAAGTGCCCATTGCAGATAGAGCTCAAATTCGAAAAACAAACACGTATTCATGTTCCCCTGGCTCACCGAAGACCAAAAAA
This sequence comes from Vipera berus, assembly GCF_964194415.1. Classification (NCBI taxonomy): domain Eukaryota; kingdom Metazoa; phylum Chordata; class Lepidosauria; order Squamata; family Viperidae; genus Vipera; species Vipera berus. The sequence continues at coordinate 92,216,561 of NC_138207.1, read as the reverse complement.
CCACGAGTTATGCAGATCTGATGTCTCCTTGCGGAGATAGCCCTTGTTATATCTTGCATTTGTTAGGAAAAACTGCTTATAGCATGAAAAGTGCCCTTTGCAGATAGAGCTCAAATTCGAAAAACAAACACATATTCATGTTCCCCCGGCTCACCGAAGACCAAAAAACCACGAGTTATGCAGATCTGATGTCTCCTTGCGGAGATAGCCCATGTTATATCTTGCATTTGTTAGGAAAAACTGCTTATAGCATGAAAAGTGCCCTTTGCAGATAGAGCTCAAATTCGAAAAACAAACACATATTCATGTTCCCCCACCTCCCCGAAGACCAAAAAACCATGAGTTTTGCAGATCTGATGTCTCCTTCCGGAGATAGCCCATGTTATATCTTGCATTTGTTAGGAAAAACTGCTTATAGCAAGAAAAGTGCCCTTTGCAGATAGAGCTCAAATTCGAAAAACAAACACATATTCAAGTTCCCCAGGCTCACCAAAGACCAAAAAACCATGCGTTTTGCAGATCTGATGTCTCCTTGCGGAGATAGCCCATGTTATATCTTGCATTTGTTAGGAAAAACTGCTTATAGCATGAAAAGTGCCCTTTGTAGATAGAGGTCAAATTTGAAAAACAAACACATATTCATGTTCCCCTGGCTCACCGAAGACCAAAAAACCATGAGTTTTGCAGATCTGATGTCTCCTTGCGGAGATAGCCCATGTTATATCTTGCATTTGTTAGGAAAAACTGCTTATAGCAAGAAAAGTGCCCTTTGCAGATAGAGCTCAAATTCGAAAAACAAACACATATTCAAGTTCCGCAGGCTCACCGAAGACCAAAAAACCATGAGTTTTGCAGATCTGATGTCTCCTTGCGGAGATAGCCCATGTTATATCTTGCATTTGTTAGGAAAAACTGCTTATAGCATGAAAAGTGCCCTTTGCAGATAGAGCTCAAATTCAAAAAACAAACACATATTCAAATTCCCCCGGCTCACCGAAGACCAAAAAACCATGAGTTTTGCAGATCTGATGTCTCCTTGCGGAGATAGCCCATGTTATATCTTGCATTTGTTAGGAAAAACTACTTATAGCATGAAAAGTGCCTATTGCAGATAGAGCTGAAATTCGAAAAACAAACACATATTTTTGTTCCCTCCGCTCAGCAAAGAAGAAAAAAATCATGAGTTTGGCAGATCTGATGTCTCCTTGTGGTGATAGCCCATGTTATATGTTGCATTTGTTAGGATAAAGTGCTTATAGCACGAAAAGTGCCCATTGCAGATAGAGCTCAAATTCGAAAAACAAACACATATTCAATTTTCCCCGGCTCACCGAAGACCAAAAAACCATGAGTTTTGCAGATCTGATGTCTCCTTGCGGAGATAGCCCATGTTATATCTTGCATTTGTTAGGAAAAACTGCTTATAGCATGAAAAGTGCCCATTGCAGACAGAGCTCAAATTCGAAAAACAAACACATATTCATGTTCCCCCGGCTCACCGAAGACCAAAAAACCATGAGTTTTGCAGATCTGATGTCTCCTTGCGTTGATAGCCCATGTTATATCTTGCATTTGTTAGGAAAAACTGCTTATAGCATGAAAAGTGCCCATTGCAGATAGAGCTCAAATTCGAAAAACAAACACATATTCATGTTCCCCTGGCTCACCGAAGACCAAAAAACCACGAGTTATGCAGATCTGATGTCTCCTTGCGGAGATAGCCCATGTTATATCTTGCATTTGTTTGGAAAACCTGCTTATAGCATGAAAAGTGCCCTTTGCAGATAGAGCTCAAATTCGAAAAACAAACACGTATTCATGTACCCCCGGCTCACCGAAGACCAAAAAACCATGAGTTTTGCAGATCTGATGTCTCCTTGCGGAGATAGCCCATGTTATATCTTGCATTTGTTAGGAAAAACTGCTTTTAGCAAGAAAAGTGCCCTTTGCAGATAGAGCTCAAATTCGAAAAACAAAGACATATTCATGTTCCCCCACCTCCCCGAAGACCAAAAAACCATGAGTTTTGCAGATCTGATGTCTCCTTGCGGAGATAGCCCATGTTATATCTTGCATTTGTTAGGAAAAACTGCTTATAGCATGAAAAGTGCCCTTTGCAGATAGAGCTCAAATTCGAAAAACAAACACGTATTCATGTTCCCCCACCTCCCCGAAGACCAAAAAACCATGCGTTTTGCAGTTCTGATGTCTCCTTGCGGAGATAGCCCATGTTATATCTTGCATTTGTTAGGAAAAACTGTTTATAGCATGAAAAGTGCCCTTTGCAGATAGAGCTCAAATTCGAAAAACAAACACATATTCAAGTTCCGCAGGCTCACCGAAGACCAAAAAACCATGAGTTTTGCAGATCTGATGTCTCCTTGCGGAGATAGCCCATGTTATATCTTGCATTTGTTAGGAAAAACTGCTTATAGCATGAAAAGTGCCCTTTGCAGATAGAGCTGAAATTCAAAAAACAAACACATATTCAAATTCCCCCGGCTCACCGAAGACCAAAAAACCATGAGTTTTGCAGATCTGATGTCTCCTTGCGGAGATAGCCCATGTTATATCTTGCATTTGTTAGGAAAAACTACTTATAGCATGAAAAGTGCCTATTGCAGATAGAGCTGAAATTCGAAAAACAAACACATATTTTTGTTCCCTCCGCTCAGCAAAGAAGAAAAAATCATGAGTTTGGCAGATCTGATGTCTCCTTGTGGTGATAGCCCATGTTATATGTTGCATTTGTTAGGATAAAGTGCTTATAGCACGAAAAGTGCCCATTGCAGATAGAGCTCAAATTCGAAAAACAAACACATATTCAATTTTCCCCGGCTCACCGAAGACCAAAAAACCATGAGTTTTGCAGATCTGATGTCTCCTTGCGGAGATAGCCCATGTTATATCTTGCATTTGTTAGGAAAAACTGCTTATAGCATGAAAAGTGCCCATTGCAGACAGAGCTCAAATTCGAAAAACAAACACATATTCATGTTCCCCCGGCTCACCGAAGACCAAAAAACCATGAGTTTTGCAGATCTGATGTCTCCTTGCGTTGATAGCCCATGTTATATCTTGCATTTGTTAGGAAAAACTGCTTATAGCATGAAAAGTGCCCATTGCAGATAGAGCTCAAATTCGAAAAACAAACACATATTCATGTTCCCCTGGCTCACCGAAGACCAAAAAACCACGAGTTATGCAGATCTGATGTCTCCTTGCGGAGATAGCCCATGTTATATCTTGCATTTGTTTGGAAAAACTGCTTATAGCATGAAAAGTGCCCTTTGCAGATAGAGCTCAAATTCGAAAAACAAACACGTATTCATGTACCCCCGGCTCACCGAAGACCAAAAAACCATGAGTTTTGCAGATCTGATGTCTCCTTGCGGAGATAGCCCATGTTATATCTTGCATTTGTTAGGAAAAACTGCTTTTAGCAAGAAAAGTGCCCTTTGCAGATAGAGCTCAAATTCGAAAAACAAAGACGTATTCATGTTCCCCCACCTCCCCGAAGACCAAAAAACCATGAGTTTTGCAGATCTGATGTCTCCTTGCGGAGATAGCCCATGTTATATCTTGCATTTGTTAGGAAAAACTGCTTATAGCATGAAAAGTGCCCTTTGCAGATAGAGCTCAAATTCGAAAAACAAACACGTATTCATGTTCCCCGACCTCCCCGAAGACCAAAAAACCATGCGTTTTGCAGTTCTGATGTCTCCTTGCGGAGATAGCCCATGTTATATCTTGCATTTGTTAGGAAAAACTGCTTATAGCATGAAAAGTGCCCTTTGCAGATAGAGCTCAAATTCGAAAAATAAACACGTATTCATGTTCCCCCACCTCCCCGAAGACCAAAAAATAATGAGTTTTGAAGATCTGATGTCTCCTTGCGGAGATAGCCCATGTTATATCTTGCATATGTTAGGAAAAACTGCTTATAGCATGAAAAGTGCCCTTTGCAGATAGAGCTCAAATTCGAAAAACAAACACATAATCATGTTCCCCTGGCTCACCGAAGACCAAAAAACCACAAGTTATGCAGATCTGATGTCTCCTTGCGGAGATAGCCCATGTTATATCTTGCATTTGTTAGGAAAAACTGCTTATAGCATGAAAAGTACTCTTTACAGATAGAGCTCAAATTCGAAAAACAAACACATATTCAAGTTCCCCCGGCTCACCGAAGACCAAAAAACCATGAGTTTTGCAGGTCTGATGTCTCCTTGCGGAGATAGCCCATGTTATATCTTGCATTTGTTAGTAAAAACTGTTTATAGCATGAAAAGTGCCCATTGCAGATAGAGCTCAAATTCGAAAAACAAACACATATTCATGTTCCCCCGGCTCACCGAAGACCAAAAAACCATGAGTTTTGCAGATCTGATGTCTCCTTGCGTTGATAGCCCATGTTATATCTTGCATTTGTTAGGAAAAACTGCTTATAGCATGAAAAGTGCCCATTGCAGATAGAGCTCAAATTCGAAAAACAAACACATATTCATGTTCCCCTGGCTCACCGAAGACCAAAAAACCACGAGTTATGCAGATCTGATGTCTCCTTGCGGAGATAGCCCATGTTATATCTTGCATTTGTTTGGAAAAACTGCTTATAGCATGAAAAGTGCCCTTTGCAGATAGAGCTCAAATTCGAAAAACAAACACGTATTCATGTACCCCCGGCTCACCGAAGACCAAAAAACCATGAGTTTTGCAGATCTGATGTCTCCTTGCGGAGATAGCCCATGTTATATCTTGCATTTGTTAGGAAAAACTGCTTTTAGCAAGAAAAGTGCCCTTTGCAGATAGAGCTCAAATTCGAAAAACAAACACGTATTCATGTTCCCCCACCTCCCCGAAGACCAAAAAACCATGAGTTTTGCAGATCTGATGTCTCCTTGCGGAGATAGCCCATATTATATCTTGAATTTGTTAGGAAAAACTGCTTATAGCATGAAAAGTGCCCTTTGCAGATAGAGCTCAAATTCGAAAAACAAACACGTATTCATGTTCCCCCACCTCCCCGAAGACCAAAAAACCATGCGTTTTGCAGTTCTGATGTCTCCTTGCGGAGATAGCCCATGTTATATCTTGCATTTGTTAGGAAAAACTGCTTATAGCATGAAAAGTGCCCTTTGCAGATAGAGCTCAAATTCGAAAAACAAACACGTATTCATGTTCCCCCACCTCCCCGAAGACCAAAAAACCATGCGTTTTGCAGTTCTGATGTCTCCTTGCGGAGATAGCCCATGTTATATCTTGCATTTGTTAGTAAAAACTGTTTATAGCATGAAAAGTGCCCATTGCAGATAGAGCTCAAATTCGAAAAACAAACACATAATCATGTTCCCTGGCTCACTGAAGACCAAAAAACCACAAGTTATGCAGATCTGATGTCTCCTTGCGGAGATAGCCCATGTTATATCTTGCATTTGTTAGGAAAAACTGCTTATAGCATGAAAAGTACTCTTTACAGATAGAGCTCAAATTCGAAAAACAAACACATATTCAAGTTCCCCCGGCTCACCGAAGACCAAAAAACCATGAGTTTTGCAGGTCTGATGTCTCCTTGCGGAGATAGCCCATGTTATATCTTGCATTTGTTAGGAAAAACTGCTTATAGCATGAAAAGTGCCCTTTGCAGATAGAGCTCAAATTCGAAAAACAAACACATATTCATGTACCCCCGGCTCACCGAAGACCAAAAAACCATGAGTTTTGCAGGTCTGATGTCTCCTTGCGGAGATAGCCCATGTTATATCTTGCATTTGTTAGGAAAAACTGCTTATAGCATGAAAAGTGCCCTTTGCAGATAGAGCTCAAATTCGAAAAACAAACACATATTCATGTACCCCCGGCTCACCGAAGACCAAAAAACCATGAGTTTTGCAGGTCTGATGTCTCCTTGCGGAGATAGCCCATGTTATATCTTGCATTTGTTAGGAAAAACTGCTTTTAGCAAGAAAAGTGCCCTTTGCAGATAGAGCTCAAATTCGAAAAACAAACACGTATTCATGTTCCCCCACCTCCCCGATGACCAAAAAACCATGGGTTTTGCAGATCTGATGTCTCCTTGCAGAGATAGCCCATGTTATGTCTTGCATTTGTTAGGAAAAACTGCTTATAGCATGAAAAGTGCCCTTTGCAGATAGAGCTCAAATTCGAAAAACAAAGACGTATTCATGTTCCCCCACCTCCCCGAAGACCAAAAAACCATGGGTTTTGCAGATCTGATGTCTCCTTGCAGAGATAGCCCATGTTATATCTTGCATTTGTTAGGAAAAACTGCTTATAGCATGAAAAGTGCCCTTTGCAGATAGAGCTCAAATTCAAAAAACAAACACGTATTCATGTTCCCCTGGCTCACCGAAGACCAAAAAACCACGAGTTATGCAGTTCTGATGACTCCTTGCGGAGATAGCCCATGTTATATCTTGCATTTGTTAGGAAAAACTGCTTATAGCATGAAAAGTGCCCATTGCAGATAGAGCTCAAATTCGAAAAACAAACACATATTCATGTTCCCCCGGCTCACCGAAGACCAAAAAACCATGAGTTTTGCAGGTCTGATGTCTCCTTGCGGAGATAGCCCATGTTATATCTTGCATTTGTTAGGAAAAACTGCTTATAGCATGAAAAGTGCCCTTTGCAGATAGAGCTCAAATTCGAAAAACAAACACATATTCATGTACCCCCGGCTCACCGAAGACCAAAAGACCATGAGTTTTGCAGATCTGATGTCTCCTTGCGGAGATAGCCCATGTTATATCTTGCATTTGTTAGGAAAAACTGCTTTTAGCAAGATAAGTGCCCTTTGCAGATAGAGCTCAAATTCAAAAAACAAACACGTATTCATGTTCCCCCACCTCCCCGAAGACAAAAAACCCATGAGTTTTGCAGATCTGATGTCTCCTTGCGGAGATAGCCCATGTTATATCTTGCATTTGTTAGGAAAAACTGCTTATAGCATGAAAAGTGCCCTTTGCAGATAGAGCTCAAATTCGAAAAACAAACACGTATTCATGTTCCCCCACCTCCCCGAAGACCAAAAATCCATGCGTTTTGCAGTTCTGATGTCTCCTTGCGGAGATAGCCCATGTTATATCTTGCATTTGTTAGGAAAAACTGCTTATAGCATGAAAAGTACTCTTTACAGATAGAGCTCAAATTCGAAAAACAAACACATATTCATGTTCCCCCGGCTCACTGAAGACCAAAAAACCATGAGTTTTGCAGATCTGATGTCCCCTTGCGGAGATAGCCCATGTTATATCTTGTATTTGTTAGGAAAAACTGCTTTTAGCAAGAAAAGTGCCCTTTGCAGATAGAGCTCAAATTCGAAAAACAAAGACGTATTCATGTTCCCCCACCTCCCCGAAGACCAAAAAACCATGAGTTTTGCAGATCTGATGTCTCCTTGCAGAGATAGCCCATGTTATATCTTGCATTTGTTAGGAAAAACTGCTTATAGCATGAAAAGTGCCCTTTGCAGATAGAGCTCAAATTCAAAAAACAAACACGTATTCATGTTCCCCTGGCTCACCGAAGACCAAAAAACCACGAGTTATGCAGTTCTGATGACTCCTTGCGGAGATAGCCCATGTTATATCTTGCATTTGTTAGGAAAAACTGCTTATAGCATGAAAAGTGCCCATTGCAGATAGAGCTCAAATTCGAAAAACAAACACATATTCATGTTCCCCCGGCTCACCGAAGACCAAAAAACCATGAGTTTTGTAGATCTGATGTCCCCTTGCGGAGATAGCCCATGTTATATCTTGCATTTGTTAGGAAAAAATGCTTTTAGCAAGAAAAGTGCCCTTTGCAGATAGAGCTCAAATTCGAAAAATAAACACGTATTCATGTTCCCCCACCTCCCCGAAGACCAAAAAATAATGAGTTTTGAAGATCTGATGTCTCCTTGCGGAGATAGCCCATGTTATATCTTGCATATGTTAGGAAAAACTGCTTATAGCATGAAAAGTGCCCTTTGCAGATAGAGCTCAAATTCGAAAAACAAACACGTATTCATGTTCCCTTACCTCCCCAAAGACCAAAAAACCATGCGTTTTGCACTTCTGATGTCTCCTTGCGGAGATAGCCCATGTTATATCTTGCATTTGTTAGTAAAAACTGTTTATAGCATGAAAAGTGCCCATTGCAGATAGAGCTCAAATTCGAAAAACAAACACATATTCATGTTCCCCCGGCTCACCGAAGACCAAAAAACCATGAGTTTTGCAGATCTGATGTCTCCTTGCGTTGATAGCCCATGTTATATCTTGCATTTGTTAGGAAAAACTGCTTATAGCATGAAAAGTGCCCATTGCAGATAGAGCTCAAATTCGAAAAACAAACACATATTCATGTTCCCCTGGCTCACCGAAGACCAAAAATCCACGAGTTATGCAGATCTGATGTCTCCTTGCGGAGATAGCCCATGTTATATCTTGCATTTGTTTGGAAAAACTGCTTATAGCATGAAAAGTGCCCTTTGCAGATAGAGCTCAAATTCGAAAAACAAACACGTATTCATGTACCCCCGGCTCACCGAAGACCAAAAAACCATGAGTTTTGCAGATCTGATGTCTCCTTGCGGAGATAGCCCATGTTATATCTTGCATTTGTTAGGAAAAACTGCTTTTAGCAAGAAAAGTGCCCTTTGCAGATAGAGCTCAAATTCGAAAAACAAACACGTATTCATGTTCCCCCACCTCCCCGAAGACCAAAAAACCATGAGTTTTGCAGATCTGATGTCTCCTTGCGGAGATAGCCCATGTTATATCTTGCATTTGTTAGGAAAAACTGCTTATAGCATGAAAAGTGCCCTTTGCAGATAGAGCTCAAATTCGAAAAACAAACACGTATTCATGTTCCCCCACCTCCCCGAAGACCAAAAAACCATGCGTTTTGCAGTTCTGATGTCTCCTTGCGGAGATAGCCCATGTTATATCTTGCATTTGTTAGTAAAAACTGTTTATAGCATGAAAAGTGTCCATTGCAGATAGAGCTCAAATTCGAAAAACAAACACGTATTCATGTTCCCCTGGCTCACCGAGGACCAAAAAACCACGAGTTATGCAGATCTGATGTCTCCTTGCGGAGATAGCCCATGTTATATCTTGCATTTGTTAGGAAAAACTGCTTTTAGCAAGAAAAGTGCCCTTTGCAGATAGAGCTCAAAGTCGAAAAATAAACACGTATTCATGTTTCCCCACCTCCCCGAAGACCAAAAAATAATGAGTTTTGAAGATCTGATGTCTCCTTGCGGAGATAGCCCATGTTATATCTTGCATATGTTAGGAAAAACTGCTTATAGCATGAAAAGTGCCCTTTGCAGATAGAGCTCAAATTCGAAAAACAAACACGTATTCATGTTCCCTTACCTCCCCGAAGACCAAAAAACCATGCGTTTTGCACTTCTGATGTCTCCTTGCGGAGATAGCCCATGTTATATCTTGCATTTGTTTGGAAAAACTGTTTATAGCATGAAAAGTGCCCATTGCAGATAGAGCTCAAATTCGAAAAACAAACACATATTCATGTTCCCCCGGCTCACCGAAGACCAAAAAACCATGAGTTTTGCAGATCTGATGTCTCCTTGCGTTGATAGCCCATGTTATATCTTGCATTTGTTAGGAAAAACTGCTTATAGCATGAAAAGTGCCCATTGCAGATAGAGCTCAAATTCGAAAAACAAACACGTATTCATGTACCCCCGGCTCACCGAAGACCAAAAAACCATGAGTTTTGCAGATCTGATGTCTCCTTGCGGAGATAGCCCATGTTATATCTTGCATTTGTTAGGAAAAACTGCTTTTAGCAAGAAAAGTGCCCTTTGCAGATAGAGCTCAAATTCGAAAAACAAAGACGTATTCATGTTCCCCCACCTCCCCGAAGACCAAAAAACCATGAGTTTTGCAGATCTGATGTCTCCTTGCGGAGATAGCCCATGTTATATCTTGCATTTGTTAGGAAAAACTGCTTATAGCATGAAAAGTGCCCTTTGCAGATAGAGCTCAAATTCGAAAAACAAACACGTATTCATGTTCCCCCACCTCCCCGAAGACCAAAAAACCATGCGTTTTGCAGTTCTGATGTCTCCTTGCGGAGATAGCCCATGTTATATCTTGCATTTGTTAGGAAAAACTGCTTATAGCATGAAAAGTGCCCTTTGCAGATAGAGCTCAAATTCGAAAAACAAACACGTATTCATGTTTCCCCACCTCCCCGAACACCAAAAAACCATGCGTTTTGCAGATCTGATGTCTCCTTGCGGAGATAGCCCATGTTATATCTTGCATTTGTTAGTAAAAACTGTTTATAGCATGAAAAGTGCCCATTGCAGATAGAGCTCAAATTCGAAAAACAAACACGTATTCATGTTCCCCTGGCTCACCGAAGACCAAAAAACCACGAGTTATGCAGATCTGATGTCTCCTTGCGGAGATAGCCCTTGTTATATCTTGCATTTGTTAGGAAAAACTGCTTATAGCATGAAAAGTGCCCTTTGCAGATAGAGCTCAAATTCGAAAAACAAACACATATTCATGTTCCCCCGGCTCACCGAAGACCAAAAAACCACGAGTTATGCAGATCTGATGTCTCCTTGCGGAGATAGCCCATGTTATATCTTGCATTTGTTAGGAAAAACTGCTTATAGCATGAAAAGTGCCCTTTGCAGATAGAGCTCAAATTCAAAAAACAAACACGTATTCAAGTTCCCCCACCTCCCCGAAGACCAAAAAACCATGCATTTTGCAGTTCTGATGTCTCCTTGCGGAGATAGCCCATGTTATATCTTGCATTTGTTAGTAAAAACTGTTTATAGCATGAAAAGTGCCCATTGCAGATAGAGATCAAATTCAAAAAACAAACAAATATTCATGTTCCCCTGGCTCACCGAGGACCAAAAAACCATGAGTTATGCAGATCTGATGTCTCCTTGCGGAGATAGCCCATGTTATATCTTGCATTTGTTAGTAAAAACTGTTTATAGCATGAAAAGTGTCCATTGCAGATAGAGCTCAAATTCGAAAAACAAACACGTATTCATGTTCCCCTGGCTCACCGAGGACCAAAAAACCACGAGTTATGCAGATCTGATGTCTCCTTGCGGAGATAGCCCATGTTATATCTTGCATTTGTTAGGAAAAACTGCTTTTAGCAAGAAAAGTGCCCTTTGCAGATAGAGCTCAAAGTCGAAAAATAAACACGTATTCATGTTTCCCCACCTCCCCGAAGACCAAAAAATAATGAGTTTTGAAGATCTGATGTCTCCTTGCGGAGATAGCCCATGTTATATCTTGCATATGTTAGGAAAAACTGCTTATAGCATGAAAAGTGCCCTTTGCAGATAGAGCTCAAATTCGAAAAACAAACACGTATTCATGTTCCCTTACCTCCCCGAAGACCAAAAAACCATGCGTTTTGCACTTCTGATGTCTCCTTGCGGAGATAGCCCATGTTATATCTTGCATTTGTTTGGAAAAACTGTTTATAGCATGAAAAGTGCCCATTGCAGATAGAGCTCAAATTCGAAAAACAAACACATATTCATGTTCCCCCGGCTCACCGAAGACCAAAAAACCATGAGTTTTGCAGATCTGATGTCTCCTTGCGTTGATAGCCCATGTTATATCTTGCATTTGTTAGGAAAAACTGCTTATAGCATGAAAAGTGCCCATTGCAGATAGAGCTCAAATTCGAAAAACAAACACGTATTCATGTACCCCCGGCTCACCGAAGACCAAAAAACCATGAGTTTTGCAGATCTGATGTCTCCTTGCGGAGATAGCCCATGTTATATCTTGCATTTGTTAGGAAAAACTGCTTTTAGCAAGAAAAGTGCCCTTTGCAGATAGAGCTCAAATTCGAAAAACAAAGACGTATTCATGTTCCCCCACCTCCCCGAAGACCAAAAAACCATGAGTTTTGCAGATCTGATGTCTCCTTGCGGAGATAGCCCATGTTATATCTTGCATTTGTTAGGAAAAACTGCTTATAGCATGAAAAGTGCCCTTTGCAGATAGAGCTCAAATTCGAAAAACAAACAAATATTCATGTTCCCCTGGCTCACCGAGGACCAAAAAACCATGAGTTATGCAGATCTGATGTCTCCTTGCGGAGATAGCCCATGTTATATCTTGCATTTGTTAGTAAAAACTGTTTATAGCATGAAAAGTGTCCATTGCAGATAGAGCTCAAATTCGAAAAACAAACACGTATTCATGTTCCCCTGGCTCACCGAGGACCAAAAAACCACGAGTTATGCAGATCTGATGTCTCCTTGCGGAGATAGCCCATGTTATATCTTGCATTTGTTAGGAAAAACTGCTTTTAGCAAGAAAAGTGCCCTTTGCAGATAGAGCTCAAAGTCGAAAAATAAACACGTATTCATGTTTCCCCACCTCCCTGAAGACCAAAAAATAATGAGTTTTGAAGATCTGATGTCTCCTTGCGGAGATAGCCCATGTTATATCTTGCATATGTTAGGAAAAACTGCTTATAGCATGAAAAGTGCCCTTTGCAGATAGAGCTCAAATTCGAAAAACAAACACGTATTCATGTTCCCTTACCTCCCCGAAGACCAAAAAACCATGCGTTTTGCACTTCTGATGTCTCCTTGCGGAGATAGCCCATGTTATATCTTGCATTTGTTTGGAAAAACTGTTTATAGCATGAAAAGTGCCCATTGCAGATAGAGCTCAAATTCGAAAAACAAACACATATTCATGTTCCCCCGGCTCACCGAAGACCAAAAAACCATGAGTTTTGCAGATCTGATGTCTCCTTGCGTTGATAGCCCATGTTATATCTTGCATTTGTTAGGAAAAACTGCTTATAGCATGAAAAGTGCCCATTGCAGATAGAGCTCAAATTCGAAAAACAAACACGTATTCATGTACCCCCGGCTCACCGAAGACCAAAAAACCATGAGTTTTGCAGATCTGATGTCTCCTTGCGGAGATAGCCCATGTTATATCTTGCATTTGTTAGGAAAAACTGCTTTTAGCAAGAAAAGTGCCCTTTGCAGATAGAGCTCAAATTCGAAAAACAAAGACGTATTCATGTTCCCCCACCTCCCCGAAGACCAAAAAACCATGAGTTTTGCAGATCTGATGTCTCCTTGCGGAGATAGCCCATGTTATATCTTGCATTTGTTAGGAAAAACTGCTTATAGCATGAAAAGTGCCCTTTGCAGATAGAGCTCAAATTCGAAAAACAAACACGTATTCATGTTCCCCCACCTCCCCGAAGACCAAAAAACCATGCGTTTTGCAGTTCTGATGTCTCCTTGCGGAGATAGCCAATGTTATATCTTGCATTTGTTAGGAAAAACTGCTTATAGCATGAAAAGTGCCCTTTGCAGATAGAGCTCAAATTCGAAAAACAAACACGTATTCATGTTTCCCCACCTCCCCGAACACCAAAAAACCATGCGTTTTGCAGATCTGATGTCTCCTTGCGGAGATAGCCCATGTTATATCTTGCATTTGTTAGTAAAAACTGTTTATAGCATGAAAAGTGCCCATTGCAGATAGAGCTCAAATTCGAAAAACAAACACGTATTCATGTTCCCCTGGCTCACCGAAGACCAAAAAACCACGAGTTATGCAGATCTGATGTCTCCTTGCGGAGATAGCCCTTGTTATATCTTGCATTTGTTAGGAAAAACTGCTTATAGCATGAAAAGTGCCCTTTGCAGATAGAGCTCAAATTCGAAAAACAAACACATATTCATGTTCCCCCGGCTCACCGAAGACCAAAAAACCACGAGTTATGCAGATCTGATGTCTCCTTGCGGAGATAGCCCATGTTATATCTTGCATTTGTTAGGAAAAACTGCTTATAGCATGAAAAGTGCCCTTTGCAGATAGAGCTCAAATTCAAAAAACAAACACGTATTCAAGTTCCCCCACCTCCCCGAAGACCAAAAAACCATGCATTTTGCAGTTCTGATGTCTCCTTGCGGAGATAGCCCATGTTATATCTTGCATTTGTTAGTAAAAACTGTTTATAGCATGAAAAGTGCCCATTGCAGATAGAGATCAAATTCAAAAAACAAACAAATATTCATGTTCCCCTGGCTCACCGAGGACCAAAAAACCATGAGTTATGCAGATCTGATGTCTCCTTGCGGAGATAGCCCATGTTATATCTTGCATTTGTTAGTAAAAACTGTTTATAGCATGAAAAGTGCCCATTGCAGATAGAGCTCAAATTCGAAAAACAAACAAATATTCATGTTTCCCTTGCTCACCGAGGACCAAAAAACCACGAGTTATGCAGATCTGATGTCTCCTTGCGGAGATAGCCCATGTTATATCTTGCATTTGTTAGGAAAAACTGCTTATAGCATGAAAAGTACTCTTTACAGATAGAGCTCAAATTCGAAAAACAAACACATATTCATGTTCCCCCGGCTCACTGAAGACCAAAAAACCATGAGTTTTGCAGATCTGATGTCCCCTTGCGGAGATAGCCCATGTTGTATCTTGCATTTGTTAGGAAAAACTGCTTTTAGCAAGAAAAGTGCCCTTTGCAGATAGAGCTCAAATTCGAAAAACAAACACGTATTTATGTTCCCCCACCTCCCCGAAGACCAAAAAACCTTGAGTTTTGCAGATCTGATGTCTCCTTGCAGAGATAGCCCATGTTATGTCTTGCATTTGTTAGGAAAAACTGCTTAGAGCATGAAAAGTGCCCTTTGCAGATAGAGCTCAAATTCGAAAAACAAAGACGTATTCATGTTCCCCCACCTCCCCGAAGACCAAAAAACCATGGGTTTTGCAGATCTGATGTCTCCTTGCAGAGATAGCCCATGTTATATCTTGCATTTGTTAGGAAAAACTGCTTATAGCATGAAAAGTGCCCTTTGCAGATAGAGCTCAAATTCAAAAAACAAACACGTATTCATGTTCCCCTGGCTCACCGAAGACCAAAAAACCACGAGTTATGCAGTTCTGATGACTCCTTGCGGAGATAGCCCATGTTATATCTTGCATTTGTTAGGAAAAACTGCTTATAGCATGAAAAGTGCCCATTGCAGATAGAGCTCAAATTCGAAAAACAAACACATATTCATGTTCCCCCGGCTCACCGAAGACCAAAAAACCATGGGTTTTGCAGATCTGATGTCCCCTTGCGGAGATAGCCCATGTTATATCTTGCATTTGTTAGGAAAAAATGCTTATAGCATGAAAAGTGCCCTTTGCAGGTAGAGCTCAAATTCGAAAAACAAACACATATTCATGTTCCCCTGGTTCACCGAATACCAAGAAACCATGAGTTTTGCAGATCTGATGTCTCCTTGCGGAGATAGCCCATGTTATATCTTGCATTTGTTAGGAAAAACTGCTTTTAGCAAGAAAAGTGCCCTTTGCAGATAGAGCTCAAATTCGAAAAATAAACACGTATTCATGTTCCCCCACCTCCCCGAAGACCAAAAAATAATGAGTTTTGAAGATCTGATGTCTCCTTGCGGAGATAGTGTCAAGGTAAAAATCACCTTTGTAGAGGGCGAAGGACCGTGCTTCAGAGAATGCATGATGTGCATGCAGGAAGGCAAGAAAAAACACGACGCATAATCTTACTAAATACCTTTTACTTACAAAAATATAAAAACTAAATATATATTATAAAGAGAGCTAGCTCACTACATTCTAACGTAACAGACAGTAACAGCAAAGTGAAAAAAACAATACAGATAACAACTCAGAACTTTCTCTAGACATGCGCAATAAACAGACTGAAACCATAACATAGCTAGTCATATGGGATTCACTATGGTTACCAGATAAGTTATCACAACAGGTGCAGAGAGCAGGGGAAAATGTACAGTTAGAAATGAACTTTCTGACGAACAAAAAAAACGTGCAGTGACATTCCCCTTCTTTCGTCAGCAAAGTGAAGACTCAAGTAAGGCACATCTTCTCACGCAGATACTCATGCTGGGCTGTAGGAAGTGGTTTGTTCAGCATGTCAGCAATTTGATCACGTGTAGGCACATACTGTAATGTCACAAAACCTTGTTTCACCAGTTGCCTTATGTTTTGATATCGGATGTCAATGTGTCTGGACCTTGAACCTGTAAAACGTGTTTCAGAAATATAAACCACAGATTCATTATCTTCCATCACTGTAATCGGTCGAATCGGATGTGTCCAGATATCTGTGATTAAAGCATCAAACCAGGTTAAAGAATTGCATGCATCAGACACACAAGCATACTCAGCTTCTGTAGAGGAACAAGAAACAAAATTCTGTTTACGCACATGCCAGTAAACAGGACATCCATTTAAGAACATCATGTAACCTGATGTACTTTTCCGTGACTTCTTATCACTCGCCCAATCTGAATCTGCAAAACAACATAACTCTGCATAGTCAGTATGTGTGGGTTCCAACAACAACTTCATGTCTTTGGTGTGTTTTAGATACCTCAATAACTTTTTAACACATGTCCAATGAAACTGTTTTGCCTTGCCTACGTGTCGTGATAAAAGATTAACACTAAGTGCAATGTCGGGTCTAGTCCAACTACTAATATACAGCAGCGACCCAATGACTGAGCGATATAGTGTTTGATCTTCGAACTCAGGACTTGGTTCATGTGCCAAAATGTGAAAATCAGTTTGCATGGGTATACTCACAGGCTTAGCGTCCTCCATGTTACAGTGATGTAACAGTTGTTCAATCTTCTCTTCTTGTGTGAGACTAAACCCCTTCTGAGTTTTGGCAATTTGAACACCTAAATAAGTGTTAATACACCCTAAACACTTCAATGTGAAAAACTTTTGTAAAGCTTTAGCAAAAACCTCACTCATCTGCTTATTTGGACCAATATAAACAATATCATCGACATAAACAAGAATTATCTCATACCTATTACCGGATCTTTTGGTAAACACGCATTCATCTGTTTCGGACTTAATAAAGCCCATTGAATTTAGTTTGTCAGAAAGACATAAGTACCACATTAAACCAGACTGTTTCAGACCATAAAGACTTTTGTGTAGAAACCAGGTATCCCCTTCTTGCTGTCGGAAACCTGGAGGACCTTTCACGTAGATGTCCTCGTCAAGATCAGCGTGTAGATAAGCCGTTTCAACGTCGAACTGGAACACTTCCAGGCCAAGGATAGTTGCAGTGGCTAAAGCAATTTTCACACTTTCAGTCCGCACTGTGGGTGAGTATGTATTTGTATAGTCCTCAGGATAACGTTGAGCAAAACCCTGGGCTACAAGTCTGGCCTTGTACAACGACTCACCATTCGGCTTCTTTTTGATCCTGTAGACCCATCGAGTACCAATAACTTTCTTGTTTGCTGGAGGGCTTACAGGCGTAAACACTTGGAGTTTCTTTAGACTGTCCATTTCAGCCTGCATTGCCTCAAACCATTTATCTTGTTCTGATTCAGGAAGATGTTTGATCTGTGTGAACTTCTCAGGTGGAAGTGTAACATTACAAATCAAAGGTACAGGTGTTTTTGTTACTTGCCACGAATACCGTTTTGGAGGGATTCCTTTTGTGGACCTCTTGGAACGTCTCGGGCCAACCGTCCATTCTTCTTCCGTGTCGTCCTCGTCTTCATCGTCGCCAGCAGCAACATCAGCGGCTTGCAAAGACGGAACAGTAGGTTGAGAAGAACTCGTGGAAGGAACAATATCCTGTGAATCTTGATCATCAGGTTGCGTGGCATCAGCAACATCATCTCTAGGAAAATAAACTCCAGGATCGTTAGAATGAATCCTGGACCAGTCAGCATCTTCCTCAAAAGTAGCAGATTGAGAAACCACAATAACATGATGAGAGTCAATGTATTTGCTCCATTTTGAATTATCATCAATGCCCATAAATCTCATCCTTTTTGCTGCAGGACCCCCTTTCTTTCTTTGGGCTAAAGGAATATTCACCATAGCATAGGAACCAAAAATATGGAGATGTGAGAGATCAGGCTTGTGTCCATACAACATGAAATAAGGGGTCTGATTTATCACACTACTCCAAGTACGGTTGACGATATGGTTAGCATATTTGATAGCTTCACCCCAGTATGGAAGACTGAGGTTAGCATCTTCAAGGAGGCAACGCATCATGGTTTGCAAAACCCCATTTCTGCGTTCTGCCACCCCATTTTCAGCTGGAGTATAAGGAGCGGATGTCTGATGTACTATCCCATTCTCACGCATCCAGTCCTGGAAACGCTGAGACATGAATTCAGCACCGCGATCACTCTGGATTCTGGCAATGTTGACCTCGAATTGGGTATAGACAAGACTAGCAAAGTCTTTAAAGATCTGAAAGGTCTCAGATTTTTCTTTCATAGGATATACATATCCATATCTAGTATAATTATCAACGATTGTCAAGAAATATCTTTTACCACCAAGTGTTGGTGCAAAAGGACCAACTATGTCAGTGTGTACCAAATCAAAAATGCGTGTTGACAGGCGTGTAGCGCGTTTTGGAATTGCTGCTGCCTTGGATTTGGCTTTCTTGCAGACAGCACAGTCCAAGAACACCTTACACCCCTTTAGATCCAAACCTCTTGCGAACTCTGTCATGGGAGATAGCCCATGTTATATCTTGCATTTGTTAGGAAAAACTGCTTTTAGCAAGAAAAGTGCCCTTTGCAGATAGAGCTCAAATTCGAAAAACAAAGACGTATTCATGTTCCCCCACCTCCCCGAAGACCAAAAAACCATGAGTTTTGCAGATCTGATGTCTCCTTGCGGAGATAGCCCATGTTATATCTTGCATTTGTTAGGAAAAACTGCTTATAGCATGAAAAGTGCCCTTTGCAGATAGAGCTCAAATTCGAAAAACAAACACGTATACATGTTCCCCCACCTCCCCGAAGACCAAAAAACCACGAGTTATGCAGATCTGATGTCTCCTTGCGGAGAAAGCCCATGTTATATCTTGCATTTGTTTGGAAAAACTGTTTATAGCATGAAAAGTGCCCATTGCAGATAGAGCTCAAATTCGAAAAACAAACACATATTCATGTTCCCCCGGCTCACCGAAGACCAAAAAACCATGAGTTTTGCAGATCTGATGTCTCCTTGCGTTGATAGCCCATGTTATATCTTGCATTTGTTAGGAAAAACTGCTTATAGCATGAAAAGTGCCCATTGCAGATAGAGCTCAAATTCGAAAAACAAACACATATTCATGTTCCCCTGGCTCACCGAAGACCAAAAAACCACGAGTTATGCAGATCTGATGTCTCCTTGCGGAGATAGCCCATGTTATATCTTGCATTTGTTTGGAAAAACTGCTTATAGCATGAAAAGTGCCCTTTGCAGATAGAGCTCAAATTCGAAAAACAAACACGTATTCATGTACCCCCGGCTCACCGAAGACCAAAAAACCATGAGTTTTGCAGATCTGATGTCTCCTTGCGGAGATAGCCCATGTTATATCTTGCATTTGTTAGGAAAAACTGCTTTTAGCAAGAAAAGTGCCCTTTGCAGATAGAGCTCAAATTCGAAAAACAAACACGTATTCATGTTCCCCCACCTCCCCGAAGACCAAAAAACCATGAGTTTTGCAGATCTGATGTCTCCTTGCGGAGATAGCCCATGTTATATCTTGCATTTGTTAGGAAAAACTACCTATAGCATGAAAAGTGCCCTTTGCAGATAGAGCTCAAACTCGAAAAACAAACACGTATTCATCTTCCCCCACCTCCCCGAAGACCAAAAAACCATGAGTTTTGCAGATCTGATGTCTCCTTGCAGAGATAGCCCATGTTATATCTTGCATTTGTTAGGGAAAACTGCTTAGAGCATGAAAAGTGCCCTTTGCAGATAGAGCTCAAATTCGAAAAACAAACACGTATTCATGTTCCCCCACCTCCCCGAAGACTAAAAAACCATGCGTTTTGCAGTTCTGATGTCTCCTTGCGGAGATAGCCCATGTTATATCTTGCATTAGTTAGGAAAAACTGCTTATAGCATGAAAAGTGCCCTTTGCAGATAGAGCTCAAATTCGAAAAAGAAACACGTATTCATGTTCCCCCACCTCCCCGAAGACCAAAAAACCATGCGTTTTGCAGTTCTGATGTCTCCTTGCAGAGATAGCCCATGTTATATCTTGCATTTGTTAGTAAAAACTGTTTATAGCATGAAAAGTGGCCATTGCAGATAGAGCTCAAATTCGAAAAACAAACACATATTCATGTTCCCCTGGCTCACCGAAGACCAAAAAACCATGAGTTATGCAGATCTGATGTCTCCTTGCGGAGATAGCCCATGTTATATCTTGCATTTGTTAGGAAAAACTGCTTATAGCATGAAAAGTGCCCTTTGCAGATAGAGCTCAAATTCAAAAAACAAACACATATTCATGTTCCCCTGGCTCACCGAAGACCAAAAAACCACGAGTTATGCAGATCTGATATCTCCTTGCACAGATAGCCCATGTTATACCTTGCATTTGTTAGGAAAATCTGCTTATAGCATGAAAAGTGCCCTTTGCAGATAGAGCTCAAATTCGAAAAACAAACACATATTCATGTTCCCCCGGCTCACCGAATACCAAAAAACCATGAGTTTTGCAGATCTGATGTCTCCTTCCGGACATAGCCCATGTTATATCTTGCATTTGTTAGGAAAAACTGCTTATAGCAAGAAAAGTGCCCTTTGCAGATAGAGCTCAAATTCGAAAAACAAACACATATTCAAGTTCCCCAGGCTCACCAAAGACCAAAAAACCATGCGTTTTGCAGATCTGATGTCTCCTTGCGGAGATAGCCCATGTTATATCTTGCATTTGTTAGGAAAAACTGCTTATAGCATGAAAAGTGCCCTTTGTAGATAGAGGTCAAATTTGAAAAACAAACACATATTCATGTTCCCCCGGCTCACCGAAGACCAAAAAACCATGAGTTTTGCAGATCTGATGTCTCCTTGCGGAGATAGCCCATGTTATATCTTGCATTTGTTAGGAAAAACTGCTTATAGCAAGAAAAGTGCCCTTTGCAGATAGAGCTCAAATTCGAAAAACAAACACATATTCATGTTCCCCCGGCTCACCGAAGACCAAAAAACCATGAGTTTTACAGATCTGATGTCTCCTTGCGGAGATAGCCCATGTTATATCTTGCATTTGTTAGGAAAAACTGCTTATAGCATGAAAAGTGCCCTTTGCAGATAGAGCTCAAATTCGAAAAACAAACACATATTCATGTACCCCCGGCTCACCGAAGACCAAAAAACCATGAGTTTTGCAGATCTGATGTCTCCTTGCGGAGATAGCCCATGTTATATCTTGCATTTGTTAGGAAAAACTGCTTTTAGCAAGAAGAGTGCCCTTTGCAGATAGAGCTCAAATTCGAAAAACAAACACATATTCAATTTCCCCCGGCTCACCGAAGACCAAAAAACCATGAGTTTTGCAGATCTGATGTCTCCTTGCGGAGATAGCCCATGTTATATCTTGCATTTGTTAGGAAAAACTGCTTATAGCATGAAAAGTGCCCTTTGCAGATAGAGCTCAAATTCGAAAAACAAAAACATATTCATGTACCCCCGGCTCACCGAAGACCAAAAAACCATGAGTTTTGCAGATCTGATGTCTCCTTGCGGAGATAGCCCATGTTATATCTTGTATTTGTTAGGAAAAACTGCTTTTAGCAAGAAAAGTGCCCTTTGCAGATAGAGCTCAAATTCGAAAAACAAACACATATTCATGTTCCCCTGGCTCACCGAAGACCAAAAAAACATGAGTTATGCAGATCTGATGTCTCCTTGCGGAGATAGCCCATGTTATATATTGCATTTGTTAGGAAAAACTGCTTATAGCATGAAAAGTGCCCTTTGCAGATAGAGCTCAAATTCGAAAAACAAACACATATTCAAGTTCCCCAGGCTCACCGAAGACCAAAAAACCATGAGTTTTGCAGATCTGATGTCTCCTTCCGGACATAGCCCATGTTATATCTTGCATTTGTTAGGAAAAACTGCTTATAGCAAGAAAAGTGCCCTTTGCAGATAGAGCTCAAATTCGAAAAACAAACACATATTCAAGTTCCCCAGGCTCACCAAAGACCAAAAAACCATGCGTTTTGCAGATCTGATGTCTCCTTGCGGAGATAGCCCATGTTATATCTTGCATTTGTTAGGAAAAACTGCTTATAGCATGAAAAGTGCCCTTTGTAGATAGAGGTCAAATTTGAAAAACAAACACATATTCATGTTCCCCCGGCTCACCGAAGACCAAAAAACCATGAGTTTTGCAGATCTGATGTCTCCTTGCGGAGATAGCCCATGTTATATCTTGCATTTGTTAGGAAAAACTGCTTATAGCAAGAAAAGTGCCCTTTGCAGATAGAGCTCAAATTCGAAAAACAAACACATATTCATGTTCCCCCGGCTCACCGAAGACCAAAAAACCATGAGTTTTACAGATCTGATGTCTCCTTGCGGAGATAGCCCATGTTATATCTTGCATTTGTTAGGAAAAACTGCTTATAGCATGAAAAGTGCCCTTTGCAGATAGAGCTCAAATTCGAAAAACAAACACATATTCATGTACCCCCGGCTCACCGAAGACCAAAAAACCATGAGTTTTGCAGATCTGATGTCTCCTTGCGGAGATAGCCCATGTTATATCTTGCATTTGTTAGGAAAAACTGCTTTTAGCAAGAAGAGTGCCCTTTGCAGATAGAGCTCAAATTCGAAAAAGAAACACATATTCAATTTCCCCCGGCTCACCGAAGACCAAAAAAACATGAGTTTTGCAGATCTGATGTCTCCTTGCGGAGATAGCCCATGTTATATCTTGCATTTGTTAGGAAAAACTGCTTATAGCATGAAAAGTGCCCTTTGCAGATAGAGCTCAAATTCGAAAAACAAAAACATATTCATGTACCCCCGGCTCACCGAAGACCAAAAAACCATGAGTTTTGCAGATCTGATGTCTCCTTGCGGAGATAGCCCATGTTATATCTTGCATTTGTTAGGAAAAACTGCTTTTAGCAAGAAAAGTGCCCTTTGCAGATAGAGCTCAAATTCGAAAAACAAACACATATTCATGTTCCCCTGGCTCACCGAAGACCAAAAAACCACGAGTTATGCAGATCTGATGTCTCCTTGCGGAGATAGCCCATGTTATATATTGCATTTGTTAGGAAAAACTGCTTATAGCATGAAAAGTGCCCTTTGCAGATAGAGCTCAAATTCGAAAAACAAACACATATTCAAGTTCCCCAGGCTCACCGAAGACCAAAAAACCATGAGTTATGCAGATCTGATGTCTCCTTGCGGAGATAGCCCATGTTATATCTTGCATTTGTTAGGAAAAACTGCTTATAGCATGAAAAGTGCCCTTTGCAGATAGAGCTCAAATTCGAAAAACAAACACATATTCATGTTCCCCCGGCTCACCGAAGACCAAAAAACCATGAGTTTTGCAGATCTGATGTCTCCTTCCGGACATAGCCCATGTTATATCTTGCATTTGTTAGGAAAAACTGCTTATAGCAAGAAAAGTGCCCTTTGCAGATAGAGCTCAAATTCGAAAAACAAACACATATTCAAGTTCCCCAGGCTCACCAAAGACCAAAAAACCATGCGTTTTGCAGATCTGATGTCTCCTTGCGGAGATAGCCCATGTTATATCTTGCATTTGTTAGGAAAAACTGCTTATAGCATGAAAAGTGCCCTTTGTAGATAGAGGTCAAATTTGAAAAACAAACACATATTCATGTTCCCCCGGCTCACCGAAGACCAAAAAACCATGAGTTTTGCAGATCTGATGTCTCCTTGCGGAGATAGCCCATGTTATATCTTGCATTTGTTAGGAAAAACTGCTTATAGCAAGAAAAGTGCCCTTTGCAGATAGAGCTCAAATTCGAAAAACAAACACATATTCATGTTCCCCCGGCTCACCGAAGACCAAAAAACCATGAGTTTTACAGATCTGATGTCTCCTTGCGGAGATAGCCCATGTTATATCTTGCATTTGTTAGGAAAAACTGCTTATAGCATGAAAAGTGCCCTTTGCAGATAGAGCTCAAATTCGAAAAACAAACACATATTCATGTACCCCCGGCTCACCGAAGACCAAAAAACCATGAGTTTTGCAGATCTGATGTCTCCTTGCGGAGATAGCCCATGTTATATCTTGCATTTGTTAGGAAAAACTGCTTTTAGCAAGAAGAGTGCCCTTTGCAGATAGAGCTCAAATTCGAAAAAGAAACACATATTCAATTTCCCCCGGCTCACCGAAGACCAAAAAACCATGAGTTTTGCAGATCTGATGTCTCCTTGCGGAGATAGCCCATGTTATATCTTGCATTTGTTAGGAAAAACTGCTTATAGCATGAAAAGTGCCCTTTGCAGATAGAGCTCAAATTCGAAAAACAAAAACATATTCATGTACCCCCGGCTCACCGAAGACCAAAAAACCATGAGTTTTGCAGATCTGATGTCTCCTTGCGGAGATAGCCCATGTTATATCTTGCATTTGTTAGGAAAAACTGCTTTTAGCAAGAAAAGTGCCCTTTGCAGATAGAGCTCAAATTCGAAAAACAAACACATATTCATGTTCCCCTGGCTCACCGAAGACCAAAAAACCACGAGTTATGCAGATCTGATGTCTCCTTGCGGAGATAGCCCATGTTATATATTGCATTTGTTAGGAAAAACTGCTTATAGCATGAAAAGTGCCCTTTGCAGATAGAGCTCAAATTCGAAAAACAAACACATATTCAAGTTCCCCAGGCTCACCGAAGACCAAAAAACCATGAGTTATGCAGATCTGATGTCTCCTTGCGGAGATAGCCCATGTTATATCTTGCATTTGTTAGGAAAAACTGCTTATAGCATGAAAAGTGCCCTTTGCAGATAGAGCTCAAATTCGAAAAACAAACACATATTCATGTTCCCCCGGCTCACCGAAGACCAAAAAACCATGAGTTTTGCAGATCTGATGTCTCCTTCCGGACATAGCCCATGTTATATCTTGCATTTGTTAGGAAAAACTGCTTATAGCAAGAAAAGTGCCCTTTGCAGATAGAGCTCAAATTCGAAAAACAAACACATATTCAAGTTCCCCAGGCTCACCAAAGACCAAAAAACCATGCGTTTTGCAGATCTGATGTCTCCTTGCGGAGATAGCCCATGTTATATCTTGCATTTGTTAGGAAAAACTGCTTATAGCATGAAAAGTGCCCTTTGTAGATAGAGGTCAAATTTGAAAAACAAACACATATTCATGTTCCCCCGGCTCACCGAAGACCAAAAAACCATGAGTTTTGCAGATCTGATGTCTCCTTGCGGAGATAGCCCATGTTATATCTTGCATTTGTTAGGAAAAACTGCTTATAGCAAGAAAAGTGCCCTTTGCAGATAGAGCTCAAATTCGAAAAACAAACACATATTCATGTTCCCCCGGCTCACCGAAGACCAAAAAACCATGAGTTTTACAGATCTGATGTCTCCTTGCGGAGATAGCCCATGTTATATCTTGCATTTGTTAGGAAAAACTGCTTATAGCATGAAAAGTGCCCTTTGCAGATAGAGCTCAAATTCGAAAAACAAACACATATTCATGTACCCCCGGCTCACCGAAGACCAAAAAACCATGAGTTTTGCAGATCTGATGTCTCCTTGCGGAGATAGCCCATGTTATATCTTGCATTTGTTAGGAAAAACTGCTTTTAGCAAGAAGAGTGCCCTTTGCAGATAGAGCTCAAATTCGAAAAAGAAACACATATTCAATTTCCCCCGGCTCACCGAAGACCAAAAAACCATGAGTTTTGCAGATCTGATGTCTCCTTGCGGAGATAGCCCATGTTATATCTTGCATTTGTTAGGAAAAACTGCTTATAGCATGAAAAGTGCCCTTTGCAGATAGAGCTCAAATTCGAAAAACAAAAACATATTCATGTACCCCCGGCTCACCGAAGACCAAAAAACCATGAGTTTTGCAGATCTGATGTCTCCTTGCGGAGATAGCCCATGTTATATCTTGCATTTGTTAGGAAAAACTGCTTTTAGCAAGAAAAGTGCCCTTTGCAGATAGAGCTCAAATTCGAAAAACAAACACATATTCATGTTCCCCTGGCTCACCGAAGACCAAAAAACCACGAGTTATGCAGATCTGATGTCTCCTTGCGGAGATAGCCCATGTTATATATTGCATTTGTTAGGAAAAACTGCTTATAGCATGAAAAGTGCCCTTTGCAGATAGAGCTCAAATTCGAAAAACAAACACATATTCAAGTTCCCCAGGCTCACCGAAGACCAAAAAACCATGAGTTATGCAGATCTGATGTCTCCTTGCGGAGATAGCCCATGTTATATCTTGCATTTGTTAGGAAAAACTGCTTATAGCATGAAAAGTGCCCTTTGCAGATAGAGCTCAAATTCGAAAAACAAACACATATTCATGTTCCCCCGGCTCACCGAAGACCAAAAAACCATGAGTTTTGCAGATCTGATGTCTCCTTGCGTTGATAGCCCATGTTATATCTTGCATTTGTTAGGAAAAACTGCTTATAGCATGAAAAGTGCCCATTGCAGATAGAGCTCAAATTCGAAAAACAAACACATATTCATGTTCCCCTGGCTCACCGAAGACCAAAAAACCACGAGTTATGCAGATCTGATGTCTCCTTGCGGAGATAGCCCATGTTATATCTTGCATTTGTTTGGAAAAACTGCTTATAGCATGAAAAGTGCCCTTTGCAGATAGAGCTCAAATTCGAAAAACAAACACGTATTCATGTACCCCCGGCTCACCGAAGACCAAAAAACCATGAGTTTTGCAGATCTGATGTCTCCTTGCGGAGATAGCCCATGTTATATCTTGCATTTGTTAGGAAAAACTGCTTTTAGCAAGAAAAGTGCCCTTTGCAGATAGAGCTCAAATTCGAAAAACAAACACGTATTCATGTTCCCCCACCTCCCCGAAGACCAAAAAACCATGAGTTTTGCAGATCTGATGTCTCCTTGCGGAGATAGCCCATGTTATATCTTGCATTTGTTAGGAAAAACTGCTTATAGCATGAAAAGTGCCCATTGCAGATAGAGCTCAAATTCGAAAAACAAACACTTATTCATGTTCCCCTGGCTCACCGAAGACCAAAAAACCACGAGTTATGCAGATCTGATGTCTCCTTGCGGAGATAGCCCATGTTATATCTTGCATTTGTTTGGAAAAACTGCTTATAGCATGAAAAGTGCCCTTTGCAGATAGAGCTCAAATTCGAAAAACAAACACGTATTCATGTACCCCCGGCTCACCGAAGACCAAAAAACCATGAGTTTTGCAGATCTGATGTCTCCTTGCGGAGATAGCCCATGTTATATCTTGCATTTTTTAGGAAAAACTGCTTTTAGCAAGAAAAGTGCCCTTTGCAGATAGAGCTCAAATTCGAAAAACAAACACGTATTCATGTTCCCCCACCTCCCCGAAGACCAAAAAACCATGAGTTTTGCAGATCTGATGTCTCCTTGCGGAGATAGCCCATGTTATATCTTGCATTTGTTAGGAAAAACTGCTTATAGCATGAAAAGTGCCCTTTGCAGATAGAGCTCAAATTCGAAAAACAAACACGTATTCATGTTCCCCCACCTCCGCGAAGACCAAAAAACCATGCGTTTTGCAGTTCTGATGTCTCCTTGCAGAGATAGCCCATGTTATATCTTGCATTTGTTAGGAAAAACTGCTTATAGCATGAAAAGTGCCCTTTGCAGATAGAGCTCAAATTCGAAAAACAAACACGTATTCATGTTCCCCCACCTCCCCGAAGACCAAAAAACCATGCGTTTTGCAGTTCTGATGTCTCCTTGCGGAGATAGCCCATGTTATATCTTGCATTTTTTAGTAAAAACTGTTTATAGCATGAAAAGTGCCCATTGCAGATAGAGCTCAAATTCGAAAAACAAACACGTATTCATGTTCCCCTGGCTCACCGAGGACCAAAAAACCATGAGTTATGCAGATCTGATGTCTGCTTGCGGAGATAGCCCATGTTATATCTTGCATTTGTTAGGAAAAACTGCTTTTAGCAAGAAAAGTGCCCTTTGCAGATAGAGCTCAAAGTCGAAAAATAAACACGTATTCATGTTTCCCCACCTCCCCGAAGACCAAAAAATAATGAGTTTTGAAGATCTGATGTCTCCTTGCGGAGATAGCCCATGTTATATCTTGCATATGTTAGGAAAAACTGCTTATAGCATGAAAAGTGCCCTTTGCAGATAGAGCTCAAATTCGAAAAACAAACACGTATTCATGTTCCCTTACCTCCCCGAAGACCAAAAAACCATGCGTTTTGCACTTCTGATGTCTCCTTGCGGAGATAGCCCATGTTATATCTTGCATTTGTTTGGAAAAACTGTTTATAGCATGAAAAGTGCCCATTGCAGATAGAGCTCAAATTCGAAAAACAAACACATATTCATGTTCCCCCGGCTCACCGAAGACCAAAAAACCATGAGTTTTTCAGATCTGATGTCTCCTTGCGTTGATAGCCCATGTTATATCTTGCATTTGATAGGAAAAACTGCTTATAGCATGAAAAGTGCCCATTGCAGATAGAGCTCAAATTCGAAAAACAAACACATATTCATGTTCCCCTGGCTCACCGAAGACCAAAAAACCACGAGTTATGCAGATCTGATGTCTCCTTGCGGAGATAGCCCATGTTATATCTTGCATTTGTTTGGAAAAACTGCTTATAGCATGAAAAGTGCCCTTTGCAGATAGAGCTCAAATTCGAAAAACAAACACGTATTCATGTACCCCCGGCTCACCGAAGACCAAAAAACCATGAGTTTTGCAGATCTGATGTCTCCTTGCGGAGATAGCCCATGTTATATCTTGCATTTGTTAGGAAAAACTGCTTTTAGCAAGAAAAGTGCCCTTTGCAGATAGAGCTCAAATTCGAAAAACAAACACGTATTCATGTTCCCCCACCTCCCCGAAGACCAAAAAACCATGAGTTTTGCAGATCTGATGTCTCCTTGCGGAGATAGCCCATGTTATATCTTGCATTTGTTAGGAAAAACTGCTTATAGCATGAAAAGTGCCCATTGCAGATAGAGCTCAAATTCGAAAAACAAACACTTATTCATGTTCCCCTGGCTCACCGAAGACCAAAAAACCACGAGTTATGCAGATCTGATGTCTCCTTGCGGAGATAGCCCATGTTATATCTTGCATTTGTTTGGAAAAACTGCTTATAGCATGAAAAGTGCCCTTTGCAGATAGAGCTCAAATTCGAAAAACAAACACGTATTCATGTACCCCCGGCTCACCGAAGACCAAAAAACCATGAGTTTTGCAGATCTGATGTCTCCTTGCGGAGATAGCCCATGTTATATCTTGCATTTGTTAGGAAAAACTGCTTTTAGCAAGAAAAGTGCCCTTTGCAGATAGAGCTCAAATTCGAAAAACAAACACGTATTCATGTTCCCCCACCTCCCCGAAGACCAAAAAACCATGAGTTTTGCAGATCTGATGTCTCCTTGCGGAGATAGCCCATGTTATATCTTGCATTTGTTAGGAAAAACTGCTTATAGCATGAAAAGTGCCCTTTGCAGATAGAGCTCAAATTCGAAAAACAAACACGTATTCATGTTCCCCCACCTCCCCGAAGACCAAAAAACCATGCGTTTTGCAGTTCTGATGTCTCCTTGCAGAGATAGCCCATGTTATATCTTGCATTTGTTAGGAAAAACTGCTTATAGCATGAAAAGTGCCCTTTGCAGATAGAGCTCAAATTCGAAAAACAAACACGTATTCATGTTCCCCCACCTCCCCGAAGACCAAAAAACCATGCGTTTTGCAGTTCTGATGTCTCCTTGCGGAGATAGCCCATGTTATATCTTGCATTTGTTTGGAAAAACTGCTTATAGCATGAAAAGTGCCCTTTGCAGATAGAGCTCAAATTCGAAAAACAAACACGTATTCATGTACCCCCGGCTCACCGAGGACCAAAAAACCATGAGTTTTGCAGATCTGATGTCTCCTTGCGGAGATAGCCCATGTTATATCTTGCATTTGTTAGGAAAAACTGCTTTTAGCAAGAAAAGTGCCCTTTGCAGATAGAGCTCAAATTCGAAAAACAAACACGTATTCATGTTCCCCCACCTCCCCGAAGACCAAAAAACCATGAGTTTTGCAGATCTGATGTCTCCTTGCGGAGATAGCCCATGTTATATCTTGCATTTGTTAGGAAAAACTGCTAATAGCATGAAAAGTGCCCATTGCAGATAGAGCTCAAATTCGAAAAACAAACACTTATTCATGTTCCCCTGGCTCACCGAAGACCAAAAAACCACGAGTTATGCAGATCTGATGTCTCCTTGCGGAGATAGCCCATGTTATATCTTGCATTTGTTTGGAAAAACTGCTTATAGCATGAAAAGTGCCCTTTGCAGATAGAGCTCAAATTCGAAAAACAAACACGTATTCATGTACCCCCGGCTCACCGAAGACCAAAAAACCATGAGTTTTGCAGATCTGATGTCTCCTTGCGGAGATAGCCCATGTTATATCTTGCATTTGTTAGGAAAAACTGCTTTTAGCAAGAAAAGTGCCCTTTGCAGATAGAGCTCAAATTCGAAAAACAAACACGTATTCATGTTCCCCCACCTCCCCGAAGACCAAAAAACCATGAGTTTTGCAGATCTGATGTCTCCTTGCGGAGATAGCCCATGTTATATCTTGCATTTGTTAGGAAAAACTGCTTATAGCATGAAAAGTGCCCTTTGCAGATAGAGCTCAAATTCGAAAAACAAACACGTATTCATGTTCCCCCACCTCCCCGAAGACCAAAAAACCATGCGTTTTGCAGTTCTGATGTCTCCTTGCAGAGATAGCCCATGTTATATCTTGCATTTGTTAGGAAAAACTGCTTATAGCATGAAAAGTGCCCTTTGCAGATAGAGCTCAAATTCGAAAAACAAACACGTATTCATGTTCCCCCACCTCCCCGAAGACCAAAAAACCATGCGTTTTGCAGTTCTGATGTCTCCTTGCGGAGATAGCCCATGTTATATCTTGCATTTGTTAGTAAAAACTGTTTATAGCATGAAAAGTGCCCATTGCAGATAGAGCTCAAATTCGAAAAACAAACACGTATTCATGTTCCCCTGGCTCACCGAGGACCAAAAAACCATGAGTTATGCAGATCTGATGTCTCCTTGCGGAGATAGCCCATGTTATATCTTGCATTTGTTAGGAAAAACTGCTTTTAGCAAGAAAAGTGCCCTTTGCAGATAGAGCTCAAATTCGAAAAACAAACACATATTCATGTTCCCCTGGCTCACCGAAGACCAAAAAACCACGAGTTATGCAGATCTGATGTCTCCTTGCGGAGATAGCCCATGTTATATATTGCATTTGTTAGGAAAAACTGCTTATAGCATGAAAAGTGCCCTTTGCAGATAGAGCTCAAATTCGAAAAACAAACACATATTCAAGTTCCCCAGGCTCACCGAAGACCAAAAAACCATGAGTTATGCAGATCTGATGTCTCCTTGCGGAGATAGCCCATGTTATATCTTGCATTTGTTAGGAAAAACTGCTTATAGCATGAAAAGTGCCCTTTGCAGATAGAGCTCAAATTCGAAAAACAAACACATATTCATGTTCCCCCGGCTCACCGAAGACCAAAAAACCATGAGTTTTGCAGATCTGATGTCTCCTTGCGTTGATAGCCCATGTTATATCTTGCATTTGTTAGGAAAAACTGCTTATAGCATGAAAAGTGCCCATTGCAGATAGAGCTCAAATTCGAAAAACAAACACATATTCATGTTCCCCTGGCTCACCGAAGACCAAAAAACCACGAGTTATGCAGATCTGATGTCTCCTTGCGGAGATAGCCCATGTTATATCTTGCATTTGTTTGGAAAAACTGCTTATAGCATGAAAAGTGCCCTTTGCAGATAGAGCTCAAATTCGAAAAACAAACACGTATTCATGTACCCCCGGCTCACCGAAGACCAAAAAACCATGAGTTTTGCAGATCTGATGTCTCCTTGCGGAGATAGCCCATGTTATATCTTGCATTTGTTAGGAAAAACTGCTTTTAGCAAGAAAAGTGCCCTTTGCAGATAGAGCTCAAATTCGAAAAACAAACACGTATTCATGTTCCCCCACCTCCCCGAAGACCAAAAAACCATGAGTTTTGCAGATCTGATGTCTCCTTGCGGAGATAGCCCATGTTATATCTTGCATTTGTTAGGAAAAACTGCTTATAGCATGAAAAGTGCCCATTGCAGATAGAGCTCAAATTCGAAAAACAAACACTTATTCATGTTCCCCTGGCTCACCGAAGACCAAAAAACCACGAGTTATGCAGATCTGATGTCTCCTTGCGGAGATAGCCCATGTTATATCTTGCATTTGTTTGGAAAAACTGCTTATAGCATGAAAAGTGCCCTTTGCAGATAGAGCTCAAATTCGAAAAACAAACACGTATTCATGTACCCCCGGCTCACCGAAGACCAAAAAACCATGAGTTTTGCAGATCTGATGTCTCCTTGCGGAGATAGCCCATGTTATATCTTGCATTTGTTAGGAAAAACTGCTTTTAGCAAGAAAAGTGCCCTTTGCAGATAGAGCTCAAATTCGAAAAACAAACACGTATTCATGTTCCCCCACCTCCCCGAAGACCAAAAAACCATGAGTTTTGCAGATCTGATGTCTCCTTGCGGAGATAGCCCATGTTATATCTTGCATTTGTTAGGAAAAACTGCTTATAGCATGAAAAGTGCCCTTTGCAGATAGAGCTCAAATTCGAAAAACAAACACGTATTCATGTTCCCCCACCTCCGCGAAGACCAAAAAACCATGCGTTTTGCAGTTCTGATGTCTCCTTGCAGAGATAGCCCATGTTATATCTTGCATTTGTTAGGAAAAACTGCTTATAGCATGAAAAGTGCCCTTTGCAGATAGAGCTCAAATTCGAAAAACAAACACGTATTCATGTTCCCCCACCTCCCCGAAGACCAAAAAACCATGCGTTTTGCAGTTCTGATGTCTCCTTGCGGAGATAGCCCATGTTATATCTTGCATTTTTTAGTAAAAACTGTTTATAGCATGAAAAGTGCCCATTGCAGATAGAGCTCAAATTCGAAAAACAAACACGTATTCATGTTCCCCTGGCTCACTGAGGACCAAAAAACCATGAGTTATGCAGATCTGATGTCTGCTTGCGGAGATAGCCCATGTTATATCTTGCATTTGTTAGGAAAAACTGCTTTTAGCAAGAAAAGTGCCCTTTGCAGATAGAGCTCAAAGTCGAAAAATAAACACGTATTCATGTTTCCCCACCTCCCCGAAGACCAAAAAATAATGAGTTTTGAAGATCTGATGTCTCCTTGCGGAGATAGCCCATGTTATATCTTGCATATGTTAGGAAAAACTGCTTATAGCATGAAAAGTGCCCTTTGCAGATAGAGCTCAAATTCGAAAAACAAACACGTATTCATGTTCCCTTACCTCCCCGAAGACCAAAAAACCATGCGTTTTGCACTTCTGATGTCTCCTTGCGGAGATAGCCCATGTTATATCTTGCATTTGTTTGGAAAAACTGTTTATAGCATGAAAAGTGCCCATTGCAGATAGAGCTCAAATTCGAAAAACAAACACATATTCATGTTCCCCCGGCTCACCGAAGACCAAAAAACCATGAGTTTTGCAGATCTGATGTCTCCTTGCGTTGATAGCCCATGTTATATCTTGCATTTGTTAGGAAAAACTGCTTATAGCATGAAAAGTGCCCATTGCAGATAGAGCTCAAATTCGAAAAACAAACACATATTCATGTTCCCCTGGCTCACCGAAGACCAAAAAACCACGAGTTATGCAGATCTGATGTCTCCTTGCGGAGATAGCCCATGTTATATCTTGCATTTGTTTGGAAAAACTGCTTATAGCATGAAAAGTGCCCTTTGCAGATAGAGCTCAAATTCGAAAAACAAACACGTATTCATGTACCCCCGGCTCACCGAAGACCAAAAAACCATGAGTTTTGCAGATCTGATGTCTCCTTGCGGAGATAGCCCATGTTATATCTTGCATTTGTTAGGAAAAACTGCTTTTAGCAAGAAAAGTGCCCTTTGCAGATAGAGCTCAAATTCGAAAAACAAACACGTATTCATGTTCCCCCACCTCCCCGAAGACCAAAAAACCATGAGTTTTGCAGATCTGATGTCTCCTTGCGGAGATAGCCCATGTTATATCTTGCATTTGTTAGGAAAAACTGCTTATAGTATGAAAAGTGCCCATTGCAGATAGAGCTCAAATTCGAAAAACAAACACTTATTCATGTTCCCCTGGCTCACCGAAGACCAAAAAACCACGAGTTATGCAGATCTGATGTCTCCTTGCGGAGATAGCCCATGTTATATCTTGCATTTGTTTGGAAAAACTGCTTATAGCATGAAAAGTGCCCTTTGCAGATAGAGCTCAAATTCGAAAAACAAACACGTATTCATGTACCCCCGGCTCACCGAAGACCAAAAAACCATGAGTTTTGCAGATCTGATGTCTCCTTGCGGAGATAGCCCATGTTATATCTTGCATTTGTTAGGAAAAACTGCTTTTAGCAAGAAAAGTGCCCTTTGCAGATAGAGCTCAAATTCGAAAAACAAACACGTATTCATGTTCCCCCACCTCCCCGAAGACCAAAAAACCATGAGTTTTGCAGATCTGATGTCTCCTTGCGGAGATAGCCCATGTTATATCTTGCATTTGTTAGGAAAAACTGCTTATAGCATGAAAAGTGCCCTTTGCAGATAGAGCTCAAATTCGAAAAACAAACACGTATTCATGTTCCCCCACCTCCCCGAAGACCAAAAAACCATGCGTTTTGCAGTTCTGATGTCTCCTTGCAGAGATAGCCCATGTTATATCTTGCATTTGTTAGGAAAAACTGCTTATAGCATGAAAAGTGCCCTTTGCAGATAGAGCTCAAATTCGAAAAACAAACACGTATTCATGTTCCCCCACCTCCCCGAAGACCAAAAAACCATGCGTTTTGCAGTTCTGATGTCTCCTTGCGGAGATAGCCCATGTTATATCTTGCATTTGTTAGTAAAAACTGTTTATAGCATGAAAAGTGCCCATTGCAGATAGAGCTCAAATTCGAAAAACAAACACGTATTCATGTTCCCCTGGCTCACCGAGGACCAAAAAACCATGAGTTATGCAGATCTGATGTCTCCTTGCGGAGATAGCCCATGTTATATCTTGCATTTGTTAGGAAAAACTGCTTTTAGCAAGAAAAGTGCCCTTTGCAGATAGAGCTCAAAGTCGAAAAATAAACACGTATTCATGTTTCCCCACCTCCCCGAAGACCAAAAAATAATGAGTTTTGAAGATCTGATGTCTCCTTGCGGAGATAGCCCATGTTATATCTTGCATATGTTAGGAAAAACTGCTTATAGCATGAAAAGTGCCCTTTGCAGATAGAGCTCAAATTCGAAAAACAAACACGTATTCATGTTCCCTTACCTCCCCGAAGACCAAAAAACCATGAGTTTTGCAGATCTGATGTCTCCTTGCGGAGATAGCCCATGTTATATCTTGCATTTGTTAGGAAAAACTGCTTATAGCATGAAAAGTGCCCATTGCAGATAGAGCTCAAATTCGAAAAACAAACACTTATTCATGTTCCCCTGGCTCACCGAAGACCAAAAAACCACGAGTTATGCAGATCTGATGTCTCCTTGCGGAGATAGCCCATGTTATATCTTGCATTTGTTTGGAAAAACTGCTTATAGCATGAAAAGTGCCCTTTGCAGATAGAGCTCAAATTCGAAAAACAAACACGTATTCATGTACCCCCGGCTCACCGAAGACCAAAAAACCATGAGTTTTGCAGATCTGATGTCTCCTTGCGGAGATAGCCCATGTTATATCTTGCATTTGTTAGGAAAAACTGCTTTTAGCAAGAAAAGTGCCCTTTGCAGATAGAGCTCAAATTCGAAAAACAAACACGTATTCATGTTCCCCCACCTCCCCGAAGACCAAAAAACCATGAGTTTTGCAGATCTGATGTCTCCTTGCGGAGATAGCCCATGTTATATCTTGCATTTGTTAGGAAAAACTGCTTATAGCATGAAAAGTGCCCTTTGCAGATAGAGCTCAAATTCGAAAAACAAACACGTATTCATGTTCCCCCACCTCCCCGAAGACCAAAAAACCATGCGTTTTGCAGTTCTGATGTCTCCTTGCAGAGATAGCCCATGTTATATCTTGCATTTGTTAGGAAAAACTGCTTATAGCATGAAAAGTGCCCTTTGCAGATAGAGCTCAAATTCGAAAAACAAACACGTATTCATGTTCCCCCACCTCCCCGAAGACCAAAAAACCATGCGTTTTGCAGTTCTGATGTCTCCTTGCGGAGATAGCCCATGTTATCTTGCATTTGTTAGTAAAAACTGTTTATAGCATGAAAAGTGCCCATTGCAGATAGAGCTCAAATTCGAAAAACAAACACGTATTCATGTTCCCCTGGCTCACCGAGGACCAAAAAACCATGAGTTATGCAGATCTGATGTCTGCTTGCGGAGATAGCCCATGTTATATCTTGCATTTGTTAGGAAAAACTGCTTTTAGCAAGAAAAGTGCCCTTTGCAGATAGAGCTCAAAGTCGAAAAATAAACACGTATTCATGTTTCCCCACCTCCCCGAAGACCAAAAAATAATGAGTTTTGAAGATCTGATGTCTCCTTGCGGAGATAGCCCATGTTATATCTTGCATATGTTAGGAAAAACTGCTTATAGCATGAAAAGTGCCCTTTGCAGATAGAGCTCAAATTCGAAAAACAAACACGTATTCATGTTCCCTTACCTCCCCGAAGACCAAAAAACCATGCGTTTTGCACTTCTGATGTCTCCTTGCGGAGATAGCCCATGTTATATCTTGCATTTGTTTGGAAAAACTGTTTATAGCATGAAAAGTGCCCATTGCAGATAGAGCTCAAATTCGAAAAACAAACACATATTCATGTTCCCCCGGCTCACCGAAGACCAAAAAACCATGAGTTTTGCAGATCTGATGTCTCCTTGCGTTGATAGCCCATGTTATATCTTGCATTTGTTAGGAAAAACTGCTTATAGCATGAAAAGTGCCCATTGCAGATAGAGCTCAAATTCGAAAAACAAACACATATTCATGTTCCCCTGGCTCACCGAAGACCAAAAAACCACGAGTTATGCAGATCTGATGTCTCCTTGCGGAGATAGCCCATGTTATATCTTGCATTTGTTTGGAAAAACTGCTTATAGCATGAAAAGTGCCCTTTGCAGATAGAGCTCAAATTCGAAAAACAAACACGTATTCATGTACCCCCGGCTCACCGAAGACCAAAAAACCATGAGTTTTGCAGATCTGATGTCTCCTTGCGGAGATAGCCCATGTTATATCTTGCATTTGTTAGGAAAAACTGCTTTTAGCAAGAAAAGTGCCCTTTGCAGATAGAGCTCAAATTCGAAAAACAAACACGTATTCATGTTCCCCCACCTCCCCGAAGACCAAAAAACCATGAGTTTTGCAGATCTGATGTCTCCTTGCGGAGATAGCCCATGTTATATCTTGCATTTGTTAGGAAAAACTGCTTATAGCATGAAAAGTGCCCATTGCAGATAGAGCTCAAATTCGAAAAACAAACACTTATTCATGTTCCCCTGGCTCACCGAAGACCAAAAAACCACGAGTTATGCAGATCTGATGTCTCCTTGCGGAGATAGCCCATGTTATATCTTGCATTTGTTTGGAAAAACTGCTTATAGCATGAAAAGTGCCCTTTGCAGATAGAGCTCAAATTCGAAAAACAAACACGTATTCATGTACCCCCGGCTCACCGAAGACCAAAAAACCATGAGTTTTGCAGATCTGATGTCTCCTTGCGGAGATAGCCCATGTTATATCTTGCATTTGTTAGGAAAAACTGCTTTTAGCAAGAAAAGTGCCCTTTGCAGATAGAGCTCAAATTCGAAAAACAAACACGTATTCATGTTCCCCCACCTCCCCGAAGACCAAAAAACCATGAGTTTTGCAGATCTGATGTCTCCTTGCGGAGATAGCCCATGTTATATCTTGCATTTGTTAGGAAAAACTGCTTATAGCATGAAAAGTGCCCTTTGCAGATAGAGCTCAAATTCGAAAAACAAACACGTATTCATGTTCCCCCACCTCCCCGAAGACCAAAAAACCATGCGTTTTGCAGTTCTGATGTCTCCTTGCAGAGATAGCCCATGTTATATCTTGCATTTGTTAGGAAAAACTGCTTATAGCATGAAAAGTGCCCTTTGCAGATAGAGCTCAAATTCGAAAAACAAACACGTATTCATGTTCCCCCACCTCCCCGAAGACCAAAAAACCATGCGTTTTGCAGTTCTGATGTCTCCTTGCGGAGATAGCCCATGTTATATCTTGCATTTGTTAGTAAAAACTGTTTATAGCATGAAAAGTGCCCATTGCAGATAGAGCTCAAATTCGAAAAACAAACACGTATTCATGTTCCCCTGGCTCACTGAGGACCAAAAAACCATGAGTTATGCAGATCTGATGTCTCCTTGCGGAGATAGCCCATGTTATATCTTGCATTTGTTAGGAAAAACTGCTTTTAGCAAGAAAAGTGCCCTTTGCAGATAGAGCTCAAAGTCGAAAAATAAACACGTATTCATGTTTCCCCACCTCCCCGAAGACCAAAAAATAATGAGTTTTGAAGATCTGATGTCTCCTTGCGGAGATAGCCCATGTTATATCTTGCATATGTTAGGAAAAACTGCTTATAGCATGAAAAGTGCCCTTTGCAGATAGAGCTCAAATTCGAAAAACAAACACGTATTCATGTTCCCTTACCTCCCCGAAGACCAAAAAACCATGCGTTTTGCACTTCTGATGTCTCCTTGCGGAGATAGCCCATGTTATATCTTGCATTTGTTTGGAAAAACTGTTTATAGCATGAAAAGTGCCCATTGCAGATAGAGCTCAAATTCGAAAAACAAACACATATTCATGTTCCCCCGGCTCACCGAAGACCAAAAAACCATGAGTTTTGCAGATCTGATGTCTCCTTGCGTTGATAGCCCATGTTATATCTTGCATTTGTTAGGAAAAACTGCTTATAGCATGAAAAGTGCCCATTGCAGATAGAGCTCAAATTCGAAAAACAAACACATATTCATGTTCCCCTGGCTCACCGAAGACCAAAAAACCACGAGTTATGCAGATCTGATGTCTCCTTGCGGAGATAGCCCATGTTATATCTTGCATTTGTTTGGAAAAACTGCTTATAGCATGAAAAGTGCCCTTTGCAGATAGAGCTCAAATTCGAAAAACAAACACGTATTCATGTACCCCCGGCTCACCGAAGACCAAAAAACCATGAGTTTTACAGATCTGATGTCTCCTTGCGGAGATAGCCCATGTTATATCTTGCATTTGTTAGGAAAAACTGCTTTTAGCAAGAAAAGTGCCCTTTGCAGATAGAGCTCAAATTCGAAAAACAAAGACGTATTCATGTTCCCCCACCTCCCCGAAGACCAAAAAACCATGAGTTTTGCAGATCTGATGTCTCCTTGCGGAGATAGCCCATGTTATATCTTGCATTTGTTAGGAAAAACTGCTTATAGCATGAAAAGTGCCCTTTGCAGATAGAGCTCAAATTCGAAAAACAAACACGTATTCATGTTCCCCCACCTCCCCGAAGACCAAAAAACCATGCGTTTTGCAGTTCTGATGTCTCCTTGCGGAGATAGCCCATGTTATATCTTGCATTTGTTAGGAAAAACTGCTTATAGCATGAAAAGTGCCCTTTGCAGATAGAGCTCAAATTCGAAAAACAAACACGTATTCATGTTCCCCCACCTCCCCGAAGACCAAAAAACCATGCGTTTTGCAGTTCTGATGTCTCCTTGCGGAGATAGCCCATGTTATATCTTGCATTTGTTAGGAAAAACTGTTTATAGCATGAAAAGTGCCCATTGCAGATAGAGCTCAAATTCGAAAAACAAACACATATTCATGTTCCCCTGGCTCACCGAAGACCAAAAAACCACGAGTTATGCAGATCTGATGTCTCCTTGCGGAGATAGCCCATGTTATATCTTGCATTTGTTTGGAAAAACTGCTTATAGCATGAAAAGTGCCCTTTGCAGATAGAGCTCAAATTCGAAAAACAAACACGTATTCATGTACCCCCGGCTCACCGAAGACCAAAAAACCATGAGTTTTGCAGATCTGATGTCTCCTTGCGGAGATAGCCCATGTTATATCTTGCATTTGTTAGGAAAAACTGCTTTTAGCAAGAAAAGTGCCCTTTGCAGATAGAGCTCAAATTCGAAAAACAAACACGTATTCATGTTCCCCCACCTCCCCGAAGACCAAAAAACCATGAGTTTTGCAGATCTGATGTCTCCTTGCGGAGATAGCCCATGTTATATCTTGCATTTGTTAGGAAAAACTACCTATAGCATGAAAAGTGCCCTTTGCAGATAGAGCTCAAACTCGAAAAACAAACACGTATTCATCTTCCCCCACCTCCCCGAAGACCAAAAAACCATGAGTTTTGCAGATCTGATGTCTCCTTGCAGAGATAGCCCATGTTATATCTTGCATTTGTTAGGGAAAACTGCTTAGAGCATGAAAAGTGCCCTTTGCAGATAGAGCTCAAATTCGAAAAACAAACACGTATTCATGTTCCCCCACCTCCCCGAAGACCAAAAAACCATGCGTTTTGCAGTTCTGATGTCTCCTTGCGGAGATAGCCCATGTTATATCTTGCATTAGTTAGGAAAAACTGCTTATAGCATGAAAAGTGCCCTTTGCAGATAGAGCTCAAATTCGAAAAAGAAACACGTATTCATGTTCCCCCACCTCCCCGAAGACCAAAAAACCATGCGTTTTGCAGTTCTGATGTCTCCTTGCAGAGATAGCCCATGTTATATCTTGCATTTGTTAGTAAAAACTGTTTATAGCATGAAAAGTGGCCATTGCAGATAGAGCTCAAATTCGAAAAACAAACACGTATTCATGTTCCCCCACCTCCCCGAAGACCAAAAAACCATGCGTTTTGCAGTTCTGATGTCTCCTTGCGGAGATAGCCCATGTTATATCTTGCATTAGTTAGGAAAAACTGCTTATAGCATGAAAAGTGCCCTTTGCAGATAGAGCTCAAATTCGAAAAAGAAACACGTATTCATGTTCCCCCACCTCCCCGAAGACCAAAAAACCATGCGTTTTGCAGTTCTGATGTCTCCTTGCAGAGATAGCCCATGTTATATCTTGCATTTGTTAGTAAAAACTGTTTATAGCATGAAAAGTGGCCATTGCAGATAGAGCTCAAATTCGAAAAACAAACACATATTCATGTTCCCCTGGCTCACCGAAGACCAAAAAACCATGAGTTATGCAGATCTGATGTCTCCTTGCGGAGATAGCCCATGTTATATCTTGCATTTGTTAGGAAAAACTGCTTATAGCATGAAAAGTGCCCTTTGCAGATAAAGCTCAAATTCAAAAAACAAACACATATTCATGTTCCCCTGGCTCACCGAAGACCAAAAAACCACGAGTTATGCAGATCTGATGTCTCCTTGCACAGATAGCCCATGTTATACCTTGCATTTGTTAGGAAAATCTGCTTATAGCATGAAAAGTGCCCTTTGCAGATAGAGCTCAAATTCGAAAAACAAACACATATTCATGTTCCCCCGGCTCACCGAAGACCAAAAAACCATGAGTTTTGCAGATCTGATGTCTCCTTCCGGACATAGCCCATGTTATATCTTGCATTTGTTAGGAAAAACTGCTTATAGCAAGAAAAGTGCCCTTTGCAGATAGAGCTCAAATTCGAAAAACAAACACATATTCAAGTTCCCCAGGCTCACCAAAGACCAAAAAACCATGCGTTTTGCAGATCTGATGTCTCCTTGCGGAGATAGCCCATGTTATATCTTGCATTTGTTAGGAAAAACTGCTTATAGCATGAAAAGTGCCCTTTGTAGATAGAGGTCAAATTTGAAAAACAAACACATATTCATGTTCCCCCGGCTCACCGAAGACCAAAAAACCATGAGTTTTGCAGATCTGATGTCTCCTTGCGGAGATAGCCCATGTTATATCTTGCATTTGTTAGGAAAAACTGCTTATAGCAAGAAAAGTGCCCTTTGCAGATAGAGCTCAAATTCGAAAAACAAACACATATTCATGTTCCCCCGGCTCACCGAAGACCAAAAAACCATGAGTTTTGCAGATCTGATGTCTCCTTGCGGAGATAGCCCATGTTATATCTTGCATTTGGTAGGAAAAACTGCTTTTAGCAAGAAAAGTGCCCTTTGCAGATAGAGCTCAAATTCGAAAAACAAACACGTATTCATGTTCCCCCACCTCCCCGAAGACCAAAAAACCATGAGTTTTGCAGATCTGATGTCTCCTTGCGGAGATAGCCCATGTTATATCTTGCATTTGTTAGGAAAAACTGCTTATAGCATGAAAAGTGCCCTTTGCAGATAGAGCTCAAATTCGAAAAACAAACACGTATTCATGTTCCCCCACCTCCCCGAAGACCAAAAAACCATGCGTTTTGCAGTTCTGATGTCTCCTTGCGGAGATAGCCCATGTTATATCTTGCATTTGTTAGGAAAAACTGCTTATAGCATGAAAAGTGCCCTTTGCAGATAGAGCTCAAATTCGAAAAACAAACACGTATTCATGTTCCCCCACCTCCCCGAAGACCAAAAAACCATGCGTTTTGCACTTCTGATGTCTCCTTGCGGAGATAGCCCATGTTATATCTTGCATTTGTTAGTAAAAACTGTTTATAGCATGAAAAGTGCCCATTGCAGATAGAGCTCAAATTCGAAAAACAAACACGTATTCATGTTCCCCTGGCTCACCGAGGACCAAAAAACCACGAGTTATGCAGATCTGATGTCTCCTTGCGGAGATAGCCCATGTTATATCTTGCATTTGTTAGGAAAAACTGCTTTTAGCAAGAAAAGTGCCCTTTGCAGATAGAGCTCAAAGTCGAAAAATAAACACGTATTCATGTTTCCCCACCTCCCCGAAGACCAAAAAATAATGAGGTTTGAAGATCTGATGTCTCCTTGCGGAGATAGCCCATGTTATATCTTGCATTTGTTAGGAAAAACTGCTTTTAGCAAGAAAAGTGCCCTTTGCAGATAGAGCTCAAATTCGAAAAACAAACACATATTCATGTTCCCCTGGCTCACCGAAGACCAAAAAACCACGAGTTATGCAGATCTGATGTCTCCTTGCGGAGATAGCCCATGTTATATCTTGCATTTGTTAGGAAAAACTGCTTATAGCATGAAAAGTGCCCTTTGCAGATAGAGCTCAAATTCGAAAAACAAACACATATTCAAGTTCCCCAGGCTCACCGAAGACCAAAAAACCATGAGTTATGCAGATCTGATGTCTCCTTGCGGAGATAGCCCATGTTATATCTTGCATTTGTTAGGAAAAACTGCTTATAGCATGAAAAGTGCCCTTTGCAGATAGAGCTCAAATTCGAAAAACAAACACATATTCATGTTCCCCCGGCTCACCGAAGACCAAAAAACCATGGGTTTTGCAGATCTGATGTCTCCTTCCGGAGATAGCCCATGTTATATCTTGCATTTGTTAGGAAAAACTGCTTATAGCAAGAAAAGTGCCCTTTGCAGATAGAGCT
The DNA here is from genome assembly GCF_964194415.1 of Vipera berus. Classification (NCBI taxonomy): domain Eukaryota; kingdom Metazoa; phylum Chordata; class Lepidosauria; order Squamata; family Viperidae; genus Vipera; species Vipera berus. The sequence goes on along the minus strand of NC_138207.1, from coordinate 92,172,879 downwards.
CAAATTCGAAAAACAAACACATATTCATAATCCCCCGGCTCACCGAAGACCAAAAAACCATGAGTTTTACAGATCTGATGTCTCCTTGCGGAGACAGCCCATGCTATATCTTGCATTTGTTAGGAAAAACTGCTTATAGCATGAAAAGTGCCCTTTGCAGATAGAGCTCAAATTCAAAAAACAAACACATATTCAAGTTCCCCAGGCTCACCAAAGACCAAAAAACCATGAGTTTTGCAGATCTGATGTCTCCTTGCGGAGATAGCCCATGTTATATCTTGCATTTGTTAGCCCATGTTATATCTTGCATTTGTTAGGAAAAACTGCTTATAGCATGAAAAGTGCCCATTGCAGATAGAGCTCAAATTCGAAAAACAAACAAATATTCATGTTCCCCTGGCTCACCGAAGACCAAAAAACCACGAGTTATGCAGATGTGATGTCTCCTTGCGGAGATAGCCCATGTTATATCTTGCATTTGTTTGGAAAAACTGCTTATAGCATGAAAAGTGCCCTTTGCAGATAGAGCTCAAATTCGAAAAACAAACACGTATTCATGTACCCCCGGCTCACCGAAGACCAAAAAACCATGAGTTTTGCAGATCTGATGTCTCCTTGCGGAGATAGCCCATGTTATATCTTGCATTTGTTAGGAAAAACTGCTTTTAGCAAGAAAAGTGCCCTTTGCAGATAGAGCTCAAATTCGAAAAACAAACACGTATTCATGTTCCCCCACCTCCCCGAAGACCAAAAAACCATGAGTTTTGCAGATCTGATGTCTCCTTGCGGAGATAGCCCATGTTATATCTTGCATTTGTTAGGAAAAACTGCTTATAGCATGAAAAGTGCCCTTTGCAGATAGAGCTCAAATTCGAAAAACAAACACGTATTCATGTTCCCCCACCTCCCCGAAGACCAAAAAACCATGCGTTTTGCAGTTCTGATGTCTCCTTGCGGAGATAGCCCATGTTATATCTTGCATTTGTTAGGAAAAACTGCTTATAGCATGAAAAGTGCCCTTTGCAGATAGAGCTCAAATTCGAAAAACAAACACGTATTCATGTTCCCCCACCTCCCCGAAGACCAAAAAACCATGCGTTTTGCAGTTCTGATGTCTCCTTGCGGAGATAGCCCATGTTATATCTTGCATTTGTTAGTAAAAACTGCTTATAGCATGAAAAGTGCCCATTGTAGGAAGAGCTCAAATTCGAAAAACAAACACATATTCATGTTCCCCCGGCTCACCGAAGACCAAAAAACCATGAGTTTTCCAGATCTGATGTCTCCTTGCGGAGATAGCCCATGTTATATCTTGCATTTGTTAGGAAAAACTGCTTATAGCAAGAAAAGTGCCCTTTGCAGATAGAGCTCAAATTCAAAAAACAAACACATATTCAAGTTCCCCCGGCTCACCGAAGACCAAAAAACCATGAGTTTTGCAGATCTGATGTCTCCTTGCGGAGATAGCCCATGTTATATCTTGCATTTGTTAGGAAAAACTGCTTATAGCATGAAAAGTGCCCTTTGCAGATAGAGCTCAAATTAAAAAAACAAACACATATTCAAATTCCCCCGGCTCACCGAAGACCAAAAAACCATGAGTTTTGCAGATCTCATGTCTCCTTGCGGAGATAGCCCATGTTATATCTTGCATTTGTTAGGAAAAACTGCTTATAGCATGAAAAGTGCCCTTTGCAGATAGAGCTCAAATTCGAAAAAGAAACACGTATTCATGTTCCCCCACCTCCCCGAAGACCAAAAAACCATGCGTTTTGCAGTTCTGATTTCTCCTTGCAGAGATAGCCCATGTTATATCTTGCATTTGTTAGTAAAAACTGTTTATAGCATGAAAAGTGCCCATTGCAGATAGAGCTCAAATTCGAAAAACAAACACATATTCATGTTCCCCTGGCTCACCGAAGACCAAAAAACCACGAGTTATGCAGATCTGATGTCTCCTTGCACAGATAGCCCATGTTATACCTTGCATTTGTTAGGAAAAACTGCTTATAGCATGAAAAGTGCCCTTTGTAGATAGAGGTCAAATTTGAAAAACAAACACATATTCATGTTCCCCCGGCTCACCGAACACCAAAAAACCATGAGTTTTGCAGATCTGATGTCTCCTTGCGGAGATAGCCCATGTTATATCTTGCATTTGTTAGGAAAAACTGCTTATAGCAAGAAAAGTGCCCTTTGCAGATAGAGCTCAAATTCGAAAAACAAACACATATTCAAGTTCCGCAGGCTCACCGAAGACCAAAAAACCATGAGTTTTGCAGATCTGATGGCTCCTTGCGGAGATAGCCCATGTTATATCTTGCATTTGTTAGGAAAAACTGCTTATAGCATGAAAAGTGCCCATTGCAGATAGAGCTCAAATTCGAAAAACAAACACATATTCATGTTCCCCCGGCTCACCGAAGACCAAAAAACCATGAGTTTTGCAGATCTGATGTCTCCTTGCGGAGATAGCCCATGTTATATCTTGCATTTGTTAGGAAAAACTGCTTATAGCATGAAAAGTGCCCTTTGCAGATAGAGCTCAAATTCGAAAAACAAACACATATTCATGTTTCCCCGGCTCACCGAAGACCAAAAAACCATGAGTTTTACAGATCTGATGTCTCCTTGCGGAGATAGCCCATGCTATATCTTGCATTTGTTAGGAAAAACTGCTTATAGCATGAAAAGTGCCCTTTGCAGATAGAGCTCAAATTCAAAAAACAAACACATATTCAAATTCCCCCGGCTCACCGAAGACAAAAAAACCATGAGTTTTGCAGATCTGATGTCTCCTTGCGGAGATAGCCCATGTTATATCTTGCATTTGTTAGGAAAAACTGCTTATAGCATGAAAAGTGCCTATTGCAGATAGAGCTGAAATTCGAAAAACAAACACATATTTTTGTTCCCTCCGCTCAGCAAAGAAGAAAAAATCATGAGTTTGGCAGATCTGATGTCTCCTTGTGGTGATAGCCCATGTTATATGTTGCATTTGTTAGGATAAAGTGCTTATAGCACGAAAAGTGCCCATTGCAGATAGAGCTCAAATTCGAAAAACAAACACATATTTTTGTTCCCCCGGCTCAGCGAAGAAGAAAAAAATCATGAGTTTGGCAGATCTGATGTCTCCTTGTGGTGTTAGCCCATGTTATATGTTGTATTTGTTAGGAAAAATTGTTTATAGCATGAAAAGTGCCCATTGTAGATAGAGCTCAAATTCGAAAAACAAACACATATTCATGTTCCCCCGGCTCAGCAAAGAACAATAAACCATGAGTTTTGCAGATCTGATGTCTCCTTGCAGAGATAGCCCAGGTTATATGTTGCATTTGTTAGGAAAATGTGCTATAAGGAGTCCTCGGGGATGCTGCCTCAAGAGGGAAGAGCGTCGGGCGGGAGCCGGCAGGGCAGTCCTGCACACGCGCGCACTCCCCGGCTGCTAAGGATTGCTCCCGCCAGATGCCAGCCTGCCCTGCTTCCTCCACAGTGACAGGGGAGGGCGTGCCTTCCGGGGCTCGCTGATTTTCCGGCATATAAGACGAAAAATCTTGAAAATCATCTCAAAAGTTGGGGGGTCATCTTATACGCCCTGTCATCTTATACGCCGGAAAATACGGTATATAGTATGTATGTATGTATGTATGTATGTATGTATGTATGTATGTATGTATTTATTTATTTATTTATTTATTTATTTATTTATTTATTTGATCCCATTTATGTCCTGCCCTTCTCCGAAGACTCAGGGTGGCTTACAATCTAAAGCACAAATCAATGTGCTTAGCAATAGTAAAGAAAGTGCCAAAGTGATTGTGAACGGAGATTGTACTGAAAGCTTTGAAATAAGGAAAGGCACAAGGTAAGGATGTCCTCTATCCCCTCTGCTATTCATTTTCACTTTGGAAGTCTTAAATCGAAATATAAGACAAGATATAGAAATTAGAGGTTTGGAGTTAAAAGTTGAAATATATTGTAGTATGAAAGGAGACTCACACGAATCTTGAGCAGCTGTGTTCTTTATTGGTTAACATTCACTCATATATGTATGTCTTAAACAATAGCTTTAGCAGTTAAACATTAACAGTTTACATGCCATCCCGAAATTGGTTGTTTTTCCTTATCTATTGCTTATCCCTTTCAATTAACACAAGGATTAATATATGATCCAATTTCCTGCATTCCATAAGGTTATCTTTCCAATTTAAGATCTTGTTTCTTGCATGTTATCTCAAGCCCACTCTGTACACATCCTTTGCAGTCCCTGTCTGAGGTTTGCCATCCAAAACAGAGACATGCAGAATATGTACTTCAAGATGGACTCAGGAAACATGTTACATGCCCTCTCTTTTTATTTTAAATTGAGGAAACAGAGCCTTTTGAAGATTTTGAAGCTGAATGGGATGGAGAGAAACTGGAGTAGGGCGAAATAAGGCAATGAAAGAAGGTATACATTGAGCAAAACAGCAACAAGCAATGCAAAATCCAATGATCAAGAGGCCATTAAAAAAACAGTTGACGGAGCCAAGTCCAATCAGGAAGCCAATTAGTCAATCATTCAAAAGGGGAGGGAGTATGAGTATTACCCAAAATATATAATAATAATAATAATAATAATAATAATAATAATAATAATAATAATAATAATAATAATAATAATAATAATAATAATTTTATTTATATACCGCCCTTCTCCCGAAGGACTCAGGGCGGTGAACAGGGCAAATATATAAAAAAATACAAAAATACAAAAGTTAAAAGAAAATTAAACATATGCCCGACTAAAAACAGTAAATACAAATATTAAAAATGACCATAAAACCCAACCCATCCCCCATCAGGCCAGGCCGGCTTGTTCAAATAAGAGTGTCTTCAGATCGCGACGGAAGGAGCGAAGGTCGGGCGCCATCCGGAGCTCAACCGGTAGCCGATTCCATAGCGCCCACAGAGAAGGACCTCCCCCTGGGGGCCACCAATCGACATTCTCTGATCGGTGGCACCCTGAGGAGGCCCTCTCTGTGGGAACGCACAGGGCGGAGGGAAGTTGATGCCGGCAGCAGGTGCTCCCTAAGGTACTCCGGACCCATGCCATGTAGGGCCTTAAACACCATTACCAGTACCTTGAATCTCACCCGGAAGACAACTAACCAATGCAGCTCACGGAGCAGAGGTGTGACATGGGAGTATCGGGAGACTCCCAACACAACTCTCGCGGCTGCATTCTGTACCAGTTGGAGCCTCCGAGTGGTCCTCAAGGGCAGCCCCATGTAGAGAGCGTTGCAGTAGTCCAGACGAGAGGTCACGAGCGCGTGAGTGACCGTACATAAAGCATCCCGGTCTAGATAGGGCCACAACTGGCGCACCAGGCGAACCTGGGCGAAGGCCCCCCTAGTCACAGTTACTATATGGTCTTCCAAAGTGAGCCGTGAATCTAGAAGGACTCCCACGTTGCGAGCCCTATCTACGGGGGGTAATAGTTCACCCCCCATGGAAAGAGATGGGATGTTCTGAATATCCTGGGATGCCGGTATGCACAGCCACTCAGTCTTGTCGGGGTTGAGTTGAAGTCTGTTCCTCCCCATCCAGACCCGAACCGCCTCCAGGTAACGGGACATCACGTCGAGGGCATCACTGGGGTGGTTTGGGGTCGAAATGAAAAGCTGGGTATCATCGGCGTACTGATGATACCCAACTCCAAAACCACGAATGATCTCACCCAGCGGTTTCATGTAGATGTTGAACAGGAGAGGCGAGAGGACCGACCCCTGAGGAACTCCACAAACGAGAGACCTCGAGGTCGACCTCTGCCCCCCTGCCAACACCGACTGCGAGCATCCCAGGAGATAGGAGGAGAACCACTGCAAAACCATGCCTCACACTCCCAATCCTCTGAGACGCCGCAGCAGGATACCATGGTTGATGGTATCGAACGCCGCTGAGAGGTCTAATAGGACTAGGACAGAGGAATGTCCCCTGTCCCGAGCCCTCCAGAGATCATTCACCAGAGCGACCAATGCCATCTCCGTGCTGTACCTGGGCCTGAAACCCGATTGGTACGGGTCTAGATAATCCGCTTCATCCAGGACCAGAGGGAGCTGATGCGCCACCACACTCTCAACAACCTTCACAAGAAAGCGAAGGTTGGAGACTGGACGAAAGTTATTCAACACAGCTGGGTCCAAGGCAGGCTTCTTGAGGAGAGGTCTCACCACCGCCTCTTTCAAGACGGCGGGAAAACTACCCTCACTCAAAGAAGCAGATATAACTACCTGGAACCAGCCTCGTGTCCCCTCCTGGGCCGCATAAACCAGCCAGGAAGGGCACGGGTCCAATAAACATGTAGTGGAGCTCAGCCTCCCCATAATCCTGTCCACTTCCTCCGGAGTCACAGAATGTTTGGAGTTTAGCTAATTCATACTCAATGGTTTATTCAAAGAATGGTAATGCACAGCACAAGCACAATTACCCACAAGCTTACGAAATCCCCCCTGATGTTCTAACAAATAATCAATTGCAAAGCGCTGCTGAATCATATCTTGGTTGAGTTCTTCAATTTCAGCCTGCAAATCATGCACAATGGCACCAAGCTACTTTTCTACTTGAAAATGATAATGGATCTAGATGCCATCTGTAAAACATTTTGTAAAAGTTCTCTCTTAGATTTTGAGCTTGAGTAAATTTTACGTTCCTCACCCAAATCTTTTCCCACGTGTCCATTGTAATAACTTCCTGGATATTTTGGGCCCATTTTATCATACAATCCTTAACAAGCTCTGTTTCCGAGTCAATCTCTATCAATGCAAGATATATCCGTTTAATATGTGCTGATCCCTGATTTCTAATCTGCTTTATCAAATTTTCATCAGTCATTGTAAATCCATTTTTCTGGTCTTCTTTCCACCTGGCCCGTAATTGGATATATTGAAACCAAGTTTGAACGACCTTCTCTTCTCGCAAGAGGCTATATGATTTCAAACACCAAACATTCCTTTCCAGGCTTAAAATTTCCTTGTACGTAGTCACATCATGTTTGAAACCAGCATGTATATTTTCTATTGCGTGTTTTGGAATTGCCCACAATGGTATCTTGCTGCTTAGCTTATGTCTATACTTCTTCCAAACTCTCAGCAATGCCTGTCTTAAAATATGCATCCTAAACACAGTATCTACCTTCTTATCATACAACAAATATGCATGCCAGCCAAACAACAAATCATGGCCCTCAAGATTTAATAACCTCAATTGCGTCAAATTAATCCAATCGCTTATTCCAACTAATGCAGCAGCTTCATAATATAATTTAAAATTAGGCAATTTAAGGCCACCTCTCTCACGAGTATCCTGCATAATCTTAAGTTTAACTCGTGGCTTTTTCCCTGCCCACACAAATTTATTGATACCACGCTGCCATTCCTCCAAGTTAGAATCTTTCTTAAGAATCGGTATCATTTGAAACAAAAATAAAAATTTGGGCAGGACATTCATTTTCACTGCTGCAATCCGTCCCAACAAAGACAATTGCAATTTTTGCCAACTCTCCAATTCTTTTTGAATTTTCCCCCATAGTTTTTCATAATTATTTTTATATAGCTTTGTATTAGAGGGCGACAAAATCACCCCCAGATATTTAACCCTTTTAACAATCTCAAATCCAGTTAATCCTTCTAAGAGAGCCTTCTGTGAAACTGTCATATTTCTAGCCAAAATTTTAGTTTTCTGTGTATTTACTTTAAATCCAGAAACCTTCCCATATTGTGTTATTATCTCCATCAGGTCCACAACAGAGTTCTCTGGCTGGGTCACTGTAACAACCAGATCATCTGCAAATGCTCTCAATCTATAGTCCTGATCTCCAACTTGTATCCCCTTAATTTTTTCCGAGTTCCGAATCTTAACCAATAGTATCTCTAATGTTAACACAAATAACAAGGGCGATAACGGACACCCTTGCCTTGTGCCCTTCTCAATATTACATGCTGCTGTCAGGCTATTGTTAACTATGATTCGGGCAGTTTGTTTTTGATATAATGCCCTAATCGGCTGTAAAAATTTTTCCCCAAAATCCATTTTATCTAAAACTTTCAACAAAAATTGCCAATTCAATTGATCAAAGGCCTTTTCAGCATCTAAAAAGATTAGCGCTGCAGAGATCTGGTTGTGCCTTTCCAAAAACTCTAACACATCAACTATATGTCTTATAGATGGCATCTAGATCCTAAAAAGCTTGCAAGTATGTATCCGAATTATCAGCCTAAATGTTGGAGGTGTGGTGATGAAGATGCAACATATTTTCACATATGGTGGACATGCAAGAAGGTTAAGGCTTTTTGGATAAAAGTCTGGTGGAATATGCAGAAGATTTTTAAACAGAGGATAAAGTTTTGTCCGCAACTTTTTTTGTTGGGAATAATTGCAGACGCTACAGTTGTGGACACCAAGCTGATGTTGAACTTAATTACGGCGGCAAGACTTTTGATAGGCCAATATTGGAAGAAAGAGGAACTGCCGACCATAGAAGAGTGGACTTTAAAGGTTTCCGACCTGGCAGAGATGGCGAAGATTTCGGCCTATTTGAAAGATCATTCGCAAGAACGTTATATTATGGAATGGAGAAAATGGATTGAGTTTATCCAGAACAAGTATAGGGTTAAGAAGTTTTATGTAGCATTCGAATAAGTCTTCTTTCGTTTTTTTTTTCTTTTTTTTATTCTAGTTTTTTATATATATTTAATATTGTTAAGGTGTGTCTTATCCTATATAAGCTAGAGAGTGATGGATTTTAGAATTTATAGTTGTTAGTATATGGTTGTTTATGATTGCCTTTTTATATATATATACCTTGTATTTAGCTCTGGGAAGTCGGGGGGGAGGGGGGGGGAGGGAGGGGGGGAGGGAGGGAGGTTGGGGGGAGGTAGGGGGGGAGCAGGGAGGGGGAAGGGGGGTTTTTTAAAGGAAAACTGTATTTTAAAACTTTTCAATAAAAAAAAAAAAGAAAGAAAATGATAATGAACAGGGGCCTCTGAAAAAGAATCTGAGACAGTTAGATAATTCCAAGTAAATAGCGTGACTGCTAAGAAATCATTAATCCTTTTATCAGAACATGGAGTATACAAACATCCTGTAGGTAAGGGGGATGTTGGAATAAAAGCAAGCTGAAGACAAGAAGTAGCACAGGGCAGGCGATCAACAAACTTTTATTTATTTATTTTTATTAATGGGACTTATATCCCGCCCTATCTCCTGAAGGACTCAGGGCGGCTAACAACAATAACATATAATAAGTACAGAAATTAAGATAAAATTAAAATTAAAGTCATCTGTGCAATAAATTAAAATTAAAAATAAATTAAAAATTGTAAACATAATTAAAATGCCTGTCAGTCCAGGTCAGTCAGGTGGAAAAGGAGTGTTTTGAGGCCGCGGCGAAAGGACTGGAGATCTTGGGCCATCCGAAGCTCAGGGGGGAGCTGATTCCATAGGACTGGCGCTCCCACAGAGAAGGCCCTTCCCCTGGGGTTCGCCAGCCGACATTGTCTAGCCGACGGTACCCTGAGGAGGCCTTCTCTGTGTGAGCGTACTGGGCGATGGGAATTCGTTCCCGGTAGCAGATGGTCCTGCAAGTATCCCGGGCCTAAGCCATGTAGGGCTTTAAAGGTAGGTACCAGCTGTCGGGCCCGGCACGCCCGACATTCAGAGGGGCCGCGGAGCAACCTACCAGGCCCCGAAATCCGCCGCTGGTGCCCACGGTCTCTTGGAAACCGGCCGCCACGACGGTCCAGCAACCGCCCGCCCGACGCCCGGGGAGGCCACGGAGCGACCTACCAGCCTCCAGGGACAGCTGCCAGCGCCCGCGCCTCCCCAACGAGCTACCGGTCTCCGGGAACAGCCGCCAGCGCCCGCGCCTTCCCAACAAGCCGGAACGGAGAGCAGCCGAAGAGACGGCGCAGCGACCACCCGCCCATCTGTTGGAGAGGCCGCGGAGCGATCTGCCGGCCTTCAGGAGCAGCCGCCAGCGCCAGCGCCTCTCTAACGAGCTAGAGAGAAGCGCCCATCAGCTGGGGAGGCCGCGGAGCAACCCGCCGGGCCCCGGAAGCCGCCAACGAGTCGGGGAGGAGTGCGCCCGCCGGGTCGGCTCCGCGGCCACCCGCCCGGCACCTGGAGAGGCCACGGGTTCCTCGCCGGGCCCCGGGAACAAGCCAGGGATGGGGCGGTCGGAGCAGCCAGTGGTTGTCCAGCGCCTGAGCGGCAGAACTAGGACGGGCGCCAGGGTGGATCGGGAGGCAGCGGCAGAGTCTACCGGCGGAACGGGGAGGAGCTCAGGACGCAACCCACGGCAGTCTGGGGACCTGAGGGGGGAGGCGGAAATGTGCGGAGCTCTGGGGGAAAGGAGGGTGGTTTGGGCTGGGGGGTGGCTTACCGGCTGCAATGGTGGTGGGACGGGGCCAGGGAGGATACGTACCTGGGGGCGGGTGCCAAAGGGTGGAAACCAAGGGGGGCGGTAGTTAAGTAGGGTGAAGCCGTAGTGAAGCAATTAAGGGTGTGGTGGTGGGTGTCGGCTTTGCCGGCTATTTAACAGCGTTGATTGTGCTGTGGAATCAACGCTGCCTTCGTCTGTCTTCGAGCGACTGTTTGTGAAGATAATAAACGTGGCTCAGGAGAACCAGCACCCGTTCCGGATTCATTCTTTTTGGTGTTTCGTCGGATGGGGGGCTGAAACCAGCACCTTAAATCTCACCCGGAGGGCAACTGGTAACCAATGCAGCTCATGGAGCAGAGGTGTTATATGGGAGTATCGGGGAGCTCCCATCACTACCCGTGCAGCCGCATTCTGCACCAGCTGAAGCCTCCGGGTGGTTTTCAAGGGCAGCCCCATGTAGAGAGCATTGCAGTAGTCTATACGGGAAGTAACGAGTGCGTGGGTAACTGTACATAGGGCATCTTGGTCCAGAAAGGGGCACAATTGGCATACTAGGCGAATCTGGGCAAATGCCCCCCTAGCTACGACTCCAATATGATCTTCAAAACTGAGTCATGAATCTAGGAGGACGCCCAGATTGCGTGCTCTATCAACGGGAGGTAACATCTCTCCTCCTATAATCAAAGATGGAACCTCTTGGACTAAACGAGATGACGGTATGTAAAGCCACTCAGTCTTGGCTGGGTTGAGCCGAAGCCTGTTCTTTCCCATCCAAATCTGTACCACTTCCAGGCAACGGGACATCACATCGAGGGCATCACTGGGTTGGTTCGGGGTGGAGATGAAAAGCTGGGTATCATCAGCATATTGATGATACTTCACCCCGAAGCCACAGATGATCTCTCCCAGCGGCTTCATATAGATGTTGAACAGGAGGGGCGAGAGCACCGACCCCTAAGGCACTCCACAACTAAGGGGCCTAGGGCTTGACCTCTGCCCCCCTGCTAACACCGTCTGTGAACGGCCCGAGAGGTAGGAGAACCACCGCAGAACGGTGCCTCCCACTCCCAACCCCTCAAGACGACGCAGTAAGATACCGTGGTCGATGGTATCAAAAGCCGCTGAGAGATCTAATAGGACCAGGACAGAGGAATAACCTCTATCTCGGGCCCGCCAGAGATCATTCACCAGCGCGACCAATGCCGTCTCCGTGCTATACCCGGGTCTGAAACCCGATTGGTACGGATCCAGATAATCAGTTTAGCGGGTCACCCTAAACAGGGCGGCCGGGCGGTTATCTGCGGATGCAATGAGGGTGGTGAAGTAAGCACGCTTTGCCACCTCCATTGCCACAAGATAAGATCTAGAAAAGGATCTTAACTGTGTTCGGTCAGACTCGGACCGACTGGTTCTCCAAATGCTCTCTAGGCCCCTTCTCCGGCGTTTCATCTCCCGCAGGTCCTTGGAGAACCAAGGAGCGAGTCGGGACCTGCGCCGGGTCAGAGGCCGCAAAGGGACAACAAAGAGCCTCCGAAGCAGCCTGTTGCCAGGCATTAACTAAGGACTCGACCGGGCTGTGGGAGAGGGAGGTGGGAATCAGTCCAAGCGCCATCTGGAATTTATCTGGGTCCATCAGGTGCCTGGGGCGGAACCATCTGGTCGGTTCCGCCTCCTGACAGCGGGGGGTGACGTGACGGAGGCCCAACCGCAGGAGATAATGGTCAGTCCATGAAAGGGGTTGAGATGTTGGAGTAACCCCACCCAGCCCATTAAGCCATTGCCCAGAGATAAAAATAAGATCAGGTATGTTTCCTCCCTCGTGAGTCGGGTCCTGAATAAATTGTGTCACGTCCATGGCCGTCATGGAAGCCATGAACTCTCGGGCCACCTCCGATGCACTGCCCAGGGAAGGTAGATTAAAGTCTCCCAGAACCATAAGTCTTGGAAATTCAACCGCCAATCCTGAGAGGGCGTCAAGTAGCCTGGGTAGAACCGTTGCTGCACAGCTTGGAGAGAGGTATACCAGAAGTAGGCCCAACTGACCACCAGGACCCCACCTTAAGAGGAGGGATTCACATCCGTCTATCTGAGGGGCAGTGGCCTCCCGCGGATGGAGGGTCTCTCTGATAACGACCGCCACACCACCTCCCCTACCCTGAGCTCGAGGTTGATGCCACACACGGAAACCTGGAGGGCATAAATCAGTCAGAGGGACCCCTCCCTCCAGGCCCAACCAGGTTTCCGTGATGCACGCCAGGTCTGTGTCTTCCTCCTCGATCAAATCATGGATGAGGGGAGCTTTATTCACAACAGACCTGGCATTAAAATAGATCAGCCTGAGCTCAGGTGTCTGCCCTCCCTCTTCCCCAGGACAGCAGGTCGGAACGTGCCACAGCTCGAAAATAGCAGGGGCGTGATCTCAGATTACGATATGGCCCTCTGCTCATCCATCTGCTGCCATTCCCAATCACCGTGGGGATCGGTATCCCTACCCCATCCCCCTGGGTCCCAAGACTCTCCCCGGCCCCCATATTGCTGCGGCCGTTGGCCAACCTAGACTGAGACAGGTCCGGTAGGATCTTCCTCTCATTCTGCCGGGCCTGACCCTCCCCCCTCCCTAACCCTTCAAAAATTTTTAAAAGAAAACCCAAAAGCCTCTTTTTAGCGCCATGCCACCTCTCGGGGTCCCAGGACCCGTCATTAAGGAAACGGCGGCGCAGGTTTGATGGCCACATCTGAGAGAGGGGGGAAGCTCTCAGGGCAAGTAGCTCATTTCTGGTGTAAGCCATCAGAAGGTGGAAATAGGAGCAAAGGACAAGTTGGATGGAACAAACTGCATATTAAATCCACAGAGCTGAAATAGTGGCTCCTGAAAACATGGTCACCCTCTCACAGTGACCAGGATCTCAGGAAACCACTATCCAGCCCTGGGTAGGTCGCAGGAGGAGAGAAAGTCCCTTTAAGTCTTATTTATTTTATTTATTTATTTTATTACATTTATATACCGCCCTTTCCCGAAGGACTCAGGGCGGTTTACAGGGTGATTAAAAAACAAAGATACAAAAGTTAAAAACAGATTAAAAAAAATTATATTCATCCCTGCATAAATAAAACCCCAGTTAAAATTAAGATTAAAGCTAAAATTAGAATTCTCAGCCTGGGCCAGAGAGCTCGAAGAGCCAGGTCTTCAGGTCCTGGCGGAATGAATGGAGGTCGGGGGCAGTCCTCAGCTCCACTGGCAGCTGGTTCCAAAGGGCAGGCGCACCCACTGAGAAGGCCCTATCCCTGGGTGTCGTCCGCCGGCAATCTCTTACCAGTGGCACCCTGAGAAGACCCTCCCTGTGGGAGCGCACTGGACGAAGGGAACTTGATGCCGGCAGCAGGTGTTCCCTCACATATCCTGGACCCAAGCCATTTAGGGCTTTATAGGTCATCACCAGCACCTTGAATCTCACCCGGAGGGCAACCGGGAGCCAATGCAGCTCGCGGAGTAGAGGTGTTACATGGGAGTATCGGGAAACCCCCATCACAACTCACGCGGCCGCATTCTGCACCAGCTGAAGCCTCCGAGTGGTCCTCAAGGGCAGCCTCATGTAGAGAGCGTTGCAGTAGTCTAAACGGGAGGTCACGAGCGCATGAGTGACTGTGCGTAGGGCATCTCGGTCCAGATAGGGTCGCAACTGGCGCACCAGGCGAACCTGGGCAAAAGCCCCCCTGGTCACGGCTCCTATATGGTCTTCAAAATTGAGTCGTGAATCCAGGACGACGCCCAAGTTGCGAGCCCTATCAACGGGGGGTAACACCTCACTCCCCATCGTTAGAGATGGAATAGTCTGGTTGACCCGAGATGCCGATATGCACAGCCACTCAGTCTTGGCGGGATTGAGACGAAGCCTGTTTCTCCCCATCCAGACCTGGACCGCCTCCAGGCAACGGGACATCACGGCAAGGGCATCGCTGGGTTGGTTCGGGGTGGTGTTGTGACTCAGGGCCAGCCTGTGGGTCCGGCAGCCGGCTCAGATGTCTCGGATGACTCAGATGAGGGGGAGGAGGAGAATGTGGAAGACGAACTGGTTGATGATGGCTTGGAGGCTTCGCAGAGCCCCCAGCCGGGGCCCTCTTCTCAGCTGCGTGAGCCCGATAGTGCGGAGGATGATGACCCACAGCTGGCCCTGTTCAAGGACGCCCGACGCAGGAGGCAGTCGAGCAGGAACAAACAGAGAAAGGCTGTGGGACTCCTCGGGAGGAGGCACAGGGAGGCCACGCCCTGAACTCTAAATAAAAGGAGTGTTTGGGGAAGGGCTGGTTGCTGAAAGCAACCCTTCCGTTTGAGGATTCAAGTTCCAGTGTTTTTGTTTCTTGTTTGTGTAATAAATCTTGGCAGACGCTTTGCAGCCTCAGACGCTCTCCAGTCTCTACTGTTTGAACAGGGGTTTGCCTTATTGCAAGGCCGGTAGCAGGCTGGTTCAGAACAGGTGGAAAGAAAAAGTTGGGTATCATCAGCGTACTGATGATACCTCACCCCGAAACCACGAATGATCTCACCCAGCGGCTTCATATAGATGTTGAACAGGAGGGGCGAGAGAACCGACCCCTGAGGAACTCCACAAATGAGATGCCTCGGGGCGGATCTCTGCCCTCCCGTCAACACTGACTGCGAACGGCCCAGGAGATAGGAGGAGAACCACCGTAAAACGGTGCCTCCCACTCCCAACCCCCTGAGACGCTGCAGTAGGATACCATGGTCGATGGTATCAAAAGCCGTTGAGAGATCTAATAGGACCAGGACAGAGGAACAACCCCTGTCCCGAGCCCTCCAGAGATCATTCACCAGCGCGACCAATGCTGTCTCCGTGCTGTCTCCGGGCCTGAAACCCGATTGGTACGGGTCCAGATAATCAGTTTCCTCCAGGAACAGAGGAAGCTGATGCGCCACCACACTCTCAACAACCTTCGCCAAAAAGCGAAGGTTGGAGACTGGACGGTAGTTATTTAAAACAGCCGGGTCCAGGGCAGGCTTCTTGAGGAGGGGTCTCACCACCGCCTCCTTCAAGGCGGCAGGGAAGACACCCTCCTTTAAACAAGCAGTTATTACTGCCTGGAACCAGCCTCGTGTCTCCTCCCGGGCCGCATAAATTAGCCAGGAGGGGCACGGATCCAATAAACAGGTGGTGGTGCTCAGCCTCCCCATGACCCTGTCCACATCATCAGGGGAAACAGGATCGAACTCAGTCCAGATAACATGCTCAAGACCGTCCGATTCCTCCACGTCAGACTCTGCCCAGAGTCCAAACCGGTCCGGATCTGAGCGATTTTGTCCGCCAGATGATGACTAAACTCCTCGGCTCATCCCCGTAAGGGATCCTCCCTCACCTCCTGATTAAGGAGGGAGCGAGTTACCCTAAACAGGGCGGCTGGGCGATTATCTGCGGATGCGATGAGGGCAGCGAAGTAGTTAGACTTCGCCGTCCTTATCACCGCAAGATAAGACCTTATAAAGGTTCTTAACTGTAATCGGTCAGATTCGGATCGGCTGGACCTCCAACCGCTCTCTAGACCCCATCTCCGACGCTTCATCTCCCGGAGCTCCGCAGAGAACCACGGAGCCCAATGGGATCTGCACAGGGTCAGAGGTCGCAAGGGTACAACACAGTCAAGTGCCCCGGCGGCCGCCCTTTCCCAGGCATCCACCAGGGCATCGACTGGGCTGTGGGTAAGGGTGATGGGTATAGACCCAAGCGCCTTCTGGAACCGTTCCGGGTCCATTAGGCGCCTGGGGCGGAACCACCTGGTCGGTTCCGCAGCCCAGCGGCGGGGGGTGGCATAACGGAAGACCAGCCGCAGGAGGTAATGATCTGACCATGACAGGGGAGCAATGGTTGGTGAACCCCCTCCCAGATCATCCAACCACTGTCCAGATAGGAACACCAGGTCGAGAGTATGATCCCCCACATGAGTCGGGCCCTCAATAACTTGGGTCAGGCCCATGGCCGTCATGGAGGCCATGAACTCCCGAGCTAACTCAGACGACCCTCCCAGTGAAGGCAGGTTGAAGTCACCCAGAACTATAAGCCTGGGGAACTCCACCGCCAACCCTGAGAGAGTGTCGAGCAGCTCGGGAAGGGCTGTTGCCACACAGCTGGGTGCCAGGTATGTGAGCAACAAGCCCAACTGAGCCCGAGGACCACATCTCAAGAGGAGGGATCCACTCCCGGCCATCTGGACAATGGTGGCCTCCCGCGGGCAAAAGGTCTCCCGGACAACCACCACCACCCCACCTCCCCTGCCCTGAGCCCGTGGCTGGTGTAGCACACGGAACCTGGAGGGCATAACTCGGTCAGAGGAACCCCTCCCTCCGAGCCCAACCAAGTCTCCGTAATGCACACCAGATCCGCACATTCCTCCTCAATCAAATCATGAATGAGGGGAGCCTTGTTAACGACGGATCTGGCGTTAAAATAAACCAGCATAAGCTCAGGGACCTGATCACCCTCATCCCCGGGTAAAAGGGTGCTAACCGGAGGGTCGGAGCGCGCCACCGCTCAGAGACAGCGGGGGCGCAATCCCAGATGTTGATATGGCCCTCCGTGCAACCACCTGCTGCCATTCCCTATCGTCGTGGGGATTTGAAGCCCCACCCCAACATTCACAGAACCAGCAACCACCTCCCCCAACCCCGTCCCGT
Source organism: Vipera berus (assembly GCF_964194415.1). Taxonomy (NCBI): domain Eukaryota; kingdom Metazoa; phylum Chordata; class Lepidosauria; order Squamata; family Viperidae; genus Vipera; species Vipera berus. Next base: position 92,155,774 of record NC_138207.1, on the reverse strand, counting down.
CAGGACCCCTAACAGGCCCAGACTGAGTGCCGGTTAAAGATTCCCTCCCCACCCTCCGCCCCCTCCCCCTCCCTAACCTTTTAAAATAACCGGCTAAAAATGTATCAGGGGCCTCTTAGCGCGTCTAAACTTGAGGCCCCTATCTAAGCCCAGCCACCTCTCGGAGTCCCAGCAATTGGGCTCGTCATTAAGGGGAGTGTGGAAACAGGCGGTAGGTCGTGCCCAGGAGGGAGAAACCCCCCTGAGGGCATACAGGTCAGCTTCGGAATAATGGAGACAGACCATGCAGCACTAAAATGTCCACATAGGGCAGATGTTACAAATATGTCCAATGGGTAGTTCGATGGAGTATTGTTATGCAGATGAAATGATATTAAGTCCAGTAGGCATGTCTCTCGATCCACTAGACCAGCTCAGCTCTCACCTGAGATGGCAATCAAAAGGAAGCCCCAGCCGTCCTCTCACTCCGGCTGAGGAGTCCAATCTGGGGTGGAGAGAAGAGGGAGTCCTGGGCCAAGCCCACCCCAACTGGTCTCTCACACCAGTGAGGTGGTCAATGACCAGTCCAAGACCGTCCTCCCACCACGGTCAAGTCCCAGGCCAAACTGGTCTGTCAATGGGGAGGTCTTGATTCCAGCCGGGCATTGAGATAGCCATAGTACCTGCCTGCCAGCACAGAAAGCAAGCCAGGCCTCTGCCGATCTTTGGGTCGCCGGCCACTGCCGCCAGTCTGGGGGGGAGGGCAAAAACATCCTCCCCCAAGCGTCCACCCGCCAATCCAAACGATATTCCAGCGGCGAACAAAGGCATTCCCGGCAGCAATCTAGTATCCGGGCATTCACCGACAAATCCGCCGAGGCCGATGTCCAGGCCCACAATCCACTGCCGCCATCCGGGAGGAGAGGGGGGCTCCGCGCCGCCAAAGACGGCACCTGCCAGCTGATAGCAATCCTGACTCCTGATCGAATCTCCAGCCGGTGGAATCGCCGCCGCCGCCCCTCCGAACAAGCAGAGGGTACCCACGACGAGCAGACAGGAAAAGGAAGGCAAGCAAAGGACGCCCGCAGCATTCCAGCATTGCTCTCCAGGCCGGCAGGCCGGCGACATCCGAAGCGCTACTATCCGAAGGGGGGGGCTCAGCGCCACCGAAAACAGTGCCCAGCAGCCGTTTCTGCATCCACCACCACCTGGAGTCGCCCCATCATACTGTGCTGCGGCTGGGCCTCCCTAAACTGACCCATTTAGAGCCCTTGTGGAGCGCCCGAAGCTCAAACTGCAGCCGCCGCCATCTTGGGCAGGAAAAAAAAAGTTTGGCAAACAATGTAGCCAAACAATCTCGCTGTTTGTCAGAGAGATGAATCAGATCTCCTGGCTGCTTAGGACCCTTAAGTAACTGAAAGAGAGGAAGCATCTCCCCTGTGGTGATAGAAAAGAAGGGGCGAGCCCAATTTATAATACCAAGCAGTTTCTGCCACTGCTTGGTATTAAACCTTGATAAAACCTTCAGGTCAGGCAAGACAGGAATGGAAGAATCATGTAACAAACGATGTCCAAGGTATAGATAAGGCTCAACAAGTTGAATCTTTTCCTTTGCTATATACAGCCCCCTTTTTGCAACAACAGCCTCCAATGCAGCTGCAGTCTTGCAAAGATCTATAGATTCACCAGCAACCAGGATATCATCCATATAATGATACACAATATATGTGGGATACATATGCCGAAATGGCTGAAGAGCCTGATCCACAAAATACTGACATAAAGTAGGGGAATTCAGCATGCCCTGAGGCAATACACACCACTGATATCGCTGGGTAGGCATGCTGTTATTCAAAACAGGGACTGTAAAAGCAATTTTTTCTTTATCCTGAGCTTGCAAAGGGATGGTAAAGAAACAATCCTTTAAATCTACCACCAAAATTTTATAATTTGTAGGAATTAAGTTTGGACTAGGTAATCCACATTGCAAAGGACCCATAGGTTGAATACATGAATTGATTTTTCTGAGATCGTGCAGGAATCTCCATTTTCCACTTTTCTTTTTTATTACAAAAACAGGAGTGTTCCAAGGGCTAGTAGAAACTTCAATATGACCAGCTCGATATTGCTCCTCCACGAAAGTATGAAGGGCAGATAGCTTTTCATGAGAAAGTGGCCACTGCTCTACCCAAACAGGCGTAGTACAAGTCCATTTAAGAGGTAGAGCCATCATCCCAAACTAAATGAGCATCTAAAAAGATAAGGATATCACGACCCCATATATCGGTGTGAATGTCAAGAATATACAGATGCAAAGAGAATGTCTTACCAGCACCAGTGGAAACTGAAATAGCATGAACGCTTTGCCACGCATCTGTTGAACCGCCAACACCCCACAAAGAAGAAACAGGTTGCTTGGGCCACTGAACAGGCCACTGTAATGAAGAAATAACAGTAACATCTGTTCCAGTATCTAAAAGACCCTGAAATGGTTGCTTATTTAAGTATAAAGTAAGTAAGGGGCGGGAAGAAGTAACTTGTTTTACCAGTGCCACTGAAGTGGAAGTAGAGCCAAAACCAGAATTTCCCCGAGGTCCTGTTCCTGGCTTCAGAACGACATAAGGAAGAAGCAATAGCTGAGCAATTGAAGATTTTGAAAAAATGTGGACATACAAAGATATTTTAAATATTGATGGGACATTAAAATCGAAGCAAGAATTGGAACATCAGGGTATCAACATGTCATGGTGGGTACATTTACAAATACAAAATAGATATGAAAAAGACATGAAAATGTTTGAATTTTATAAAGAACAAAATGTGTTCGATAAGATATTATTAACTTCTGATGAGAAACTAATTAAAAAGTTGTATAATTTTTTGTTAACTTTAGAGATGGAAAGTGAACAAATCAAAGGGTCAATGACAAGATGGTCGGAGAACTTTGGTTATAATATAGAATTAGAAGAATGGCAAAAATTATGGGAGAGAAATTATAAATTGACAATGTCAACTGCATACAAAGAGAATTTGTATAAAATGTTTTATAGATGGCATTTACCTCCAGCTAGATTAGCAAAAATGTTTAAAAATGTATCAGGTAAATGTTGGAAATGTAAATGTAGTATAGGTACATATTATCATACTTGGTGGACATGTGATAAAGTAAAAGCTTATTGGAGGAAAATACATACTTGGCTAGAAAATATATTAGAAGAACATGTAACATTCAATCCTGAATTATTTTTATTAGGTATGCTACCAGGAAAGACTAATAAACAAAATACATACTTGGTTTTACATATTATAACTGCAGCAAGAATAAGTTATGCACAATGCTGGAAAAATGAACAAGTACCATCAGAAGAAGAACTAATAAAGAAGATACTGGAATGTGCAGAAATGGACAGATTAACTATGAGATTAAAGGATAAAGAAGAATCAGAATATTATGAAAGCTGGAACTTATTTCATAAATGGTTGGAAAAGAAAACCCAAAAATGAAATTTGTATATGTATTAATGGATTATGAACTCAGCTCACACATTGTTTGGAAAATTAACATATGTATGTAAAGAAGAAGAAAATAAAATAAAATATGAAAAAAACCTCCCCACAAATTGTCCCCAAAACAAGTACGATGGGCACAGTACTTCAACAGTTTCAACTTTACTCTAAAGTACATACCAGGAAGAAAAAACTTCCTAGCTGATGCGCTCTCCCAATTGCCACAATACAAAAGAGAACGCGAAGAAGTTCACGAGGCAATTATCCCCGGTCCACAAACTGCGGCCCAAATCACACCTCGCAGGACCCCTAATCCTGATCACCCCGGGGTAAAGAAAATAAAGCGAGAACTTCTCACTGATCAATGGTTTAAAGACAATCAGACATCCCTAACATGGGGGGGAAAGTTGTACTTGCCTGAAGCTCTTCGTCTTAATGCCCTCAAACACAGCCATGATGTCAAACAGGCTGGACATTTCGGATATCTAAAAACTCTACATCTCACTCGCCGGCAATTTTGGTGGCCGGGACTAAAATGAGATGTAGAAAACTTTGTCAAGAGCTGTACTGTATGTGCCACTGTGAAAAGAATCCCAGGAAAGACCCCTGGGTTACTGCAACCGGTGGCCGAACCTTCTCAACCATGGGAAGAAATAGCTATAGACTTTATAGTAGACCTACCCGACAGTAGAGGAAATACTGTCATTTGGACTGTGATAGACCTATTTTCAAAACAGGCTCACTTTATCGCCTGCAAAGGACTTCCATCGGCTCAATGCCTGACTAAGTTGTTCCTAAAACATATCTATCGACTACATGGTGCCCCTAAGCGATTAACTTCGGATAGAGGGGTGCAGTTCACAGTGAAATTTTGGAGAAACTTTCTTAAATTAATCGGATCATCTCAAGGCCTATCAACTGCTTTTCACCTGGCTACTAATGGAGCCGCAGAATCTGCCAACAAAATGGTGGAACAATATCTTAGATGCTACGCCTCTTATCAACAAACAAACTGGACCGACCTCCTCCCTTTTGCAGAAGTGGCTTACAATAATTCAGTACATAGCAGCACTGGCTACACTCCTTTCCGTGTAGCCCCAGGGAAAGAATTCAACCCCATACCGGAATACCCTCAGTTACCCTCTGCTTCCCAGACTCTTGATCATTGGGTGAGGGGTTGGGAAGAAGTTTGGAAAAATACAAAGGTGGCCTTAAAAAAGACTTTTGAGACCTAAAAAAAGCAAGCTGACAAAAAGAGAGCTCCCCAAAGAACATTCCAAGTTGGGGAAAAGGTCTATTTGTCGACCAAATACCTATGCCTCAAACTACCCAATAAGAAATTGGGACCGAAATTCTTGGGGCCTTTCCCCATTGTGAAAATCATCAACCCAGTCACACTAAAATTGAAATTACTCAGACTTTTGGGGAAAATTCACCCGGTGTTCCATTGTAGCTTGCTGAAACCTTTTCGAACCTCCACTTTAAGACCTCCCCCTAAGAAAGCACCTGGACCCCTCGTGGTAGCAGGCCAAACCCATTATGAAGTAAAACGTATTCTTGACTCTAGAATCTTTAAGGGAAAATTGCAATACCTAGTACAGTGGAAAGGTTACCGATTGTCTGAAGCCAGTTGGGTGAAATCTAGTGATGTGAAAGCTGACAGACTTATCAAAAGGTTTTATGAGAAACACCCCAACAAACCAAAAGCCAATTCCTAACTTGTGTGTACATTACAGGATCTGTCCTTTTTTCTCAGGGGGGCTGGATGTCAACGCTGCTAACATCGAATGTTATTGCTTGACAAGAGATGAAGAAGTAGCCATTTCATATGTTAAACTTGTGTATTGCTTTAAGACGTGTATTGTTTTAGTTTAAGGTTAGGAGGGGGAATGAGTAGGATTGCACTTTTCAAGGCCATTTTTCTCCCTAAAGAAGATAAGGCTTTGGCGGTTTTTCTAACAGAAGGGAAACTGATTCTTTAAATTAATTGGAGAATATGATTAATGACAAAATTAGAAAGGTGGAGAATTGTGTTTTAATATATTGTGCAAGGGGCGGAGATTTCAGATTCCAACTTCCTACGAGCAAGCATTTGCCAGTGTATTAGGCTAATAAAGGACTTTTAAGGTAAACAATGCCTCAGAGTCCCTTGAAAAGCCCATACGTCGGAAACTTGACATCCCGTGTGACGCATCCCCTTATGGGGTGGGGGCTGTTCTAAGTCATTTGTCAAGTGACGGGACTCAAGTCCCCATTGCCTGTTATTCACAGACATTGTCCTCAGCTGAGTGTAATTACGCTCAGATTGACAAAGAGGCCTTGGACATTGTGGGCGGGGTGAAGAAATTCCATGATTATTTGTATGGCAGGGAATTTATGGTCTTCACTGACCACAAGCCACTGTTGGGGCTATTTACTATAGATAGGCAGACGCCTCAAATACTGTCCCCTAGGATGTTAAGATGGTCCATTTTTATGTCAGCCTACAGCTACAGGCTGGTTCACAAACCCGGCAAGGACATGGGCCACGCAGATGGCCTTAGCAGGTTGCCATTGCCACAGGTAGAGCCAGATCCGGCTCCAGCAACTCGCATTTTGTCAGTTCAGGATTTGCCTGAATTTCCACTCCATGCTGGGGATGTGGTTGCAGAAACTGCTGCAGACAAGGTTTTAAGTAGAGTTTTGTCTTGGATTCACATGGGGTGGCTGGAAAATAGCCCTGGACCCGAGTTCCAGAGGTACTTCACACATAGACACGAGCTTTCAGCTCACAAAGCCTGCATCTTAGGGGGAGCAGGGTTATTGTCACCAGTTCATTAAAGAACCGTGTGCTTCAGTCTCTGGATGAGGGACATCCGGGCATAGTCCAGATGAAGGCATTGGCACGAAGCTACATATGGTGGCCAAGGTTAGATAAGGCTATCAAGGCCCAAGTACATGGGTGTTACACATGTCAACAGTCCAGACCAGAAATGCCACATGCTCCTGTCCACAGATGGGAGGAAACTCATACACCATGGTCAAGAATTCACATTGACTTTGCTGGGTCCTTTCAGGGACACTTATTTTTGATAGTGGTCGACAGCCACTCTAAATGGCTGGAAGTAATTCCTATTCCAGCTATGACTACTGCTAGGACTATCCAGGTGCTTAGAAAGGAGGCGGCGCGGAGGCTTTGCTCGACCTCCGGAAAGGTGGTGGAGTTTAAGAAGCTCTGGCAACAGTGGTCTGATAGCGCCACCCTGGAACAGTGGGTGAACGCTGTTTTGCATGCCATGGAGGCCTCCCCCCCTTGGAGCAACAACAGTGCCGTGGAGTTTAGTGGTTGAGGATGGATTCTGCCGCCTTGGAACAGCTGATGGGTGCTGTTTGTTGTGGCCTGAGGTTCTTTCTTTCGTTCGGACCTATGGTGGTGGCTGGGAGGCCCCTCTCTCCTCCTCCTTTGGAATGTTGACTGTGGCCTGGGGGACAGCGATGGCCGATGGTCTTAACATCTTGAACATTCAATGGACCCGGTTATGTTTGTTCTCTTTCCTTCTGGGGCGATGTCCATGGCAAAGATATCATGACAGCCTGAGGTTTGACTGTGGTCGTAATTTTTTTACACCTTAACCGTCCATGGGCATTGTTCTATGACTCGGCGACCCTTCCCTTCCAGAAGCATGTCCCTGGAACATCTCTGCCAATTACCATTTTACCACCTTTGGGTTGGCGTGGCCGGATATGGACATGGTTTATATACTCCTGCTCCCATGACCCTCTTTAATCAGTCTGGAACGGACCCAAGAATTGACCGTGGTGAGGGGGCAGTTGATTTTGACCATCAACCCACCCCACTGATGTGAGAGATCAGTTGGGGTGGGTCTATCCTGGTAGTCCATGATCAGTCCACCCCGGATTTGACACCTCAACTGTTGTGAGAGGACAGCTGAGGTTCTTTTATCTGGTTGCCGGCTTGGGTGAGAGCGGGGCCGGTTTGGTGGATCTGAGATATATTCTGGACTGAATACTATTTTAACATCATTTAGTATCAATTGACCATTCTGCTGCTCAAATCTGCCCTTGCGGACATTACTAGTACATGGTTCAGCTGTGTTATTCTAGCGCGGACTTCTATGCCCTCAGGAGGGCTCCCCCTTCCTGGGAACGACCTGCTGCTCTTCTTTCTATCTCCCTTAAGGACGGGCCCAATTGTTGGGACCCCGAGAAGTGGTTGGGCATAGACAGGGACTGTTGGTGGAAACATATTAAGAGGCCCCTGGTATGTTTTTTAGCCGGTTGTTTTACGGGGTTAGGGAGGGGGCGGAATGGTAGGGTTGGGAGGGATATGGGATGTATTTTTTAAACCGGCTGTCAGTCCAGGCCGGAGATGGTTCCCAGTGAGACGGGGTTGGGGTTGGGGACCCCCAGTTTTCCCAGCAGTGGGGTGAGGTTTCAAATCCCCACGGTGATTGGGAATGGCAGAAGGCGGTTACACAGAGGGCCATATCAATTTCAGGGATCACGCCCCCGCTGTCTTCAAGCGGTGGCGTGCTCCGACCCTCCAGTTGGTACCCATCTATCCGGGGGTGAGGGGGATCAGGTCCCTGAGCTCAGGCTTTAATGCCAGATCTGTTGTGAACAAAGCTCCCCTCGTCTGTGATTTGATCGAGGAGGAACGCACGGATCTGGTATGCATTACGGAAACCTGGTTGGGCTTGGAGGGAGGTCTCCCTCTGACTGAGCTCTGCCCTCTAGGTTTCTGTGTGCTTCACCAGCCGCGGGCTCAGGGCAGGGGCGGGGGTGTGGTGGTGGTTATTCGGGAGACCTTATGTCCGCGGGAGACCGCTGTTGTACAGGTGGGTGGGAGTGAGTCACTCCTCCTGAGGTGCGGCCCTGGGGCTCAGTTGGGCTTGTTGCTTACATACCTGGCACCCAGCTGTGTAGCAACGGCCCTGCCCGGGCTTCTCGATGCCCTTTCAGGGTTGGTGGTTGAGTTTCCCAGACTTATGGTTCTGGGCGACTTTAACCTCCCTTCCCTGGGGGGGTTGTCACAGTTGGCTCGGGAGTTCATGGCTTCCATGACGGCCATGGACCTGACCCAAATAATCCAGGGCCCGACTCATGGGGGGGTCACACTCTCGACCTAGTTTTTCTATCTGGACAGTGGTTTGATGATCTGGGAGGGGGCTTGCCAACGATTACTCCCCTGTCATGGTCCGATCATCATCTCCTACGATTGGTCTTCCGGTTTGCCGCCCCTCGCTGCTGGGCTGCAGAACCGACCAGGTGGTTCCGCCCCAGGCGCCTGATGGATCCGGAACGGTTCCAGACGGCACTTGGGTCTATACCTATCTCCCCCACTCACAGCTCGGCCGACGCCTTGGTGGATGCCTGGGAAAGGGCTGCCACTGAGGTGCTCGACCGTGTTGTACCCTTGCGACCCCTGATCTGGCGCAGATCCTGTTGGGCCCCATGGTTTTCTGTGGAGCTCCGGGAGATGAAGCGTCGGAGACGGGGTCTGGAGAGCAGTTGGAGATTGAGCTGGTCTGAATCTGACCGATTGCGGTTGAGAACTGCTACGAGGCTTTACCTCGCGGCGATGAGGACAGCGAAGTCTAACTACTTCGCTGCCCTCATCGCGTCCGCAGATAATCGCCTGGCCGCCCTGTTTAGGGTGACCCGCTCCCTCCTTAATCAGGAGGTGAAGGGGGAACCCTTGCAGGGGCGGGCTGAGGAGTTTAGTCATCATCTTGTGGACAAGATCGCTTAGATTCGGGCCGGTTTGGAATCTGACTGGGAAGACTGACGAGGAGGAATTGAGCGGTCTTGAGAATGCCATTTGGACTGAATTCGATCCTGTGACCCCGGATGAAGTGGACAGGTTCATGAGGAGACTGAGTTCCACCACGTGTTTATTGGACCCGTGCCCTCCTGGCTGGTGTATGCAGCTCGGGAGGAGACACGAGGCTGGTTCCAGGCAGTAATAACTGCTTCTTTGAGGGAGGGTATCTTCCCCGCCGCCTTGAAGGAGGCGGTGGCGAGGCCCCTCCTCAAGAAGCCTGCCCTGGACCCGGCTATTTTAAATAACTATCGTCCGGTCTCCAACCTTCGCTTTTTAGCGAAGGTTGTTGAGAGCGTGGTGGTGCACCAGCTTCCCTTGTTCCTGGAGGAAACTGATTATCTAGACCCGTACCAATCGGGTTTAGGCCCGGGTATAGCACGGAGACGGCATTGGTCGCGCTTGTGAATGATCTCTTGCGGGCTCGGGACAGGGGCTGCTCCTCTGTCCTAGTCCTGTTAGATCTCTCAGCGGCTTTTGATACCATCGACCATGGTATCATACTGCGGCGTCTCAGGGGGTTGGGAGTGAGGGGCACTGTTTTACAGTGGTTCTCCTCCTACCTCCTGGGCTGCTCGCAGTTGGTGTTGACAGGAGGGCAGAGGTCAGCCCCGAGGTCTCTCGTTTGTGGAGTTCCTCAGGGGTCGGTCCTCTCCCCCCTCCTGTTCAACATTTATATGAAGCCGCTGTGAGCTCATTCGTGGTTTCGGGGTGTGGTTTCATCAGTACGCTGATGATACCCAACTTTTTCTTTCCACCCCGAACCAACCCAGCGATGCCCTCGACGTGATGTCCCGTTGTCTAGAGGCGGTCCAGGTTTGGATGGGGAGGAACAGGCTTCGACTCAATCCCACCATGACTGAGTGGCTGTGCATACCGGCATCCCGGATGAACCAGTTTTGTCCATCTTTAACTATGGGGGGGTGAGGTGTTACCCCCCGTTGATAGGGCTCGCAACTTGGGCGTCCTCCTGGATTCATGGCTCACTTTGGAAGATCATACAGGAGCCGTGACCAGGGGGCTTTTGCCCAGATTCACCTGGTGCGCCAGTTGCGGCCCTATCTGGACCGAGATGCCCTACGTACAGTCAATCATGCGCTCGTGACCTCCCGGTTAGACTACTGCACGGGTCGGCAACCCGCGGCTCCGGAGCCGCATGCGCGCGCACCTCTTCAAACGGGCAGTGGTGCGCGCGCACCTCTCCAAATGGAGAGTGGCATCGCACGTTTGGAGAGGTGCGCACGCACCTCTCCGAATGGGTGGAGGTGCGCGCGCACCTCTACAAACCTTTGGAGAGGTGCGCGCGCACCTCCGCCCAAACAGGCAGTGGCGCCGCTCGTTGGCGGCAGCTCTGCAAATGGGCCGCGGCAGCTTTCCGAACAAGCGGCGCCGCTGCCCGTTCCGAGAGGTGTGCGTGCACCTCTCCGAACGAGCGGAGGTGCGCATGCACCTCTCCAAACCTTTGGAGAGGTTCGCGCGCATCTCCGCCCGAACAGGCAGTGGCGCCGCTCATTGGGAAAGCTGCCGCGGCCCATTTCCGAACAAGCGGTGCCGCTGCCACTGGGAACCGGTTCCATCACACACAAAAAAAGTGGCAACCGCGGGCGTCCTCGTATGCGCAAGAAAAAACGTTTTGCGCATGCGTAAAACATTTTTTGCGCATACGCATGCATGGACGCATGCACGCGGCTCCCACTTTTTTTTGTGTGTGATGGAACCGGTTCCCAGTGACTCTTTTCCTTTTTCAGGTTGCCGACCCCTGGACTACTGCAATGCTCTCTACATGGGGCTGCCCTTGAGGACCACTCGGAGGCTTGAGCTGGTGCAGAATGCGGCCGTGCGAGTTGTGATGGGAGTGTCCCGATACTCCCATGTAACACCTCTTCTCCGCGAGCTGCATTGGCTTCCGGTTGCCCTCCGGGTGAGATTCAAGATGCTGGTAATGACCTATAAAGCCCTAAATGGCAGGGAGCACCTGCTGCCAGCATCAATCTCCCATCGTCCTGTGCGCTCCCACAGGGAGGGCCTCCTTAGGGTGCCGCTGGTCAGTGAGTGCCTGCGGGTGATCCTCAGGGGAAGGGCGTTCTCTGTGGGCACGCCTGCCCTGTGGAATGACCTGCCTGTGGAACTCCGGACCGCCCCCGACCTTCATTCGTTTCGCTGGGACCTAAAAACCTGGTTGTTTGATTTATCTGGCCTGGACTGAGGGGTTTTAAATTTTTAAATTTTAAATTCAAATTTTAAATTTGGGCTATTGTTATTTAATCCTATTTTAATTTTAATGTTATCTTAATTTTTGTACTGTTTTATCTGTTTATATTTTGCCCTGTAAACCTCCCTGAGTCCTTCGGGAATAGGGCGGTATAGAAATCTAATAAATAATAAAATAATAATGATTCACTTAACTTGGCAAAAAAGATTGTAAAATCAGGCATGACTCACTTAACTACCTCACTTAGTAAGGGAAGTTCTAGCCTTAAATTGTAGTTGTAAGATGAGGAATACCCCTATTCACATTTCTTATTTCTGCTTCCAGTGTACAGGTTTTACTTTACTTGGCCCACTCATCAATTTACTGGAGGGCCTATCTTTTCCTAAAAGTGGAATCAGGAGACAATTTGAAACTCTGCAGCATTGTGCAGATTTCAGAATTGTGATTTTTATTTCCAAGGACAGGAATCACATATCAATGTACCCAACAACATACCGGTTTTTCGCTCGGACCAGAATCCATTTCTCCCTCCCTCATTCACTTCCCTGCTTGTCATTTTTCATTTAAACTGCTCTTGAAACGGAGATAAAAAAAAGATGAGAGACGGGTTTCTTCGCTCGAAACCCAGCGTCTCTCCAACTTTTTCCGTTCCAGCCCGACTTCAGGTGGCTAAGGCTCACGAGAGGGTTCTTCTGGGCCGCTCAGGAGATCTACGGCGGTCTTGGCAAAAAGCGTCGCTCGCCCTCACCTCCTGCCGGAGCCCGGCCCTTCAGAAACCAGGTGACACCGGGAAAGCCCCGCAGAAGAGACGGGCGGGGCTTAGTGAGGCCGGAGGAGAAGTCTGGCCTCAAGGATGGCAGACCTGTTTGGGAGCAAATTGTTGGTGAGTGGCGGCAGCGGCCGGACTTTATTCTATCCTGTCATTTCAACCCGACCTTTAGTTTCTCCTTAGGGCAGGGGTCTTCAAACATGGCCCTTTTCTGACTCCAACTCTGACTCCAGCCACGCTAGCTGAGGAAATTCTGGGAGTTGACGTCCACAAGTCTTAAAAGGGCCAAGTTTGAAGACCCGTGCCTTAGGGTTTCTCCAAAGAGACGCCCTCCCTGGGCTTCCATTTCCCGGGGGAAGCGGATCTCCTCCTCCTCCTTCCCGAACGAAGATAACCAACCACACGATGCTAGCATGTCAGGGTACGGGAAGTTTCCCACTATGCTAGATCAGCAAGCGGGGCAAAATTTGCTGGAGAAAATGAGGCGGCTCCTAGATCTACCCCCCTCCCCGGAAGACTGGGAGTGCTTCTCCATCTTTTAACAAAGCTCCTTGGTAGCGCTTTTCTGGCCCGCCCCACAAGAGGGCCTGGAGATGAGAAGGCTGGTTGGAAGGCGGAAGAAGCTGAGCTGCCGCGGCCTAGAAGCCACGAGAAAACTGAGCAGAGCCTGCCTTCTTTCCTTTTGTCCCTCCCTCTCTTGGGCTTTGCTGGGTTTCTAGGGACTTTCCAACCGTACTAACCTTGCCCGCCCAGTTTCCCCTAAGTTTCTTTTGGCGGCGGCAGCAGCAGAAGGGTGTGCTTGGTTTTGATTTTTAAAGTTCCTCGGTCTGTTCTGTTTCTTTCGCAGAGCCGGATTGCCAATTCCGTGATTATTAACTAAGATCCTCCATGGATGGCGAAGGCTATCCCGCGGTGAGTCTTCCGTTACCTGCAAATTCCCTCCCTCCTAGTTCACTTTGAATTGTGATTTGGGTGAAATCTGTGCCTCCTTTCCTTGCCTTCGAGCTCTTTAGTCCCAGGTTTGCAAAGCTGAAGCTGCATTATATTTTGGGATAATGTACTTTGAAAGGCTTAAAATAAAAAAAAAAACAAAAGTTGTCTTCTCTGCCTTTGTTATTTGTTGGGCCCAAAGACAAACAAATATGCATTATACAACAGTCCTTCCATAATAAAATGCTACCTCCAAAAAAGGAATAGCTGGGACTTGTGTTCTCTATTGTACAACCGTCTATCAATATATAAAAATGATTGATTTCATATGTGAGGTAAGGTGAGGCTTAAGCAATAATGGGGCAAATGCTTGTTTTTTTTTCTTTTTCCCAAACAACTTCACGGTAGATATCATTTTCATGTTTGCCTTCTTCCAGATGAGAAGTATGTCCTAAGAAACTTACCTAACATTCTTGTTTAGGTATTTATTGGATTTTGGGATTGTCTGACTTTAAAGAGTGGTGCATATATATTTAAAGTGCATCTATTATGTGAATTGTAGTCTTCATCAGTGCAGAGGGTTGAATGTTCTTTGCTGTCAGATGCTCAGGAGACCTTGCCTTAAATAAGTTGCTTTTTTTTCCTCAATGTTTTCATTTAGTTGTCATTTAGTAGTAGAGACTTAATATAGATTCCTATTGACTATGTACATTATTTATAATCTTTATATTGCTATGTCTATAATGCTTTCAATCATCTGGGAGTTAAGGCTTCCTTTGTTCTTGATCCTTGTTTGTATGCAGTGCTTAGATGGGATAGACTATGACGATTTTCAGTTTGGTGCTCATTTGATTGAGCAGAAAGAGCTGTTCATGGAGACAGGTAAGGAACTTTTTGGTAAGTTATGTGTCCTGAGGGATGTGGAACTATAGATAACAAAGGGAAGGAGCTAATTTTCTGTTTTCATGTGTTTTGTTAATAATGTTCTTAAATTGTATTACATTGTATTTATAAGTATTTAATATTGGGATACTCTGAATATCATCTTGTTTGTTTTAGTTGAAGGCCCATTTCTCACTATAATTGAACAGCCAAAACAGGTAAGGATTTTCTAAGATTATATATATAGTTCGTGGTTGAACTGTGGATTCACGGTGTTAAACTTTGTGTTCTCTGAGCTTATTTGTTTTCAGAAGTTTTGTTACCACACTAGTTAATATCTTCAGTGTAGTTTTAAGCTCAGAGAGAACCAGGACTCCATCATTTTCCATCTATAGCCTATTATAGGCAATCTTTTTCTGATTTTTCTGTTTTTCCCCCCTGATGGAATGGTTTTGCTTGAATTATCATTTTTGGCAGCGAGGTTTCCGGTTCCGTTATGGCTGTGAAGGGCCCTCGCATGGTGGGCTACCTGGAGCATCTAGTGAAAAGGGACACAAGACGTATCCCACTGTCAAGGTGAGCAACACATTCATTTATTTATTATGTTTTATGAATAAATCTTTTTTTAAAAATAGAATAATCTCCATTGCCTTTTCTGTCTTTAGAAAAAGTTAGGGTTTTTAGTAGTCTTATTTGGTACATATTTTGTTTGGACTTTCTGATTAATTAAGATACAGCACAGAAGGTCAGTAAAGTAATTATTTTTGATACACATTTCAATACTTTTAAGTTTTCATAACATTCCTGGTTGTTATAGATAACTGACTGAAGTAAATTCGTTTATGTTTGCAGTGTTACTCTTAGGCCTTAAATCTATTGCTTCCAGTGCAACTGAACATTTGTTCTATAGGAATATAAAATTTTGATTTGGCTTAATTCTACACTAGGCTGGTCTTAATACGATAGACAGAGTGTGCCTAGGAATAAAAAGGAAGAGCATGATGTGAAACCATGATTATCATGGTATATTTTACCCTTCCTTAGAGATAAAGGGTACAATTGTTTTGGAACCTGTATCCTGCATTCACAATGCTAAGTGAATTATTGAGTTAATTAATCTTATATCCTTTGGTATGGGATCTAAATAACAAAATAATAAGGTTAAGTTCAAATAGAATAGAAACTTTATTGTCATTTTAAATGTACACTAATCAGCATACATTAAAATGAAATTTCATTGCATTCAGCTCTCACTTTTAAATTTTTTTAAAATTAAATAATTTTTAAAATCAAGTTAGGATCAATTTTTTAAAAACTTGTATTTTAATTTGTGTTGTTTGCTTCAGAAAATTCCTCAAAACCAGCTGGGTAGAGTGCAACAAGAATTATATATAAAAGAAGTTAAATTTTCTGGCTAAAACATAATTGTATATTAGATTAAACTAAAATCAAGAAAATGTACTATGCAAATGTATGGAATGAACCTTTTATCCATAAGTAATTTCATTTTCACTTAATGCGACCAGATAAGCAAGCCAGATAAGCTAAGATATTTATTATATGCAAACAATTTATCAGTAAAAATAGCTTTTAAAACTAGCTTTGCATATTTTGAGGTACACTAAATCAGACTTTGGAAATTGGTTATTTTATTGTGCTATTTTTATCTTGTTGCTTACTTCTTTTATAAAGGCAGAAGTATGAGCATGCTGCTTGTTCATAACATGAGCTATCCAGAGTTTCTTTGGGTACTTAATAAATAAAACAAATAAAAATAATAAATATTATGGCTTACTAAGCTAAGATTCATTGTCTGTGTGCTGTATGCAGATATGATCAATGGTGTCATATGGTCTGAACTGCTATTAGTGGCTATGGATATAAACAATGTTCCCAAACTGACTTTTGTTTCTAGCTATTTAAAGGCTATTATAATCTGTGTTAATGAAACTTGATAGGCTTGATCATGAGCATAAATTAATTCAGTATAAATTATATATAAATACTATTTCTTTTTAAAGTTCCACAGGCATTTGAAGAATGAGTGTTTCATAGAAAGATGGTGTTTATGGAAGTATCTCCTTGATATCATTTTGTATAATTTTATTGGCAGATCTCTAATTACACTGGACTGGCTAGGATAGAGGTGGACTTGGTGACACACACTGATCCTCCACAAGTGCATGCTCATAGTCTTGTGGGAAAACAGTGTAATGAAGCTGGCAACTGCATTGTGATGGTGGGCCCAAAGGACATGACTGCCCAGTATGTATGACTTACTAATGGAGGAATGATGGTGGGGTTCAAAAGGCAAGACCTATTTCATGATAGCATTTTGTTTCATTTGTTAGATTGGATGGGTTGCAGTATCTTATTTAATGAAAGCTGAAGCTTTCTGCCATTTGGTCTGGCAAGGAAAAATCACCATAAATATATAATTCCATTGTGGAAAACATTGTGTTTTCTTTATATGAAAAGGAGTGGTGGCTATAGAGCAGGCATGTCAAACTCGTGACATCATGTGATGTTGCACAATGTATTGCGATTTTTTCCCCATTGCTGGCAATGGGGTGGGCCTGATTTTGGCATGATGCATCCAGCCTGCAGGTCGGCAGTTTGACATTCCTGCTATAGAGAAACCATATAGTGTAGAAGTGTATTGAAACATGCTTTCAGAGGGCAAGCTTTAATACTTGGGTGTTCTCTCTGTAAAGCTTCACTCACACCATCCATTTAAATTGAGCAAGTAGTTGACTAGATGCTACAGATAGCCCTCATTTAGTGACTGCCTTGTTTAATGTCCATTTGCAATTACAGTAGTAATAAAAAGTAACTTTACAACCAGTCCTTACATTTACAACTGTCAAGCTCCGGCTGAAAAGCCCAACTAAGAAAAAAACCAGAGCCATTGCGTCCTCTAATGCAAACTTTATTAAGCAATGTCATACTGGTAGGATTAAACTGAAAGCTATCTGAAGAACTGGTGGGAAACAGTTAATTAAAAGAATGAATCTTCTCCTGCCCTCACTGACAGTTCAGGTCACATTGTCCAATACATCTCCCAGTAGTTATTATGAGAAGAAACTTTTAGTTGGCCAAAACAACTCTTCGGGTCTCACTTTATGATAATCCAAAGTCGTCCCACCCCCACCCCCAGATCTCCACTCCATCTCCCTCCCCTCTCTGTAGGCAAGCTAGAAGCACACAGCAGCCCTAAAGGCAGTAGGTTTCATAGCTTGATACAGGTCTATAAAGCAAAGGAAAAACTGAAGTAAGTTCATAAGGACAATTGTACTTTTACTTAGTGACTGCTTTGCTTAATGACCAAATTGCTAGTCTCAACTGTAGTTGCTAAATGAGGATTATCTGTAGTATTATGAAAGGTTTCTAAATAAAAAAAATAAAATTTAAATATATATATAAAACAATTTATTAAATAGCCTTTTAAGAACTTGGCATTTTAAAAATATTGACTACTGTTGAATAAGAGGTTAGTATACTGTGAGTGAAAATAATGTACTATATAAATAATTTGAGATTTAGCTTACTAATAAAAGCAGCCACAACAATAACAATAATCAAATAATAAGGATTAAGTTCTAGCTACTCTGAAACTGCCATTAATTTTATGACCAGTGAGACAGAATATTTTAAAATTTTACTTTAAGAGAAACCTAAATTTTGGATGTTGCAGAATTTTATCTCCACAATTATACTCTATAAGCAGTTTCCAAATAAAGAGTATAAGATTTTTTTAAAAAATATGAAGATAGTTTTTGATATTTATATTCGGTGTTCCAATTTTGATGGGTATCAAACTGCCGGCCCGCGGGCTGGATGTGTCATGTGGAAGCTGCACCCACCCCATTGCTGGCAATGGCAAAACAGTCCTGGTATGTTGCATGATGTCACGTGACGTCGCACGATTGACATGTCTGTAGTTTGTAGTCCTTTTGGCCATCTGTAGGTGGCTTTTGATAACATAAATCAGTCAAAATTCAAATAGTTTAAGCAAACATCAGAAAATCCATATTTTGTAATGGGTATTATGCAAATCATTGGCATGTTTGCTTGTTGGCAGTTGGCAAGAGAAATGTAGATGTGTGATATTAAAGGTTCATATATACATTAATATGTATTAACTGGCAGTGGCTAATTAACATGGAAAATCTGGATTATGGTAAATGAAGATACCAGCTTGTTTACAACTACTGTTAAAACATCATTAAGAAGCAAATAAAGGAACCAGTATAAAGTTTGATAACTGTAAGTAATAAAAAAAACAGAGTTGAAAAAGATGCGATAAATGGCATCTACATATCAGTTTATTCCTGTTCCAATTTTCAAGCCCCTGTTCATTCACTGAAATTAAATAAGATGAGATTTATGATCAATAAAAGTAAGCCCATCGTTTGCATAGCCCAGAGTTAAATTTGGTATCACCTGCATGGTTTTAAAAAGATGGAGCATGGAGCATTGGGCTTTATTG
Organism: Vipera berus; assembly: GCF_964194415.1. Classification (NCBI taxonomy): domain Eukaryota; kingdom Metazoa; phylum Chordata; class Lepidosauria; order Squamata; family Viperidae; genus Vipera; species Vipera berus. Next base: position 92,137,185 of record NC_138207.1, on the reverse strand, counting down.
CTCCCCTATCAGTTCTTTTTTAGCTCCTTAGTACCTTTTGGTTGCTGCTATATGATATACATGTTTCCATTAATAATGATACGAAAAACTTTTTATTTTTTAAATGTTTGGAGATTTGCCTTGTTTTTTAACATGCTCATCTCAGTACCAATGTCTAGAATTTGAGCAGGTTGCTGCCCACGTAGACATTGTGATTGTCACTGCAATGCAGTAGAGGATAATTTGTCTTTTATCAGATTTAATAACCTAGGTGTGCTCCATGTAACTAAGAAAAACATGATGGAAGTCATCAAGGACAAACTGCAGAAGCAGAAGATGCGAAATAGAGTACAGCCTCTAACAGGTAAGTTTGAACAGAAAATAAAAGCTTGGGGAAGATGGATTCTAGATAGGTCATGGTCTTTTCTTTTACTCTCATAAAATGGGTACTTGTGGGCAGTAGGCAGTAATGGTTAAACTGAGGCAATATATGCATTATTTATTCTTCGCTTGTTAGCAGTCCTCTATTGGACCTTGCATGGAATAAAAACATTGTTCATAAAATATTTTTCTAAGTTATCTCTCTCTCTCTCTGCCCTCCTCTCCTCCCACCCCCTCTCCCTCTCCCTCTCTTTCTCTCTCTCTCTCTCACACACACACAGGGTGATGTGATCATTATGATTTTACCAAGGAAAATGCCTACACTTGTTCAAAGTGAAATTGGTTGTTCCTTGGGCAGAAATGAGAGATATTAATTGCTTTACCAATATGAGTAATACATACATTTAAGGTTATTTAACTCAGGAATTTCCAAGTTGTTCTGAATTATTCTGAACTGCTTCCATGTGGGTTTGAAACCTAGGGTACCTGACAGAGCCAATGCAAAAAAGGAAAATGGAAATGGAAAATTTAGCTAAGGAAAAACAATGAAAAGAAAAGACAGAACAGCACTGAAAATAAAAATAAAATAGCATATTAAAGCTCAACCTCTGCAACTCCTTTTAGTGCCCAAACTATTATAAAGGAGTGGCATTGTTGAGGTTTTGTAAAGTGCATTTTTCTTTTCTTTCATAAGTAAAAATATATTTCAGAGCAAAGCATTTCTTGTGGCCTTAGTTTCTCTTTAGTTGGGAATCTTACAACAACCTTATTTTGCATGAGGGTTGAAAAAGTTACGTAAACTCTGAATGCTCGAAAAACTGATTTTGAGTTTTAATTAGATGGAATCTACTTAAAATTGTAGTAGGTAATAATAACAATAACAATAGCTCAGTCAGCCATATGTTCAGACTGGATTTGGCATTTTTGTCTACCTATAGAGTCGTTACTAAGGACCTGGAATAGGTAGATATAGATGTTGGATGGTGTTACAGATATCATTGCAGGATGGAAAGTGTCCCCAGTAAAGCCACCTTTTGTAATTGATTGATGATGAATTTGTCAATGCCAGTGGTGTTCAAATGGTGCTTCAGTTGTTTTGGGATGTGTCTATTACTATTAGTACTACACTTGCTTGCCTTCTATTCTGCTCTTGTCTCCAAGTAGTGCCACGCCCACTATCCAGACTTTTTTTTTTGTCTTATTGACAGTTGTTAAGTCCAGGGTATTATGTGTGACAGATGCCTGTCTGTTCGAATTCTAAAGTCTCAGAGCAATTTAACTTCTTCATTTTCTATGACTATCTCTATTTTATGGTTCCACCAGTTCTTGCTTGCAGGCAAATGATATTTCTTGCAGATCTTTCAATGCACCTGTCATGGTTCCGATTAATGAGACCGATCAAAGAACATTCAGCCATTGTTTATTCTAAAAAGTCTATAATAATGAGAATGAAGCAATAATGGATGGATGCCAGAATCTGAATTCTCCTCCCCTGAACACATTGTATCATACACAATTCCCTCCCTTAATTACATGTCATAAATCACATTCTCCAATTAGTTTAACATGCAAAGTTTCACTTCCTTTCTATAGTGCCATTCCTTATCTTATTAAAACAACAGGGTTAGCATTCTCCTCCCTCCCCCCCCCAGCTTCATTGATTCAAAGCAAAACAGTTTAAAGGAAAAGGCTGCCTCTTATATTGTCAGAGCAAAAACATCCCATGTTTGCAGTGTAGACAGCACCATTGTTGCTACTTTGTCATGACACTGCTTGTAGTTAGTGTGGGCAATCTTCTTGCAGCAGCTTACCAGGTGTCCACTGTTTCAGCAGCTTCTTTGCCTAGGTGGCACTTTCTGTCTGTTCCTGTCTTCTCAGTTCTAGCTTTGTATGCATTTGTCCTTAAGGCTTGGTCTTGTGCAGCCAGAATTAGTCCCTCGGTCTCCTTCAACTTTGGGTCCGGAGTACCTTAGGGATCACCTGCTGCCGGCGTCAACTTCCCTCCGCCCTGTGCGTTCCCACAGAGAGGGTCTCCTCAGGGTGCCACCGGTCAGAGAATGTCGCCTGGTGGCCCCCAGGGGGAGGGCCTTCTCTGTGGGCGCGCCGGAATTGTGGAACCGTTTGCCGCTTGAGCTCCGGATGGCGCCCGACCTTCGCTCCTTCCGGTGCGATCTGAAGACTTATTTGTTCGAACAAGCCGGCCTGGCCTGATGGGGGATGGGGTTTGGATTTTATTGTTGTTTTAAATGTATTTTAATCTATTGTTAACTTGGGCATCTTGTTTAATTCCTTTTTAATTTTTGTATTTTGTATTTTTATATGTTTGCCCTGTTCACCGCCCTGAGTCCTTCGGGAGAAGGGCGGTATACAAATAAATATTATTTATTTATTTATTTATTTATTTATTTATTTATTTATTTATTTATTTATTTATTTATTTATTTATTTATTTCCTGCTCTTAGCCATTGCCAGGTCTTGTTATTATCTGCGTTCCCTGATAGTTTGTTAATATACTGGCCATGTAGTGCTTTGTCTTCCCATGCCTCCATTCTGTTCTACATTTCGTCTCTCCAGTAGTCAGTAAGCCTTCCTGGCATTCAGTGCATCTTCTTCATTGTCCTTCAGACATTCTTCAAAAGCCCTTTTTCTTCTTCAACCATCTGTTGTAGTTGCAACAATCCATAGCCATCTATTTGCCTTGGTAGACAGAGTCTGTCAATGTTGCTGCGTGGATGAAGAGAATGATTCATTGTCAGTATTTTTCTGGTCTTTCTATCCATTGCTTTTAGTTCTGCTTGAGTCCAGTCCACTATTCAGGTGTGTATCTAATGACTGGAATTGCCCAGGTGTTGTTTTGATGATATTCCTCCACTGAGTTTCGACTTTAACAACTTTTTCGTTCTCTTAATGTATTAACCTCTTGACTTCAGTGTGCTTGATGTTGTCAAATTGAAGGATATTCAGGTATTTGTAGTAATCATCCTCATCCTGACTCTTAATGTTATTTTCATGGGGTATCTTGATTCCTTCAGTTTTCACTATTTTTCCTTGTTTAATATTGAGTGTGGCATATTTGTCCAATCGAAACAACATTGCAATATATGGGCTATATTATATGAACATTGTTGAGCAGCAATTCTGTTTCAGATGGTGTTTTTCCATACAGCTTCAGATCATCCATGTAAAGGAGATGGGATAGTCTGGGAGATATTTTTGATGTTTGATAGCCACGGCCTGAGTTATTCAGTAATGTTGACAGGAAACGGTGCAGTGACAAATAGTAGTGTTGATACTGAATCACCTTGAAATATTCCCCTCTCTTTTTTAAAAAAAAAGATTATTTATTTATTAGATTTTATAGAGTTAAGAACATTTTAGAAGGCAGTATGGTAATTGGGTTAAACAATAGGTCAGTAATACAATCATTAGTGAGTATCTCAGGTTACACCATCAAATATTTCTTCTCAGTTTACCTTGACATTTGCTATTTCATATTTATACTAATAAATTTCTAATTATATCAAAATTCAGTAAAAATTTCAGTATCTCATTTATAAATACATTTTTTTCTTTTTGCTTATCCATATCTTAATAGATCTCAATAGACAATATCCTGTTATAAAATTTTACCAATTTTAATTTTTACTTACAGTATTCCAATTTAACTTTTAATATCCATAGTATTTAATTTTCAGGTAACCCAAATTTTCTTTATCTTATTTCATAAAAATTATAATATCTAAAATACACCTTTTAAAACTTAAATATGTTCTTATTCTATTCCATAAACATTTTCTACTTCGACTTCCGGGTGGCAAGGCTCCGTCGACGGCAGCCATTTCGGCTGCCAGCCCCGCTGTCTCTGTGGAGCCGCCAAAAACAGCGATGATCAGCTGTTTGGCGGCTCGGAAGCCTGCTCCTCGGGAGAAGAGAAGGGGGTGAGCGCCCAGGCAGGGGTAGAGCTCCCCCAGACCGCCAGAGTTGAAACTCTGTTGGTTGAAGGGTTGAGCCCCCCCGAAGCCTGAGTTTGCTCCAGACTCCGGGACGCCTCTGCTCCGTGGTTTTGGAGCAGAGCAGGACGCTGTAACCATCCCTGCTAACGAGAATGAACTTTGGATTAATTGGACGCAGGCAGAGCTGTGCAGGAGAATTCTTTCAGAGCAAGTATTTCAACTTTAACTCAGTAAACTTTCTTGAGACTTTTAAAAGTGAAAGTGCGCAATAGATTTAAGTGGGTGAAAATGGCTGCCAAATCAACTAAAGTTACTAGAAGCGCGGGGGCTTCTCCAGTTCAGCAATCTTCATTACAGGCTTTAATGCCCCCACCTCTGGCACCCGCACCAGCTTTGACCATAAAAGATCTGCAGGATGTTTTGCAAGAGGCTTTGAAAGAGCAGTCCCAGCAATTAACTCAGCAATTAGCTGAGCTCATTGAGGAGAAGAATACAGAAATGAGGGCAGACATCTTATTAGCATTTCAAGGCATGGCTGTTTGTATTGAACGTCTGGATGAGAAAGTGGAAGATTTGAGTCAAAATAATATGAGACTAGATGCCAAAATGACGGATGCTGAAACAGTGATGGAAAAGATTGATGACGATTTACTATTAGTCCAGCATAGAGAGATGGAGTTTGCTGTGAGAATTAGAGGGCTGAAGGAAGACCCTAAAGAAAATTTGAGAAAAGTGGTTTCAGAAGCTCTTGAGGAGGTTTGGGGGTGTTCAGCAGAAGATATTATGGTGGATATAGATAAAATATTTTGTGTTAATTCCTGGATTGCAAGACAAAGGAAGCTACCTAGAGATGTGGTGGTTTATTTTACAAAGAGAGCAATTAGAAATGAAGTTATTCAAGCTTTTTATAATAATAAATTTACAGTTGCAGAGCAAGAAGTTTTAATTTTAAAAGAGATCCCTCCAAGAATTTTAAGGAGAAGGAAAGAATTTGCTTTTCTCGCAGAAGAATTAAGAAGGCGGGATATCCAGTTTAGATGGGAGATACCAGTAGGTATGGTGGTGATGCACGCAGGCATGAGATACCGTCTTCTCACAGTTTTACAGGCATGTGATTTTTATGCCAATATTCTGAAGGCAGGCCCCATACCACTTCTGGAATCTAAAAGGAAGAATGGTGAAGGAGAGTGTCAACCACAAAGTGAAAGTATACAAGGTGCTAAAGGAGCTACGCAGCTGAAAGATGGAGAATTCCAGAAAGTTACAGGAGTGGATCATATTTCAGTATCAGTGGAGGAGGTCAGAGACCAAAGAATGACACGCGCTGCAGCTAGATGAATGAGGCAAGAGCAAGAACAGCAGAGAGTTATGATTGCATCTCAAAAACTTACTTACAGTGAAGCAGTGGGAGGAGCGAGGCCAAAAAGAGTGCAGGAGATGTTGGAAGAGGCACTCCAAAAGCTTCAGGTCGCAAAAGATGGCGACAAAGCTTCTAACTTGGAATGTTAATGGTCTAAATTCACCACATAAGAGAAAGAAAGTATTTCAATATTTAAAGCAATTTAAAAATGATGTTATCTGTTTGCAGGAAACACATATTCAAGCGGTTGATCAAAAGTACTTGGTAAACTTTAGGTTGGGTACACAGTTTATTGCTTCTGCACCTGATAAGAAAAATGGAGTTGTTATTTATGTCAAGAATACTTTAACAGCGAGTTTAATTGAAGCAGACAAACAAGGAAGATATGTTAGAATTGAATTATTAATAGAAGGCAAGAAAACGCTTTTGGTTGGATTATATGCCCCTAATCAACACCAAGGAGATTTTTACAATTTATTACACAACAAGATTATTCAGTGGGATTATAAATCTTGTATTTTTATGGGAGACTGGAATGGCGTCTTGGATGTACAAATGGACAAGGGAGGTCTTTTTAAGAGCAAGCCAAGTCATGCTAAATTGCCTAAATCTTTTTTTGAGATGAAGGAGGACTTGGAATTGAGAGATGTTTGGAGAGAAAGGAACTTGCAAGAAAAAGACTTTACTTTTTTCTCCGACAGGCATCAATCTTTCTCCAGGATCGATTTTGTATTAATTACTAATGATTTTTTTCTAGGATTAAGAAGATCAAGATTTGTCCAAGAACTATATCTGATTATAGTCCAGTATGGTTGGAGATAGAAAAAGATAATGGAGGCAGACGGTCTTGGCGTTTAAATGAAAATTTGTTTAGATACCAAGAAAATGTGGAAGAGTGTAAAAAACAGATGAATTTTTTACAATTAATATGCACAAAGGTACTACTATTGAGATGGTTTGGGATGCAAGTAAAGCTTATATGAGAGGTGTATTAATATATTTGAACAATAAACAGACGTAAATTGGAATTTAAGAGGAAAGAATTAGAGGAGGAAATTAAGGAAAAAGAAAAGGCTTTAATTCTGAATCCATTTGATGGGAAGATCAAAGAGGTAATTACCTTACTAAGGGGTCAGTTTGATATGTTAATGGCAGATCAAGTGGCAACTAACTTACGGTATGCTAGACATAACACTTTTTGTAATGCAAATAAACCAGGTAGATGGTTAGCTTACTTGTTAAGGAAGAAGCAAAGAGCTCGTAATATAGATAGAATAGAACATAAGGGTAAAGTAGTATACCAGCAGAACCTCATTAAAAAGACTTTTGTTGATTTTTATTCTAAGCTGTATGCTAGAGATAAGATTAGAGATGTAGATATAGATGGATATTTGATGAATGCTAATATTCCTGTTCTTACGCAAGAACAAAAGGAAGGGATGAACCAATTGATAACTGATGAAGAAATTTTTCTAGCAATTAAACAATTAAAAATAGGTAAAGCACCGGGAACTGACAGTTTGACTGCCGTTTATTATAAAAATTTACAGTTAGAAATGGTGGAACCTTTAAGAGAATTGTTTAAGACAATTCAATTGGGAGGAGGAGTGCCTCCATCGTGGAAAACTGCTTTTATTTTGTTGATCCCGAAGGAAGATCAGGATGCTACCCAAGCCAAAAATTACAGACCAATATCTCTTTTAAATACTGACTATAAGATATTTGCAAAAATTTTGGCCAACAGATTAATGAAGGTAATGCAACAAGTGATTCATAGTGATCAAACTGGATTTATAAGTGGAAGGCAAATGAAGAATAATGTGAGACATATTGTAGATTTATTGGAATTTTTGGAAAGAAATAATCAGATCCCCGCAGCGCTGATCTTTTTGGATGCTGAAAAAGCTTTTGATCAATTGGACTGGCAATTTTTGACAAAAGTATTAGAGAAAATGGAATTTGGGGAAAATTTTTTACAACCAATTAGGGCAATATTTCAGAAGCAAACAGCTCGTATAATAGTAAATAACAGTTTGACAGAATCATGCAATATTGAAAAGGGTACAAGACAGGGGTGTCCGCTGTCACCTTTATTGTTTGTTTTAACATTGGAAATTTTACTGATTAAAATACGAGAATCCAATAAAATTAGGGGAATTCAAATAAGAGATCAGGATTATAGATTGAGGGCATTTGCGGATGACCTGGTTATTACAGTAACTCAGCCGGATTATTCAGTTGTAGAACTGATGGAGATAATAATGTTATATGGGAAAGTTTCTGGATTCAAGATAAACACACAAAAAACTAAAATATTGTCTAAGAATATGACTGCACCACAAAAGGCTGCTCTAGAAGAGCTAACGGGATTTGAAATAGTTAAAAAGATTAAATATTTGGGGATATACTTGTCAGCCTCAAATGTGAAGTTATACAAAAATAATTATGAAATGTTATGGGGGAAAATACAAAAAGAATTAGATTGTCTTTATTGGGAAGAATTGCAGCAGTGAAAATGAGTGTTTTGCCAAAATTTTTATTTTTATTTCAAATGATACCTATACTTAAAAAGGATTTAAATTTGGAGGGATGGCAAAAAGGAATTAATAAATTTGTCTGGGCAGGGAAAAAGCCACGAGTTAAATTTAAGATAATGCAAGATACGCGTGAAAGAGGTGGTCTTAAAATGCCTAATTTTAAATTAGATTATGAGGCTGCTGCTTTGTCATCGATAAGTGACTGGTTTAATTTAACACAAGGGAGATTATTAAATCTTGAGGGTCATGATTTGTTATTTGGTTGGCATGCATATTTATTGTATGATAAGAAGGTGGATAATGTGTTTAAGATACATATTTTAAGGTATGCTTTGTTGCGAGTTTGGAAAAAGTATAGATATAAGTTAAATTATAAGATACCAATCTGGGCAATACCTAAACATGCAATAGAAAATATAAATGTGGGATTTAAACATGATGAGACTACATATAAGGAAATCTTAAGTTTAGAGAGGAATGTATGGCAATTAAAGCCATATAATATCTTAAAAGAAGAAAAGATTGTACAAACTTGGTTCCAGTATGGGCAGTTACAGGCAAGATGGAAAGAGGACCAGGAAGTTGGCTTTTCGATGACTGATGAAAATTTGGTAAAACAAAATAGAGATCAAGGTCAAGCACATATAAAAAGGATATATAATGCATTGATAGAAATTGATTCAGAAACGGAACCTGTTAAAGATTGTATGATAAAGTGAGCCCAGAATTTTCAAGAAGTTATAACAATGGACACTTGGGAAAAGATTTGGGTTAGAAATGTTAAATTTACACAGGCCCAAAATTTAAGAGAATTTTTATAAAATGTTTTATAGGTGGCACTTAGATCCTAAAAAATTAGCAAGTATGTATCCGAATTGCCAGCCCAATTCGTGTGGCTGTGAGGATGCAACGTATTTTCATATATGGTGGACTTGTAAAAAGGTTAAAGCTTTTTGGATTAAAATTTGGTGGAATATGCAAAAGATATTTAAGAAAAGGATAAAGTTTTCTCCGCAGTTGTTTTTATTGGGTATTATTACAGATACTACTGTTATGGATTTAAAGTTGATGTTGAATTTAATTATGGCAGCGAGACTTTTAGTAGCACAATATTGGAAGAAGGAAGAACTGCCGACTATAGAAGAGTGGACTTTGAAAGTTTCTAACTTGGCGGAAATCGCAAAGATTTCAGCATATTTGAAAGATCAATCGCAACAGAGATACATTGTGGAATGGAGAAGATGGATTGAATATATTCAGAATAAATATGGTACTAAAAAGTTTCATTTAGCATTTGAATAAGTAGTGGATTTTTGTGATGTATAACTAGTTAGTTATTTCATTAATATTTTGACTATGGAGAGTTAAATTGCGATAGAAGTTAATGTTTTATTTTTGTTAGCATATTTTAGATTATGCTTGTTTGTATTATTATACCCTGTATTCAGCTCTGGGAAGTCGGGGGGAGGGGAGGGGGGGTTGGGGAGAGGGGAGGGGGAGGAGGGGGGGTTGTATTCAAAATGTAAAACTTTTCAATAAAAAAAACATTTTCTACTTCCAATCCTAATAAACCATCACCTTAATAATAGAGTATCTTATTAGTTCAGATCCATCATCTATATACACTGGGCTAATCAATAATTCAAACCTATTTTCTTATAGTTAATTTAAATTTCTCTTGTTAATCTAAACCTTCACTATTGAACCAATTAATCCCCTGTTTTTTACTACTTTCTGACTATTTTAAATCTAGTACTCAAATTTCCTTTTATTTCAAAATCCTCCTTTAGCCCACTAACTGACAGTGTAGGATCCTCTCTAATAAAACAGGGCCCTCCAGTTTTTCAACCTATTTCTAGCTTTCTTCTTTTGCCAGCCAGGTTTGCATATCAATGCTTTTAAATCATCAGATAGGTCTCTCTTCATTCTTGTGTATATTATGTGGATTAAAGGAGACCATCTAGTTGCTAATTTTCTAAGACATCTGGCCCATTTATAATCATTAAGTCACCTTAATCTCCCAGATCCCCATGTTTGTTCTGGTATAGTTGTCTTCAATTCGATCTGGTCTTTTTCTTTCTCAGGTTTCTTGTTTTCATTGAAAGTTACTTCCAGTTTTGAAATTATTGTGTCATTATATGGATTTTCAGTAGACTGTGTTTGTTGTTCTGTAGAGTCCTCTGTGTTGGTGTTCAGTTGTTCCACTTCTGTTGTTTTTTCGGTTAGTAGTTTTCTAGCTGCAATCTGGAGGTAAGCTGGCACCTTTGTCTTTCAAATTAGCTTTAAATTTCTCAATATTTAGAAAAATAGCTTCAAGGATAGGTTTAAACATATCCCGAATCTGGAAGTCATCCTCCATTTCTGGCATAGTTAAAAATGATCTTTCTGGTGGAGACTATTTATTAAGAAAGTAAATGTTTACCTCCACTGTTCCTAAAAGCCAGTCTCACTGCCCAGTTGTTCTCTCAAAGCTAAGTTTGTGGTAAATAAAACCAAAGTCAGAAATGGGCTGCAAACAAGTCTCTTTGTCAGAGTAATAAAGTAATAAAACTGTTGTGCCAAGCTCACCACAAAATATCCCCGATAGCATTTAGAGTCTTTTTCAAATCCCAAATTAAAATCTTATCTACTTTAAATTCTTTTTTGGAAATAAAACAAAGTGACAAATTCCAATAAGAATAGGAATTTTTTGGGTTGTCAAATTCCAAACAAGAAATAAAATCCAGTTATATTAAGTTGATTTTTTCAAAGCTTTGTTTCCTCTAAGTCAGGGGTGTCAAACTCAATTTCATTGAGGGCCGCATCAGCATTGCGGTTGCCCTCAGGGGGCTGGGTGGGTATGGTCTGGGTGGGCGTGGCCTATTGGGTAGGCGTGGCTAGAGCGTATGGCCTACTGGGTGGGCACGGCCAACTCTACATCGTTTGCATCAAGGGTGCCTATGAGGCCTGGGCAGGAGTGGGACAGATCTGAGGGTCTCTGGCAGAAGGAGGGTCTCTGGGCCAGGGCCAAGGCAGTGGGGGCCGTTCCCTCACTGTTTCCAGGATGGCTTCGCGGGCCACATGAAACCATTTTGCGGGCCGGATCCGGCCCCCAGGCCTTGTGTTTGACATGTCTGCTCTAAGTAATCAGATGCTGCCATTTTAGAGGGTGGGAAAAAATTTTTAAAGAAGCTTTTAACAGGAAAAATACTCGGGATGCAGAGAAGATAAAATCTCGCCCAATTTCTTCACATTGCTTTCAAGTGCTTGTTAGTAAGTTTGGCCTGGCTGTCTGCAGCTTAATAATGAGCCATAAACGGCCAATCTTTTCCTTGTCAGTTCGAAGAGCTGCCTAGGGTCAAATGGGAGGGATGCCGCCCTTCTGCGATCACTCAGGGGTCCTCTTCACGCTCGCCGCCCCTCCAGGGTGACTTTCAACCCTTTTCAGGGTCCCCCGGCAGGAGAAAACCAGACGGTGGGGGAGACGATCTCTCCACATGTCTGCCAGGACTTCAATCGAAAACCGGAAGCCGAAATATTCCTCTCTTGATATTAACCTCTCCCAGTCTCTCACCATTGTCTGTTTCTTCCATTCTGCCCTTGATCTTTGCACAAAGTTTCTGATGTTTCTACTGACTTCTGTTATTTCTAGACGCTTGATTATCCAGTAATGTGGCAGAGAATTCAATGTTTTTTGTAGTCCATGCTACATTTCAATTGCATTTCCTTGTAGTATGTTGTTGTATGTTGTTAAATTGTTGGGCAATGAGTGAGTATAGACCAGTTAGATCAGGGCTTTTCAACCAGTGGTACGGGTACCACTTGTGGTACATTGGCACCTGGCAGGTGGTATGTGACCATCCTACAAAAGTAGCGGGGGGGGGGGCGGATGAGCTGAACTGGTGGCAGCACCGCACAAGCCTGAGAGATGGCTGGAGCTGCAGGGCTGTCAGGGCTCAGTGGAAGCACCAATCAACTGGAATGTTGCAGCATCTCCAGGGTCTTATGATTTACATTCAGATACTTGGCAACTGATTCATATTTATGACGGTCATAGTGTCCCAGGATCATGTGAAGTGACCAAAACCTGCTGCAACCACCCAGCAGACGGGAATAAAAACCAAACAACCCCACCCCACCCCCGCTACCAATCCTCAACAGAAATGCTCACAACAATGAAAACCTTGGACAGGAGGAAGAGCGCCAGCGGGCAGGCAGGCAGGTGTCTTGCTCGGCTGTGGCTTGGGGGGCACTTTTTTCAGTGCCATTGTAACTTCAAACAGTCACTAAGTGAACTGTTGTAAGTCGAGGACTTACAACATCATCCCTCTTTTTTTTGGTCATCAAGTTTTTGACACCTTGCTAGGCGACTGGTGGTACTCAGATGTTGTCGTATCCTAAAGGTGGTACAATGGGTGAAAAGGTTGAAAAGCCCTGAGTTAGAAGTTTCAACCAAAAACCATGCAGCTCATCTTCACCTAGTGCTGACCAATTCTTCCTTGCTCTTTTCTCTACAATTTCTGCTGTTGTTACTAGTTCTTCCATTTCAACTTCTTTTTTTTATTCTTATCCACCTCTTTTCACCAAGCTGCGTCGTCGTATTTCTTTGGGTTATTCAATATTTGTGCCCAGAGCTGCACTGCTTCTCCCTTGTCAGGTACTGACTGATTCACTGCAGTTTCTCCATTGATGGATTGATAGAAATGTTTCTGATTGGATTGAAATGGGAGGTTCTGCCTATAATTTGCAATTCGAGCTTCGTATTTGCTGATCTTCTTGGCTATAGCTGTTATTTGCTGCTTTATTATTTCCAGTGCTTCCTTAATCTTCCTCGTTTCTAAGTGGTATTTCTTGATTAGATATTCTTTGGTCTTCTTGTTCTTCAGTTTCTTTTCGTGTATCTGTTCTCGCTTGCTTGATTCTGATCAGCCTTATTGCTGATCTTATTTTCCAGTCTAATCTTCCATTTTTGTGGGGCACTGTTTGGTTTTTTTCTTCTTCTTTGCATCCCAAGTATTCAGTTATAACTGCAGCTGTGCTGTTTATTAGTTGGTTTGTTTCTTGCAATAAGTTGGTGCTTATTTATTTATTTATTTATTTATTTATTTATTTATTTATTTATTTATTTATTATTGGGACTTATATGCCGCCCTATCTCCCGAAGGACTCAGGGCGGCTAACAACAATAACATACAATAATACAGAAGTTAAAATAAAAATTAAATTAATGGCCCCTGTAGAATAAATTAAAATTAAAATTAAAATAAATTAAAAATTAGAGTTAAAAATTAAAAACATAATTAAAATCCCTGTCAGTCCAGGTCAGCCAGGTGGAAAAGGAGAGTTTTGAAGCCGCGGCGAAAGGACTGGAGATCTGGGGCCATCCGAAGCTCGGGGGGGGGAGCTGGTTCCATAGGGTTGGCGCTCCCACAGAGAAGGCTCTCCCCCTGGGGGTCGCCAGCCGACATTGTCTAGCCGATGGTACCCTGAGGAGGCCTTCTCTGTGTGAACGTACTGGGCGATGGGAAGTCGTTCCCGGCAGCAGATGGTCCTGCAACTATCCCGGGCCTAAGCCATGTAGGGCTTTAAAGGTAAGTACCAGCACCTTAAATCTCACCCGGAGGACAACCGGTAACCAATGCAGCTCATGCAGGAAGGGTGTAATATGGGAGTATCGGGGTGCTCCCATCACTACCCGCACGGCCGCACTCTGAACCAGCTGAAGCCTCCGGGTGGTCTTCAAGGGTAGCCCCATGTAGAGAGCATTGCAGTAATCTATACGGGAGGTAACGAGTGCGTGGGTGACTGTACGTAGGTCATCTCAGTCCAGAAAGGGGCGCAACTGGCGTACCAGGCGAACCTGGGCAAATGCCCCCCCTAGCCACGACTCCAATATGATCTTCAAAACTGAGTCGTGAATCCAGGAGGACGCCTAGATTGCGTGCTCTATCAACGGGAGGTAACATCTCTCCTCCTATAACCAAAGATGGAACCTCTTGGACTAAACGAGATGCCAGTATGTAAAGCCACTCAGTCTTGGCTGAGTTGAACCAGAGCCTGTTCTTTCCCATCCAAATCTGTACCGCTTCCAGGCAACGGGACATCACATCGAGGGCATCACTGGGTTGGTTCGGGGTGGAGATGAAAAGCTGGGTATCATCAGCATATTGATGATACCTCACCCCAAAGCCACGGATGATCTCACCCAGCGGCCTCATATAGATGTTGAACAGGAGAGGCGAGAGTACCGACCCCTGAGGCACCCCACAGCTAAGGGGCCTAGGGGTTGACCTCTTCCCCCCTGCCAACACCGTCTGTGAACGGCCCGAGAGGTAGGAGGAGAACCACCGCAAAACGGTGCCTCCCACTCCTAACCCCTCAAGACGACGCAGCAAGATACTGTGGTCGATGGTATCAAAAGCTGCTGAGAGATCTAATAGGACCAGGACAGAGGAATAACCCCTATCTCGGGCCCGCCAGAGATCATTCACCAGCGTGACCAATGCCGTCTCTGTGCTATACCCGGGCCTGAAACCCAATTGGTACGGATCCAGATACTCAGTTTCCTCCAGGACCAAAGGGAGCTGCCGTGCCACCACGGTCTCAACAACCTTCACAAGAAAGCGAAGGTTGGAGACAGGACGAAAGTTATTTAAAATAGCTGGATCCAATGCAGGTTTCTTGAGGAGGGGCCTTACCACCGCCTCTTTCAAGGCGGCAGGGAGGTACCTGTTGTGATTCAGGGCCAGCCTGTGGGTCCGGCAGCCGGCTCGGATGTCTCGGATGACTCAGACGAGGGGGAGGAGGAGGGTGTTGAAGACGAACTTGCTGATGATGGCTTGGAGGCTTCGCAGAGCCCCCAGCCAGGGCCCTCTTCTCAGCTGCGCGAGCCCGACAGTGCGGATGATGATGACCCACAGCTGGCCCTGTTCAAGGACGCCCGACGCAGGAGGCAGTCAAGCAGGAACAAGCAGAGAAAGGCTGTGGGACTCCTCGGAAGGAGGCACAGGGAGGCCACGCCCTGAACTCTAATAAAGAGAGTGTTTGGGGAAGGGCTGGTTGCTGAAAGCAACCGCTCCGTTTGAGGATCACAGTTCCGGTGTTTTGTTTCTTGTTCTGTTGTTTTGCTTGTGAATTAAACTTGGCAGACGCCTTCCAGCCTCAGTTGTTTTCCAGTCTCTACCGTTTGTACAGGGGTTGCCTTTCTGCAAGGCCGGTAGCAGGCTGGTACAGAACAGTACCCTTCACTCAGTGAGGCATTGATAACTGCTAGGAGCCAGCCTCGTGTAACCTCCCGAGACGCATAGACCAGCCAGGAGGGACACGGGTCCAACAGACATGTGGCGGCACTTAATTTCCCCATGATCCTGTCCACTTCATCCGGAGTCACAGGATCAAACTCTTCCCAAATGTTCTCGGCCAAACCCATCATTTTCCTCTCGTCAGATACTGCCCAGTCAGAGTCCAGACCAGCCCGAATCTGAGCAATTTTGTCCACCAGATATTTACTAAATTCCTCGGCCCATCCTCGTAAGGGGTCCTCTCCCGTCCCTTGATTTAAAAGGGAGCGGGTCACCCTAAACAGGGCGGCTGGGCGGTTATCTGCGGACGCAATGAGGGTGGTGAAGTAAGCATGCTTTGCCACCTCCATTGCCACAAGATAAGATCTAGAAAAAGATCTTAACTGTTTTCGGTCAGACTCGGACCGACTGGTTCTCCAAACGCTTTCTAGGCCCCTTCTCCGGCGTTTCATCTCCCGCAGGTCCTTGGAAAACCAAGGAGCAAGCCGGGACTTGCGCCGGGTCAGAGGCCGCAAAGGCACAATGTGGTCAAGAGCCTTCGACGCAGCCTGTTGCCAGGCATTAACTAAGGACTCGACCGGGCTGTGGGAGAGGAGGTAGGAATCAATCCAAGCACCGTCTGGAACCTGTCTGGGTCCATCAGGCGCCTGGGACGGAACCTTCTGGTCGGTTCCGCCTCCCGGTAGCGGGGAGTGACTTGACGGAGGCCCAACCGCAGGAGATAATGGTCTGTCCATGAAAGGGGTTGAGATGTTGGAGTAACCCCCCCCAGACCATTTAAGCCACTGCCCAGAGATAAAAATAAGATCAGGCATGTTTCCCCCCTTGTGAGTTGGGTCCTGAATAATTTGGGTCAGGTCCATGGCCATCATGGAAGCCATGAACTCTCGGGCCACCTCCGACGAACCGCCCAGGGAAGGCAGATTAAAATCTCCCAGAACCATAAGTCTGGGAAATTCAACCGCCAATCCCGAGAGGGCGTCAAGTAGCCCGGGCAGAGCCGTTGCTACGCAGCTTGGAGAGAGGTATGCAAGCAGCAGGTCCAACTGACCACCAGTACCCCACCTTAAGAGGAGGGACTCACATCCGTCTATCTGAGGGGCAGTGGCCTCCCGTGGACGGAGGGTCTCTCTAATAACGACTGCCACGCCACCTCCCCTACCCTGAGCCCGAGGTTGATGCAGCACACGGAAACCTGGAGGGCATAAGTCAATCAGAGGGACCCCTCCCTCTGGGCCCAACCAAGTTTCCGTGATGCATGCCAGGTCTGTGTCCTCGATCAAATCACGGATGAGGGGAGCTTTATTCACAACAGACCTGGCATTCAAATAGATCAGCCTGAGCTCAGGTGTCTGCCCTCCCCCTTCCCTGGTAGAGCAGGTGAGAGCCAGAGGGTTGGAGCGCGCCACAGCTCGAAAATAGCAGGGGCGTGATCCCAGATTACGATATGGCCCTCTGTTCATCTGCCGCCATTCCCAATCACCATGGGGATCGCTATCGCTTATACTTCATATTGCAGTATTTGCATCTTTTAATGCTTGTGCTAGTTGTTTCTGGAATAAGCTTCAATGCAGGCAGCCTTATTCTGATGTTTTTGTGCTGTTATAGATGCTCAGTTATTTGTTTCAATTCTTTTACTTCTTTAGTTAGGGGGCTTTGTTCCTCCTGAGGCAGAGGAGAGGGTGCCTGTTTCCAATGAAAACAGTTGTATATCTCTACTGGATTCCCCCTGATTTGCCTCTACGTTTTGAGTTATTTCTGTCAAGGCTTTGATTTCTTTGCCCTAGGTAAACCTTTGCAGTTCTTCTAATTCTGCCTCTGTGAATCCTTTATTTCATCGTATAAATTGACATTGATCTGCTAGGCTCTGTTCTGTTATTTCTGATTCTGAACGTTGTTCTTTCCAGAACTGGTGCATTCGTTTCAAATATCCTCTTCTTGTTGGACTTGATCTGTAATAACAGATCATTGTTTCTTTGTTTTCAATCACTGTATATTTGCAACGGGTAAACACCTTTTCTTCCAGTAGTTCTGCAGCTGGTTGCTCAGCCAACTGTCCTGAGTCCTGTAGCCCATTTTTACCAGATATCCAGGAACTCCAACATTTGTTGTGGACCTTGTTAACCTGGGCGACATCCGAGCTCGTATGGCTTTCTGAAATTTACATATTTTTTATGGGAGAGACACTCTTGTCTGATTCCTCTGATGAGACCTGTCCAGTATGGTTGAATCTCTGGCATAGCTCTCATCTTCCTCAGAGCACACAAGCCCCACAACCATGTCAAGGTAGTGTCTCACTGGGGGATGATGGTGAGGATGATGTTGATTCTGGTGTAATCCTAGGTTGCATTAATAGAATCACAATCCCGTGAACTATTAGTACCCCTTAATAAAGCCTTAGTAAGATCAATACTGTGTCCAGTTTTGATCACCATATAATAAAAAAGATGTAAAGACTTTGGAAAGAGTGCACAAAAGAGCAGTAAAGATAATTAGGGGACTGGAGGCTAAAATGTATAAAGAATAGTTGCAGGAATTGGATTTATCTATTCTACTGAAAAGAAGGATTGGGGTGACATGATAGCAGTGTTCCAATATTTGAGGGGCTGCCACAAAGAAGAGGGAGTCAACCTATTTTCCAGGCACCAGAAGGCAAGACAGGAAACAATGGATGGAAACTAATCAAGGAGAGAAGCAACCTAGAACTAAAGAGAAATTTCCTAACAGTGAGAACAATTAACCAGTGAAATGGTTTGCCTTCAGAAGTTGTGCGTGCCTGATCACTGGAGGACTTTAAGAAAAGACTGAACAGCCACTTGTCTGGAAGAGTATAAGATCTCCTGCTTGAACAGGGGGGTTGGTCTAAAAGATCTTTCCAACTCTGTTATTCTCTTAATTTAATTTATTTTAGTCTGAATTAATATAACCTACTACAATTTCAAGTAGATTGTAAATAGAACATAGCAAACTATTTCTGCCCATTATCATTTCTATATTATATAGGGAAAAAGTATGAATATTAGAATTTGCTAGTTGTTGAAAAATGTTCATCTGAAATTGGGAGAGTGGGAACAATGTAAATATTAAGGTTAATTTCTTAAAAATACTGTATTCAGATGTATATTTTACGTGTGATTTTAGTATCTAGAGGAAATTTTGCTTTGATGTGGACGCTGGAGTGTTTGTAGGATTTATAACTTAGCATCTATTTTAGCAGAATCTGAACAAGAATTGATTGAACAAGAGGCAAAAGAGTTGAAGAAGACAATGGATCTCAGCATTGTTCGTTTACGGTTCAATGCCTATCTTCGTGATAGTAGTGGAAACTTCACTTTAGCATTAAATTCTGTTATTTCTGACCCCATTCATGATAGCAGTAAGTTTTACTTTTGATCCATAGCTGTGTTTAACATGGTTTAGGGGTACTTACCACAATATATTTCTGATTTGGGTTTGGCAGGATTGCACATGTACATTTGTGAGTACTTTTCAATATTCATATATTTACAGCATTGCTGTAAGGCTGCTGTAAAATGTGTACAAAAAGCTAGATCTTGCTGTATACCCAGATTGTGATGATTTTTCTATGCCATGAAGATAAAAAGCCTAATATTAATACATATTTTTAGAAGAGTTTGGTAGACTTCTTACATGGCTCTGATCCCTTGTTGGTCCAGTGAATATTGTATTTTCTCCTCTGTCATGCCCACCTGGAATGAGGAGTTCATGGATTAAATGCAGTCCCATTTTTGTGATCTCTGGAGACTCCCATGTCATATTTCCAAAATTTAGCAGCAAAACAATTTAATGGTTTTTTTGACAATTTAACAATAACATTAGCACTTAGACTTATATACTACTTCACCATGCTTTACAGCCCTCTCTAAGTGATTTACAGAGTTAGCGTATTGCCCCCAACAATCTTGGTCCTCATTTTATCAACCTTGGAAGGATGGAAGGCTGAATCAACCTTGAGCTGGTGAGAATTGAACTGCTGGCAGCCAGCAAAATTAGCCTGCAATACTGCATCCTAAGCACTGCATCACCTTTATATAAAATGCATATAACTTGCACAAGCTATTTTTATAGCCCTCAGATTCCTAAAAATTTTCAATCTTATCCAGTGATTTCACTGATAGGAATCTTAGAGCTTTCAAATTGTAGTACAGGTAGTCCCCGGTTAACTATAATAATTGAGACTGGGAATTCCATTGCTAAGTGAGTTGTAAAGTGCAATGTGAAGCAATAAGATAGGAAAAAAGAGAATGCCTTGTAGTTCCTCTCTTTTTCCCCAGTCAGGTATTGCAGAGTTTCTTTGCTAGAAGGAAATTAAAACTGTGTGACTTCCCTTTTTCTTTTTTGTTAAATGAAATATATTTGCAAGGTGAATCATCTTGCATCTGTTTGTTTGAGTAGCCATAAATGCTGATAGAAGTCGGAGAGGTCCATGCCTGGAATTAGTATATCCCAGGGGTAGGCAACCTTGGCTCTTTTATGAATTGTGGACTTCAACTCCCAGAATTCCTGGCTCAGGAATTCTGGGAGTTGAAGTCCACAAGTGATAAAAGAGCCAAGGTTGCTTACCCCTGGACTATATCCCCAGAGATAAAAAGTTCTTGATTTGTTCCATCTCTTGAGGAAAATTTGTATTCTGGAAAATAAATAATGCCATTAATGATGGCTTTTGACCACAAAACTTTTTCTTTCAGGCCTTAAATGAAAAGTTCCTTTATCCTGATCTTCATATCAAAGTTTTAGCAGAAGAGTTTCATATTTTTTAATATTTTATTTTTATTTTTTTTGGAATTAGTAGGATTTTCTTGCTTCCTTCTGAATGTGTCTAGAACCTACCACAAATTGAAATAGCAATCTTTCTGCTCATGTTCTGTGTTCTTCACTGTCTATTAAAATTAGCCAAAATTATGATCCTTATAATCTAGTCATCTAGTACATTTTCATAGTTTTACAATTGTTCCAGAAACAATTTTATATATCTGTGAGTTTTTTTATTCTACAGAATCTCCTGGAGCTTCCAATTTAAAAATATCTCGGATGGATAAGACTGCAGGCTCAGTGCGAGGTGGAGATGAAGTATATTTGCTGTGTGATAAAGTTCAGAAAGGTAACTACCATATCTAAACCTGCTTATTTTTTGGCATTGTACTTTACTTCTGAAATAGATACAAAAATGTTATTTTTTAGAAACATGCATTTGATTTCCTTTGTCCTTGAGAATGAAATCCATTTTCAAAATGTATTAGCCTCATTTTTTGCCCTCATCTAGTCTACCACTACATTTCTCTTAACTTGCATGATGTGGAGAAACACTACTAGAAGTCATCAACTACCTGATAGCATCTCACTATCTCCTAATTTTTATGATGGACAATATATGATAAATTTAACAATGCAGTAATATAATAGTGAATGGGACAAAGTGGGGTTGCGATGAGTATTAATAGTCCAATGTTACCATTTTTTGCCTCCTCTGTTAGATGATATTGAAGTGCGTTTTTATGAAGATGATGAAAATGGTTGGCAGGCCTTTGGAGATTTCTCCCCCACAGATGTGCATAAACAGGTATTGATTGATTGGATGCTGTGGGGTGCTTTATGATTTTGGAAACAGTAATAAAATCTTGAAATGCTTTAAAAAATAACTACTAGTAATTGCAGCTGATGAAGCAATGCTGTTATGTAATCCTGTTGCCTAGTCCCAGACAGTAATCCTGAACGATATAATGAATTAATTAGTTCTGAATTATCTTCAGAGGCAGCTGTATATGTATTTGCATTGAGATTACTATCTGGCTATTCCTGCCTAGAAACGGAAATAGAGTAGAGTAAGAATAGAACCTAACCTAACCTAACCTAACCTAACCTAACCTAACCTAACCTAAGAGGTCTTCTAGTCCAGCCCCCTGCTCAAGCAGGAGAACCTATACCATCTCAAACAGGTGATTGTCTAGAACATAGAGTAGATTGTCAGAACGTAGACTAGAGTAGAATAGAATAGAATAGAATAGCCCTTGTTGAGCCATTCTGAATATCTTCTTCAACCAATCAGCTATCTCAGTTGCATAATGATCCCAAAGTTCAAAAGAGATCTCTTCAATGCTCTTCTAACAGCCGTAGCTGAAGGAAGTTATTAAAAAAAGCCCTTTGAACAGAGACTGCCCATGTAGTGGTGGAATAATTGAATCAATGGAACATGTTATGCTCTATTGTCCTTTCCATGCAGGAGTGCACCAGGGGACAGCACGATTAGAATAAATAATTGGTTAGACTAACATGAATTTAGCTATGGAACTCAAGAAGCCTTTTAGAAGTCTCTCCAGGCTTACTCAGTTCCCATAGCTATTCATCATATGGTTTAGCCTCAAGTCTCCTAATCATCTTTGTTGCTCTTATTTGCACTCTTTCTAGACTCTCAACATCTTTTTTGTATCGTGATCAAAATTGGATCCAATATTCCAGTGCGTCTTACCAGTGCAGTATAAAACATTACTAACACTTCACATGATTTTTATACTTTCCCTCTACTGATGCAGCCTAGGACTGCATTAGCTTTTTTGACAGCTGTAGCACACTGCCCCCTTCATGGATTACTGCACCCCTTCATGGATTACTGCCTTGTCGTGGCGAAGGGGCTTGCGTAATTCAATGAAGCTATGAGCTATGCCGTGCAGGGCCACCCAAGACGGACAGGTCATAGCAGAGAGTTCTGACAAAACGTGATCCACTGGAGAAGGAAATGGCAACCCACTCCAGTATCTTTGCCATGAAAACCCTATGGACAGTACCAAAAGGCAAAACGATATGACGCTGGAAGATGAGCCCCTCAGGTCGGAAGGCGTCCAATATGCTACTGGGGAAGAGCAGAGGGCTAGTACTAGTAGCGCCAGAAAGAATGAAACGACTGGGCCAAAGCTGAAAGGACGCTCAGCTGTGGATATGTCTGGTGGTGAAAGGAAAGTCCGATGCTGTAAAGATTTTTTCTCCATAGGAACCTGGAATGTAAGATCCATGAATCAAGGAAAGCTGGACGTGGTCAAACGAGATGACAAGACTGAACATTGACATCTTAGGAATCAGCGAACTAAAATGGACAGGAATGGGTGAATTTAATTCAGATGACCATCAGGTATACTACTGCGGGCAAGAATCCCTCAGAAGAAATGGAGTAGCCTTCATAGTCAATAAAAAAATAGGAAAAGCAATACTGGGATACAATCCTCAAAATGACAGAATGATCTCAGTTCGAATCCAAGGCAAACCATTCAATATCACAGTAGTCCAAGTCTATGCCCCAACCACTGGTGGTGAAGAGGATGAAGTTGACCGTTTCTATGAAGCCCTACAGCACCAAAAAATGAAGTCCTTATCATCATGGGGGATTGGAATGCTAAAGTAGGAAGCCAAAATATAACCAGAATAACAGGCAAGTTTGGCCGTGGAGTACAAAATGAAGCAGGGCACAGGCTGATAGAATTTTGTCAAGAGAATACGATGGTCATAGCAAACACTCTTTTCCAACAACCCAAGAGACGGCTTTACACCAGACGGTCAACACAGAAATCAGATTGACTATATGCTCTGCAGCCAAAGATGGAGAAGCTCTATACAGTCAGTAAAAACAAGACCAGGAGCTGACTGTGGCTCAGACCATGAGCTTCTTGTTGCAAAGTTTAGGCTTAAATTAAAGAAAGTAGGGAAAAGCGCTAGGCCAGTCAGGTATGAATTAAATCATATCCCTGTTGAATATACAGTAGAGGTGACAAATAGATTTAATGAATTAGATCTGATAGACAGAGTGCCTGAAGAACTATGGACAGAGGTTCGCAACATTGTACAACAGGTAGCAACCAAAACCATCCCAAAGAAAAAGAAATGCAAGAAAGCAAAATGGCTGTCTGAGGAAGCTTTGCAAATAGCTGAGGAAAGGAGGGAAGCGAAAGGCAAGGGAGAAAAAGAAAGATACGCCCAATTAAATGCAGAATTCCAAAGAATAGCTAGAAGAGATAAGAATGCCTTCTTAAATGAACAATGCAAAGAAATAGAAGAAAACAATAGAATAGGGAGGACCAGAGATCTTTTCAACAAAATTGGAGAGATGAAAGGAACGTTTCATGCAAAAATGGGCATGATAAAGGACCAAAACGGCAGGGACCTAACAGAGGCAGAAGAGATTAAGAAGAGGTGGCAAAATTACACAGAAGAACTATACAAGAATGAGCTTAACGTCCCTGATAATCACAATGAGGTGGTCACTGACCTTGAGCCAGACATCCTAGAATGTGAAGTGAAGTGGGCCTTAGAAAAGCTGAGCAACAACAAAGCTAGTGGAGGTGACAGTATTCCAGCTGAGCTATTCAAAATCTTAAAAGACGATGCAGTAAAAGTGTTACACTCAATTTGCCAGCAAATTTGAAAAACTCAACAGTGGCCACAGGATTGGAAAAGATCAGTTTACATTCCAATTCCAAAGAAAGGCAGTGCCAAAGAATGTTCAAACTATCGCACCATTGCACTCATTTCTCATGCTAGTAAAGTTATGCTTAAAATCCTACAAGCTAGACTCCAGCAGCATGTGGATCGAGAACTACCAGAAGTACAGGCAGGATTTCGAAGAGGCAGAGGAACTAGAGATCAAATTGCTAACATACGCTGGATCATGGAGAAAGCTAGAGAGTTCCAGAAAAACATCTACTTCTGCTTCATTGACTATGCTGAAGCCTTTGATTGTGTGGATCATAACAAACTCTGGCAAGTCCTTAAAGAGATGGGCATACCAGACCATCTTATTTGTCTCTTGAGAAACCTATATGCGGGCCAAGAAGCAACAGTGAGAACTGGACACGGAACCACTGATTGGTTCAAAATTGGGAAAGGAGTCCGGCAAGGCTGTATACTGTCGCCTTGCCTATTTAACTTATATGCAGAGCACATCATGAGAAAGGCAGGGCTAGATGAATCAAAAGTTGGAATTAAGATTGCCGGAAGAAACATCAACAACCCAAGATACGCAGATGATACCACTCTAATGGCAGAAAGTGAAGAAGAACTGAAGAGCCTCTTGTTGCGGGTGAAGAAGGAGAGTGCAAAAGTTGGGTTGAAACTAAACATTAAGAAAACCAAGATCATGGCATCTGGCCCTCTCAATTCCTGGCAAATAGATGGGGAAGAAATGGAGGTAGTGACAGATTTTATTTTCCTGGGCTCCAAGATCACTGCAGATGGGGACTGTAGCCAAGAAATTAAAAGACGCTTGCTCCTCGGGAGGAAA
Source organism: Vipera berus (assembly GCF_964194415.1). NCBI lineage: Eukaryota > Metazoa > Chordata > Lepidosauria > Squamata > Viperidae > Vipera > Vipera berus. Next base: position 92,112,408 of record NC_138207.1, on the reverse strand, counting down.
GCCATGACAAATCTAGACAGCACACTAAAAAGCAGAGACATCACCCTGTCAACAAAAGTGCGTATAGTCAAGGCTATGGTCTTCCCAGTTGCAATGTATGGCAGTGAAAGCTGGACCATAAGAAAGGCTGAGCGCCAAAGAATTGAAGCCTTTGAACTATGGTGCTGGAGAAGACTCCTGCGAGTTCCTTGGACTGCAAGGCAATCAAACCGGTCAGTCCTAGAGGAGATCAACCCTGACTGCTCTTTAGAAGGCCAGATCCTGAAGCTAAAACTCAAATACTTTGGCCACCTAATGAGAAGGAAGGACTCACTGGAGAAGAGCCTAATGCTGGGAAAGATTGAGGGCAATAGAAGAAGGGGACGACAGAGAATGAGGTGGCTGGATGGAGTCATTGAAGCAGTAGGCGTGAGCTTAGATGGACTCCAGTAGATGGTAGAGGACAGGAAGGCCTGGAGGAACATTGTCCATAGGGTCGCGATGGGTCGGACACGACTTCGCAACTAACAACAACAACAACAGCACACTGCTATCTCATACTTAAGTGATTGTCTACTAGGCCTCCTTGGTCCCTCACAGTTAACTCTTGTTGAGCCATGTACTACCTATTCTAATATCTGTGCATTAGGTTTTTCTTGCCTGTGTAAAACCTTACTTTCCTCACTGAATTACATTTTGTTGGATAAGGTCTATGTTCAAGTCTGTCAAAATCCTTCTGGATCTTGAACCTGTCCTCTAAGATGTGAACTATTCCCCCTCACTTGATGTCTACAAATTTGGTGTGCTCCCCTTCTGTCCCTTCATCTAAATCATTTATGAAGACATTGAAGAGTACTGGGTCTAAGACAGAACCTTGTGGCACCCCATTCCATGTTTCCCTCCATAGTTCCATTGAAGGCTACATATTGACTGCATTTGGTCAGCCAATTACAAATCCATCTGGTGGTGATGCTGCCTATTGTACATTTTTTACCTTACCAAGAACTAGGCTATGGTCTACTTTGTCAAATACCTTATTGAAGTCCAAGTGTACTATGTTCATAGCATTTCATTGGTCCACTAATTTATTTACTTTGTCAAAGAATGCAATAAGATTTGTCTGGCATGATATGTTTTTGACAATCCCATGTTGGTCATATTTCCTGGTTAAGACTGAAAAAATATTAAAACAAAGGAATGGTCATGCAGACCTAATTTAAAGCATGGGATGCTTTGAAGATGTCTGAAAATTAGCTAGTTTGAAGGGCTACCTGGTAAATGCAACTCATAGTTTCTAAACAGTGCTTCTCTTTTCATTTCTTTTACTTTCCCTAATTTCCATCAGTTTTTCTCCCTTGCTTATTACCATCCTGGATCCTTCTTCATCCTCCATCCTTTTTTTTAACTTTCTTCTGGAAGAATGGAAGAATATATTTTTAATTATATCATTCATAGTGGTTTGTGTATGCCAAAGAATAGATTCGTCAGTTTACAAGTTGAATGTATAAACGTCTTCCTCAAAATTTGATCAGCATCCTATAACGGAATTATTTTGGGAAACTTTGGGGGTAAGGTTTCAAAATAAATTCTCTTAGTTCCATTTTTGAATTTGAATTTTTAACTGCTTGTCTTCATTTGTTGTATATATAAATAATGGAAGTTTAAATGTGTTATTGTATGGCATTTTTGATTTTAATTATATTATGATGCTTTATTATTACATTGTTTATAGATGTAAATGTTGGTTTTCTCAGTTGCAGGAGACATGAATCTAATCACTGAATCAAAAATAAAATTTATAAGATTATTAATTTTATAAATGGATTTTAGATAATTTTATTTAATTCAGTTCAGTTAAGCGAAAAGGGTCTTGAAGCTGATCATTTTTAAGGCATGGCTTCTGGCATTTACAGATGAATACATGGAAATCCATGCATATGTGTCTCATGTAAATATATTAAATTTAGAATCTCTGGGATTTGTTTAACAGTCCTGGGTTAATAAGACTTACCAAGCATTTGTTCAGTGACCATTTGAAATTATGAGTGCTGAAAAAATAATTTTACAGTCCATTTATGACCATTTACGCAGTAGAGTCTTTAGGAATACCAGAATAACAGAGTTGGAAGGGACCTTGGAGGTCTTATAGTCCAATCCCCTGCTCAGGCAAGAAGTCCTATACCACTTCAGACAAATTGTTGTCCAAACTATTCTTAAAAAGTTCCAGTGTTGGAGCATCCACAAATTCTGGAGTCAAGTTGTTCCACTGATGAATTGGTCTAGCTGTCAGGTTCTAGGTTCTTCTCTCCTTAATTAATTTCCATCCAACCTTTTCAGTGACATGATTCAACTTGATTAGTTTCCCTTTGTAACTTTCTCAGTGAGGTGATCACCATTACAGTCACTATGCATTTTCTGTTCCTAATTTGTGTTTTTTTTTCTTTCTTCCCTCTTTATAGAGCAGAGAGATTGGAGAGAAAGGGATTATGAGAGAATGAGTTCTTTGCTCTTCTACGCACTGAAAGCAGTATGAGTGCACTGGCAGTCCTGGGCTGTGAACTGTCGGCAAATTATGCAAATAGCTTACAGTACATTTGCATCCTCCCAATTGTGGAGCAGAGGGATTGGAAAGGGTTTCAAGAGAGTAAGCTGCTTCTATATTTTGCCCTTCGCTCACAGCCTGGGCTGTGGTGTGATTGCATTGCTTAAGATGCGTACAAGATAATAAGCAGGCACTGGAACATTCCAAAGGGTGTAGAAGTACAGTACATATGAAGCAAACAAAAGCAAAATGTATGAAACTGAGTAGTCTTGTCTCTTTCTAGCTGGAAAGCACAGTTGCAGTCATGTGATTTCCCACTTAGTGATTGCTTTGCTTAGTGGCAGAGTTGCTGGTCCCAATTAAGAAAGCTAAACTAGGACTACCTGTAAATTGATTTCTTTATGTCCTTATAATTGCACATAGGAAAAAGTGTGTTTATGCGCTGCAAGGTTATGTGACATATGTGATTGCACTAAACCCATGTTTTGTGTCCTTGCAGTATGCCATCGTGTTCCGTACTCCGCCTTATCACAAGACAAAAATAGATCGTCCAGTTACTGTGTTCCTTCAGTTGAAGCGCAAGCGAGGGGGTGACGTGAGTGACTCCAAGCAGTTTACATACTACCCAGTGGTAGAAGGTACAGGGCACTCCATGTGATGTGCTACTTTTGGTGTTCAACATTGTGGCAGGGCACATCATTGATTATTCTTCTATATCTTTGGCTGCAGATAAGGAAGAAGTGGAAAGGAAGCGTAAGAAGATCTTACCTCAGTTTCCCCAGCACTTTGGTGGTGGTGCACCTATGGGAGGCGCCGGTGGTGGAGCTAGTGGATTTGGTTCTAGTGGAGGTAAATGTTAATACTTGGATTTACTGGGTTTTAATTTTTTAATAGTCTGTTGCAATTTAACTTGAAATCAAAGGCTTTTTATTGTAGATGTGCAAAACTCACATGATGTTCAAACAATTTTACACTTGAAACACTCATTTTAACCTTGAACCTTTGCAAAAGTGTTCTCATGCTATTCTGCTTTTCTGGTGTATTCTAATCTTGTGAGGTTGGAGCAACCTTGAAATATCCTGTTCAATGAATTTATTTTTTTTGTACACCTATATTTTTATTATTAAGCTCTCCAGTTGCTCCTAGTGTGTTACAATTTTCTTTCAAATACAAAATACAAATACCAACTATCTTATTTTAATTATTGAGTTGGGAAAGCATAATTTTTGAGACAACTTCTTATGTCATCCACTTTCTTTTAAAAGGTTTGTTAATAATGTCAGATGTCAGATATTTTGCTGAAATCAACTTGTTAATTTATTTATAAACTAACTAGCATTTCTATGCCACTCGACTGCCAATAGCTCAGAGTGAATACTGTGTTTTATATTTACACCATTTTCACAGTCTGTTAAAACAATTATCTAAGAAAATGAAATAATCTTAGACTGGCAATTTCTTAAAAAAGCTATATTTATTTTTTGGTATTTATTAAGTGATACCTTGAAGATAAGTGATTTGCTCTAGAAAACTCTCAGGTAATATTAGAATAATAGATGTATAGTATCCAGCTTTTGGTAGGGACGCGGTGGCTCAGTGGGTTAAGATGCTGAGCTTGTCGATCAGATGGTCGGCAGTTTGGCAGGTCGAATCCCGAGTGCCGCGTAACAGAGTGAGCGCCTGTTACTCGTCCCAGCTTCTGCCAACCTAGCAGTTCGAAAGCACGTAAAAATGCAAGTAGAAAAATAGGGACCACTACGGTGGGAAGGTAACAGCGTTCTGTGCGCCTTTGGCGTCTAGTCATGCCGGCCACATGACCACGGAGACGTCCTCGGACAAGCGCTGGCTCTTCGGCTTTGAAACGGAGATGAGCACCGGCCCCTAGAGTCGGAAACGACTAGCACGCATGTGCGGGGGAACCTTTACCTTTACCTTTACCTTTATCCAGCTTTTTATCTTTTACCCGTTTTTGAACATTGGGACAATATTTCCATTCCTTATGTTGTCTGGTCCATTTTCATATCTAAGATTAGTTATCCTGTTCTACTTTACTTCCTCTACCAATTTGATATGCATTGCATCCTCTTGTTTAAGTCATTTAATAGAAATATTTAAGAGTATTTCTTGCTGCATATACTGAAGAAATGTTTATGAGCATATGTTGTGGATGAAATATGTATATTTGTGAAGACCTTAGTGCTCTCTGAGCTTGTTGTTTGCTTGCAGACATTTTGTTGCCCAAGTAGATAACAGCGAATGTGGAGTTTGCGCCCTGTTTGATATAGAGTGTCTTGTGCTGCCAGTGTTGTTGGGGGCCTGGTTTTCTCTTTAGTAATTCCTTAATTAGATATTGTTTTCTGCTTGTTCCTTGATCTGATGTTATTTGATAGATAGGATATGTTCTGGTCTTTTAGTTTTCTTCTTAGCTTTTTTATTGTCTCTTTTGAATGGTTGGTAATGTGGTTTATATCAAATAAGAAAAACAAGAAATAAATAAGAAAAAGAAAAATAAGAAATCAAAGAAGAAACCAGCATGTGTCATGTTCCGACAGATATTACTTTTCAAAGAACTTCGAGATATTGTTTACTTTAAAGAATTTTTATTCAAATACAGTGGCATTGGCACGTACATGGTCGAAGCCAAAATCTGAATTCCCCTCCCCTAAACACATAGTATCAAAGCACAATTCCCTCCTCCAATTGACAGTCATAAATCACATTCTCCAATTAGTTTGAAATGCAAACCTTCCCTCCAGTTGTTAACCCACCATTCCTTATCATCTCTTATTTCAAACAACCTTGAAAAATACTCTACTGCAATGTTGTTATGTCTAACTAATTCCCATACACATTCTTCCCCCTCCCCCCCAGAATCATCTAATTCTAACTCTAAAATAACACACAGGTTAAAGAGAAAATGGCTGCATCTTCATATATTGTCAAAGCAAGAACATCCGATGTTAGCAGCGTTGACATCCCATACAAAAAGGATAGATCCTGTAATGTAAACAAAAGCTTATGTCAGGGACTATCTTTCGGTTTGTTGGGGTGTCATAAAACCTTTTGATGAGTCGGTCAGCTTTCACATTGCTAGATTTCACCCAAGTGGCTTCACACGAGTGTCACTTCCATCGTACTAGGTACTGCAATTTCCCTTTAAAAATTCTAGAATCAAGAATATGTTTCACTTCATAGTGAGTGATCCACTACTGAGAGGCGCCCGGGTGCCTTCTTAGGGGAAGGTCTTAAAGTGGAGCCCTGAAAAGGTTTCAGTAAGCTGCAATGGAAGACCGGGTGAATTCTTCCTAAAAGCCTAGGGCACCGGTCGGCAACCTGCGGCTCCCAGCCATTTGCAGAAAGAGAGACAGAGAGAGGCACTTGTGCTTCTTTTCTCTCCTCTCTCTCTGTGTGTGCGTGTGCGCGCACACGCGCGAGAGGGAAAATGGCTGCATATATTGTCAAAGCAAGAACTTCAGATGTTAGCAGCGTTTATAGCGTGGTTACAGTTGCAAGAAAAAGTATGTGAACCCTTTGGGATTACGTGGAGTTTTGCATGAATTGGCCATAAAATGCGCTCTAAATGTCATGTAAGTCACAATGATAGAAAAACACAGTCTGCTTAAAATAATACTACACAAACATTAGCTGTTCTCATGTTTTAATTGAACATAAGATGGAAACATTCACAGTGCAGGGTGGAAAAAGTATGTGAACCCCTAGCCTAATGACTTCTCCAAGAGCTAATTGGAGCCAGGAGTGAGCCAACCTTGACTCCAATCAGTGTGATGATATTGGATGTGTTGCTGACAGCTGTCCTGCCCTTTAAAAACACATACCTGTTTTGGGTTTACTGGTCTCAAGAAGCACTGTCTGATGTGAACCATGCCTCGCAGAAAAGAGCTCTCAGAAGACCTACGATCAAGAATTGTTGACTTGCGTGAAGCTGGAAAGGGTTACAAAAGTATCTCCAAAAGCCTTGATGTTCATGTGTCCACGGTAAGACAGACTGTCTACAAATGGAGGAAGTTTAGCACTGTTGCTACACTCCCTATGCATGGTCGTCCTGTAAAAATGACTGCAAGAGCACAGCGCATAATGCTTAATGAGGTAAAGAAAAATCCTAGAGTGTCAGCTAAAGACCTACAGAAATCTCTGGCACATGCTAACATTTTTGTTGACACATCTACAATAAGGAAAACATTAAACAAGAATGGAGGACACCACGGAGGAAACCATTGCTGTCCAAAAAAAATATTGCAGCACGTTTGAAGTTTGCAAAAGAGCATCTGGATGTTCCACAGCACTACTGGCAAAATATACTGTGGACAGATGAAACCAAAATTGAGTTGTTTGGGAAAAAAACACAACACTATGTGTGGAGAAAAAAAGGCATAGCACACCAACATCAAAACCTCATCCCCACTGTAAAACATGGCGTGGTTTGGGGCTGCTTTGCTGCCTCAGGGCCTGGACGGATTGTTGTCATTGATGGGAAAATGAATTCCAGAGTTTATCAGGACATTTTGCAGGAAAATGTACAACCATCTGTCCGCCAACTGAAGCTCTGCAGAGGATGGGTGATGCAACAGGACAATGACCCAAAGCATACAAGTAATTCAACAAAACAATGGCTTCAACAGAACAGAATATACCTTATGGAGTGGCCCAGTCAGAGTCCTGACCTCAACCCGATTGAAATGCTGTGGCATGACCTTAAGAGAGCGATTCACACCAGACATCCCAAGAATATTGCTACACTGAAACAGTTTTGTGAAGAGGAGTGGTCCAAAATTACTCCAGATCGTTGTGCAGGTCTGATCTGCAACTACAGGAAACGTTTGGTTGAGGTTATTGCTGCCAAAGGAGGGTCAACCAGTTATTAAGTCCAAAGGTTCACATACTTTTTCCACCCTGCACTGTGAATGTTTCCATCTTATGTTCAATTAAAACATGAGAACAGTTAATGTTTGTGTAGTATTATTTTAAGCAGACTGTGTTTTTCTATTGTTGTGACTTACATGTCGTTTAGAGCGCATTTTATGGCCAATTCTTAGGTTTTTGATATTTCTCCCGGCAATCTTAATTCCAACTTTTGATTCATCTAGCCCTGCCTTTCTCATGATGTGCTCTGCATATAAGTTAAATAGGAAGGCGACAGTACGTATACAGCCTTGCCGGACTCCTTTCCCAATTTTGAACCAATCAGTGGTTCTGTAGCCAGTTCTCACTGTTGCTTCTTGACCCGCATATAGGTTTCTCAAGAGACAAGATAGTCTGGTACTCCCATCTCTTTGAGAACTTGCCACAGTTTGTTGTGATCCACACAATCAAAGGCTTTAGCATAGTCAATGAAGCCGAAGTAGATGTTTTTCTGGAACTCCCTAGCTTTCTCCATGATCCAGCGTATGTTGGCAATTTGATCTCTAGTTCCTCTGCCTCTTCGAAATCCTGCCTGTACTTCTGGTAGTTCTTGTTTCACATACTGCTGGAGTCTAGCTTGTAGGATTTTAAGCATAACTTTACTAGCATGAGAAATGAGTGCAATGGTGCAATAGTTTGAACATTCTTTGGCACTGCCTTTCTTTGGTATTGGAATGTAAACTGATCTTTTCCAATCCTGTGGCCACTGTTGAGTTTTCCAAATTTTCTGGCAAATTGAGTGTAGCACTTTTACTGCATCATCTTTTAGGATTTTGAATAGCTCAGCTGGAATACTGTCATCTCCACTAGCTTTGTTGTTGCTCAGCTTTCCTAAGGCCACTTCACATTCTAGGATGTCTGGCTTGAGGTCACCTGATTGTGGTTATCAGGGACGTTATGCTTGTATTGTTCTGTGTAATTTTTCCACCACTTCTTAATCTCTTCTGCCTCTGTTAGGTCCCTGCCATTTTGGTCCTTTATCATGCCCATTTTTTCATGAAACGTTCCCTTCATCTCTCCAATTTTCTTGAAAAGATCTCTGGTCCTCCCTTTTCTATTGTTTTCTTCTATTTCTTTGCACTGTTCATTTAAGAAGGCATTCTTATCTCTTCTAGCTATTCTCTGGAATTCTGCATTCAATTGGGTGTATCTTTCTTTTTCTCCCTTGCCTTTTGCTTCCCTCCTTTTCTCAGCTATTTGCAAAGCTTCCGCAGACAGCCATTTTGCTTTCTTGCGTTTCTTTTTCTGTGGGATGGTTTTAGTTGCTACCTCTTGTACAATGTTGCGAACCTCCGTCCATCAGATCTGTCTATCGGATCTAATTCCTTAAATCTATTTGTCACCTCTACTGTATATTCATCAGGGATATGATTTAGTTCATACCTGAGTGGCCTAGTGCTTTCCCCTACTTACTTTAGTTTAAGCCTAAATTTTACAACAAGAAGCTCATGGTCTGAGCCACAGTCAGCTCCTGGTCTTGCTTTTACTGACTGTATAGAGCAGACATGTCAAACACAAGGCCCGGGGGCCGGATCAGGCCCACGAAATGGTTTCATGCAGCCCGTGAAGCCATCCTGGAAACAGTGAGGGAACAGCCCCCACTGCCTTGGCCTTGGCCCAGAGACCCTCCTCCTGCCAGAGACCCTCAGATCTGTCCCACTCCTGCCCAGGCCCCCATAGGCACCCTTGATGCGAACGATGTAGAGGTGGCCACACCCACCCAGCAGGCCATACGCACTCTAGCCATGCCCACCCAGCAGGCCACGCCCACCCAAACCATACCCACCCGGCCCCCTGAGGGCAACCGCAATGCTGATGCAGCCCTCAATGAAATTGAGTTTGACACCCCTGGTATAGAGCTGCTCCATCTTTGGCTGAAGAGCACATAGTTAATCTGATTTCTGTGTTGACCGTCTGTTGATGTCCATGTGTAGAGCTGTCTCTTGGGTTGTTGAAAAGAGTGTTTGCTATGACCATCGTATTCTCTTGACAAAATTCTGTCAGCCCATGCCCTGCTTCATTTTGTACTCCAAGGCCAAACTTGCCTGTTATTACGGTTATCTTTTGGCTTCCTACTGTAGCATTCCAATCCCCCATGATGATAAGGACATCAATTTTTGGTGTTAGTTCTATAAGGTGTTGTAGGTCTTCATAGAACCGGTCAATTTCATCCTCTTCAGCACCAGTGGTTGGACCATAGACTTGGACTATTGTGATATTGAATGGTTTGCCTTGGATTCGAACTGAGATCATTCTGTCATTTTGGGGATTGTATCCCAGCATTGCTTTTCCTACTCTTTTATTGACTATGAAGGTTACTCCATTTCCTCTGAGGGATTCTTGCCTGCAGTAGTGTACCTGATGGTCATATGAATTAAATTCACCCATTCCTGTCCATTTTAGTTCGCTGATTCCTATGATGTCGATGTTCAGTCTTGTCATCTCTTGTTTGACCACGTCCAGCTTTCCTTGATTCATGGATCTTACATTCCAGGTTCCTATGGAGAAAAAAATCTTTACAGCATCGGACTTTCCTTTCACCACCAGATACATCCACAGCTGAGCGTCCTTTCGGCTTTGGCCCAGTCGCTTCATTCTTTCTGGCACTACTAGTACTAGCCCTCTGCTCTTCCCCAGTAGCATATTGGATGCCTTCCAACCTGAGGGGCTCATCTTCCAGCGTCATATCTTTTTGCCTTTTGGTACCATCCATGCGGTTTTCATGGCAAAGATACTGGAGTGGCTTGCCATTTCCTCCTCCAGTGGATCATGTTTTGTCAGAACTCTCTGCTAATGACCTGTCGTCTTGGGTGGCCCTGCATGGCATAGCTCATAGCTTCATTGAATTACGCAAGCCCCTTTGCCATGACAAGGCAGTAATCCATGAAGGGGTGTGGGTGCATAACTGGAGGCTTTTAAAAAGAGACTAAACAGCCATTTGTCTGAAATGGTATAGGGTCTCCTGCTTGAGCAGGGGTTTAGGCAAGAACACTTCCAATGTCCCTTCCAACTCTGTTCTTTTATTCTGTATAGGCACCTACCCTTGATCTACGTATCTATATGTATATCATTAATTTATTTTAACAATTAATGCCATCAGTTCAGTAGTAATGGGCTTGCAGATGATAATTTTAAAAAGTATCTTTATTTTGATAAAAAAGTAATGGATTAAAATGAATCATATGCCCAAGCTAGTGCTCATTCAGAATCTTCTAAAGTTTGCCGATTTCTATGTAGGCATAGCACTTTTTCATTCATAACTAGTTGTGATTCCTTTCAGTTTATTTTCAATCACTAGTATATTTAGTTCCATCACTGATTGTTCTAATTGGCTTTTTTCATCTACAAATAGTCCTTATGTCCATTTGATTAACAGTCATTCAGTTACAATATCACTGAACATACATCCTACCATCATGTGATCAAAATTTGGACCCTTTGAGAACCTTGCTTTTATGACCTTCACATTATTGCATACTCACATTTTCTTGCCTCATGTGAACAGTCTCTGCTTCATTTCTCCTCACCTGTCTGTCTCCCCCCAATCTCTACCCTTTTGACAACCTATATTCCACCATGTATGGCTGTCAACCTCTGTCACCTATCCCAGATCACTTTGCTGTCTTCTTTCTCTTATTGCTCGCCTAGGATACAGGTGCTGGACAAGGGCACAGCCTTATCTGCAAAAACCCAGCTGGGGAAGGGGCAGAGCCAGTGGAGAAGGCAAAGTGAGTTCTGAGCATAGTCTTCTGCAGCCAATGCAAGGAGCAATAGCCTGCAAATTGTGAAGACCATAGTGGAACAAATTGGTGAGGCTTGGGATGCTCCATTGTTGGGCAGGGTAGGAAAGGCAGATGTGGCTCCCTAGCAAATGTGGTGTCTATATGGCGAATGCTAGTTAGGGTGGCAGCAGAGCTAGAAGAAGCAGAGGAATAAGATCTTCCTAGAGGCACAGAACACACTTTGTAACTCAAGTTGGAAGCTGTTGGCCTTTGTGAGGCCTAGAAGGAAGAAGGCTAGGCTAAGTTAGTGTAATCATTTTAATTGTTTTTAATTTTTGTAATTTGTTGTATTGTTTTTAAAAAACCTTGTGAACCGCCCTGAGTCCTACGGGAGAAGGGTGGTATATAAGTCTAATAATAAATAAATAATAAATAAGTGAATAGAGAGTGTGCAGGTAGGCTATGTTGGTGCTGGACTATCCTCCATTCCTCACTAAAGATTATAAGCTGGTTCTCCAGGAGTGCTTCCAATGCAAGTTTGGATAGTCAGAAGGGCAGCATACACATTTAATAAGTAAATAAGCTGTAATACTATCCCCGTCAGAAGTACACAAAAATCTTTTGGTCTTGGGAAAGGCCATGAATTAGATTCTTGTAGCCAGTTCCAGGTGATTACTAAACAGGGTTGTTGCCGATTTTTGTCCTTTTGTGAATCATTTGTTGTGAAGCTTTTAGAATAGTAGATTCTATCTTTGTTTATACCCAGGCTTCCTACGTGTTTCAGAAATTGCCATTCAAGAATCCGATTTCTCAGTGGGAGTGCTGAAATCTTCACCACATTGCCACAGGCACTAGGAAAGTCATTTGAAAATCTTTTTAAAAATTGTCACAATTGAAGTAAAAAAAAATCATATAAAAAGGTTCTGGCTTCTGTATTTGTGGCTCTTTAACTGCATCACATTTTGTCCATTGTTGCTAGAAATTCACGGCTTAGTAAATTTCAGTGAGCATGTATAGAACTTAGGTCTCTACAGTCTTACTCTAACTATGTCTCACTGGATAGAAAGTTGGACATGTTTCAGTTGAAAGTTGTATTTTTCAGGGGCACCATTTGTCTATATTGAAAACAGTATGGCATATTGATTAAAGTATTGGAACAGGGCTAGGGAGACTCAAATTCTACTCTACTCATCTCATGGACTATCATTAGTTGACTTTGGGCTAGTTATTTACTCATAACTAATCCTAGGAAGAAGGAGAGGCATGTACAATTTGTTGTGCTCCAGAAATATAAATCTGACAAATAACTAAAGCCAACTCCAGGTAGTCCTTGACTTATAACAGTTCACTTAGTGACTGTTCAAAGTTACAGTGGTATTGAAAAAAATCACACTTATGACTGTTGCACCATCTCCATGGTTAGGTAATCAAAATTTAGATGCTTGGCAACTGACTCATATTTATGACACTTGCAGTGTCCTGTGGTCACCTTTTGTTACCTTCTGACAAGCAAAGTCTATGGGGAAGCCAGATTCACTTAACAACAATGTTACTAACTTAACAACTGCAGTAATTCACTTAACAACTGTGGCAGGAGAAATGTAAGGATCTGCCCCAGCTAGTCCTCTCAGGAAAGCACAACTTTTGACATCATGTAGTTAATCAAAATAACTCTGCAGCGAGTGGGAGATCAAACAGATTCCTAACCAACCTACAACTTCGTCATTCAAAGGATAGAGAACTAGATGTAAAGCTATACTGGACCTAATTCTTACTAATAGAGAAGAAGTGATAGAGGGAGTCGAAATTGCCAGAACCTTGGGGGAAAGTGACCACATCATACTGGAATTCAATATAATGCAAACACAAGGAATAGAAAATAATTCAACCAATGTCTTAAACTTCAGAAGAGCTGATTTTAACAAAATCAGAGAGAAACTAGGAACGATTCCATGTGTCAACTCTGAGAGAAGCATATTACCGGATGAGAATAAAGGAGGGGGATGAGTGGAAAACTGCCTTCAACTGCCCCTTGGGAAGCTACCAGTTCAAAGTCATGTCATTTGGACTGAAGGGGGCCCCAGCCGTATTTATGCAGTTGATTAATGAGGTCCTACATGATCACTTATAAAAAGGTGTTCTGGTGTATCTTGATGACATCTTGATCTACAGCACAAATATGATTGATCATATAAAACTAGTGAGTGAAGTGTTAAAGAAACTCTTGAAGGCCAGCTATATGCCAAATTGTTGAAATGTGAATTTCACCAGACCTGATTAGATTATCTTGGCTACAGAATTTCCAATGAGGGCGTAGAAATGGACCCAGCCAAAGTGAGAACTATAATTGAATGACAGCCCCCAAAGACTCGTAAACAGCTTCAGAGCTTTTTAGGTTTTGCTAACTTTTATCGCCCCCCCTTCATGGATTACTGCCTTGTCGTGGCGAAGGGGCTTGCGTAATTCAATGAAGCTATGAGCTATGCCGTGCAGGGCCACCCAAGACGGACAGGTCATAGCAGAGAGTTCTGACAAAACGTGATCCACTGGAGAAGGAAATGGCAACCCACTCCAGTATCTTTGCCATGAAAACCCTATGGACAGTACCAAAAGGCAAAACGATATGACGCTGGAAGATGAGCCCCTCAGGTCGGAAGGCGTCCAATATGCTACTGGGGAAGAGCAGAGGGCTAGTACTAGTAGCGCCAGAAAGAATGAAGCGACTGGGCCAAAGCCGAAAGGACGCTCAGCTGTGGATATGTCTGGTAGTGAAAGGAAAGTCCGATGCTGTAAAGATTTTTTCTCCATAGGAACCTGGAATGTAAGATCCATGAATCAAGGAAAGCTGGACGTGGTCAAACAAGAGATGACAAGACTGAACATTGACATCTTAGGTATCAGCGAACTAAAATGGACAGGAATGGGTGAATTTAATTCAGATGACCATCAGGTATACTACTGCGGGCAAGAATCCCTCAGAAGAAATGGAGTAGCCTTCATAGTCAATAAAAGAGTAGGAAAAGCAATACTGGGATACAATCCTCAAAATGACAGAATGATCTCAGTTCGAATCCAAGGCAAACCATTCAATATCACAGTAGTCCAAGTCTATGCCCCAACCACCGGTGCTGAAGAGGATGAAATTGACCGGTTCTATGAAGCCCTACAGCACCTTATAGAACTAACACCAAAAAATGATGTCCTTATCATCATGGGGGATTGGAATGCTAAAGTAGGAAGCCAAAAGATAACCGGAATAACAGGCAAGTTTGGCCTTGGAGTACAAAATGAAGCAGGGCACAGGCTGATAGAATTTTGTCAAGAGAATACGATGGTCATAGCAAACACCCTTTTCCAACAACCCAAGAGACGGCTCTACACATGGACATCACCAGACGGTCAACACAGAAATCAGATTGACTATGTACTCTGCAGCCAAAGATGGAGAAGCTCTATACAGTCAATAAAAATTAAAAGACGCTTGCTCCTGGGGAGGAAAGCCATGGCAAATCTAGACAGCACACTAAAAAGCAGAGACATCACCCTGTCAACAAAAGTGCGTATAGTCAAGGCTATGGTCTTCCCAGTTGCAATGTATGGCAGTGAAAGTGGACCATAAGAAAGGCTGAGCGCAAAAGAATTGAGGCCTTTGAACTCTGGTGCTGGAGAAGACTCCTGCGAGTCCCTTGGACTGCAAGGCGATCAAACCGGTCAGTCCTAGAGGAGATCAACCCTGACTGCTCTTTAGAAGGCCAGATCCTGAAGCTAAAACTCAAATACTTTGGCCACCTAATGAGGAGGAAGGACTCACTGGAGAAGAGCCTAATGCTGGGAAAGATTGAGGGCAATAGAAGAAGGGGACGACAGAGAATGAGGTGGCTGGATGGAGTCACTGAAGCAGTAGGCGTGAGCTTAACTGGACTCCAGAAGATGGTAGAGGACAGGAAGGCCTGGAGGAACATTGTCCATAGGGTCGCGATGGGTCGGACACGACTTCGCAACTAACAACAACAACAACAACAACAACTTTTATCGCCAATTCATCCCCTCCTTTGCTGAGATTGCTCTACCCCTTACAGAACTACTCAGGCAAAGGAGGAGGGAAGCCACAACCGGGCCAACCACTTGCTTGGACGATGAGCTGTCAAACAGTTTTTGAGAATTTAAAAAGACTATTTGCTGCTGAACCAGTCCTAAAGCATCCATGCCCAGGGGAGCCCTTCATAATCCAAGCTGACGCCAGCAACATTGCAGTCGGAGCTGTATTACTGCAAAAGAACAAAAGTCCTACAACCCTGTGCCTACACCTCCAAAAAATTCACTGAAGGCGAGAAGAAATGGACAATCTGGGAGAAGGAGGCCTTCGCCATTAGGTGGAGCCTGTTAAACTGGTGACATTAGAGGGGCGCAAAGTGCCATTTGAAGTATGGACAGATCACAAAAACCTAGAGGCAATGAAGACACCCCCCCACAAACTGTCCCCAAAAGTGCGGTGGGCACAGTACTTTAATTGTTTCAACTTCAGTCTAAAGTACATACCAGGAGAAAAAACCTCTTAACTGATGCGCTATCCCAATTGCCCCAGTACAAAAGTGAACGTGAAGAGGTCAACGAGGCAATTATCCTCAGTTCACAACCTGCGGCACAACTCACACCTCACAGAACCCCTAATCCTGATGACTTGGGAGCGAGGAAGATAAAACGAGAGCTCCTCACCGATCAATGGTTCAAAGATAATCAAACCTTAACATGCAGGGATGGCTTGGCATACAGGAGGGGGGAATTGTATCTACCTGAAGCCCACCATCTCAATGCTCTCAAACACAGCCATGATGTAAAACAGGCTGGACACTTTGGATATTTAAAAACTCTACACCTCATCTGCTGGCAATTTTGGTGACCGGGGCTAAAACAAGATGTAGAAAACTATGTCAGGAGTTGTACCGTATGTGCCACCATGAAAAGAATTCCAGGGAAAATCCCTTGGTTACTGCAGCCGGTGGCAGACCCTTCTCAACCATGGGAAGAAATAGCTATGGACGTTATAGTAGACCTGCCCAAAAGTAGAGGAAATACTGTCATCTGGACTGTGATAGACCTGTTTTCGAAACAGGCTCATTTTATTGCCTGCAAAGGACTCCCATCTGCCCAACGACTGACTAAATTGTTCCTGAAAAAGATCTACCGACTGCATAGTGCCCCAAGCGAATAATTTCGGATAGAGGAGTGCAGTTTGCAGTGAAATTTTGGAGGAAATTTCTTAAATTAATTAGATCATCTCAAGGCTTATCATATGTTTCCTACCAACAGACAATCTAGACTGACCTCCTCCCTTTCCCCGAGGTGGCTTACAATAATTCTGTTCACAGCAGCACCGGCTACATGCCTTTCAGACTAGCCACAGGAAAAGCGTTCAGCCCAATGCCTGACTACCCTCAGGTGCCCTCCGTTTCCCAGACACTTGATCAATGGGTGAGGGGGTGGGAAGAGGTTTGGAGAAATAAGAAAATGGTGTTTAAAAAGTCTTCTGAGACTTATAAAAAACAGGCTGATAAAAAGAGGGCTCCCCAAAGAACATTCCAAGTTGGGAAAAAGGTTTATCTGTCAACTAAATATTTATGTCTCAAATTACCCAGCAAGAAATTAGGACCAAAATTCTTGGGACCTTTCCCCCTCGTAGGGATCATCAACCCCGTCACAGTAGAATTAAAACTCCCTAGGCTTTTAGGGAAAGATCACCCTGTCTTCCATTGCAACCTGCTGAAATCTTTCTGGGACTCCACCTTAAGACCTCCCCCTAAGAAGGCGCCCAGGCCCCTCGTAGTAGCGGGTCAGAGACACTATGAAGTCAAAGGCATTCTTGACTCTAGAATCTTTAAAGGGAAATTGCAGTACCTAGTAGAATGGAAGGGGTACTCGCTGTCTGAAGCTACTTGGGTGAAATCTAGCGATGTGAAGGCTGACCAACTCATCAAAAAGTTTCATGAAAAAATCCCCAACAGACCAAGAGATAATCCCTGACATATGTTTACATTACAGGATCTATCCTTTTTGTAAGGGTGGCCGGATGTCAATGCTGCAAACATTGGATGTTTTTGCTCTGACAATATAAGAGGCAGCCTTTTCCTTTAAACTGTTTTTGCTTTGAATCAATGAAGCTGGGGGGAAATGTTAGCCCAGTTGTTTTAATTAAGATAAGGGATGGCACTCTACAGAAAGCAAGTGAAACTTTGCATGTTAAACTAATTGGAGAATGTGATTTATGACGTGTAATTAAGGGAGGGAATTGTGTATGATACGATGTGTTCAGGGGAGGAGAATTCAGATTCTGACATCCATCCGTGAGTGCCAATGCTTTGTTCTCATTATTATAGACTTTTTAGAATAAACAATGCTGGAATGTTCTTTGATCTGTCTCATTAGTTGGAACCATGACATCTGCAAAAGACAAAAATTAAAATAAGGAAGAAAACGGTAAGAGAACACCTATCTGACCTTGATAAATATAAATCACTAGGACCTGACAGTTTACATTCCAGACTTCTGAAGGAGCTGGCAGATGTTATCTCAGAACCATTGCACCATATATCTTTCAAAAATCCTGGAGCACTGGAGAAGCACCTGAGGATTGGAAAAGGGCTGATGTGGTTCACATCTTCAAGAAAGAAGGAAAAAAAACAGATCCAGGAAACTACAGCCCAATCAGTCTAACAGCAATACCTGGGAAGATCCTGGAAAAGAATCAAAAAGCAGATCTGTGAACAACTAGAAGCAAACAAAGTTATAACTGGTAGCCAGCAGGGGTTTGTTAAAAACAGATCATGCCAAATTGATTTTATTTCATTCTTTGATAAAGTCACCAAATTAATAGACCAGCTAAACACTGTGGACATAGTATACTTACATTTTAGTAAGGCATTTGACAAAGTAGACCGCAATCTACTGCTTGGTAAGCTAGAAAAAGGTGGAACAGACAACATCACCACCAGATGGATTTGTAGCTGGCTGACAAACTGTACTCAGTGAGTAGTCCTCAATAGTACTACATCCACATGGAGAGAAGTAAGCAGTGGGGTACCATAAGGCTCTGTCTTTGGCCCAGTACTGTTCAGTATCTTCATCAATGGCTTAGATGAGGGAATAGAACAGGAACTCATCAAATTTGCAGACAACACTAAACTGGCAGGAATAGCCAACACCCCAGAAGACAAGCTCAGGATTCAAAAAGCTCTTGACAAACTTGAACAATGGGCCCTATCCAACAAAATGAACTTTAATGTGGAGAAAAGCAAAGTTTTACATTTAGGCAGGAAAAATCAAAGGTATAAGTAGAGATTAGGTGAGATCTTGCTCAAAACAGTAACTGTGAGAGGGACCTTGGAGTCCTAGTGGACGATCTCTTGACTATGAGCCAGCAATGTGCAGCCGCCGCCAAAAAAGCTAATACAATCATGGGTCACATAAACAGAGGCGTAGAATCAAGATCACGCAAAGTATTAGTACCACTTTATAAAACCCTAGTGAGACCACACCTGGAATTCTGTAACCAATTTTGTTCACCATACTACAAAAAAGATGTTGAGACCTTGGAAACAGTTCAGAGAAAAGCAGCTAAGATGATCCAAGGCCTGGAGACTAAAACACATGAACAGCTGCAGGACATGGTTTGGCTAGTCTAAAGAAAAGAAGAAATAGGGGTGACATTATAGCAGTATTCCAGTATTTGAGAGGCTGCCACAAAGAAGAGGGGGTCAAATTATTTTTCAAAGCACCAGAGGGCAGGACAAGAAACTGGTTGGACACTAACCAAAGAGAGAGGCAACCTGGAATTAAGGAGAAACTTCCTATCAGTGAGGATAATTAACCAGTGGAACAGCTTTCTTTCAGAAATTGTGGGCACTCCATCACTGGAGGTTTTTAAGAAGAGACTGGACAGTCACTTCTCTGAGATGGTATCCTGCTTGAGCCGGCATCTACCCTACTGGCATTGTCAATCAACCAATATTTGTAATCCAAAATGTCCAGCTGTCATAAAGCCAATCTATACGTTTCCCCCAGACAGAGATACCGTATATACTTGAGTATAAGCCGACTCAAGTATAAGCCGAGACCCCCAATTTCACCCCCAAAAACTGGGAAAAGTTGTTGACTCGAGTATAAGCCGATCCGCCGTTCTGCAAGCCTCCGCCGCCGGCGGAGGCTGGATCCGCGCTCTGCAAGCCTCTGCCGCCAGCAGAGGCTCGATCCGCCATTTTGCAAGCCTGAATACACAGGAATACCCTGTGTGGCCGCGGCTCTCGGGGAAGCCCTGGCTGTCCGCTTCCTCGCTCCACGCTGCCATTCGGGGCCCGCGCGTTCCCCGGGCAAATCGCGGCGCCCAGCAGGCGAGGAAACACGCCCGCTCCAGTCGCCCCCCTTTCCCTCAGGAGACGCGAAGCAAGTGACCGCCCGGAGCTTACCGAGGACTTGCGCGCGGCCGAGGCTTCGGTGCTTCCAGGATCGCGCGCACCTCTCCCAAGCCGCCGCCGTCCGGAGACCTGCCGAAGTTTGGGGAGGTTTGGGGAGGTGCGCGCGCACCTCCCCAAACCTCCCCAAACGTCGGCAGGTCTCCGTTCCTCCGCGCAGACCTGCCGACGTTTGGGGAGGTTTGGGCGCCTCCCCAAACCTCCCCAAACGTCGGCAGGTCTCCGTTCCTCCTGCCGACGTTTGGGGAGGTTTGGGCACCTCCCCAAACCTCCCCAGGTCTCTGTTCCTCCGCGCAGACCTGCCGATGTTTGGGGAGGTTTGGGCGCCTCCCCAAACCTCCCCAGGTGTCCGTTCCTCCTGCCGACGTTTGGGGAGGTTTGGGCGCCTCCCCAAACCTCCCCAGGTCTCCGTTCCTCCGCGCAGACCTGCCGACGTTTGGGGAGGTTTGGGCGCCTCCCCAAACCTCCCCAGGTCTCCGTTCCTCCGCGCAGACCTGCCGACATTTGGGGAGGTTTGGGCGCCTCCCCAAACCTCCCCAGGTCTCCGTTCCTCCGCACAGACCTGCCGACGTTTGGGGAGGTTTGGGCGCCTCCCCAAACCTCCCCAGGTCTCCGTTCCTCCTGCCGACGTTTGGGGAGGTTTGGGCGCCTCCCCAAACCTCCCCAGGTCTCCGTTCCTCCGCGCAGACCTGCCGACGTTTGGGGAGGTTTGGGCGCCTCCCCAAACGTCGGCAGGTCTGCGCGACGTTTGGGGAGGTTTGGGGAGGCGCCCAAACCTCCCCAAACGTCGGCAGGTCTGCGCGGAGGAACGGAGACCTGCCGAGGTTTGGGGAGGCGCCCAAACCTACCCAAACGTCGGCAGGTCTGCGCGGAGGAACGGAGACCTGGGGAGGTTTGGGGAGGTGCCCAAACCTCCCCAAACGTCGGCAGGAGGAACGGAGACCTGCCGACGTTTGGGGAGGTTTGGGGAGGCGCCCAAACCTCCCCAAACGTCGGCAGGTCTGCGCAGAGGAACGGAGACCTGGGGAGGTTTGGGGAGGCGCCCAAACCTCCCCAAACATCGGCAGGAGGAACGGAGACCTGGGGAGGTTTGGGGAGGCGCCCAAACCTCCCCAAACGTCGGCAGGTCTGCGCGGAGGAACGGAGACCTGGGGAGGTTTGGGGAGGCGCCCAAACCTCCCCAAACGTCGGCAGGTCTGCGCGGAGGAACGGAGACCTGGGGAGGTTTGGGGAGGTGCCCAAACCTCCCCAAACGTCGGCAGGAGGAACGGAGACCTGCCGACGTTTGGGGAGGTTTGGGGAGGCGCCCAAACCTCCCCAAACGTCGGCAGGTCTGCGCGGAGGAACGGAGACCTGGGGAGGTTTGGGGAGGCGCCCAAACCTCCCCAAACATCGGCAGGAGGAACGGAGACCTGCCGACGTTTGGGGAGGTTTGGGGAGGCGCCCAAACCTCCCCAAACGTCGGCAGGTCTGTGCGGAGGAACGGAGACCTGGGGAGGCGCCTAAACCTCCCCAAACGTCGGCAGGAGGAACGGAGACCTGGGGAGGTTTGGGGAGGCGCCCAAACCTCCCCAAACGTCGGCAGGTCTGCGCGGAGGAACGGAGACCTGGGGAGGTTTGGGGAGGCGCCCAAACCTCCCCAAACGTCGGCAGGAGGAACGGAGACCTGGGGAGGTTTGGGGAGGCGCCCAAACCTCCCCAAACGTCGGCAGGTCTGCGCGGAGGAACGGAGACCTGCCGACGTTTGGGGAGGCGCCCAAACCTCCCCAAACGTCGGCAGGTCTGCGCGGAGGAACGGAGACCTGGGGAGGTTTGGGGAGGTGCCCAAACCTCCCCAAACGTCGGCAGGAGGAACGGAGACCTGCCGATGTTTGGGGAGGTTTGGGGAGGCGCCCAAACCTCCCCAAACGTCGGCAGGTCTGCGCGGAGGAACGGAGACCTGGGGAGGTTTGGGGAGGCGCCCAAACCTCCCCAAACGTCGGCAGGAGGAACGGAGACCTGCCGACGTTTGGGGAGGTTTGGGGAGGCGCCCAAACCTCCCCAAACGTCGGCAGGTCTGTGCGGAGGAACGGAGACCTGGGGAGGCGCCCAAACCTCCCCAAACGTCGGCAGGAGGAACGGAGACCTGGGGAGGTTTGGGGAGGCGCCCAAACCTCCCCAAACGTCGGCAGGTCTGCGCGGAGGAACGGAGACCTGGGGAGGTTTGGGGAGGTGCCCAAACCTCCCCAAACGTCGGCAGGCGGAACGGAGACCTGCCGACGTTTGGGGAGGTTTGGGGAGGCGCCCAAAGCTCCCCAAACGTCGGCAGGTCTGCGCGGAGGAACGGAGACCTGGGGAGGCGCCCAAACCTCCCCAAACGTCGGCAGGAGGAACGGAGACCTGGGGAGGTTTGGGGAGGCGCCCAAACCTCCCCAAACGTCGGCAGGTCTGTGCGGAGGAACGGAGACCTGGGGAGGTTTGGGGAGGTGCCCAAACCTCCCCAAACGTCGGCAGGAGGAACGGAGACCTGCTGACGTTTGGGGAGGTTTGGGGAGGCGCCCAAACCTCCCCAAACGTCGGCAGGTCTGCGCGGAGGAACGGAGACCTGGGGAGGTTTGGGGAGGCGCCCAAACCTCCCCAAACGTCGGCAGGAGGAACGGAGACCTGCCGACGTTTGGGGAGGTTTGGGGAGGCGCCCAAACCTCCCCAAACGTCGGCAGGTCTCCGTTCCTCCGCGCCCTGCCTGCCTGCTTCTTTCCGCTGCGGAAAGAAGCAGGCAGGCAGGGTGCGGAGGAACGGAGACCGGCCGACGTTTGGGGAGGTTTGGGGAGGTGCGCGCGCACCTCCCCAAACCTCCCGAAACGTCGGCAGGTCTCGGACGGCGGTGGCTTGGGAGAGGTGTGCGCGATCCCGGAAGCACCAAAGCCTCGGCCGCGCACAAGTCCTCGGTAAGTTTTTTTGTTGACTGGAGTATAAGCCGAAGTGGAATTTTTCAGCCCAAAAAGTGGGCTGAAAAATTCGGCTTATACTCAAGTATATACGGTAATCGAAAGGCAACTTTTTTGTCTGTCTCTAATTTTTGTAATTAAAAGTCAATCATTGTTGATAATCCAAGAAGGTCAGCAAGTTTCAAAACAATCTGTACCATGCAGAGAACAACCCAAAGTTTTTTTCTCTATTTCCAGCTGCTGCCTGCAGAGTTCCAGAGACATCAAAGAGACTAACTTATTATCTATGTCTGGGCTTCATGCTAAGTTCACTCCAGATATAATAAATTTAGGTGCTATGCCTGTATTCCACCAGTAGATGTCATTAGGTATCCATCTTCCAACACTTAAAAGGAAGCCTAGTTCTTAAGTTTTGCCCAATCTTTTTTCAAAAAAGTTTTAAGAATTCTCTAAATTGCCAAGTTTGTGAAAGCTATGTCTTTATATTATTTCCTTATGTTATTTTCAATTTAATGTTGTATTCTTCTCTGTTTCTGTCCCCAAAACAAGGATTAAATCACTTTGTTCATTTTTTTGGAGGGAAGGGGCAAAAATCTCCTTCCCTCTTGCTTCTGATTTTTGTTTGTTTGTTTGTTTTTGCTTTTGGGGAATTTATCTTTTTCAGGGACTCAGTAGCCAAATAGTAGAAAAAGAAAAAACAGTCTTACCTAGTTCCAAACACAATGCCCACAATTTCTAAATAACAATTTATTTCTTCTGACTTATCACATGAATGTAGCTTGTCTTTCCCCTGCTGGTTTAGAGGGCTTTCCTTTGATCAAACAGATTGATCAAACAGTCTTTCCGTGATCGACAAGGGTTTATCGCCTCTCTGAGGTGACTTTAAACCCTTTTAAGGCCCCTGACAGGGAGAAATCACCCATGGGAATTGGAGCCCTGCTTTTCCCTCACCTGTGATGCCATGATGTGAAGCGGAGTTGAAAGTAATCAGTTCTTATAGTTTTATTATCAGTCTGAAGTAAATAAAATACAGTAGCTGAATACTTGAGTGGTAGTTATAGTTCTCTTATGAATTGTCATTTATTGTGGCCACAGTGCCCTTACAAAGCATGTGATCATTTTGCATATATACAAAGCTTGCAAAAAAAGACTTGACTTTTTAGGTAGTTCTTACAGCAACAACCAATATGATTATGAAAAGAGTTAAAATGTCTCTTTTTAAACATATATACTTTAAATTGCATGGCCTTTTTTTGTTCTGCTCTTCTAGCTGGGAGTCCCTGGCATTCCTCAGGATATAGTCCATATAACAACAGCATCTACCTATCTGGATCGCATCCTATAGGCAACTATAAGGGTGGAAGAGGTATCCAGATGCCCAAAACTGCTAGACTGAAAGATAGTGAACATCATCCTTCAGAAGATGACAGCGATTATATTAAATTGCTGCAGCATGGTATGGCTGGGGAGATAAGCAAAAACTATTTTTTCTTTGTTTGGGAAGCATCCAGAATTCAGCTTTCATTGTTGCGACTTCTAAAGGTAAAAGTAAAGCTTTCCCAGCACAATCATGTCCAATTTTAGGGGGCAATGCTCATCTCCATTAGTTGAGAGAGCCAGTGTTGTCTGAAGACAATTTTATGGTCATGTGACCAGCATGACTATACACTGGTGCACATGGAATGCTGTTTTATCTTTTCACATTTATTCACATTAGCATGCTTTCGAACTGCTAGGTTGGCAGGAGCTGGGGCAAGTAATGGGAGCTTATTTTGTTGCGTGGCACTTGTGTCTCGAACCTGAGCTGCCAGCTTAATTTTTTTAAAAGGTTTAGACTAAATTCCCCTCCCCTTGGTTACAAAGTTGCCAGTTGCAATTCCCACCCCAATTAGAGGTCATAAACCACATTCACCAATTGTTAGAAACTGCAGGCACTCTTTCCAGCTATCCAGCCTGCCAAAATATTATCAGCAATGACCTTGGTTCCCATACATTTGAATTGTTTTGGTTAACTGACAACACCTTGGCAGGCTGGACAGCTGGGAGGAGTGCCCACATTTTCTAACAATTGGTGAATGTGATTTATGACATCTAATTGGGGTGGGAATTGCAACTGGCAACTTCTAATCTAAATATGTGGCAATGAAGATGAAGTGAAAATGGCTTCAGTTCGTCACAGCGTTGACAGAGGCTCTATAAACTACTGCAGTGTTTAGAACGCAGTGTTGCAGGCTAACTGCCCAATGCCAGGAGTTCGATCCTCACTGGCTCAAGGTTGACTCAGCCTTCCATCCTTCTAAGGTCAGTAAAATGAGGACCCAGATTATTGAGGGCAGTATGCTGACTCAGTAAACTGCTTAGGGAGTGCTGTAAAGCACTATGAAGCAGTATATAAGGGTACGTGCTATAGCTAAGCGCTAAGTGCTATTTACTACAAGGTTAGCTCTGCAAGCAAGTCTAGTCTAACATAATATATGTGAACTCAGTTACTCTTATTATCAGTAGTTCACTGAACTGATAGTTCAGTTACTGAATTATCAATAGTTTTAAAAAGGGACGTTCAAGTACTAGAGAATTTGCTCATAAACCAGAGTAGAGTGGTCAAGTTGGAAGCTTTCTTTTTCTCTTATCTGATTCAAAATGTTTGTGACTTATATTTAGAAGTATATTAGTGTTTTTCCTTGTAAAAATAACTAATGTTTTTGGGGTAACATGTTTTGTTTTTCTGTCAGAGATGTACTACATCATCAAGATACATAGAAACTCTCGAGAATTCACACTTTTATTTTCCAGTGAATAAATGGGTATACAGAACGATGAAACATATAGAGATCTAGTCATTCCTTTTCATGCCTTCCAAAGTTTTCTAGTTTTCTTTCTCTTCTGTCTAGGTAGGCCTTGACTTAACGACCACAACTGAGCCCAGAATTATAGTTGTAAGTTGTGCCAGTCCTTTAAGCAGGTCAGCACATGACTCTGCGATGGTCATTAAGTGAATGCTGCAGTTATTAAGCAAATCCATTATCCACAATGAATGTTTTTTGCCAGAAACCAGAAGTAAATGCTGATTTCTGGTAAAAAAAAGTTGTAAATTGCAGTCGTGTGACCACAGGATGCTGCAGATGGCCATAAATGAAGGCTAGTTGCTGAGTGCCCAACACGTGATCATGAGACCTTGGGGGGGGGTTGTTGCAAACGAAACTTCAAATCCAGGTCATAAATATCTAGAGAGGCCCGTTGTAACTTTGAATAGTCACTAAGTGACTGGTCGTAAGTCGAAGACTACCTGTACCAACTGCAACTAACTGGGAACTAGTGAATAGCCCATGCTTTTGTGTTGCCAACATCAGCCGAACTGTAGATAACTAAACTACTCAAATCTCCTGGCAAGCCCATGCTGCTGCCATAACCAACTCACCTAGAATGTTTTTGCACTGACACAGGTATTTGGAAGTGGACTTAGATCAAAGTAATTCACCAGTATTACTTACTTTGAAGAACAAGCACACTGAGATCTGTCCCATTACATACTATCAGCATAAAAATAGTTGCTTGACTACAGTAAATTGGATATCATTCTCTTTTTAAGAAAAAAGGCATAGGAAGATGGAGTTGTATAAGCAGAAATTTTTTGTGCTTGCGCTGCTTGTTTTGATAGTCTGCTTTTCCCCATTTTACCTAGCTCAGGAATGCAGTTCCTGGATGCTAATGGTAGCTCGGCGAAGTGCCCAGGCACTTTTGGATTATGCAGTTACTGCTGATCCACGTATGTTGTTGGCCGTGCAAAGACACCTAGCTGCTTCTCAGGATGAAAATGGAGATTCGTAAGTATATTTTGGAAAAATCAGGGCTCCTAGTCTGAGATCATTTGCAGAGAATTAGTCTTCAAATTACTTGCCTCTGTTTAGTATTTTCCTCATTGTAGGGATACTCTTCCAGTGCAAATTTATGTCAGCTGTGACTTAACTAAAGAATTCTGTAATCCCTGTTTTCAGCAAACCTTGTGAGAAACGAATTCTTCAACCCACTACCAAGATAGTTTTTCCTTCTTCTGAAATATGTGATATCATGCTTAAGTTGGTGAACGTTTAGCCCTCCAATGTCATACAAAATGATGGGGAGTGTGTGTGTAATTTTTTTTATTAAAATCAACAGGAAAAACAATTAGAATGCTTTTAAAAAATAAAAATGAGCCCAGAGATGTTAGAAACAATTATTTGGGAGGCAAGTAAGGCTTACAATAAGAGGAATCTTAATGAAGCTTGTAGCAAACCAGAAAAAAGAATGCTGATGGAAATCACAAATAAAGATAAAGGAATTAGAATTGATTCATAAACCTAAGCCAGGATGAGAAGCATTGAGGTTGCTAAATAAAGTTAAACAGTATTGGAATTGGTAGACCTTCATAAGAAGATAAAATACATTAAAATCATTTTGAAAATTCAAATAAGCCAGGAAAATCTCAGACAAATTAGAAAAGACAAAGAAAGGAGGATGACATTAGTGATTAATTAACAGGCTCCATACAGAATACAGAATAACAGTTAGAAGAGGCCTTGGAGAGCTTCTAGTCCAGCCGCCTGCTCAAGCAGGAGACCCTATACCATTCTGGATAAATTACTGTCTAATCTCTTCTTAAAAAGCTCCAGTGATGGAGCACCCACGACTTCTGGAGGCAAGCCATTC
Organism: Vipera berus; assembly: GCF_964194415.1. NCBI lineage: Eukaryota > Metazoa > Chordata > Lepidosauria > Squamata > Viperidae > Vipera > Vipera berus. The sequence continues at coordinate 92,085,167 of NC_138207.1, read as the reverse complement.
CACTGATCAATTATTCTTGCTGACAGGAAAGTTCTTCTTAATTCTAGGTTGGATCTCTCCTTAATAAGCTTCCATTTGTTATTTCTTGTTCTGTCCTCAGGTGCTTTGGAGGACAATATAGGTAAAGGTAAAGGTACAGGTTCCCCCACACATGCGTGCTAGTCGTTTCCAACTCTAGGGGGCGGTGCTCATCTCCGTTTCAAAGCCGAGGACATCTCCGTGGTCATGTGGCCGGCATGACTAGATGCCAAAGGCACATGGAACGCTGTTACCTTCCCACCGTAGTGGTCCCTATTTTTCTACTTGCATTTTTATGTGCTTTTGAACTGCTAGGTGGGCAGAAGCTGGGACGAGTAACAGGCGCTCACTCTGTTACGCGGCACTCGGGATTCGACCCGCCAAACTGCCGACCTTCTAGTCGACAGGCTCAGCATCCTAACCCACTGAGCCACCGTGTCCCTAGTATATGACAAACCATCAAATATTGGAAAGCCATTATCATGTCACTCTTAATCCGTCTCTTCGTTAGACTAGATATATTTAGTTCCCGCAACCATTCCTTAGCTTTTCTCTGCATTCTTTCTAGAGTCTAAACATTTTTCTTATATTGTGGAGGCCAAACCTCAGTATTCCAAATCTGGTCTTTGTCTTGCAGTATTCCAAGTATAGTTTTAGCAAGGCCTTACAAAGCAGTATGAACACTTATCCTGATCTTTATACTAATCTGTTGATGCAGCCTAGGACTGCATTTGCGTTTTGGCTGTTGCAGCTTCATAGCTGTCACACATATTCCATTCTCCCCACTCTCCTTGCCTGGTTTTGTAGGCAAGTCAAGGGGGAAAAATGTCCGAAACAGCATGACGTTTTTCAAGCTTGAAAGGCTGCCCCCCCCTAGAAGTTGGAAGGAACCTGGAAGACAATAAGTACACTACTGTCAATGCTGCAAACGTTGACATGTTTTTGCACTGACATTATAAGAGACAGCCTTTTGTTTAAACTGCTTCACTTTGAATCTTGAAGGGAGGGAATTTTCTAACGACTGTTTTGAGAAGATTAGAAAAGCCCGCATACAGAATGGGAGGTGAGACCTCATATGTAAAACTAATTGGATAATGTGATTTATGACATGTAGCTAAGGGCGGGGATTGTGTGTGTGTTACAATGGGTTGGGGGGAGGAGATTTCAGATTCTGGCGTCCCTCTATGAGTGCTGATGTTTCGTTTCATTACTAAGACTTTTTAGATAAATAATATGCCTGCAATTAGTTTGACTTGTCTCATTCATCGGAACCATGACATCATGCCAGAATCTCCTTTCTTTCAAAGGGGGGTCCTGAACCCCTGCCGCTGTCTCCGGTAAGAGAGATAAGCTGGCAAAGATTCAGGGAAGAATTCTCAAGATGGAAAAGGAGAGCCTGGTTGCTGGCGAAACGTATGAAGTGGAAATAATAAAGTTTTCTGTGGGAAGATGAATTTGGGCCGATCTCCAACATCAGCAGATAACTGAGCTTATCTTGTCGTCAAGCTGGAACCACTCCAGTAGAGAATACGGAGGCCAGACTGTGTGGCAAGAGGCCCCAGAAGCAGAATGGGGAGGAGATGTCAGATCTTCAGCCACTGAGAATCTGGTTGAGTGGAAAATCCTGTCTGCAGATCAGACTGACTGCCAGACCCAGGAGTCCCCTGCCAAGCCCTCCAGACCCATAGAGACAGAGGACCTCAGCCTGGAGCCTCTGCAGTAATGGGAGTTTGAGGAGCCCCCACAAGTGAAAGGCCAACAACCTCTGAGCTTGCCCCAGCTAATAGAAGCCTTGCTACAGCTGGGGGTGGTGCAGAAGCCTGGCGATCAGGAGCTGGTGGGAGGACAAAAGCAAGGGTGGCAGCAGCAGGATCCAAACGTGCAACCCCTGAACATACACCAGGACCAGTGGGGCCAGCAGCAGTGGAGGCCCTGGCAGCCATTAGATCAGCAACCAGAGTGGGGCCAGCAGCAACTGGAGACACAACAAGAGCAGTGGGGGCCCCAGCAACCATTTAACCAACAACCAGGGTGGGGCCAGCAGCAATGGGGGCCCCAGCAACCATTAATGAGCCCACCCTTCAGAGCAACCTTTGATGGGGATCCAGAGAAACTGATTTTCTTCCTCAACAGCATACGGTCTCATTTGTATAGCTGGGCCTATCTCTACCTGGACCCAGGTGCTGTAGTCGATGTGATTGTGTCCAGCCTAGAGGGAGAATCATCCAAATGGTTGAACAATTTATATAACGAGCAGGCCCCTGAATTGGAGGACCCCCACCTTTTCCTCCTGGGGCTAAGGGACCCATCCATCGCCCTCAGAGTGGAAGAGCAAATCCATAAGATAAAGCAAGCTGGCCGGCCTGCCCTAGAGTACGTGTGGGAGTTTCGAAAGCTGACCAGTTGGATAGAGAGATGGTCTCAGCAATCCATAATTCATCTTTTTAGAAAAGGGTTAGATGACTACCTTTCTCTGGCATGTATCTACCGAGCTGTACCTGACCAAGTGCATGAATGGTACCAGGCAGCGGTGAAATTAGATGTTCAGCTTGCCTGCTATAAGAAGCCTCTCCTACCTGAACCTGACCCAAGGTCAGAACAACCTGAATGACAGTCGCCCCCATGAAGATCTCCAACTACTGTGATGGCTGAAAGACCCAAGCCACCAGTAGACCCAGCAATTAAGTGTTTCCGATGTGGACAACAGGGACATCGAGCAGTGAAATGCCCGGTCCCCTTCCCCCAACAGCAAAACAGATCAGGACCAGCAATGAGAAAGAGACCTGCACAGCGGCTAAAGGGAGAGAAATCCAACAACACAGGAACCTGTTGTACAGGTCACACATGGGAGGACGCTGGAACTCAGACTGGATCCACCCCCCTTCTACCCTCTTTCAACAGTGACAGTGAAGGGGAGAAAAACCCGATGGTGAGTCGACGCATCCTACCCTTTTTATTGCCTGCTAAACTCATACTCCCCAAGTCAGGGGCACAAGTAGACCTGAAAGTGCTAGTCGATACTGGCTGCTCCCAATGCATCATTAGCCTGTCATGTGCCTTAAGACTGGGCATATGGGCTAAGCCGCTCTCCAAACCTGTGAGGTTTGAGTAAGCCGATGGCTCTCTAATGGGAGGGACTTTAGTCATGCAATTAACGGAGCCCTTACACCTGGAAATAGGTGAGCACTGGGAGTTTATTCGCTTCCTGGTAGCTCCAAAGATGTCTGAGACTGTGATCCTAGGACTAGCCTGGCTAGACAAATGGAACCCATTTATCTGGTGGGAAAAAGGAATGAGAACTGTGAGATTACCCATAGGGCCCGACCCCCCCTTTGATTCAACAGATGTTACAGGGGATTTTAGCCCACCCAATGAGCAAGCGCACATGGCTGCCTTGCGGCCACCTGGCAAGCAGCTCATACCCAGCAAGTACCAGGACCTAGTGGAGGTGTTTAAATAATAAACCTTTATTGTCAAAGTACAACATGTGTACATTGAGATTAGCTGAGCCTCCCCCCATGCTCTCTCCCCCCAACACACAGTGACAATAAACCCTCCATCCTACCACACCATGTGAACCAACTACACCACACACTGGCCTCCCAAGTCAATTCTGCATAAGTTCACAGAGATTATGTCCCATTTAAAAGCCTAACAGCCCACGGATAAAAGCTATTTTTCAGCCTGTTGGTATGGCTGGCTATATTCCTATATCTCCTACCACATGGTAGGAGAGTAAAGAGATACCGTCCAGGGTGTGAGTCATCCCTGAGAATCTTCCTCACTCTTCCAAGGCAACGAGCCCTGGCGATGTCATCCAGTGGTGTTAGGGAACAGCCCACAATGTCTTGTGCTGTGCTCACTACCCTCTGTAATACTTTTCTGTCCGCGGCTGTCAGACCAGCATACCAAACCACAATACCATACGAGAGGACGCTCTCTTAAAAGAGGGTCATTAGCCATTGTTCTACCCTGTTCTTCCGCAAGACCCTAAGAAAGTGAAGCCTCTGTTGGGCCTTTCTAGCCACCTGGGTTGTGTTAACTTTCCAGGTCAGATCTTCACAGAGGTAGACTTCCAGAAGTTTAAAGGAGGAAACTCACTCTATACAGTCCTCCCCGATGTAAAGTGGGGCAGGTTCCTCCTTTTTTCTCCGGAAGTCTAACACCATCTCTTTCGTCTTGCCAATGTTTAGGTGCAAGTTGTTGTTACTACACCATATGGATAGTTTTTGTACCCCCGCCCTATATGCTGTCTCATCCCCACCTGTAATAAGACCCACCACAGTTGTATCATCTGCGAACTTGATTATCGCAGTGGATGGGTCAGATGATACACAATAATAAGTGTATAAAGAGTACAGGTAGGGGCTAAGCACACAGCCCTGTGGCGTGCCGGTGCAAAGCTTCAGGGGGGTGGACAAAGCAGACCCGACCCTCACTGTTTGTAACCGATCCCTAAGAAAGTCTTGAATCCAATCGCAGATGGCGGGGGAGAATTTCAAGTCAGTCAGCTTCTCGATGAGAATGCTCGGCAAAATGGTGTTGAAAGCCAAGCTGTAGTCAACAAAAAGCATCCTGACATAACTTCCAGGTCTCTCGAGATGACTTGCTACAGAGTGTAAAGCAGTAGCTATGGCATCGTCTGTCGACCTATTTCCCCTGTAGGCAAATTGATGTTTATCAAAGTCCAGTGAGAGGCATGTCCTAAGATGTTGGAGAACCAATCTTTTGAAGCATTTCATGACTACAGACATTAATGCAATGGGTCTTTAGTCATTCAGGCACTCAACTGCAGTTTTCTTGGGGACTGGGACAATGGTAGCTGCTTTCAAGCATGATGGTACACATGCAAGGAGATGTTAAAAATCCTTGTCAGGACCCCTGCTAATTGATCAGCACAATTCCTGACCACTATCCCCAGCACCCCATCTGGGCCTGCGGCTTTGCTGGGATTCACAGCCTTCAATACAGCTCTCACTTGGTGTTCGCACAGGGTGAGTGGCTGAGAGTCAGAAGGCCGGCCAGCAAAGGCTACGGGGTCTTTAGTGAGAAAGAATGCAATACCTTGCCTCCTCACCGGCCCAATGATTGTTCCATTGAACTATTACCAGGGGCCAAACTTCCCCAACCAAGAATTTACGCTATGTCCCCCCTTGAAATGGAGGAGATGCAGCGATATGTGGATACAAACCTAGCGGGATTCATCGAACGGGCCAAGTCTACTGTGGGAGCCCCTTTCAAAGAGAAAAAAGATGGGTCTCTACGTCTCTGCGTGGACTATAAAGGCCTAAACACTGTGAGTGTGGAAAATGAATACCCTCACCCCTCCTGAAAGACTTGCTAACCCCACCTGGCAAAGGGGAGTGTCTTCACCAAGTTAGACCTGAGAGAAGCATATTACCGGGTAAGAATAAAGGAGGGGGATGAGTGGAAAACGGCCTTCAACTGCCCCTTGGGAAGCTACCAATTCAAAGTCATTCCATTTGGACTGCAGGGAGCCCCAGTCGTGTTTATGCAATTGATTAATGAGGTCCTACATGAACATTTATAGAAAGTGGTTCTGGTGTATCTTAATGACATTCTGATATACAGTACGAATATGACTGATCACATACAACTGGTCAGAGAAGTGTTAAACTATTGAATGCCAAACTTTATGTCAAATTGTCGAAATGTTAATTTCACGAAACCTGATTAGATTATCTCAGCTATAGAATTTCCGATGAGGGCATCGAAATGAACCCAGCCAAAGTGAAAACTATAATTGAATGGCAGCCCCCAAACACTTGCAAACAGCTCCAAAGCTTCCTAGGGCTTGCCAATTTCTACCATGAATTCATTCCCTCTTTTGCCAAGATTGCTCTACTCCTTACAGAATTAGTCAAAATGGGCAAGGGAGGGGGAAAACCATGACCTGGCCAGCCACTAGCATGGACTATGAGTTGCCAGAAAGCTTTTGAGAATTTAAAAAGACTATTTGTGGCTGAACCGGTCCTAAAGCACCCCTGCCCCAGGGAACCCTTTGTAATTCAAGCATATGCCAGTGACGTTGCATTCGGAGATGTGTTACTACAAAAGAATAAAAGTGGAGTCCTACAACTTGTGCCTATACCTATAAAAAATTCACGGAAGGTGAGAGGAGATGGACAGTCTGGGAGAAGGAGGCCTTTGCAATTAGGTGGGGGCTATTAACCTGGCAACACTATTTAGAAGGGAGCAAGGTGCCTTTTGAAGTATGGACAGATCACAAAAATTTAGAGGCACTAAAAACTCCCTGCAAATTGTCCCCAAAGCAAGTGCGATGGGCACAGTACTTTAACCATTTTATCTTTAGTTTAAAGTACATACCAGGAAGGAAAAACTTCCTAGCTGATGCGCTATCCCGACTGCCACAGTACAAAAGTGAACACTTGGTAGACTAAGTAATCCATGCTAGTTTGTGAAACTGACATTTTGACAGTTTGGTGTATTAGTGTCCGAACAGTTTTTTCAGCACCTGTCGCATGAGTTTCACATGTTCATCCATAGTCTCAGTGTAGATGAGGATGTCATCCAGGTACACCAAAACCCACTTATATAAATGCTCATGCAGTACCCCATTTATGAGCTGCATAAATATGGCAGGGGTCCCCTGCAGTCCAAAAGGCAGTTGAAGGCAATTTTTCACTTGTTGCCTTACTTGACCCTTACTCGATAATGCACCTCCTTATATTTTCCCCTTGGCTAAATGTCACAACATGTCCTTCATAAGGGGGAGGGGATACATGTTTTCTGCACACACACTGTTAATATCACAAAAATCAATGCACAATCTCAGGCGACACATCTTTCTTCTCTTTAGATAGCAGGGGTGCTACCACTCGAGATTTTGCTGTTTGGATAAATCCCCTCGTTAATGTAGTCCCTCAACTCCTTCATCTCCTTTGGAGTCATGGAATACATCTTTGGCTTGGGGAGCTTCGCTCCAGGCAGGATCTCAATAGCACAGTCTGTGGGGCGATGAGGGGGCAGGACTTTGTACTCCTTCTTGCTGAACGCCTCCATAAGGTCTCGGTACTCTCTTGGGATGGCCTGCTGCTCCTCTCCCTTCTCTGATACTGCTTTGCTGTACTCTAAAGACTTTCCTCACTTCTACTCCCGGCTCAGGCTTCCCCTTTTCCTTCTCAGGGGGATTGGGACTTCACCTCTTCATACCACTCACTTTGGGGCTGTCTCCCAATAAATCCAGGATCCCCACTTTGCTACCTAACCCAGCCCTAAAATCATCTCTTTAACCATTGTTGGGGCGACCAGGAATTGAATTGTCTCTTCGTGGCCCCTAAATTTCAGTTGCACCTGCTCCATTAATTGGGAGGCACCCTTGCCCCCCCTACCAAGGTGCCATCAACTTGTTCAAACTTCATGGCCTTCCTAAACTTTCTCACATGTAGTTCTAACTTTTGTACTGTGGGCTGGCTAATCAAGCATCAGGTGCAGCCTGAATCTATAAGTGCCTTTACCATCCCCTTTGCCTCTGAGTGGGGTGCTGCAATGTCCACTTTAGCTGCGAAGTGGTTGACTGGTCCACTCACCATTGGGTCATCTTCTCCCTCACTGTCACTGTCATAGAGGGTCATCTGTGGCTCCTCTTCAGTCGGAGTTCCATCCCCTTCACTTTCGGGGGGAGACCTCAACGCCTTGGGCTGCCCCTCATGACTTCTCTTTCCTCCTCTTCGGTGGCTTGTTAGGCTTCAGAGGGAAGGGACAGCAGAACCCGCTCTAGGTATTGGTGTCAGGGATACTGCTGCGCAATGGCTCTCCTGGCTGCAGTGGAAGCACAGGATGGGGGGGACAACTTGAAGCTTCAGCAGAGGCAGGAGACGCCATTGCCAGCTGCTTTCTCCCTCATGCGCTCTTCTTTTGGCTTTTCTTCAGGCGCGATTCAAATCTCCCATGGCCCTTGTATTCCATCAGGTCTAGCTCCACAGTGGTCACCAGTTGGTACCAGTTGTTGAGCTGGTCTTGGATCCCTCTGCCCAGGTTCGTGCACTATAGGTCACAGCCCAACCCGTCTTGAAAGTAGAGGGTCAGGAGTTGCTCTGGCCAGTGCCTCAGCCTCCTTGCCATCTTCCTGAACTCTCTGATGTATTCTGCTATGGATCTGTTCTCCTGCCTGGCGTTCAGACCTCAGTCTTGGCTCGTCGGGGTTGTGTGGCATTGCTGAACTGGGCTCTTGACTTCTTCAAGGAAAGCATCCAGATCCCCTAGTTCGGGAGCTCCCTCATCATCGAAAGCAACCACCCATTCCGTGGTTTCTCCCTCATGTTTCATCGACAGTAACATCCACACAGGCCTTTTCATCAGGATACATCTGGCCAAATTGATCCAGGTGTGACCACATCTAGTTCAGGAAGAAAGCCAGCTTCTCTAGGTTTCTATTGAAGGTTGCTTTTAGCGATGGAGGTTGCTGGACTCCGGGTGCAGGCCAATGCCATGGAGCCCATCCCCTTGCATAGGGGAAAGGCCCAGGCTGGGCGGCTGGCATTGGCGGTTGCAGCCACAGCTGGCCAGCCATTCCAGGTGGTTGGACAATTGTTGGCTGAGGACTAGCAGCCCTGAGTCCTAGACTCGCACCAGACTGAGGACAGGTAACCCTCTGGGGGCTGGCCGACCCCCCCAGTTGCAGTGGTCACTGCCCTTGGATTGGATCGAGGAGACAGGCTTGGCGTGGCTGCCACGAGGGCTGAACCTTGTTTGGGAAATCCGCTGCCGGCTCCTAGCCAACTCCCTTCCCCGTACTTCCAGGTTGCACAGTCTCTTCCATAGCTGCTCAATCAACTGACTGTTGCCTATTGTCAAATGCCTCCAGCCCACTGGCCCTTTCCATTCCAAAATTTTCCTCAAAAATTTTCCTCTTCCTCCTTTCAGACATCTTCCCCTCACAGCCCCGCCCCAGAGATGACCGGATAGTATAGGGCAGGGGTCAGCAACCTGAAACAGTGAAAGAGCCACTCGGAACCAGTTCCCCCACAAAAGGAAAAACTGGGAGCCGCAAAAAATGCATGCGCATGCGTGTACGTGCGCGCATTCGCAGAACAGCGTTTGACTGAAGAGTGGAGACAAGGCGAGATATGCACCTACCCTGCATATTTGAATTGATTGGTTGAACCTTTTTAGTCCCACTTTTTTTTTGGACTGCACATGGCAGAGGACTGGGAGCCGCAGGAGACGGCTGAAAGAGCCACATGTGGCTCCGGAGCCGCGGGTTGCAGACCTGTGGTGTAGGGGGTTCAGGACCCCTTAATTGATTTTCATTTTTAATGATGGCTGACTGTGTCAAAGTTCTGGCTGATGATCCCAACAAAGCAAGCACACCTGAGACATTGCAATCTCTAATGCCAGGCTTTGTTGAGCATAGCATACCGGCACTAATGAAAGCAAAAGTCAGTTCTGATTAAATTGGTGTGAAAGCACTATATTAAAAGTATAGCAACTCTCTTTCCCCCTGATAGTGCAGGTCACATTACCTAATTAACCTCCAGACAATTGTTATGAGAAAGTATCTTCAGTTTCCAAAACAAACTCATGGATGACCTTGCAGCTCAACAGCTGCAACACACATTCCATTCTCCGCCAGGTTTTGTAAGTAAGCCAAGGGGAAAAAAGTGTCCAAAACAGCATGAAGTTTTCCGAGCTTGACACCCATACTGGCTTCTGGAATAGCTTTACTTGTTTCTCGATGTTCACAGATCCGTTGCTTGATTATGTTTTCCAAGTTCTTCCCAGGTATTTTTTTTATTAAAGAGTTTTACAAATACATTTTAAACATAAAAACCCATCCCTCCCTCTCCCTCCCCCCCCCCGACTTCCCAGAGCAAATACAGGGTATTAACCCTAACAATCTTAAACTATAATATGCTAACTAGCTATAATAACACTTTAAGTCCTATCGCACTTTAACTCTCCTTAAAAATAACTAAATAATAACAAATCTTATAAATCTAATACTTATTCAAATACTAAATGAAACTTTTTAGTCCCATATTTATTCTGGATATAATCAATCCATCTTCTCCATTCCAAAATATATCTTTGTTGCGAATGATCTTTCAAATATGCTGAGATTTTTGCCATTTCTGCCAGGTTTGAAACTTTTAAAGTCCATTCTTCTATAGTAGGCAAATCCTCCTTCTTCCAATATTGTGCTACCAGTAGTCTTGCTGCCGTTATTAAATTCAACATCAATTTAGTTTCTATAGCAGTAGAGTCTATAGTAATACCCAGCAAAAATAATTGTGGAGAAAACTTTTATCTTTTTCTTAAATATCTTCTGCATATTCCACCAAATTTTAATCCAAAAAGCTTTTACTTTTTTACAAGTCCACCATATATGATAATACGTTGCATCATCACAACCACACCTCCAGCATTTAGGCTGATAATTTGGATACATAAATGCCAATTTCTTAGGATCTAAATGCCATCTATAAAACATCTTATAAAAATTCTCTCTTACATTTTGTGCCTGTGTAAATTTTACATTTCTGACCCAGATTGTTTCCCAAGTATCCATCGTTATTGGTTCTTGAATATTCTGGGCCCATTTTATCATACAATCTTTAACAAGTTCCGTTTCTGAATTTAATTCTATCAATGCATTATATATCCTCCTTATATGTGCAGGACTTTGATCTCTAATTTGTTTCACCAAATTTTCATCTATAGAAATACCAATTTTCTGATCCTGTTTCCATCTAGCTTGTAACTGCCCATACTGGAACCAAGTTTGTACTATCTTTTCTTCTTTTAAAATATTAAATGGCTTTAATTGCCACACATTTCTTTCCAATCTAAGAATTTCTTTATATGTAGTCACATCATGCTTAAATCCCACATTTATATTTTCTATCGCATGTTTAGGTATTGCCCAAATTGGAATTTTAAAATTCAACTTATAACAATATTTTTTCCAGACTCGCAACAGGGCGTATCTTAATATATATGTCTTAAAAACATTATCCACTTTTTTATCATACAATAAATAAGCATGCCAACCAAATAACAAATCATATCCTTCAATATTCAGTAATCTCCCTTGTGTTAAACCAATTACTAATTGATGATAATGCCGCAGCCTCATAGTATAATTTAAAATTGGGCATTTTAAGACCACCTCTTTCACATACATCTTGCATTATCTTAAGTTTAACTCTCGGTCTCTTCCCTGCCCAAACAAATTTATTAATACCTCTCTGTCATTCCTCCAAATTTGAATCTTTTTAAAGTATAGGTATCGTTTGAAACAAAAATAAAAATTTAGGTAAAACATTCATTTTCACAGCTGCAATTCTTCCCAATAAGGACAATTGTAATTTTTTCCAACTATCTAATTCTTTTTGTATTTTTAACCATAACAATTCATAATTATTTTTATATAATTTCACATTTGAAACTGAAAGATAAACCCCCAAGTATTTAATCTTAACTATTTCAAATCCCGTTAGTTTTCCTAAAGCTTCCTTTTGTTCTTTAGTCATATTTTTAGACAATATTTTAGTTTTTTGCCTATTTACCTTAAATCCAGAAACTTGTCCATATTGTAAAATTATTTCCATTAAATCTATAACCGATTGAGTTGGTTGAGTTACTGTAATTACCAAGTCATCCGCAAACGCTTTCAGTCTATAATCTTGATCTTTAATTTTAATTCCCTTTATTTTCTCTGAATCACGTATCTTGATTAACAATATTTCCAATGTTAAAACAAATAATGGTGACAGCGGACAACCCTGTCTTGTTCCCTTTTCAATTTTACAAGCTTCTGTTAAACTACCATTAATTATTATTTGAGCTGTTTGTTTTTGATATATTGCCCTAATAGGTTGTAAAAACCTATCACCAAACTTCATCTTCTCCAAAACTTTAAATAAAAATTGCCAATTCAATTGATCAAAGGCCTTTTCGGCATCCAAAAAGATCAACACTGCGGGGACTTGATTATTTCTTTCCAAAAATTCTAATAAATTTACGATATGTCTCACATTATTTTTCATTTGTCTACACTTATAAATCCTGTTTGATCACTATGAATCATTTGCTGCATAACCTTCATTAATCTATTTGCTAAAATCTCTGCAAATATTTTATAATCATTATTTAAAAGCGATATAGGCCTATAATTTTTAAGTTGAACAAGATTTTGATCTTCCTTAGGGATCAAAGTTATAAATGCTGTTTCCCACGATGGAGGCACTTCTCCTCCAGATTGAATTGTTCTAAATAATTCTTTTAATGGCTCCACCATTTGTGATTGTAAATTTTTATAATAAATAGCTGATAAACCATCTGTACTGGGTGCCTTACCCACTTTCAATTATTTAATTGCTAAAATAATTTCTTCAGCAGTTATCAATTGATTGATCCCTTCCTGTTGCTCTTGTGTAAGTATTGGGATATTCACGTTCTGTAAGTAACTATCCATATCTAAACCTTGCTTTATATCCTTACCATATAATTTAGAATAAAATTCAACAAAAGCTTTTTTAATAAGATTTTGCTGAAACACCTCTTTACCCTTATATTCTGTCTTGTGATCTTTGTTTTTTCCTTAATAAATAAGCTAACCACCTACCCGGTTTATTAGCATTATTAAAAGTATTATTTTTGGCATATCGTAGATTAGTTGCCACTTGATTTGCCATTAACATATCAAACTGTCCTCTTAACAAGTTAATTACTTCTTTCAACCTCTTATCAGATGGGTTCAGAATAAAAGCTTTCTCTTTCAACTTTATTTCCTCTATTTCTTTATGCTTATATTCCAATCTATATCTATGTTTATTATTCAAATATATTAGCACTCCTCTCATATAAGCTTTACTTGCATCCCAAACCATTTCAGTGGGAGTACCCTTATGCATATTCATGATAAAAAATTCTCGCATATACTTTTTACATTCTACCACATTTTCTTCATATATAAACAAATTTTCATTTAATCTTCATGATCTTCTATCCCTCATGCCCTTGGGCATATCTTAATCTTCTTAATCCTAGAAAAAAAATCATTAGTAGTTAATATAAAATCAATCCTAGAAAAAGATTGATGTCTGTCAGAAAAAAAGTAAAATCCTTTTCTTCCAGATTTTGTTCTCTCCAGACATCACGCAATTCCAAGTCATCTTTCAAATCAAAAAAAGATTTTGGCAATCTAGCATGGCTTGGAGTATTTTTAAAAAACCCCTTTTTATCTTTCTGAGTATCCAACACTCCATTCCAATCTCCCATTAAAATACTCAATTTATAATCCCATTGAGTTATTTTATTATGTAACAGTTTATAAAATTCTCCTTGCTGTTGATTAGGTGCATATACTCCAATTAAAAGTGTTTTCTTAATTATAATATATCTTCCTTGTTTATCTGCTTCAATGAAATTAGCTGCTAAGTCTTTCTTTACATAGATAACCACTCCATTTTTCTTCTCTGGAGCAGATGCAATAAATTGTATGCCCAGTCTAGAATTTATCAAATATTTTTGATCAGATGCACGAATATGCGTTTCTTGCAAACATATAACATCATTTTTAAATTGTTTTAATCCATGAACATTCCAGGTTAGAAACTTTGTCACCATCTTTTGCGACTTGAAGCTTTCGGAGCGTTTCTTGCAGATCCATAAGCATCTGCCTCTTTGGCCTAGCCCCTCTCACTGCTTCACTAGTAAATTCCTGACTTGTAGTTATAGAAGACTGTTTCTGTTGTTGTTGTTGTTCCTTATGTCTAGATGCAGCCCGTGTCACTCTTTGAGTCTTAGATTCTTCTAATAAAACCAGGGGTTGCACAGTTTCCGAAATTTGCTGTACTTCTTGTACCTGTCGCTCTCCTTCTTCTTTTCCTCCTTTAACTTCTTCTTTCCCTCCTTTAACTTCTGAAGATGGCAGTGAACCTGCTTTCAATACATTAGAATAAAAATCACGTGCTTTCAGGACTGTATTAAGACGATATCTTATTCCAGCATAATTCACCACAATCCCCATTGGTATTTCCCATCTGAACTGAAGCTGTTGTTTTTTAAATTCATCTGCCAGAAAAACAAAATCTTTCCTTTTTCTCAAAATTCTTGGGGGAATCTCTTTCAGAATCAAAACCTCTTGATTAGCCACTTTAAATCTATTATTGTAAAAAGCTTGAATGATCTCATTTCTGATCTTTCTCTTTGTAAAATAAACCACATCCCTTGGCAGTTTCCTTTGCCTAGCAATTCAAGAATTAACACGAAATACTTTATCTATCTCCACAAAAAAATCTTCTGGTTGAATTCCCAAAATAGGCGCCAGACCATCCACCAACATCTCCTCCAGATTTTCCTGTGGTTTTTCCTTTAAGCCTCTTATCTTCAGGGCAAACTCCATGTCTCTATATTGTGTCATAACCACGTCATCATCAATTTTGTCCAATTTATTCTCAACTTCACACATTTTAGCCTCCAGCATCAGATTATTTTGTTTCACTTCTTCCACACATTCATCCAGACTCTCAATACAACCTAAGAGCCCTTGAAATGCCATCAAAATGTCCTCCCGTATTTCCTTATTTTTTTCTTCAATAAGTTCTGCCACCTGCTCAGATATTTTTTCAGACTGAAGTTTTAAAGCATCTTTTAAAGAATCTTGTAAGTCTTTTAAAGTCAGTGGAGGTGCAGCAGCTGCAGCAGGTAACATCAAAGATTGAATTCCAGATTGCTGAACAGGTGATGCCCCCGGACTTTTAGAAACAGGAATTCTAGGCAGTTTGGAAGCCATTTTAGCACCTAATTTGTTTACACACTTTCACTTTTCTGCCCCATTTGCAGTTGTAGTTTAAATGTTAAATATCCAAGTCTTATAGTCACTTTTAAACAGCTCCAAAATTTAACAAAATCTTAAAGTTCTGAAAATCCACTTTAGATATTCCTCCTCAGTATCCAAACAATCACTTTCACTTTGAGAAGAAAAAAAAGACACTTTCAATGCTTGTTACAAAGAATCACTCAGGCGCCATCTTTCCATCCTTTTTAAAACGATCGTTGAAACAGGAAAAAAGTTGAAGTTCCAGAGTTAAAGTCTTATATTTGCTGTTTATATTGCTCCCACATCCGCTCCGCCTGCATCAATTACTCCAAAAAACAAACAAAGCCAGCAGGAGTGGATTCAGCGTCTTGTTCTGCTTAAAAGCAGAAAAATCCTCCGATCTGGAGTGTTTCCGGGCTTCAGGGGAGCTCTCACCCTTCAAGCCCCAGAATAAACATTCTGGGGTTCTAGGGGAGCTCTACCCCTACCCAGAGACTCCCCTTCCCCTTTTCGCCCGAGGGGAAGGGTTTTTAAGCTGCAGAACAGCTGATCGTCGGCTGCTCCGCGGCTTTAACAAAATGGATCCCGACCGTCCACGACGCTGAAGTGCCACCCGGAAGTCCCTTCCCAGGTATTGATGTCAGCCTGATTGGACTATAGTTTCCTGGAATCATTTTTTCTCCTTTTTGAAGATTGGAACCACATCAAGCTCTTTTCCAGCTCTCTGGTAGTTTTCTGGTGCTCCAGGATCTTTGAAATATATGGTTCAGTGATTGAAAGGTCACATCTGCCAACTCCTTCAGAGCTCTGAAATGTAATCTATTCTGGTCCTGGTGATTTGAAGTTGTCTAGAGGGGCTAGATATTCTCTTGCCATTTTCTTGCCTATTTTGACTTATTTTGTTTATCTGTCTTCCATGGTGCTCCTTTTGATAAGTTGGACTATTTTTTGCAAAGAATGAATTAAATAATTTAGCTTTCTCCCTGCTACCTGTTATCTCCTTGCTAACTTTTCCCACAAATATACCAATCATATCCTTTACCTTTTCCTTGCTTTTTACATGTTGAAATAAAGTTTTTTATTGTCTTTGACGTTTGTTATAAGTTTTAGTTCATCCTAAGCTTTAGCTTTCTTAACTTCATCTTTGCAGATTTGGGCTATTTGCTGGTACTCTGCTTTACCTATGTGTCCCTCTTTTGCATATTTTTTATACTTGTCCTTTTTATCTTTCACTTTATCAGAGAGTACTTTATACATCCATGCTGGTTTCCTCTGAGTGTTATTTTTCTTTCTCAGTGGTATTGTGGTAGACAGGGCTTTTATAATCTTACTTTTCAGAGTTTTCTAAGTTTCTTGATTACTTTTCCTCTTTAAGATTTTCATCCATGGAATCCTTCCTAAGCTCTCTTTAAAGTTTATTGAAATCAGCTATCTTAAAGTCTAAGATACTTGTTTGACTTTGTTCTATTTCTTGTGCCTCCATAATGTTGAATTCCCATATGACATGCTCACTCTACCGAAAAGTTCCTACAACTTCAACCTCCTCTGCCATTTCATCTCTGTTAGTAAGAATTAAGTGATAAAAAGGCAACAAATTGCTATGTATAAGATAAGAAATAAAAGAACATCTTTTTTCTAAAGGGACTATACTACAGGTGTAAAATTGAAGGAATTTTGAAAATTTAAATAAAAAACATAGAGTATGTAGATGATAGACAATATAAAAGAAATCTATAACAAGCAATGAAAAAAATGAAAATGGTAAAGCACCAGATCCAGATGGGCTGACAGCCCTATATAACAAAAAGGGTAGATAAGGAACTGGTGGACCTACTATTAAAGATGATGAATGAAATTAAACCAAGAAAAACAATACCAAAGACATAGGAAAAGGCATATATAACATTAATATACAAAAGAGGGAAGGACCTGAAAGAACCTTGATTATGTACATGAATATCCTTATGAATGTTGATCATAAGATTTTTTTATTTTTTATTTTAATCCCATTTATATCCCGCCCTTCTCCGAAGACTCAGGGCGGCTTACAATCTAAGCACAAATCAATGTACTTAGCAATAGCCTTCATTCTATGTATATGCCTGCTTATTAGGTCTTTCGGGTCCCCCCAAGCGGCATTATTACAAAGTCAACTTATTGCCCCCAACAATCTGGGTTCTCATTTTACCTACCTCGGAAGGATGGAAGGCTGAGTCAACCTTGAGCCTGGTGGGATGCGAACCTGCACTAATTGCAGGCAGCTGGTGTTACTTAAGAAGGCATTAGCCCACTGCTCCATCAAGGCTCTTATAACAATCTCTGCTTTGCCAGCATGACTTGGGTCAGAACAGCATGGGAAGGTATTTTAAAAGATTGCCAAACAATAATGACTTAATCGCCAGCTCTCAATACCCTAATTAACAACCAAAAGCTACACACAAGCAGGAATGATATAAATACAATATGTAAAACAGCCAAGTGCACATATTTTGGAGAGAGAGAAGTTCCCTGAGGATGGGCACGAGCCTGAAAGCTTGGAAGAATAAACCTTTGGTTCAGTGACCAACTCAGATAGGATCCTGCAACATTATCCTGGGACATGTATATTTAGCTTCATATGTGATTGCTAAACAATTGGACCTCAGTATTTCCTCTATCTGAAAGATCCTCTACAAGTAGAGATTTTAAACAACTGCTAACTTGCCCAAGGTTAGGTTTCTCGACAAGTTCAGCCTGAAAGCAAAAGGCAAAATGCTGAAAGAAGTCTCTGAGAATGCCAGAATTTCATCAAGTGATCTATTGGTAGCTTCTATAGATGTCAAACTGCACGAAGCTACCATTAAAAAGAAGCTGCCCAAAATATATCTATAAAGCTATCTATATTGCATGATAGGACAAAAGAACCGAGGTAAATTTGTTCATTTGAACAATTGAGATAAAAAGAGAATTATACCAGAAATACCAGAAGACAAATTTGGGAAAAAAAACTCTTCATCAGAAGAACCTGATACCAGCAGTAAAGTATGGTGGTGGAAATGTTAGGATTGGGGGCTGTCTTGCTGCATCTGAGCCTGTATAATTCACCATCATAGACTTTTCATTGTACCAGAGGGTGTACTATCTGCTAGAAGATTGAAGTGCAACCAGAAGTGAACCTTACAATATGACAATGACCCTGAACATTTCAGTAAATCCATGGCTAGGGGAATGGCTAGTGGGGAAAAGAAATAGAGGTTTCTGAAACAGCCAAAACAAAGCCCTGATCTAAATTCCATCAAAATGTGGGATGATATTAAATGACTATGTATAAATCATTACACAGTTGAAAACATTCTGCATGGAGAAATGGGGGAAAAATTCCTCCCAGTTGATAACAGAAATGAAACATATAGTTGTTTCTTCCCAAAGAGGCCATACCAGGTATTAAAGCCAAGAGTGTACTTATTTTTTGCACAGAAGGAAATGGTGTATCTGTTAATTTTATTTGAATAAATTATTTCAAAGTACATTTTTCACAATTATTTGTTCAATTGCATTTCTTCTATATACAGGTAGTCCTCAACTTATGATCACAATTGAGCTCAAAATTTCTGTTGCTAAGTGAGACAGTTAAGTGAATTTTGGTCCTTTTTATGACATCAGTTGTTAAGTGAATCAGTGCAGTTGTTAAGTTGGTAATGTGGCTGTTAAGTAAATCTGCCTTCCCCATTGATTTTGCTTGTCAAGGTCACAAAGATTGGTCACCTGACCCAGGACAATGCAACTATCATAAATATGAGTCAGTTGCCAAATGTCTGAATTTTGATCATGTGTCTCTGGGGATGTGCAATGATCTTGTGAAAAATGGTCATGTCACTTTTTTCAGTGCTGTTATAATTTTAGATGTTCACTAAATGAATAGTTGTAAGTTGAGAACTAACTGTAGAATGAAGATAAATACTCGAATGCCCACATATGTTAAAAGAGAAAAAAAAGCCCTACGTGAGGTGTTCTTTTTTTTCACATTTCTGTAAATTGCTACTGAGCTGTTAAATGGAGACAGAACAAATAAAACATTGCATGATAAAATGGAGGCAAAATTTTAAAAAAGTAATAACCTTGGAACAAGTGTCATTTCTATTTGGAAAAAAAAGCAAATTGAACACAAAGCTACAGTCTAAGGAAAAATTGTTATAACAATTAATGGTAAATAAAAAAATAAATGGTATAAAACTCTCTCCTTTCTTGTGACAGTTATTGGGATGTTTATCAATCTCAGTAACTTCTCTACATAGTTGTCCGTGATGATTTTACATGACTGCTAGCATTTGTGTGTTTACAATAAATTTTGTGCCTATTATGTAGCAATGCTACCACAGATTTTTCAAGTTCCAACTATATCTTTCATGTTCTTTTAATCGAGAACTAATAGTACATGTAGTAGAAGAGTCTAAAGGTTAAACAGAATTTGATTTCCATCCCTTTACAACACACCAAAATAAAACACTACTTAATTAACTAACACCATATATAATCTACAGCAATGTGTTCAAAGAAAAATTTGCTCCTTCCGAACTTCTTCAGATCAGACTAATTACAAATTCAAGAATCAATCAGAATCAGAATTATGATGACATGATCCAATTAGTTCTGTTACAAACACAAGAAGAGCTCAGTTAGTTTCTGCTCTTATCTGGAACTGCCAAGCATGCTTAGGGAACTCTAGAGCAGAGCACTCACCTCTGAAGATGCCAGCCATAGTTTGTGGGCAAATTGGAAGAGGTTTTAGGGGTTGCAATTCTCATTTCTGGTTGTTGACTAGTATTACTGTTACAATGAGCCACTACATCTTGTTCTTAAATCCATATTTTCCTCCCACAGGCCTTTGCATTTAGCTATTATTCATGAGCAGACAGCTGTGATTATGCAACTGGTCCAGGTGGCTGTAAGCATTCCTAATCAACAGGTCATCAACATCACAAATCACTTACAGCAGGTATAATAGGTAGTGTCTCAAATTCAGAGGTAACACATTTGTGGTGAGAGAAGGATGTGCATGCACATAGGGAAGATATGATCAGGAGGTGTAGTTGAATTCACTTGAACATACCACGTTTCCCTGAAAATAAGACTAGTCTTATATTTTGGGGGGGACAAAAAGACCCATTAAGGCCTTTGGGGGAATGTCGTATTTTGCAGCTGCCACCCACTCCATCCCACCATCTGGTTGCTTACCTAATATAAGCCCTACCCCAAAATTAAGCCCTAGTTAAGAACCCGTCTACTCCATCCCACTATTTGGTTACGCGCTGCCACAATAGGACAGGAGAGCGTGCATTGCATCAGTGCAGCCACCATGAGGTGGGCTGCTTATCTCAGGGTCCCCGCAGTCAGGCCACTCCCTCTTCAGTGACCTCCCCCCACCCATTCATTGATCTGG
The DNA here is from genome assembly GCF_964194415.1 of Vipera berus. Lineage (NCBI taxonomy): Eukaryota > Metazoa > Chordata > Lepidosauria > Squamata > Viperidae > Vipera > Vipera berus. The sequence continues at coordinate 92,064,921 of NC_138207.1, read as the reverse complement.
CTGCCTGCCTGCCTCTTCCCTTTCACTCCCCTCCTGAGCCGGACTGCTATGCTATGGAGGATGGGTGGGGGAGGCTCAGTCGTCTTACCTGGTCCCCCTCCACCATTTTGGAGCCAGGAGGGAGTGATGGCAAAAGGTCTCTGCTGTGCAACAGCTGCATCCCCCGCTGAAGGGGCTTTCTTTGGTCCCTGCTGGCCCCACCCACCCCTCCCTGCATATTATCTGTCCAATGGCATCCGCCTCCTCTTCCACCCACCACTAGGATCCTGCGGTGCTGTGGCACTCTGCTCCCTGTTCGCCACCTGTATTGCATGGTTTCAGTGGTGGCAGCTCTGGAGGCCGGTGGTAGGCTCCCTGCATTGTCCCTGGGTTGGCGGTTTTGGCCACTGGCCCCCTTAGCCCACAACTGGGTGTCTGGCAGGCAGAGGGAGGTGGCAGGGGAGGCTTGCACTGCCCAGTCCTTCGACTGACCCCGCCTGTCTGCACCGCTCTCCTTGCCTGAAGGCACATTCCACTGCCACTGCCCTCGCCTCCTGAGCATCTGCCCTGGGAAGCCCTGTAAGCCATTGTAGCTGCAGGCAACCAGATGGTGGGAGGAAGTGGGTGAGCAGCTTCGGCAGGTATCTGGCAGGTGTCTGGTGGGTAGAGCTGCGAAGGGGGCCGGTGGCTGAAACTGCCAGTGCTAGGACAATGCAGAGGGCCTACCACCAGCCCCCAGAGCTGCTGCCATTGAAGCCATACAATACAGGCAGGACCCAAGTGGCAGGTGGAGCAGGAAGAGGGGCCGCCACAGGGCAGGGCAGGGCCAGTGGAGACTGAAGCCTCTAGTGCTGAATGCAACTGTTGCACAGTGACAGTGGAGTCCTTTTGCTGTCACTGCCCCTGGTTCCAAAATGGCAGAGGGGACCGGGTAAGGTGACAGCCTCCCCTGTCCATCCTCCACAGTATGACAGTCCGGCTCAGGAGGCAAGTGAAAGGGAAGAGATAGATGGGCAGCCAGATCATTGAACAGGTGGGGGAGGTTGCTAAGCGGGGAATGGCCTAGCTGCTGGGGCCCTGAGGTAAGCTAGTATGGGATTTGTAGGGTAGCTCCATCCCACCTGCCTCGCCTAACCTCATGGCAGCATTACCAGTGAGACGTGCGATCTGCCCCGTTGTGACCACGAGCAATCAGGCAAGTGGATGGCTTCCTGATGGATGGGGCTGCTGCTGCCACCAGTGCTGCCATTGTGAGGTGAGGCAGGTAGCAGGGCGTGCATGGCCTGGCTGTGGGGGCCCTGAAGTAAGCGGGTGTGGGGAGCATGGAGCAGCTTCATCCCCACTTGCCTCACCTCAACTCATGGTGGCACTGGTGCAACGCGTGCTTTCCTGCCGTGTTGCGGCTGTGACCAACCAGACGGTGGGATGGAGGGCTTATACTAGGCGTATGGGTAAAAATCATGCTAAGGCTTATTTTCTGTTTGGGTCTTATTTTCGGGAAAACGTGCTAAGTACAGGTAGTCTCTGTCTTACAACTACAATAGAGTCCAACATTCCTGTTGCTAAGTAAAACGTTTGTTGTGAATTTTGCCCCATTTTATGACTTTTCTTGCCCCAGTTGTTAAGTGAATCACTGAAGTTATTTAGTAACATGGTTGTTAAGTAAATCTGGCTTCCCCATTGATTTTGCTTGTCAGAAGGTCACAAAAGGTGATCACATGAGCCCGGGACACTGCAACTGTCATGAGTCAGTTGCCCAGCACACAAATTTTGATCATGTTACCATGGGGAAGCTGCAATGGTTGTAAGTGTGAAAAATGGTCATAAGTCACTTTTTTCAGTGCCATTGTTATTTTGAACTGTCACTGAATGAACTGTTGTAAGTCAGGGACTATCTGTAAAGCTCTGTAATTTGATTTCTGGATTGTGCATATAGGTAAATATGTTGTTGAAAATATATTGTAAATACAAGTAGAAATTCTCTTTCGAGAAAATCTATTGATCCTGTTAGCTCTTTTGATGGAACTTGGTTGTGACCTGTTTTTCCTAGACACCGTTACATCTGGCTGTGATCACCCATCAGCCCAGGGTGGCTGCTTTCTTACTTCAGGCTGGAGCAGATCCCACTTTACTGGATCGATATGGTAACTCAGTTGTACATTTGGCTGTACATTTGGATGATGCAGTGATGTTGAAGATTCTTCTCTGTCATTTGGATCCCCAGATTCTCTCACTTCTTGAGATACCTAACTATCTTGGTGAGTAATATGGAAATTGTAAGAATTCTGAGTCTTTTGTCACAGGACCATTGAAATCAAATTGGATGTTGAAGGAGGGGGTGGCTGTGAGAGGCAGGGCTGAGGAAGAGGAGGTGAGAATATTATTAAATCCTTTATCATACTTGATGCTTCAGCCCTGGTTTGGGCTTATAGGATGAACCTCCCAGTCCTGCTGCAAGAGCTATAGTCTCATTATTCAATTATATTTACTGCTGTTGCTTCAGGTCTTTTTCCTGTACATCTTGCTGTGAAGTACGCAAAACCAGCCTGTCTTGAATTGCTAGTTGAGAAAGGAGCGAATGTGAATGCAGCAGAACGGCAGAGTGGACGGACACCTTTACATCTAGCTGTTGAAATGGATAATCTCAACATGACTGCATGTTTGATGAAGAAGGTGAGTGGAGGTGAGGCTAATGATGTGGCATGAGTCTGCTCCGTTCTGCAGTAGATCTGTTCTGTTACCATACAGGAAGGTTACTATGAACAAATGATAGTCCAGCTGAGAACAAGATAGATTTTTGTAGTTTTTTTTTAAATCCCATTTATATCCCGCCCTTCTCCGAAGACTCAGGGCGGCTTACAATTTAAAGCACAAATCAATGTGCTTAGCAATAGCCTTCATTCTATGTATTCTATGTATTATTAGGGCTTTGCCCCCCCCCAAGCGGCATTATTACAAAGTTAGCTTATTGCCCCCAACAATCTGGGTCCTCATTTTACCTACCTCGGAAGGATGGAAGGCTGAGTCAACCTTGAGCCTGGTGGGATGCGAACCTGCACTAATTGCAGGCAGCTGGTGTTACTTAAGGAGGCATTAGCCCACTGCTCCACCAAGGTTACTTGCTACTTTTTTAATGCTGGGAAATTAGACCATGCACTACCAGAGTTTGCAGAGCGTTTCTTGACTATGTATCCTCCCAGACCATTTATAAGTAACTGTTTATAAATAGATAAATAAATAAACCAATCCCGTCCTGTTCATGTCAGAGGGACCATTTAAGGCACTTCCGGGTTGAAAGGATTAGCCAGTGACATCACCATTGCTCGGGGGTCACCAGGCAATGAATATTTGAATATTTCTTCATAACTATGTCCTAAAAGATGATCTGTTTTTCAACCAAATCCTAAAACTAAAGTAATGCTGGTATTTTTAAGGATTTCTTTTTGGCAGCCTTTTGTGATGAGTGAAGCTGCCTCAGGGGAGGAAGCTATAGCATCTTGAGAGGCCAGGACACACTCTTTTTCTTACAGCAGGAAGTGGAGAATTTACTCTCACTTTGCATATTCCATTCCAATACATCTATTAGTTTAACAAGTGTCCAAGGCATGTTGTATTATTAATATAGTTGTTGTTGTATGTCAGGACCCACCTCAATCCACATCTTAGGAAATAAGAACTCTTGGATGCAAGTTTAGTCCAAAAGGAAAATGTTTACTAGGATGGAATCGATTGTGGGAATACAAGACGGAATCTGAGAAAAGTTACATTTCAATCCTATATAAACCATTCCCATTCCAGCCCCTCCCCTCATCCATTTGGTTAGGCTGTCGTCAGTTGCTAGGTGTCAGGTCCTTCCATGGGAAAGGGAACTCTCCTTGGTTTTATGGTTATTGCTTTCCTTTTCAGTTGTAAATGAAGATACAATCCAGACCTGTCTGTCCCCCCTCCCTTCCCCAGTAAAACATCCCCTGTTGTTTGAAAATCGCTTTAGTAACCATCCTCTCTCCCCCCCCTCGGAGAGATGGCAGAATCCCCAGAAATAGCACGTTGTTCTACCTATACAATTATGAAATGTGATATAAATGGATTCTGACATTCGGCTCTCCTTTCAGAAAAAAGATGAGTCCATCTGTGGGGAAAGAAAACATATAAATGTTAGCCTGGTTTGTTTGGATATCCTGTATGCCACTAAATATTGTATCGTTCCATGGTGTTTTCTGGAATCTAAGATTTCTTTCACTTCAAAATGTTGTTCTCCTTCCACCATGATGGGGGGTGGTGGTGGTGGGATTTTTTCTCGTAGTGGTGATTGTTGTTCTCTCTTTAATAGACTGCAGTGGAAGGTTGGGTGTATTCGTCTAAGATTTTTGGGTAGTTCTAATTCAACTGTTACTGGGTTTATGATTCTTTTAATTGGAAAAGGTCCAATATATTTTGGCCCTAGTTTTTTACAGGGTTGGAGTGATTTCAGGTATTTTGTGGATAAATATACCATCTCTCCTACCCTAAATGGTGTGGGATCGGTTCTTTTTTTGTCTGCCTGTGTCTTGTATGCTTTTCTGGCATCTTCCAACGCTTTCCTAACGATTGGCCATGTATTTTGTAATTGAGCAATCCATTCCTTCAGATCAGGGATAACCGGTTCTTTTGGGGTTAGTTCTGGTATTGGGTTGAAACTCTGGCCTGTAGCTACTTGAAAAGGAGTGTAACCTGTGCTTGAGTGGACTGCATTATTATATGCTACTTCTGCAAAAGGCAGTAGGTCCGTCCAGTCGGACTGCTGAAAATTAATATAGCATCTCAGATATTGTTCAAGTATATTATTAAGTCTTTCAGAAGCTCCGTCTGTCTGAGGATGGTGACTAGATGACAGTCCTTGGGTGGTTCCTAAGAGGGATAAAAATTCTTTCCAAAATGCCAACGTAAATTGCACCCCTCTGTCAGATATGATGCGTTGTGGTACCCCGTGCAATCTGTAAATATGCTGTACAAAAAGTTTTGCTAATGCTTTTGCAGTCGGGATTTTTTGGCAAGGTATGAAATGTACTTGCTTAGAGAACAGATCTGTGACAGTCCAGACTACGGTGTTTCCATTACTTTCTGGCAGTTCTACGATAAAATCCATGGCTATTTCTTTCCATGGGGCTGAGGGGTTTGCCACCGGTTGTAACAGACCTGGCGGTTTCCCTTGCAGTCTTTTGGCCATCGCGCAAATTTGACAGCTACCCACATAGCTTTCTATGTCCTTTTTCATAGATGGCCACCAAAATTGCCTTTTAGTTAAGTGTAAGGTTTTTACAAAGCCAAAGTGTCCTGCTGATTTTGTATCATGGCACAGTTGCATGAAATTGATTCTCTGTGTGGCAGGTATATATAGCTTCTCCCCCACCCACGGCAGTCCATCTTTAATTGTGCACACATGTTTATTTTTCTGGAACCATTCATCACTTTCCAAAGATTTCCTGAATTCTATTCCAGTTTGGCTATCTACCTTCGGCTTCATTTTTTCTTGTGCCCTGGTGGTGACTGGTGCTGCCAGTTGTTGTTCCGGTACAAGTGGTTTAAAGTCAGTAACTCTTGTGCTGTTATATTGGGGCATGCGGGATAATGCATCTGCCAGGAAGTTCTTTCCCCCCGGTAAGTGTTTGAGAGTGAAATTGAATCGGTGAAAATGTTGGGACCAGCGGGCTTGCTTAGGAGTGAGCTTCCTGGGCGTTTTTAGTGCTTCCAAATTTTTGTGGTCTGTCCAGACCTGGAAAGGTATTTTATTTCCTTCTAAAAATTGGCGCCATGTTAGTAATGCCCACCTCAACGAGAATGCCTCTTTTTCCCATATTGGCCAGCGTTGTTCTGTTTCTGTGAGTTTTCTGGATGTGTATGTGCATGGTTGCAATGTCCCCCCATCATTTTCTTGTAATAGTACGGCTCCTACCGCTACATCACTCGCATCTGCCTGTATTACAAAAGGTTTGTCGGGATCTGGGTGTTTTAGGACAGGTTCAGCAGAAAAAAGTCTCTTTAGCCTCTCAAATGCTGCTTGACATTCCATTGACCATTTCAGAGGCTGGCTGGGTTTCACGGGTGACCCCCCCTTCGTTTTCAACAAATTTGTGAGGGGCATGGCTATTTGGCCAAATGCGGGGATGAATTGGCGGTAGAAGTTTGCAAACCCCAGGAAACTTTGCAATTGCTTCCGTGTGCGGGGGGGTGCCCACTCTAGTACTGCCCTGACCTTCTCAGGGTCCATTTCGATGCCCTCTGGAGATATGCGATATCCCAGGTAGTCGATTTTTTCCTGATGGAATTCACACTTCGATAATTTAGCATATAAGTGGGCAGCTCGCAACTTCTTCAGGACTGCTCTGACTAGTTTGATATGTTCCTCTTTGGTTTCTGTGAAGATAAGGATGTCATCGAGGTAAACCAGGACCCCCTTATATAGGTGCTCTCTCAGCACGTCATTAATTAATTGCATAAAGACTGCGGGGGCCCCTTGCAGTCCGAATGGCAATACTTTGAATTGATAGAACCCCATTGGGCAGTTGAATGCAGTCTTCCATTCGTCTCCTTCCTTAATCCTAATACGGTAGTATGCTTCCCTCAGGTCTAGTTTGGTAATTCACTAATTGTGTTCAAATTTCTATAGTCCACAACCAAACGAAAGGACCCATCCTTCTCCCTGAACAGAACCGGGGCGGCCACTTTGGGTTTGGCAGGCTCAATAAATCCTCTTTCTAAGTTTTTCTTTATGAATCTCTCCATTTCTGCCATTTCCCTTGGGCTCATGGCATACATCCTGGGTTTTGGGAGTTTTGCCCCAGGTTTGAATTCTATGGTGCAGTCTGTGGGGCGGTGGGGGGGAAGCTCATCTGCTCTTTCCTCACTGAAAACCTCAGTCAGGTCCCTGTATTCCTCCGGTATCTCTGGTAATCCCTTCTCTTTCCCCACTGCTGCTGTCTCCTCCCTCTGGGTTGGGGGGGTACTTTTGGAGTCTAAGTTCTTCTGCCCCCCCTTTGGGAAATTGAGTTCTGCTGTCCTCCAGTTTATCCCGGGGTTCCATTTCTTCAGCCATTCCAGTCCTAGGATCATTGGGCATTCCATGCCTGGAGCCACTATAAACGTTATGTCCTCCTCATGGGGCCCCAGTGATAGGTGGATTGGTAAAGTGGCTAGGGTGGCTGGTCCTCCCCCTGCTATTGTCCCATTTAATTGACTAAAAGAGATTGGTTGTTTTAGCCTCCTCACTGGGATGCTCAATCTATCCACCAGCGTTGGGCTGATAAGGCAGCGGATGCACCCAGAGTCTATCAGAGCTTTCATTTTGGCTGCTTCAGGCATAGGGGAAGCTAATATAGTCACTGTCTTAAGTATGGGTGGAAGGGGTCCACTTACCAATGGTTCTCCCTCTGAGCTGTCTTCCGAGTTGTCCACCGTCCCTGCGGTGCAGGCCGGAGTCCAGTCCCAGTTCCTGGCAGGAATTGTGGACTCTACAGCCTCTGTCCCCTTCATGGAAGATTCTTTTGTGTTGCCTTGGGGGTTCCCCGGCTTCTTGGAGGATGATGCCTCTGGTTTTCGTGGGGGGGCTTTTGAACGACATTCTGCAGCACGGTGGCCCTCTCTCCCGCAGTTGAAGCAACTTGTTGATTTTTTGGCTGTGGCTGGTGGTTTTTCCCCCTCGCGTGTTTGCTCGCGTGGCAGGCGGCCCCATGGTTTTCCTCTGTGGTGTCTCTTCAGTAGGTCTATTTCCACTTCCTCCGCCAGGATGTACCAGTCGTCGAGGTGGGGTGGGTCTCCTCGAGGCAGGCAAGCATCATACAGGTCATAGTTCAGACCGTCTTTGAAGTGGCTAAGGAGGATGTCTTCTGGCCAGTTCAGCTTGCTGGCAATGGCTCGGAATTCTTGGGTATAATCAGCCACTGCTCGCCTGCCCTGCCTCACCGTTTTGATTCTCTCCCTTACGGTCAGCCAAAGGATCCTCGAACCGTCGCCTCAAAGATGACATGAATCGGTTGAAGTCGTTGAGTTCTGGGGCGTTGGAGTCATGCAAGTTCACCACCCAGTCTGCAGCCATCCCGTCCAGGGCAGATTGCACAATTCGGATGCGTGTTTTGTCACTGGGGATGTCCCGTCCGTACTCTTCCATGTAGCTGAGGACTTGGGTTAGGAAAAATCCCAGTCGTGATGGCTCCCCCTTGAATTTGACTTCCAGGGGCGGGAGTCTTTGGCTGGAGCGTTGTCTGCGCCGTGGCCGGTATCGCTCCTCATCCTGGTCCCCATCTGTGGTTCTGGGGGGGGGGGTACTGCTGAGGCAGCAATTCCTGTTCCATTGGATGGCCCCGGGGTTTCAGGTGTTGGATCCCCTCCGTTACCTTTCCAGTTGCGTCCCCAGGCGCTGCCTCGGTTGCGATTTTCAGCTCTCTCCTCCCTCAGTGAACTCAGGGTTGCTTTCATCAGATCAGTGGCCTTTTCCAGGATCCGCTCCTCCTCGCTGGCGTGCAGGGAACTCTCCATCTCTTGCCTCCATTCCGGTTGGTGGTTACTACGCCTCAGGGTCGTTTCTCCCGAAGCCTTTTCCCACTCACTTTTCCTTCCAACGCCCATCGACCACCGGGGTTTTCGGTCGTACTGCTCCACCGCTTCTTCCCCGGGGGAATATGCTGCTTCAGCTTCCCATTGTCTCTTGGATTCCATTTGGGGGGAAGACTCCCCCTCCATGGGGCTTCCCTCCTCTCTTGCTTCGTCGCCAGACATTTTATTTGTTGCAAAGTCCCCCGGTAAGGTTTTCCCCTTCCAGGTTGACTCTTAAAGCAGATTCCGTCTACTGTCAGGACCCACCTCAATCCACATCTTAGGAAATAAGAACTCTTGGATGCAAGTTTAGTCCAAAAGGAAAATGTTTACTAGGATGGAATCGATTGTGGGAATACAAGACGGAATCTGAGAAAAGTTACATTTCAATCCTATATAAACCATTCCCATTCCAGCCCCTCCCCTCATCCATTTGGTCAGGCTGTCGTCAGTTGCTAGGTGTCAGGTCCTTCCATGGGAAAGGGAACTCTCCTTGGTTTTATGGTTATTGCTTTCCTTTTCAGTTGTAAATGAAGATACAATCCAGACCTGTCTGTCCCCCCTCCCTTCCCCAGTAAAACATCCCCTGTTGTTTGAAAATCGCTTTAGTAACCATCCTCTCCCCCCCCCTCGGAGAGATGGCAGAATCCCCAGAAATAGCACGTTGTTCTACCTATACAATTATGAAATGTGATATAAATGGATTCTGACATTGTAGTTGTTGTTATTATTTTACAAATTTTATTGATTTTCTAATATTACATTCACATATTTGAAAAGCAACGTGGTGGCTGAGTAGTAGTAATTCAATTACATACAGATATCATTAGTACAGATTTCAGATTGCTACCATAAACATTTCCTCTCTTTTCCCCTTCATATATACTGTCTATTTATAAATTAAAAGACAAGTTTTGTCAATCACATAGAAAATAACTTTCTTACGTATATCCATAGTTTTTAGTTTACAGATAATTCTAGTTGTTTTAACATACAATCTTTTAGACAATCAATGACCTAATAGATTTTTCAGTTTTAATTTCCACTAACATTTATATTTAACGTTTGATATTTATCATTCCCAAGATTTTTAATATACTCCCAATTCATCTATCACCATTCCTCATAAAATCTAATATTCAAAATACACATCCCGTCTACTTAACTTCTCACCTATGTCAACAAATTAAGGATACAATATAATATCCTTCCTTTTTGCTAGTTTTCAGTTTTTTTAAGAAGTAATCAAAATTTCTTTTTATTTCAGTATTTAATACTTCCTCTCTCTTTCTCTTTATATCTGCTATCTCTTGCTTAAACTAATAATTTTCATTTTTAACGTTCCCTATAGACCTATTTATTACTTTCAACAATAGGTTTTTAGCTTATCTACATTATTCACCTTTACATGAACTTTATGCACAAATCAATATTCAAATTAGCTATTAGTATTTATACTGCTAAATTTTAATGATCAATTTTTTTCCTTTATCTCAATTTATAACAATGTCTTGTGTTTAACATACACATCTTATTATTTAAGTACATTCTGTTTTAGATTTCAATAAGGTGGTCGAAACTCCATTCTTCTTGAGTCTTATTCTGGCTTTTTTCCTTTGCCAAATCATCTTCCATGTCCTTGTTTTTGGTCATCGAACTAGTTTCCTGGTATCATGTATATTAATTGATATTGGCAAAACCATCCGGTTACTATTTTTTTGAGAGGGTCTCTTTATTCTTCCATATCGATGTAGTTGTTCTGAATTATTTATCTTGTCATCCAACTGTTCTTTTTCTATATCCTCTAGTTCCTTCTGAGTTCTATAAGAAACCTTTTCTTTTTTCCAAATTGTCAATGTCTTTTCTGGATTTTCAAATGTCAATATTTGTTGAATAGTAGATTCTTCTGTCATAGTATTTGAATGTTTCATTCTTTCTATTGTATTTTGTATAGATGGTACTTTAGTTGTAGTCACAGTTTGGGCTTTCATATCTGGGCTGTCTTCTTGTTCCTTCCCATAGCTTTTTAGTATTTCATTGGTTATGGTAAGAGTTTGAATTAGTGTTTTGAACATAGAGTGAATTTGTTGATATTCATCCATGAGGAAATTTTGTTCCTGGTCTTCTTCCATATTGGTATTTTAGACACTTAGAAAATCCAAAAGAGAGAAAAAGTTTTTTTTCCTAGGTAGGGAACACAGAGCCTTTCACAGATGTTGTTTCAAAACTCTCAAGGTTATGTATCTTATCTATTTCCCTGGGCAAAGTTTCCCTTTGGGTCCCAAAGTTATTTTAATCTTTTCAGTTTTTCTTTTTTTAATAAGAAAAAACCCAGATTTCCAACAGAAGTGTTGTTGTTAGTTGCGAAGTCGTGTCCGACCCATTGCGACCCTATGGACAATGTTCCTCCAGGCCTTCCTGTCCTCTACCATCTTCTGGAGTCCATTTAAGCTCACGCCTACTGCTTCAGTGACTCCATCCAGCCACCTCATTCTCTGTCGTCCCCTTCTTCTATTGCCCTCAATCTTTCCCAGCATTAGGCTCTTCTCCAGTGAGTCCTTCCTTCTCATTAGGTGGCCAAAGTATTTCAGTTTTAGCTTCAGGATCTGGCCTTCTAAAGAGCAGTCAGGGTTGATCTCCTCTAAAACTGACCGGTTTGATTGCCTTGCAGTCCAAGGGACTCGCAGGAGTCTTCTCCAGCACCATAGTTCAAAGGCTTCAATTCTTTGGCGCTCAGCCTTTCTTATGGTCCAGCTTTCACTGCCATACATTGCAACTGGGAAGACCATAGCCTTGACTATACGCACTTTTGTTGACAGGGTGATGTCTCTGCTTTTTAGTGTGCTGTCTAGATTTGCCATGGCTTTCCTCCCCAGGAGCAAGCGTCTTTTAATTTCTTGGCTACAGTCCCCATCTGCAGTGATCTTGGAGCCGAGGAAAATAAAATCTGTCAATACCTCCATTTCTTCCCCATCTATTTGCCAGGAATTGAGAGGGCCGGATGCCATGATCTTGGTTTTCTTAATGTTTAGTTTCAACCCAAGTTTTGTACTCTCCTTCTTCACTCGCAACAAGAGGCTCTTTAGTTCCTCTTCACTTTCTTCCATTAGAGTGGTATCATCTGCATATCTTAGGTTGTTGATGTTTCTTCCAGCAATCTTAATTCCAACTTTTGATTCATCTAGCCCTGCCTTTCTCATGATGTGCTCTGCATATAAGTTAAATAGGCAAGGCGACAGTATACAGCCTTGCCGGACTCCTTTTCCAATTTTGAACCAATCAGTGGTTCCATGTCCAGTTCTCACTGTTGCTTCTTGGCCTGCATATAGGTTTCTCAAGAGACAAATAAGATGGTCTGGTATGCCCATCTCTTTAAGGACTTGCCACAGTTTGTTATGATCCACACAATCAAAGGCTTTAGCATAGTCAATGAAGCAGAAGTAGATGTTTTTCTGGAACTCTCTAGCTTTCTCCATGATCCAGCGTATGTTAGCAATTTGATCTCTAGTTCCTCTGCCTCTTCGAAATCCTGCCTGTACTTCTGGTAGCTCTCGATCCACATACTGCTGGAGTCTAGCTTGTAGAATTTTAAGCATAACTTTACTAGCATGAGAAATGAGTGCAATGGTGCGATAGTTTGAACATTGTTTGGCACTGCCTTTCTTTGGAATTGGAATGTAAACTGATCTTTTCCAATCCTGTGGCCACTGTTGAGTTTTCCAAATTTGCTGGCAAATTGAGTGTAGCACTTTTACTGCATCATCTTTTAAGATTTTGAATAGCTCAGCTGGAATACTGTCACCTCCACTAGCTTTGTTGTTGCACAGCTTTTCTAAGGCCCACTTCACTTCACATTCTAGGATGTCTGGCTCAAGGTCAGTGACCAACTCATTGTGATTATCAGGGACATTAAGCTCAGTCTTGTATAGTTCTTCTGTGTAATTTTGCCACCTCTTCTTAATCTCTTCTGCCTCTGTTAGGTCCCTGCCATTTTGGTCCTTTATCATGCCCATTTTTGCATGAAACGTTCCCTTCATCTCTCCAATTTTCTTGAAAAGATCTCTGGTCCTCCCTATTCTATTGTTTTCTTCTATTTCTTTGCATTGTTCATTTAAGAAGGCATTCTTATCTCTTCTAGCTATTCTTTGGAATTCTGCATTTAATTGGGCATATCTTTCTTTTTCTCCCTTGCCTTTTGCTTCCCTCCTTTCCTCAGCTATTTGCAAAGCTTCCTCAGACAGCCATTTTGCTTTCTTGCATTTCTTTCTCTTTGGGATGGTTTTGGTTGCTACCTGTTGTACAATGTTGCGAACCTCTGTCCATAGTTCTTCAGGCACTCTGTCTATCAGATCTAATTCCTTAAATCTATTTGTCACCTCTACTGTATATTGAACAGGGATATGATTTAATTCATACCTGACTGGCCTAGCGCTTTTCCCTACTTTCTTTAATTTAAGCCTAAACTTTGCAGTAATCCAACAGAAGTAGATAATGAAAAATAAAAAATAAAAGATCTTTCAGTCCACATGCTTTGAGAAGTAAAGTTCCAATTGGGATTCAGTTACTTTTTCAATGTTTAAAATGCCCCTGGGTATTAAGTCGCCGCTATTTCTGGAGGGAGGGCTAAAATCCCCCTTCCCTCACCGCAGGAAGGGAGAATGCTTAGCAGCTTAAGGAGGTACAGAAAATAATTAGGGTGTAAAAGAGGTAGATCTCACCCAGTCTCTTCCGCACTGCTTTAAGTGTTGCCTGGTGGAAAATGTGACTTCGGCTGTTCACAGCCTAGAGACGAGCCATAATGGCCGGTCCTTTCATCTGCCGGTTTGGAAGGATCACAAGGTCTAACAGGAGAGTTGTGGCTCTCCTGCGATCCAGCGAGCGTCCCTCCTTGCTTGTCACCCCTTTGGGGCGACCTTTGGCCCTTTTCAGGGTCCCCCAGCAATGTGAAACTGGACGGGGGAGAGAGACCAAGTCTCCCAGTCGTCCATAGCGGCTGCATGGCAAACCATAAGTCTCTAAGATAGTTATTATTGCTTACATCATCAGCGTTTCTGTTGTGAACAAAGAGAAGTTGATTTTTCGTGTTTTTGGATACTTTAATATCTTTCCTCCCATTGTTTGATCTTTTTCTTATGCACAGGAATAAAAAATTACATTTTATCTGTATAGACAAAATAATCTGGGAAGTCGGGGAGGGGAGGGGAGGGTTGGGGAGAGGGGAGGGGGAGGAGGGGGGGTTGTATTCAAAAATGTATTGTAAAACTTTTCAATTAAAAAAAAATACACACCCTGCTGTAGATAATCTAGTAGGTGGCCTTGATGGAGAGGGATCAGCTAACTAGAGCAAGGATCACATAAACATGGCTTATGGCCTACCATATTTATGAAAATCAGGCACCTCCCTAATTCACATGAAGTTAAAAGGGGAAGCACATTCAGTTTTGGAAGGTCCTGTTACTATAGGTGTTCTAATAAAAGTAGTGGTACATAGTATTTGTTTCTTGATCCTTGTAGAGCTGATGCCAATAAAGTCTAAAAGCTAAATATATGCAGATAATAAAATAATTAATAAAAATGTTTTTGTTAAATACCGGGGAGGTTTAAATAGAAAAGTGCTTCCATTTTGCCATCCTGATTCCATCCTCTTCATAAAACATTTATTCAGTTCTGACCTAAGATTGTTTATCAATTTGATTGGTTTGCTGCTTGCTGAAGATTCAGTTAATGAAGATGAAAACTAATGTAGAGAACAAATGTTTGAAATGTATGAAGTTATAATAATTTAATAGGCATAATTGGCTTTACAGTAGGTTTCTTAGTTGTAACGTTTGTATTTGTTAATTTATTATACTTATAAAGTTTCTAGGAATGATTATTTTGGCTTAATTCAGTATTACAATTATTAAAAAGAGATAAAAGAAATAAGATGGCATCTATGAGATAAGCTGTTAATTATTAATTAGCATAGAGTTTTTCCATCTGCTATTCTCTAGTTAGGTTGTATTAGTGATTGTTATTGCTCGCTGGAGATAGTGAAATCTGAAATCCTATTGGGAAATGGTAGGCACTCTGAAAGTAGAAATTGTATATACGTTTTCAAGGTCCTATAGGCTGCATGTGCTTTGACTCTTGGAATCTAAATCACTCTGTATCATTTTTTTTCCAAGCTGGGAGCTGATGTAAATGCTCAGACATCTGCTGGGAATACACCCCTTCATTTGGCAGCCGCATTGGGTTCTCCAATTCTTACAAGGATGCTAATCAGTGCTGGTAATACATTTCTTCAGTACATCTTGAATAATTTAGCTTCCTCTGAGAAAGGGTGGGTTTGTTTGGAGAGAAAGGGAGGGGCACACCTCTTCTTCGGCTTTCTGCTTTGTTGTGTTAAACAGTATTCATGTTTTGAAAATAAGAATTACTGACATTTTAAATTTCATATTCTGATACTTTTGTTTCTTACTATTAGTTTCCAACTTACCACATCAATCTCCTCTCTTAAACATCCACTTTATAGTTTATTTAATTGTATTGTCATAAAACGTTGAAATATAAATGAAAGACACGATAATAGTGCTCTCTTGATAGTTATGGCTGCTGTATTTCACAACATTTAGAGGAAATCATCTATTTCTGGTGTAGGATATACTACACCAGAAGTTATAACTTTTGCAGTACCCCTGTGGTGACATGATAAGTTTGGGCACTTAGCAATCCTCAGCTATAGGGGTTATCATTCAAAAGGTCAATACTGTCAATGTTGATGAAACCATTTTTCTTATCTCCCGTGTCTAGAATACATTCTTAATTCCATCTTCATTTGAAAAAAGAATCAACAGTCCATTTTTTGTGTCACATATCCCATCAAGGTTTATGTAGCACACATTTATTGAGGCATCAAGTAAGAATTGTTAAACTCACAGAGTTGCTTGGAATCGAGGGGCATATAAATTTAATAAATTATTTTTAGTTTTACTAAATCTGCAAGGCACATTTGAAATTGAATGCACAGCTGGATAGGTGTGGATTAAGCTATTCATTCTATTTCAAGGAAGTTTAAATAACAACAAAGGAAAAGGTGAGTCCAAAATATAATTCTATAACAGACTCAAAAATTAAAAAGCAACTAAACAAACTGGATTGAAAAGAATCAACAGGTGGCAGAGAAGACAACACTTCACAGCTCCAATCTACCGTATATACTTGAATATAAGCCGACTCGAGTATAAGCCGAGACCCCCAATTTCACCCCCAAAAACTGGAAAAAGTTGGTGACTTGAGTATAAGCCGATCCGCCGTTCTGCAAGCCTCCGCCGCCGGCTGCTTCGTTCCGCAGCGGAAAGAAGCAGGCAGGCTGCTTCGTTCCGCAGTGGAAAGAAGCAGCCTGCTTCGTTCAGGCTGCTTCGTTCCACAGCGGAAAGAAGCAGGCAGGCAGGGGGCGGAGGAACGGAGACCCGGCGACGTTTGGGGAGGTTTGGGCGCCTCTCCAAATATCCCCAAACGTCGCCGGGTCTCCGTTCCTCTGTGCCCTGCCTGCCTGCTTCTTTCCACAGCAGAAAGAAGCAGGCAGGCAGGGGGCGGAGGAACGGAGACCCGGCGACGTTTGGGGAGGTTTGGGCGCCTCTCCAAATATCCCCAAACGTCGCCGGGTCTCCGTTCCTCTGTGCCCTGCCTGCCTGCTTCTTTCCACAGCGGAAAGAAGCAGGCAGGCAGGGGGCGGAGGAACGGAGACCCGGCGACGTTTGGGGAGGTTTGGGCGCCTCTCCAAATATCCCCAAACGTCGCCGGGTCTCCGTTCCTCTGTGCCCTGCCTGCCTGCTTCTTTCCACAGCAGAAAGAAGCAGGGAGGCAGGGGGCGGAGGAACGGAGACCCGGCGACGTTTGGGGAGGTTTGGGCGCCTCTCCAAATATCCCCAAACGTCGCCGGGTCTCCGTTCCTCTGTGCCCTGCCTGCCTGCTTCTTTCCACAGCAGAAAGAAGCAGGGAGGCAGGGGGCGGAGGAACGGAGACCCGGCGACGTTTGGGGAGGTTTGGGCGCCTCTCCAAATATCCCCAAACGTCGCCGGGTCTCCGTTCCTCTGTGCCCTGCCTGCCTGCTTCTTTCCACAGCGGAAAGAAGCAGGCAGGCAGGGGGCGGAGGAACGGAGACCCGGCGACGTTTGGGGAGGTTTGGGCGCCTCTCCAAATATCCCCAAACGTCGCCGGGTCTCCGTTCCTCTGTGCCCTGCCTGCCTGCTTCTTTCCACAGCGGAAAGAAGCAGGCAGGCAGGGGGCGGAGGAACGGAGACCCGGCGACGTTTGGGGAGGTTTGGGCGCCTCTCCAAATATCCCCAAACGTCGCCGGGTCTCCGTTCCTCTGTGCCCTGCCTGCCTGCTTCTTTCCACAGCGGAAAGAAGCAGGCAGGCAGGGGGCGGAGGAACGGAGACCCGGCGACGTTTGGGGAGGTTTGGGCGCCTCTCCAAATATCCCCAAACGTCGCCGGGTCTCCGTTCCTCTGTGCCCTGCCTGCCTGCTTCTTTCCACAGCAGAAAGAAGCAGGGAGGCAGGGGGCGGAGGAACGGAGACCCGGCGACGTTTGGGGATATTTGGAGAGGCGCCCAAACCTCCCCAAACGTCGCCGGGTCTCCGTTCCTCCGCCCCCTGCCTCCCTGCTTCTTTCTGCTGTGGAAAGAAGCAGGCAGGCAGGGCACAGAGGAACGGAGACCCGGCGACGTTTGGGGATATTTGGAGAGGCGCCCAAACCTCCCCAAACGTCGCCGGGTCTCCGTTCCTCCGCCCCCTGCCTCCCTGCTTCTTTCTGCTGTGGAAAGAAGCAGGCAGGCAGGGCACAGAGGAACGGAGACCCGGCGACGTTTGGGGATATTTGGAGAGGCGCCCAAACCTCCCCAAACGTCGCCGGGTCTCCGTTCCTCCGCCCCCTGCCTCCCTGCTTCTTTCTGCTGTGGAAAGAAGCAGGCAGGCAGGGCACAGAGGAACGGAGACCCGGCGACGTTTGGGGATATTTGGAGAGGCGCCCAAACCTCCCCAAACGTCGCCGGGTCTCCGTTCCTCCGCCCCCTGCCTCCCTGCTTCTTTCCGCTGTGGAAAGAAGCAGGCAGGCAGGGCACAGAGGAACGGAGACCCGGCGACGTTTGGGGATATTTGGAGAGGCGCCCAAACCTCCCCAAACGTCGCCGGGTCTCCGTTCCTCCGCCCCCTGCCTCCCTGCTTCTTTCCGCTGTGGAAAGAAGCAGGCAGGCAGGGCACAGAGGAACGGAGACCCGGCGACGTTTGGGGATATTTGGAGAGGCGCCCAAACCTCCCCAAACGTCGCCGGGTCTCCGTTCCTCCGCCCCCTGCCTCCCTGCTTCTTTCTGCTGTGGAAAGAAGCAGGCAGGCAGGGCACAGAGGAACGGAGACCCGGCGACGTTTGGGGATATTTGGAGAGGCGCCCAAACCTCCCCAAACGTCGCCGGGTCTCCGTTCCTCCGCCCCCTGCCTCCCTGCTTCTTTCCGCTGTGGAAAGAAGCAGGCAGGCAGGGCACAGAGGAACGGAGACCCGGCGACGTTTGGGGATATTTGGAGAGGCGCCCAAACCTCCCCAAACGTCGCCGGGTCTCCGTTCCTCCGCCCCCTGCCTCCCTGCTTCTTTCTGCTGTGGAAAGAAGCAGGCAGGCAGGGCACAGAGGAACGGAGACCCGGCGACGTTTGGGGATATTTGGAGAGGCGCCCAAACCTCCCCAAACGTCGCTGGGTCTCCGTTCCTCCGCCCCCTGCCTCCCTGCTTCTTTCCGCTGTGGAAAGAAGCAGGCAGGCAGGGCACAGAGGAACGGAGACCCGGCGACGTTTGGGGATATTTGGAGAGGCGCCCAAACCTCCCCAAACGTCGCCGGGTCTCCGTTCCTCCGCCCCCTGCCTCCCTGCTTCTTTCCGCTGTGGAAAGAAGCAGGCAGGCAGGGCACAGAGGAACGGAGACCCGGCGACGTTTGGGGATATTTGGAGAGGCGGCCAAACCTCCCCAAACGTCGCCGGGTCTCCGTTCCTCCGCCCCCTGCCTCCCTGCTTCTTTCTGCTGTGGAAAGAAGCAGGCAGGCAGGGCACAGAGGAACGGAGACCCGGCGACGTTTGGGGATATTTGGAGAGGCGCCCAAACCTCCCCAAACGTCGCCGGGTCTCCGTTCCTCCGCCGCCTGCCTCCCTGCTTCTTTCCGCTGTGGAAAGAAGCAGGCAGGCAGGGCACAGAGGAACGGAGACCCGGCGACGTTTGGGGATATTTGGAGAGGCGCCCAAACCTCCCCAAACGTCGCCGGGTCTCCGTTCCTCCGCCCCCTGCCTCCCTGCTTCTTTCTGCTGTGGAAAGAAGCAGGCAGGCAGGGCACAGAGGAACGGAGACCCGGCGACGTTTGGGGATATTTGGAGAGGCGCCCAAACCTCCCCAAACGTCGCCGGGTCTCCGTTCCTCCGCCCCCTGCCTCCCTGCTTCTTTCTGCTGTGGAAAGAAGCAGGCAGGCAGGGCACAGAGGAACGGAGACCCGGCGACGTTTGGGGATATTTGGAGAGGCGCCCAAACCTCCCCAAACGTCGCCGGGTCTCCGTTCCTCCGCCCCCTGCCTCCCTGCTTCTTTCCGCTGTGGAAAGAAGCAGGCAGGCAGGGCACAGAGGAACGGAGACCCGGCGACGTTTGGGGATATTTGGAGAGGCGCCCAAACCTCCCCAAACGTCGCCGGGTCTCCGTTCCTCCGCCCCCTGCCTGCCTGCTTCTTTCCGCTGTGGAAAGAAGCAGGCAGGCAGGGCACAGAGGAACGGAGACCCGGCGACGTTTGGGGATATTTGGAGAGGCGCCCAAACCTCCCCAAACGTCGCCGGGTCTCCGTTCCTCCGCCCCCTGCCTGCCTGCTTCTTTCCGCTGTGGAAAGAAGCAGGCAGGCAGGGCACAGAGGAACGGAGACCCGGCGACGTTTGGGGATATTTGGAGAGGCGCCCAAACCTCCCCAAACGTCGCCGGGTCTCCGTTCCTCCGCCCCCTGCCTCCCTGCTTCTTTCCGCTGTGGAAAGAAGCAGGCAGGCAGGGCACAGAGGAACGGAGACCCGGCGACGTTTGGGGATATTTGGAGAGGCGCCCAAACCTCCCCAAACGTCGCCGGGTCTCCGTTCCTCCGCCCCCTGCCTGCCTGCTTCTTTCCGCTGTGGAAAGAAGCAGGCAGGCAGGGCACAGAGGAACGGAGACCCGGCGATGTTTGGGGATATTTGGAGAGGCGCCCAAACCTCCCCAAACGTCGCCGGGTCTCCGTTCCTCCGCCCCCTGCCTGCCTGCTTCTTTCTGCTGTGGAAAGAAGCAGGCAGGCAGGGCGCAGAGGAACGGAGACCCGGCTTCGTTTGGGGACTTTTGGGGAGGTGCGCGCGCACCTCCCCAAACCTCCCCAAACTTCGGCAGGTCTCCGGACGGCGGTGGCTTGGGAGAGGTGAGCGCGATCCCGGAAGCTCCAAAGCCTCGGCCGCGCACAAGTCCTCAGTAAGTTTTTTTGTTGACTGGAGTATAAGCCGAAGTGGAATTTTTCAGCCCAAAAAGTGGGCTGAAAAATTCGGCTTATACTCAAGTATATACGGTACTTGGTAAAAATAGGAAAGGAAGAAACATAGCATACAAGAGAATGTTAGTACATAGACCCAAAAACATATCATCCTCCTGAAGCAGAATTCCCCTCCCCTTCCCCAATTCGGAAAGTATTCAAACAGTCCATTGGATCAGGGGTTCCCAATTCCTGGCGTGCGGCTCACTACTGGGCCACTGCCCTTTTGAAACTGGGCTGCACAATCAGCAGGTGAGCGCAGATGGAGCTGCATGTGCGCCTGCTGCTCACACAGACCCATCCTCTCACCCACCCTGGCCACCTCCAAGCCACAAAGGTTGGGGACCGTTACACTGGAGGATCAGAACACAGGGTAGTTGGGAAATGTAGGTAATCCTTGACTTAGACCACAATTGGGAATAGAATCTCAAATCACTGAACAAAATGATTTTAAGTAAGATGTCCACATAACCACTTCAATGACCACAATCTCAGCAATCTTGGTTGTGGTTCTTAAGTGATCATGCAGATCCTTAGGCGGTGCTCAGGGGTGCCTCAGGGGGATGGGGAAGGCCATGGAAGGGCCCATGCAGGCCACTAACATGTGGCAACTTGCCACATCCTGGGAGACTTAGGCCTGCTTCCTGCAACATCATGTCAGAAGGCTTTTGAACAATCACAAGAATGGTGCCTACTCTCACAATGCTTTTGAAGTTTCTTCTTCTCAGGAGGAGGTTTCCAAAGCACCAAGAGACCAGGCACCATTCTCAAGTCTTCTGAATGGTCCCAAGAAATGAGCCCTCCTGCAGACTGGTATAAGACAGCGTCAGTAGGAAGGCCATTTCTTGTGTTGGTTGGGCATGCCTGTTAACAACTGCAGAAACACTGCAAGTGAGTGGGACAATTTATATATGCTGGTGGGTCCTGTCACTGGCCAAGACTCCCAGGCTTGGTAGTGGGGCAGGAGGCAGCCCCAGGCCTCCTGAATCTCGTGGGAAAGGAGCAGGCAGTGTTATGTGCACTGGTGATATGGGTAAGTGGCTGAGATGAAGGATGAGATAAGTAGGTGGAGGCAGCTGCAGCACCTCTGGTGGGTGGATTGCTAAGTGCCCAAACTTATCATGTCACCACAGGGGTATTGCAACAGTTAACTGTCTACAGTTTTGCTAAAAAGCATGTAAATTATTCGTAATTTTTGCTCCATTTTAGCAATGTTCTGACTGCTCTGTGTTTCCCAGGAGCAGATGTTTTATGTGAAAATGATGAGCCCGTTTTAGACCCCTCATCTCAACCAAACAGTGACATTGAGCTGGAGGAAGAGGAATGGGTCACAGAACTGGGAGAGACTTATGGTGAATTGACTGAGCAAGGCCTGGATTATATTTCTGTGTTGGAGAGTGAGCAGTCCAAAACAAATCAGGGTCGGGGACACACCCCATTTGATTTGACTTGTAGCCAGAAGGTAGGTAATGGCTGAAGTTGTTCAGCTGATGGTTGGAACAGTGAAGTAATTCAGTTACTATTCACATCTGTTAAGAACTTCTGATTGCTTTCCATGTGGTTTTTACATCAAATTTATGGGAAATGGACTTATGTACTGCTGCAGTTCCCACATGAAAGACAGTCTCCTTTTAAAAGTGTTATCTTATTAAAAGGTACCGGTAATCTAGTAGAAATATTTCAGATCCAGTTTCTTTCTTTGTAGGTAAGAGAAATACTACTACAAGCTTTAAAACAGGATGCTGGAAAGAAGCAGGCTGGCATTTCTTCTGCATCTAAGCAAGGTGGGTAAATCTGGCAGACTCCCACTACAAACTAATAAACTTGCCTGACTTGATACATGTCAAATCATTTGGAGTACCTACTTGCTTCTGACTATTGAGAAGGCACAGTGCTATTTTGGATATGTCCTCCTGCATTAGAAATGCAGGGTAGGTCTAGCAGTATTTTTGATTTTTGCATATAAATAACTCATTCTCCACCTCCAATCTTTCTTTATATCAGGGAGCACCCTACTTTTGAATAATGATGTTCTTCAGAGACTAGAGAAGCTCTTAAACCAGGGCTGCCAAGGGGCAAATTGGACAGAATTGGCCAAGAAATTAGGTCTCTGCAGCTTAGTGGAGATGTACAAAGACACAATTTCCCCCACCAGAAAACTCCTACTCAGCTATGAGGTCAGTCTTCCTTCTTTCACATATTCCCACTGTCATCCCATTCTTGAGTTGCCCTTTAATTTCTGATTTTCCTCAGATTGCTGGAGGCACTCTTGAAGGTCTGTTGGAAGCACTTGGTTCTATGGGACTGACAGAAGGTGTGAGGTTACTACAGAGATTAGAGACTTTTGACAAGCTACAAAGTGCAGGTAATAATACCAAGTACGACTAAGGCTACAAAGTGAATGGTGAAAGTAAAATATGGTGATTACCTTTTCTCTCTGCCTCAGAGCTGAAGGAAGACAGTGCTTATGGTAGTCAATCAGTGGAAGCGGAACCAGCAGCTTTATCTGGGACACTGCAACCTGCCTCATTGCTGGAGCCACCTTCTTCCTTGCCTCACAACCAGCAGGAGCAAGTGCACTGATGCTAGATGAACATCAGGAGAAAATGAGTATTGATTTCTTATGCATGTGCCTCTCAAGGGTCCAGGATACTGTCATCAATGAGAATTGCTATACAGTCTGGGTCATTCCCATTTTTCTTAGCCAGTCTGCTGCCTATATTAGCCAAAGCTCCATAAATGTGGAGAAATTTGGTTGCATAGTCCAATATCTTTTATCAAGGTCTGATTCAGGCCTGCTTACATTCTAGAATGTTTTAACTATAGTTCTATTCATCATATAGTGAGGATTTGTTTGACAATGAAAGCAAAATTAGATTATTATAAATTATTTAACCATTCTCTTGACTACAGTTTTAATAACTATCAGCACACGCCACTTGTTCATGAGAATGCTTTTATCAGTAATCAGTTTCCATTCCCCTGCCCAGTTTTTTTCATCCCAGATAACTGCTTCCTTTTATATTCCTTATTCAAAGAAATCTTCTATTGCAGAATGAGTTTGATGAGGGAATAACTTAATTTACTCTTCAAATGAGGACCCAGAGTGTTGGGGGCAATAAGCTGACTTTGTAATAATGCCGCTTGGGGGGAGGCGAAAGCCCTAATAAGCAGGCATATACATAGAATGAAGGCTATTGCTAAGTACATTGATTTGTGCTTTAAATTGTAAGCCGCCCTGAGTCTTCAGAGAAGGGCGGGATATAAATGGGATTAAATAAAATAAAATAAATAAATAAATTGATCATTTAGGCTGCCCTGAGTTGTGTGCCAAGTAAGTGACTATAAATAGATTACATAAAATAAATCTGTTTTATAGCATTCCAATGATGCTAATTCCCTCAATAAGAATAAATTAATTATCCTTGCTAATAGAAGCTCAGAGTTTGAAATGACTATTTTTAATTTTAAATCTCTTCTGGTATATGATTCTCCTTTGTTCAGAAAATTATAAATTCCATGACCAGGAAAAAGTGCAAAATTGCTTAAAATCTATTTTGTAGTTCAATGAAGTTTCTTTAGCAGGGAAAGGAAAAGGTACAGTGAACAAGATGTTGCAGCAATAACAACATTCTGCTAGAATGAAATGTTTTAACATTTTAAAAGTTTCTCAAGTCAAAAGTATGGTTTTGTATTGGCTTTATAATGTAGAGCTGCAAAAATTCCTCATATCTTTGCACCTTTAAAATGTGGCTGAAATGAACATAAGATTGTAGGATAGTGAAGGTGAATGCTAGTTTCTTGTATTAATAACATTCTGTGTGACCAGTCAAATTACTTTTGTAAGATGTATGGAAATAATTGTTCATTGCTGTGCATGCAGAATCTTCCTGTGCTGAATAAAAATTTTCTACCTCTTGCTTAATGTATTTTTTCACCCTTTACCAAAATGCTTTAGCCTGGCTCTAACATAGAAAACCCCTTTTCCTCACCTTAGTTTTAACTATATTGTTTCAGTGGGCGGTATTTTACTAGTAGTTTGTTACCTTCCTTTACCTTTATTCCTTGTAAAGTAATTATAAATCTTTTTAAAAGAAGATTCATTTTCTCTTTAGTGACTTTTTTCTTCCAATCTATTAATCAAATCTTTATTTGGTTATAGAGCAGAAATCACAATTAATTAAAATAGAAAAGTGTGTGTGTGTGTGTGTGTGTGTATATATATATATATATATATATATATATATATATATATATATATATATATATATATATATATATATATATATATATATATATATATACACACACACACACACACACACATAGTACTGTGCAAAAGGCATTAGGCAATTGTGCAAAAGGATGCTTTCAGAAATAGAAGTGTTAATAGTTTATTTTTACCAATTAACAAAATGGAAAATGAATGAACAGAAGAGAAATCCAAATCAAATCAAAATTGGATGTGACCACCCTTTGCCTTCAAAATTTTTCAGCATCAATTTTTCTAGGTACACTTTCACAGAGTTTTTGAAGGAACTCGGCAAGGTTCCTTCAAGATTGTTCCAAATATCTTGAGAAACTAATCACAGATCTTATGTGTCTCAAATTCTTCGGTCTCTTCATGTAATCCCAAACAGACTTGATGATGTCGTGATCAGGACTCTGTGGGCCAAATGATCACTTCCAGGATTTCTTGTTCTTCTTTACACTGAAGATAGTTCTTAATGACATTGGCAGTATGTTTGGAGCTGTTGTCCTACTGCAGAATAAATTTGGGGCCATTGACATGACTCCCTGATGGATAAGTGTCTGCCTGTATTTCTCAGCATGGAGGACACCATTGATCCTGATCAAGAGGAAGTCAAGCTATTCTCCAAAGCACCTGAAGGCAGGACAAGATGGATGGAAACTAATCAAAGAGAGAAGCAACTTAGAACTAAAGAGAAATTTCCTGACAGAACAATTAATCAAAGCAACAACCTGCCTCCAGAAGTTGTGAATGCTCCAACACTGGAAGTTTATAAGAAGAGACTGGACAGCGATTTGTCTGAAATGGTATATGATTTCCTGCCTGAGCTGGGCATTGGACTAGATGACCTCCAACGTCCTTCCAACTTCTTCTTCTACTACTTCTTCTTTTTCTTTTTCTTCTTCTATTATTATTATTATTATTATTATTATTATTATTATTATTATTATTATTATTATTATTATTATTATTATTATTATTATTATTATTGTTATTGTTGTTGTTATTGTTATTGTTGTTGTTGTTGTTGTTGTTGTTGTTATTATCATCATCATCATCTCCAACTCCCATTTGCAGAAATGCAGCCCCAAACCTGCAGCCCCTTCCCTTTCTTTGAAGGGAATTTTTTTGTAACTTCTTTCAGTAACAGCTGTTGGAAGGGCATTGAATCTGGCTAAAGAGAAGGCCCTTCCGAATTTTGGATAATTATGTGACTGAAATATCTGACTAGTTGGAGAGGGTATGCAGAGTGGCTCAAGATGGTGTTTCTTCAGCTACTTTGGCTGAGAAGTGGGCTTGCAACTGTAAAACGGCCTGCTGAGATCAGAGCGCATTCATAGTCCATCAAGTTGATGGCCATGAATAGCCATAGAGCTACAATTTGGCTTGTATTACCTGACGACAGGAGCACTGGGAGTTGTTGATCTTCATTAGAGAGCCCAGACCAACTGGAAAGAAAAAGATCTTAAGCCAGTGGGAGAAGTGAATCCAGGCAGACGTTTCAATTTTGAGAAGGACTATATTCCAAACGCAGGGAGATGCTTGAAAGATGGTTCTTAGAAATTTGGACTGAACTCTTTCCAAGAGAAGGAATGACTTGTAGGGGCCCAACTGAATTCCAAAAAGGAGCTGTGCTTGGGTTTTAGCTGAGAAGACTTTTAATTGCTGCAGGTATATCCTTTAAAAAGTAAAAGGTTTGTAAAAAAGCAGCACTGGTTTTTGTCATTTAATATGACATAGTAAGCTTGAGATTTGCATTTACCTATATAAGCATGAAGACTGTAGATGGGAAGACAATCCTCCAGTTAAAGACTTGCTCTATTAGGTGGTTGTTTAGTAACCAGACACATGGCCTAGGCACTTAACAAACACTTTAATTGGTTTTAGAGTAATTAATTTTTAGGTACTCACCTTGGCAGTGCACAGCTGTATTTGGAGTGCCCATTTCAGGCCAATCTATATTTTGGGAAAGCAGGAGAGCATCATCTGTGTACAGAAAAATAGATGTGTCTATTTCCCAATTTTGGCTGATGAAGAAATGGACTATTCAGTTTATTAATTAGGGAATTAATACATATATATTAAAGAGAAGAGGGGCTAGAATACACCTCACCTGACAGGAATTTCTTTGGTGCGGTGTCCACGGGCATTATATCAGGAATTCTCATACAACTTAAATATAGTGTAAGCACTAGCAATCTTTTGTCCATTGAAGAAGAGTTTTATTTATTTATTTATTTATTTATTTATTTATTTATTTATTTATTTATTTGATTGATTGATTGATTGATTGATTGATGATTGATTGATTGATTTTATATACCACCCTATTCCCGAAGGACTCAGGGCGGTTTACAGGGCGAGTTAAAACAATACAAATAAGTACACTTTAAAATAGAATTAAATAAGATTAGCCCACAATTAAACAAATTAAATTTATATTAAAATTAAATTAAAATTAAATTAAAATTAAATTAAAATTAAATTAAAATTAAATTAAAATTAAATTAAAATTATTAAATTAAAATTAAATTAAAATTAAATTAAAATTAAATTAAAATTAAATTAAAATTAAAATTAAATTAAAATTAAATTAAAACCCCCTCAGTCCAGGCCAGCAAGATCAAACAACCAAGTTTTAAGGTCCCGGCGAAACGAGCGAAGGTCTGGGGCAGTCCAAAGTTCTACCGGCAGTTCATTCCATAGGGCAGGCGCGCCCACAGAAAATGCCCTCCCCCTTGGAACCATCCGTCGGCATTCCCTAACCAGCGGAACCCTAAGGAGGCCCTCGCTGTGGGAGCGCACAGGACGCTGGGAGGCTGATGCTGGCAGCAGGTGCTCGCTGCGATAATCCGGACCCATGCCATTTAGGGCTTTATAGGTCATCACCAGCACCTTGAATCTCACCCGGAGGAGAACTGGAAGCCAATGCAGCTCGCAGAGAACAGGTGTTACATGAGAGTATTGGGAAACTCCCATTACTACTCGCACAGCTGCATTTTGCATCAGCTGAAGCCTCCGAGTGGTCCTCAAGGGCAGCCCCATGTAGAGAGCGTTGCAGTAGTATAACCGGGAAGTAACGAGTGCATGAGTGACTGTGCGTAGGGCATCTCGGTCCAAATAGGGTCGCAACTGGCACACCAGGTGAATTTGGGCAAAAGCCCCCCTGATCACAGCTCCTATATGATCTTCCAAACTGAGCCGTGAATCCAGGAGAATGGCCAAGTTACAAGCCCTATCAACGGGGGGTAAAACCTCATCCCCCATTGTTAATGATGGACAAAAATGAATCACCCGAGATCCCGGTATGTACAGCCACTCAGTCTTGGTAGGATTGAGTCGAAGCCTGTTTCTTCCCATCCAAACCTGAACCGCCTCCAGGCAATGGGACATCACGATGAGGGCATCACTGGGTTGGTTTGGGCTGGAAAGAAAAAGCTGGGTATCATCAGCATACTGATGATACCCCACCCCGAAACCACGAATGATCTCACCCAGCGGCTTCATATAGATGTTAAACAGGAGGGGAGAGAGAACCGACCCCTGAGGAATTCCACAAACGAGAGGCCTCGGGGCGGATCTCTGCCCTCCCGTCAACACCGACTGTGAACGGCCCAGGAGGTAGGAGGAGAACCACTGTAAAACAGTGCCCCCCACTCCCAGTCCCCTGAGTTGTTGCAGCAAGATACCATGGTCGATGGTATCAAAAGCCGCTGAGAGGTCTAATAGGACTAGGACAGAGGAACAATCCCTGTCCTGGGCCCACCAGAGGTCATTTACCAGCGCAACCAATGTCGTCTCCGTGCTGTATCCGGGCCTGAAGCCCGATTGGCACGGGTCAAGATAATCGGTTTCATCCAGGAACAGAGGGAGCTGATGTGCTACCACACTCTGAAGATGAAGTCAAAAGCACATCTAAGATCAATGAACAATGTGTAAAGTGATGGGCATGCTTAAGAGAAGTATTTCACAACTAGATATTGGTGGGTTAAGTCATGGTCAATGATTGTGCAGCCTTCTCTGAAGCCTGCCTGCTCAATCAGCCAAAATATTCTCTTTTTTTTATTGAAAAGTTTTCCAATACATTTTATCTTTAACAATCCCTCCCCCCCTCCCCCCACCCAACCCTTCCTAACCCTCCCTAACCCTCCCTCCACCCCTTCCCCCCTCCCCCCTCACCGACTTCCCAGAGCTAAATACAAGGTATAAAAGTAAAAACAATCATAAACAACCCAATGCTAACGACAATAAACTATTAAGTCTATAGCACTCTAGCTCATATAAAATGACTACAAGCAAATATCATATCAATACCTATTCAAATGTTAAGTGAAACTTTTTAGTCCCATATTTACTCTGGATGTAATCAATCCATTTTTTCCATTCCGTAATATAACGTTGTTGCGAATGGTCCTTTAAATACGCCGATATCTTTGCCATATCCGCCAGGTTTGAAACTTTTAAAGTCCATTCTTCTATAGTCGGCAGTTCCTCCTTCTTCCAATATTGACCTACTAAAAGTCTTGCTGCCGTGATTAAATTCAGCATCAACTTAATGTCCACAACAGTAGTATCAGTAATAATTCCCAGTAAAAACAATTGCGGACAAAACTTTATCCTTTTCTTAAATATCTTCTGCATGTTCCACCAGATTTTAATCCAAAATGCTTTAACCTTTTTACAGGTCCACCATATATGAAAGTACGTTGCATCTTCGCCACCACACCTCCAACATTTAGGCTGATAATTCGGATACATACTTGCAAGCTTTTTAGGATCTAAATGCCACCTATAAAACATTTTATAAAAGTTCTCTCTTAAATTTTGGGCTTGCGTAAATTTTACGTTTCTCACCCAGATCTTTTCCCAAGTGTCCATTGTGATAACTTCTTGAATATTCTGAGCCCACTTTATCATGCAATCTTTAACAAGTTCTGTTTCTGAGTCAATTTCTATCAATGCAAGATATATCCGTTTGATATGTGCTGGACCCTGATTTCTAATTTGCTTTACCAAATTTTCATCAGTCATTGAGAAACCAGTTTTCTGGTCTTCTTTCCACCTGGCCCGTAATTGACCATATTGAAACCTGGTTTGAACAATCTTCTCTTCTCGTAAAAGATTATACGGCTTCAAACACCATACGTTCCTCTCCAAACTTAAGATTTCCTTGTATGTATTGCCCATAAAGGTATCTTGTAATTTAGCTTATGTCTTTACTTTTTCCAAACTCTCAGCAATGCCTGTCTTAAAATATGCACATTAAACACATTATCTACCTTCTTATCATACAATAAATATGCATGCCAACCAAATAACAAGTCATGGCCTTCAAGATTTAATAATCTCCCTTGTGTTAAATTAATCCAATCACTTAACGCTGACAACGCAGCAGCTTCATAATATAATTTAAGGTTGGGCATTTTAAGACCACCTCTTTCACGCGTATCCTGAATAATCTTAAATTTAACTCGTGGTCTTTTCCGTGCCCATACAAATTTATTGATACCCTTTTGCCATTCCTCCAGATTTGAGTCTTTTTTAAGGATAGGTATCATTTGAAATAAAAATAGAAATTTAGGCAAAACATTCATTTTCACTGCTGCGATTCTTCCCAGTAAAGACAATTGCAATTTTTTCCAACTCTCCAATTCTTTTTGAATTTTTCCCCATAACTTTTCATAGTTGTTTTTATATAACTTTGCATTTGAGGGTGACAAATACGCCCCCAAATATTTAACCCTTTTAACAATCTCAAATCCAGTTAACCCTTCTAGACTGGCCTTTTGCGATACTGTCATATTTTTGGCTAATATTTTAGTTTTTTGTACATTAACCTTAAATCCAGAAACCTTCCCATATTGCATTATTATCTCCATCAGGTCCACAACAGAATTTTCTGGCTGGGTCACTGTAACAACCAGATCGTCTGCAAACGCCCTCAGTCTATAATCCTGATCTCTAATTTGAATTCCCTTAATTTTTTCCGAATTCCGTATTTTAATCAGTAATATCTCCAATGTTAAAATAAATAATAAAGGTGATAACGGACACCCTTGTCTTGTGCCCTTTTCAATATTACATACTTCAGTCAAACTATTATTTACTATTATTCGGGCTGTTTGTTTTTGATATAATGCCCTAATTGGTTGTAAGAATTTATCCCCAAAGTTCATTTTATCTAAAACTTTCATCAAAAATTGCCAATCCAATTGATCAAAGGCTTTTTCGGCGTCTAAAAAGATCAGCGCCGCAGGGATCTGGTTGTTCCTTTCCAAAAATTCCAACAAGTCTACAATATGCCTCACATTATTTTTCATTTGTCTGCCACTAATGAACCCGGTTTGGTCCCCATGAATCATCTGTTGCAAAACCCTCATCAATCTGTTAGCTAAAACCTTAGCAAATATCTTGTAGTCCATGTTCAAAAGTGATATTGGTCTGTAGTTTCTTACTTGAGTAACATCCTGATCTTCCTTCGGAATCAGGGAAATAAAAGCAGTTCTCCAAGACGGAGGCACCCTTCCTCCCCTTTGAATTGTCTGAAACAATTCCCTTAATGGCTTTATCATCTCCAATTGTAGATTTTTGTAATAGACCGCAGTCAGTCCATCCGTGCCTGGCGCTTTATCCACCTTCAATTGTTTAATTGCTAAAAGAATTTCTTCTTCTGTTATCAATTGATTAATCTCTTCCTTTTGTTCTTGTGTAAGAACCGGGATGTTGGCATTCCTCAAATATACATCAATATCTGCTTCATTAATCTTATCTTTAGCATATAATTTGGAATAAAAGTACACAAAAGCTTCCTTAATAAGATCCTGTTGATACACAACCTTACCCTTATGTTCTATTTTATCTATGTTAGAAGCCCTTTGCTTCTTCCTTAACATGTAAGCTAGCCATCTGCCTGGTTTATTGGCATTGCAGAAAGTGTTGTGCCTAGCAAACCGTATGTTAGTTGCCACCTGGTCAGCCATCAGCTTATCAAATTGTCCTCTTAACAAATTAATAACCTCTTTGATCTTCACATCCGATGGATTCAAAATTAGGGCCTTTTCTTTTTCCCTAATTTCATTCTCTAGTTCTTTCCTCCTAAATTCCAAATTACGTCTATATTTGTTGTTCATATATATTAACACCCCTCTCATATAAGCTTTACTAGCGTCCCAAACCATGTCCATAGAAGTACCCTTGTTCATGTTAGTTTCAAAAAATCCTTCATCTGTTTTTTACATTCTTCCACGTTTCTCTGATTTCTAAACAAATTCTCATTTAGGCGCCAAGAACGCCTATCTCTATTATCCTTGTCAATCTCCAACCAGACTGGACTATGGTCAGACATAATTCTTGGACAAATCTTTATCTTCTTAATCCTGGAAAAAAAATCATTAGTCATTAATATAAAATCAATCCTGGAAAAAGATTGATGTCTATCAGAAAAAAAAGTATAATCCTTTTCTTGTAAATTATTTATTATTTATTAATTTAATTTAAATGTCTTTAAATGTCTTTCTCTCCAAATGTCTCGCAACTCTAAATCATCCTTCATGTCAAAAAAAGATTTAGGCAATCTAGCATGACTTGGAATATGCCTAGAAGAGCCACATTTGTCCAGTTGCACATCCAAGACACCATTCCAATCTCCCATAAAAATAAAAGATTTATAATCCAACTGTATGATCTTGCTGTGTAATGAACTATAAAAATCAGCTTGTTGTTGATTAGGAGCATACAGTCCAACCAAAAGCGGTTTTTTTGCCTTCTAACAGCAAATCTATTATAACATATCTTCCTTGTTTGTCTGCTTCTATTAACTCCGCTGTCATAGTATTCTTGACATAAATAACAACTCCATTTTTCTTATTCATTGCAGAAGCAATAAATTGTGTACCCAATCTAGAGTTCAATAAGTACTTTTGGTCCATAACCCTAATATGTGTTTCTTGCAAACAAATAACATCAATTTTGAATTGTTTTAAATATTGAAAAACTTTCTCTTCTGTGGTGAGTTTAAGCCATTGACATTCCAGGTTAGAAACTTAGTCGCCATCCTTAGCAACCCGAAGCTTCTGGAGCACGTCTGCCAAGAGTCCCTTCACTTCCTTAGGCCGCGCCCCTCCCACAGCTTCGCTATAGGTACGCTTTGAAGATTCCATAGCTTTCTGCTGATCTTGCTCTTGCTCTCGTCTCGCTCGTCTCAAGGCAGCACGCGTCATCCTCTGATCTCTAGCCTCTTCCAATGAAGCTGTAATTTGATCCACTCCAGTAGCTTTCTCGTCTGCCTGCATTGTTCCTTCAGCATCTTGAGGCTTTCCCTCACCATTTTTCTTTGTAGATTCCAAAAGTGATAAAGGGGTTGCTTTAAGAACATTGCTGTAAAAATCACGTGCCTGGATCACTGTGACCAAACGGTGTCTCGTGCCTTCATGCATCACCACCATACCCACTGGTATCTCCCATCTAAACTTGATATCACGTTTCTTAAGTTCCTGTGCCAGAAAAGCAAAATCTTTCCTTCTCCTTAAAATTCTTGGAGGAATCTCTTTTAAAACCAAAACTTCTTGTTCAGCAACCACAAGCTTAGAAACTTGGATAACTTCATTCCTAATTGCTCTCTTTGTGAAATAAACCACCACATCTCTAGGTAGCTTCCTTTGCCTTGCAATCCATGAGTTCACACGAAAGATTTTGTCTATATTTTCCTCAATTTCAGCTGCTGACTGTTCCAGTACCCCTTCCAAAGCCTCAGAGACTATCTGCTTTAAATCTTCTTTAGGATTCTCTTTTAAGCCTCTGATTCTGATAGCAAACTCCATCTGGTGGTACTGGACCAGAGTCAAGTCCCCATCCATTTTATCCATCACATTTTCATTCTCTAACACTTTTGCTTCTAATCTGGAGTTATTTTGGCTAAGATCTTCCATTTTTTCGTCCAAGCATTCAATACATAAAGCCATACCTTGAAGTGCAGGCAAGATGTCTGCCCTCATTGCTGTAAACTTCTCCTCCAGCTTTTCCATCTTTCCATCTATAATATCTGCTATTTGTTGTGAATGCTTTTCCAGAGCGTCCTGTAGATCTTTAACTGTCAGTGCCGGAGCAGGTGCTGGAGGCAATAAAGCTTGCAGCGAGGACTGTTGCACAGGGGAGGCCCCTGCACTCCTGAGAACTTTGGAAGTTTTAGCCGCCATCTTCCCCCACTTTCACTTACTACGCACTTTCAAAGTCCATAAAATCTGTTGAACTAGAGAACAAAAATCCACTTTCACCTTGATCTCCTGTATCACTCTGCCTGCATCTTCACATTGTTCTGCTCCCAAAAGCACGGAGCAGAAGCGCTGCGCAGCCCGGAGCAAACCCAGGCTTCGGGGGGGGGCTCGATCCTTCAGCCGCCCAAACTAAAAGCTCAGGCGGCCCCGGAGAGCTCAACCCCTACCTGGGGCCTCACCCCCTCCTCTTCTCCCGAGGAGGGGGCTTCCGAACCACCAAAACAGCTGATCGGCGCTGTTTTTGGCGGTTCTACGAAGCCGCGGAGCGGACAGCCCGGAGATGGCTGTCTTCAGCATCGCGTCGCCACCGGAAGTCCAATCAGCCAAAATATTCTCAATTGTGACCCATTCCAGGAGTTTGTTATACAGTTGTCTGGTGTGTAGTTTGCTGACTGGTGAGAGATCTCTGCCTTCTGTTTTGTAAATTGGGATCATCATCAATTGTTGGGAACCCTGGCACAATTGATACAGGTGAATAGGGAAGCCAGCACAGGTACACAGCAATCTAGATTATTTTGGATCACCTCTGTTGAAATAAAATCATATCTAGGAGCTTTGTTTGGTTTCAAGTGTTTAATCAATTTAGTAATTACAGAGCCTGACATGGGGCCAGTAGGGCAGCAGATGGGCTTCATAATCTAATTTCCTATTTGGGTGTGGCAGTTCTTCCTATGCAATCTGAAATGGTTTTCCAAACTAAAGTGGGAATAGAGGGTGTAATTCATGGATAAGGGGAAGCAGATTGAAGAGTTATAAATTTCCAGAATAGAGCCAAATTCTTGGAACAACTGGCAGAGATTAATTGTTCCAAGACTATATCTGGCCCTTCCTCTTTTTTAGCTTTAATAATTGTTTATATTTCCTCTTAAGTAGGTGATCCCAAGTTGAGGATCCTTTTTATGTACTTTGAAACAGAAAATTAGTTATTTGTTAGCTTTTGTGCCAATCACTATCAAACCAGGCTGATTAAAGGAGTTCTGGTTCTTATTAAGTACTAGATGGATGGGTAGAGAGAAGTGGCTAAAGAAAATAGACTAACTGAATATAGGATGGTAAGCTCTGTTCAGGGGACCTGCCAGTCATAGGTCCAGCTTATAGAATGTCTGCAGCATCTGTAAACCCTGAAATCTCCGGTGTGGTTATGAGAGTCTGGTTAAGAAGAGAGGACAATCTGCGAATTGGGTGGACATTTGGAGAATCTGACAAACAGCCAATTGTTATTTGGGCCTAGACTGACATTACTGTAAAGTCCCCTGCAAAGGTGATATAGGCAGTGGAAAAGTGTAATTGAAGAGCATTGGTATAATTTTCTGCTTTTTCCCAAATTTAAAAAATGTATAATCGAGGGATGCAAGGAAGTATATAGAAATTAATGAGAAGCAGGCTTCCGGTCTGCCACACAGCCGCTATGGACAGTTGGGAGACTTGCTTTCTATCCCCCGTCAGTTTCACATCTCTGGGGGCCCCTGAAAAGGGCTGAAAGTTGCCCCGAAGAGGCGACCAACAAGGAGGGGTGCTCGCTGGATCGTGGGCGAGCTGCAACTCTCCCATTAGATCTGGCGATCCCTCCAAACCAGTGGACGAAAGGACCAGCCATTATGGCTTGTCCCTAGGCTGTGAACATCCGAAGTCACATTTTCCACCAGGCAACTCTTAAAGCAGCGCGGAAGAGACTGGGTGAGATCTACCTCTTTTACACCCTAATTACTTTCTGTACCTCCTTAAGCTGCTAAGCATTCTCCCCCCTGCGGTGAGGGAAGGGGGATTTTAGCCCTCCCTCCAGAAAAAGCAGCGACTAAATACCCAGGGGCGTTTTAAACATTGAAAAAATAACTGAATCCCAATTGGAACTTTATTTCTTAAAGCATGTGGACTGAAAGATTTTTTATTTCTTATTTTTCATAAATCTGGTTTCTTCTTATGAAAAGAAAAAAGAAAAACTGAAAAGAAATTGAGAAGCAATTTCTTTCCAAAAGAAGTTTTCAAGTGGATTTATTGTCATATTTTTTTGTATTTAAAGTAACTGAGGTACCCACTCAGATCTGCAGTGTCTAACTTGTCCAGTACCAGGAACTGTTGAGAGAGATAATAACATATCCTTCAATAAAGAGGTCATTTGTTGACCATATCTCTTGGAACATAAGAATGTTGAATTGAGAGCTGCAACTTATAAAGGCAGGGTCTCTATTTTTTCCTTCCCATCCAGCAATGTTCCAGGATAGTGATTTTAGTGTAGAACAGGGGTGTCACATGTGTAGCCTGCAGGCCAGATACGTCATGTGCAGGCCACGCCCATTCTGGCTCTGCAAAGGCAAAAAACATTGTGATATGTCACGATACATCATGTGACACAATCAAGTTTAACACCCGTGGTCTTGAGCTTCTTTCTTGACTGAGAGGATGGCTGGCTATGTGTTGAGGTCTATGGCTGGTTGATATGATCCACGTAGTCACACTTGGGATGAAATGAGATCTAGAGTCCTTTCAGTATCTAGGAAGACACACTGATTATAGTTTAGCCTGCCTTTGCCATTCTCATGCTGCTATATGAAGTCAAATAACTTTGGTGGTAGTTTGCACTTAGCATGATGGACATTGAGAGACTGTTTCATATCTGTGTAATTTGATGGGGGGATTGATTCCCCACTAGAATGTCCTTCCTGCCTCAGAGGTTGCCTATATTGTGATTTTGTGTGATTCCTGAGGCAAAGGTTTGCCTGGGGAGGCTAAATTGTGTGGCTGTTATTGAGTATGTAAAGCCACAAAGGCCACGTTATGTTCCTGGACCGGGCCACCCCTAGCTCAAATTGTGGTTCCCAAGGTTTTAAGTACTCAATACCTCCCTCTTCTAGGAAGTTTCTGCATGTTGTAGTGCTTAGATAGGGGGCAGGGTGGAGGGATTTGAATCTGCTCCAGGTTACCCTATATTGATGATATGGAGATCTGGATTCCCCAGGTATGCTGACAGGTCTTTTCTCAAAGTGCTGGAAGTTGTCTTGGATAGTTGGTGAAATCAGATCATTTAAACACGTAAACTGCTTTATGTGTTGCCACTACAGTTTATCTTAAGTCACCCAATCTTTGGATATCAGCTTGTTGTGAATCTGGCAAGGTACTGAAAGAACTGGTCAGATTTTTTTTCCCCCAGATGGTTATTTGTGCAGTGTATTGTAGAAAGAGCAGACTTTGCACCTCCACAGTCATCTCTCCATGGCTGGGTTAATAATGTGTCCTGAAGGTTATCTAAGATGGTTATGTTTATTCTTTGAAATGGCAATAGTCTCAGCCAGATTGGCCTAGGAGCAGTCAGAGTTCCTCTGAGCAAAATACACATAGAAAGACTGAAAAGGTGTGAAGGCCTCATTTTGAACAACTTACTGAGAATTGTGGGGTGTCTAAATGTGAGTATAATTTGATCTTGACCTCTGCTAGATGGAAGCCACTCAGCTTGCTATAAATCAATCTGCTCCTTGCAGTGTAGTAACTGGCTTATAGATAAGAAAATAGATTATCTCAAACCACGAGGAAATTAAAAATAACTGAAAATCTAAATGAACATATAACACAAAAATTCTCAGAAAATAAAAACAGTGAGCAGAGAAAACAGACAACTGAATATGAGACAGAGGAGAGAGATTTTAAGATGGAACATAACAATAAAAGAGAGTATGACTAGAGTATGAGAAAAAACTTACAGGAAATACTGGACATGGAAAAGGTAACCAATACCCTAAGATTACAAAATAAGTTTGAGGACAAGAAAAAAGATTTGACAAAATGGATTCTGCCAGAACTACGAGAACATGAGAGACAAAAAATGATAAATAAAATAAAGGAAAAGATTCTCAATGAACGTTGTTGTTAGTTGCGAAGTCGTGTCCAACCCATCGTGATCCCATGGACAACGTTCCTCCAGGCCTTCCTGTCCTCTACTATCTTCTGGAGTCCATTTAGGCCAACGCCTACTGCTTCAGTGACTCCAACCAGCCACTTCATTCTTTGTCGTCTCCTTCTTCTCTTTGCCCTCAACCTTTCCCAGCATTAGGCTCTTCTCCAGTGAGTCCTTCCTTCTCATTAGGTGGCCAAAGTATTTGAGTTTCAACTTCAGGATCTGGCCTTCTAAAGAGCAGTCAGGGTTGATCTCTAGGATTGACCGGTTTGATCATCTTGCAGTCCAAGGGACTCGTAGGAGTCTTCTCCAGCACCATAGTTCAAAGGCCTCAATTCTTTGGCACTCAGCCTTTCTTATGGTCCAACTTTCACAGCCATACATTGCAACTGGGAAGACCATAGCCTTGACTATACGCACTTTTGTTGGCAGGGTGATGTCTCAATGAATATGAAGGGGCAAAACCTTCCTACAAAAACATCTTACCTGTTTTGCCTATTGTACCTGCAACAATACTTAAAATTATGGAAAGATTATTTGATTCAGCGAAGCATATTGATCAGGAAAGATGTTTGGCAAAAAAAAAGGCTAAAGTGAGAATTAAGAAATTAGATGATAGGATTCACCAAAGGGAATATTTAAAAATGAAACATGTTTGAATATGGTTAAAGAAATAGTAAGATTTTGGATATAAATGAAGATTAGTTTAAGAGGGATGAACCCCTCAAGTAACATAGTATTTTTTCTTTTGTGTTTTGTTTTTTGACATGAGAAATATAAATGTTGGGATGGTTTATATAAAAGAAATGTTTTCTCTGCTTTTTTTTTAAGATATGAGAAATGTAAAAGTGTTGGGATGGCTTGTGTGAAAAAAATGACTTAAATACTTGTGTAACTAATTTTGAGAAAACCTTAACCAGTAAGAATGCTTTGAATATTATGGAGAAAACAAATATAAATAATAATTCTGTAAACAGGATCTATGACCAGGCAATTAGAAAAGAAGCTTTATATTGATGTGATTATTATTTGCAGAAACATGAGTAAAGTGTCTGTATTTAATTGTCATTTATTCAAATAATAAGAACTGTATTAATTTAAGTTTGGTAAAAGAAAATATTATTGGAAGAAGAGAAAGTCAAGCAAAGCCATTATATGGACTATAGAATTATAGAAATTAATTGTTATTGTTTTTAAATACTAACCCAGACAACATGCTGTTTACCAAATATTAAAGTGATTATATTAAAAATCAATAAAACATATTTTTTAAAAAGAAAATTGTTCTTTTTGTTCCTGTTGACTCTTGCTTATTCTGTTATTTAGTATTTCTAAGGTGATTTGTTTGGACTGAAAAGAATATTTATGATTTCAAAGTCTCTTCTCTCCCTTGGTTATATACCCACTAGAAACTTATTTCTCACCCTTTTCCATGAAGGTGGGCAGCGAATAGACTAGACTAGACTAGACTAGACTAGACTAGACTAGACTAGACTAGACTAGACTAGACTAGACTAGACTAGACTAGACTATAGACTAGACTAGACAAGACTAGAAGCTTGGAAGGGACCTTTTAGTCTTCTAGTCCAGACCCCCCGCTCAAGCAGGAGAACCTATACCATCTCAAGACAAGTGACCTCCAGTAATGTAGCACCCATGATTGTCTTCTGGGGTATTGGCTATTCCTGCCAGTTTAGTGTCATCTGCAAATTTGATGAGTTCCCCTTCTATCCCCTCATCTAAGTCATTGATGAAGATATTGAAGAGTATTGGGCCAAAGACGGAGCCTTGTGGTATCCCACAGCTTACGTCCCTCCATGTGGATGTAGTACCATTGAGGACTACTTGTTGAGTACGGTCAGCCAGCTACAAATCCATCTGGTAGTGATGTTGTCTATTCCACCTTTTTCTAGCTTATCAAGCAGTAGATTGTGGTTACTTTGACGAATGCCTTACTGAAATCTAAGTATACTATGTCCACAGCGTTTCGCTGGTCTACTAAATTGGTCACTGTATCAAAGAATGAAATAAGATTGGTTTGGCATGATCTGTTTTTAACAAACCCGGGTTGGCTACCAGTTATAATTTTTGTTTGCTTCTAGCTGTTGGCAAGATATGCAGATGATACCACTCTAATGGCAGAAAGTGAAGAGGAACTGAAGAGTCTCTTGTTGCGAGTGAAGAAGGAGAGTGCAAAAGTTGGGTTGAAACTAAACATTAAGAAAACTAAGATCATGGCATCCGGCCCTCTTAATTCCTGGCAAATAGATGGGGAAGAAATGGAGGTAGTGACAGATTTTATTTTCCTGGGCTCCAAGATCACTGCAGATGGGGACTGTAGTCAAGAAATTAAAAGACGCTTGCTCCTCGGGAGGAAAGCCATGGCAAATCTAGACAGCACACTAAAAAGCAGAGACATCACCCTGTCAACAAAAGTGCGTATAGTCAAGGCTATGGTCTTCCCAGTTGCAATGTATGGCAGTGAAAGTTGGACCATAAGAAAGGCTGAGCGCAAAAGAATTGAGGCCTTTGAACTCTGGTGCTGGAGAAGACTCCTGCGAGTCCCTTGGACTGCAAGGCGATCAAACCGGTCAGTCCTAGAGGAGATCAACCCTGACTGCTCTTTAGAAGGCCAGATCCTGAAGCTAAAACTCAAATACTTTGGCCACCTAATGAGGAGGAAGGACTCACTGGAGAAGAGCCTAATGCTGGGAAAGATTGAGGGCAATAGAAGAAGGGGACGACAGAGAATGAGGTGGCTGGATGGAGTCACTGAAGCAGTAGGCGTGAGCTTAACTGGACTCCAGAAGATGGTAGAGGACAGGAAGGCCTGGAGGAACATTGTCCATAGGGTCGCGATGGGTCGGACACGACTTCGCAACTAACAACAACAACAGCTGTTGGCAGATCTGTTTTTTGATTATCTTTTCCAAGATCTTCCCAGGTATTGATGTTAGACTGATTGGTCTGTAGTTTCCTGTGTCTGTTTTTTTCCTTCGTGGAGATGTGAACCACATCAGCCCTTTTCCAATCCTTAGGTACTTCCCTGGTGCTCCAGGATTTTTGAAAGATGTGGTGCAATGGATCTGAGATAACATATGCCAGCTCCTTCACAACTCTGGGATGTAATCTGTCGAGTCTTGGTGATTTATATGCATCAAGGTCGGATAGCTGTTCTCTTACCATTTTCTTGCTTATTTTAATTTTTGTTTTCCAATAGATTTTTTGGTATGTTGGGCTATAATTTCTTTTTTATGTGAAGACTGATGCAAAGAATGAGTTAAGCAGCTCTGCTTTCTCCCTACTGCCTGTTACTTGCCATCTTCTCTCTTTAGTGGACCTACAATTTCCTTGACTTTTTTTCTTGTTATTAATATGTTGAAAAACTTTTTTATTGTCCTTGATTTTGCTTTGATTTTGTTCCTTTGAGGATATTACCAGCATTTGTCTTCCTTTTTTGGGGGGTGCAGTCTGGGTTGCTTTTCTGTTTTCTCAGGTGTGTTTGTTGATGTAACACTTTTAGGGATATTTTGTATTGTTTACTAAGTGTCTGCTTCTTTTCTTTGAGTCAGAGGTTGTGGGTCTGCATCTAGGGCAGACATGTCAAACTTGCGACGTCACGTGATAATAATAATAATAATTTTATTTGTATACCGCCCTTCTCCCGAAGGACTCAGGGCGGTGAACAGGGCAAACATATAAAAGTACAAAAATACAAAAATTAAAAAAGAATTAAACGAGATGCCCAAGTTACAACAATAG
The DNA here is from genome assembly GCF_964194415.1 of Vipera berus. Classification (NCBI taxonomy): domain Eukaryota; kingdom Metazoa; phylum Chordata; class Lepidosauria; order Squamata; family Viperidae; genus Vipera; species Vipera berus. Next base: position 92,023,652 of record NC_138207.1, on the reverse strand, counting down.
ATTAAAATACATTTAAAACAACAATAAAATCCAAACCCATCCCCCATCAGGCCAGGCCGGCTTGTTCGAACAAATAAGTCTTCAGATCGCGTAGGACGGAGCGAAGGTCGGGCGCCATCCGGAGCTCAACCGGCAAATGATTCCATAAATCCAGGGTGCCCACAGAGAAGGACCTCCCCCTGGGGGCCACCAGACGACATTCTCTGACCGGTGGCACCCTGAGGAGGCCCTCTCTGTGGGAACGCACAGGGCGGAGGGAAGTTGACGCCGGCAGCAGGTGATCCCTAAGGTACTCCGGACCCATGCCATGTAGGGCCTTGAAAACCATTACCAGAACCTTGAATCTCACCTGGAAGACAACTGGGAGCCAATGCAGCTCACGGAGCAGAGGTGTAACATGGGAGTATTGGGAGACTCCCAACACAACTCTCGCGGCTGCATTCTGTACCAGTTGGAGCCTCCGAGTGGTCCTCAAGGGCAGCCCCATGTAGAGAGCATTGCAGTAGTCTAAACGAGAGGTCACGAGCGCATGAGTGACCGTACGCAGGGCATCCCGGTCTAGATAGGGCCGCAACTGGCACACCAGGCGAACCTGGGCAAAGGCCCCCCTAGTCACAGTTATTATGTGGTCTTCCAAAGAAAGCTGTGAATCTAGGAGGACTCCCAAGTTGCAAGCCCTATCTATGGGGGGGGTAATAGCTCACCCCCCATGGAAAGAGATGGAATGTTCTGAATATCCCGAGATGCCGGTATGCACAGCCACTCAGTCTTGTCAGGGTTGAGTTGAAGCCTGTTCCTCCCCATCCAGACCCGAACCGCTTCCAGGCAATGGGACATCACGTTGAGGGCATCACTGGGGTGGTTTGGGGGCGAAATGAAAAGCTCCAAAACCACGAATGATCTCACCCAGCGGTTTCATGTAGATGTTGAACAGGAGAGGCGAGAGGACCGACCTCTGAGGAAGTCCACAAGTGAGAGGCCTCGAGGTCGACCTCTGCCCCCCTGCCAACACTGACTGCGAACGTCCCAGGAGATAGGAGGAGAACCACTGAAAAACCGTGCCTCCCATTCCCAATCCCCTGAGACGCCGCAGCAGGATACCATGGTCGATGGTATCGAAAGCCGCTGAGAGGTCTAATAGGACTAGGACAGAAGAATATCCCCTGTCCCGTGCCCTCCAGAGATCATTCACCAGAGCGACCAATGCCGTCTCTGCTGTACCCGGGTCTGAAACCCGATTGGTATGGGTCTAGATAATCCACTTCATCCAGAACCAGAGGGAGCTGATGCGCCACCACACTCTCAACAACCTTCGCAACAAAGCAAAGGTTGGAGACCGGACGAAAGTTATTTAACACAGCTGGGTCCAAGGCAGGTTTCTTGAGGAGAGGTCTCACCACCGCCTCCTTCAAGACGGCGGGGAAACTACCCTCGCTCAAAGACGCAGATATAACCGCCTGGAACCAGCCTCATGTCCCCTCCCGAGCCGCATAAACCAGCCAGGAAGGGCACGGGTCCAGTAAACATGTGGTGGAGCTCAGCCTCCCCATAATCCTGTCCACTTCCTCCGGAGTCACAGGATCAAACTCCTCCCAGATAACATCGACAAGACCACCCATGTCCTGATCGTCAGACTCTGCCCAGTCGGAGTCCAAACCGGTCCGAATCTGAGCGATTTTGTCCGACAGACGTTGACTAAACTCCTCTGCACGACCCTGCAAGGGTTCCTCCTTCACCTCCTGATTAAGGAGGGAGCGGGTCACCATAAACAGGGCGGCCGGGCGGTTATCTGCGGACGCGATAAGGGTAGCGAAGTGATTAGACCTCGCCGCCCTTATCGCTGCGAGATAAGACCTAATATAGGTTCTTAGTCGCAGTCGGTCGGATTCGGATCGGCTGGATCTCCAACAGCTCTCTAGGCCCCGTCTCCGACGCTTTATCTCCCAGAGCTCCACGGAAAACCATGGAGCCCGCTGGGATCTGCACCGGGTCAGGGGCCGCAAGGGTACAACTCGGTCAACTGCCTCCATGGCTGCCCTTTCCCAGGCTTCCACTAAGGTATCCACCGAGTTGTGAGCAAAGGGGGCAGGTGGGGACCCCAGCGCTGCCTGGAACCTCTCAGGGTCCATTAAGCGCCTGGGGCGGAACCATCTAATTGGTTCCACATACCCACGGCGGGGAGTGGCAAAACGGAAGACCAGCCGCAGGAGGTAATGATTGGTCCATGACAGGGGCATAACAATTGGGGAGCCCCCACCAAGATCATCTAACCACCGTCCAGATAGAAAAACCAAGTCAAGGGTGTGGCCTCCCACATGAGTCGGTCCATGAATTACTTGCGTCAGGTCCATGGCCGTCATGGAAGCCATGAACTCCCGAGCTAACTCAGATGATCCTCCCAGGGATGGTAGATTGAAGTCACCCAAAACTATAAGTTTGGGGAACTCAATCACCAACCCCGAGAGGATATCGAGAAGCTCAGGCAGGGCTGCTGCTGCACGACTAGGCGAAAGGTACACCAGCAGCAAGCCCAACTGCACCCTAGGACCACATCTCAGGAGGAGAGACTCACACCCGACTATCTGGAGAACGGTGGCCTCCCGCGGACACAAGGTCTCCCTCATAACTACCGCCACTCCCCCGCCCCTACCCTGAGCCCGAGGCCGGTGTAGCACCCGGAAACCTGGTGGGCAAAGATCAACCAGAGGGATACCACCCTCTGGGCCCAACCAAGTCTCCGTGATGCAAGCCAGGTCCGCATGCTCACCTTCAACCAGATCCCGGACGAGAGGAGCCTTATTAACAACGGACCTGGCGTTCAAGTACACCAGCCGGAGCTCAGGTGGCTGCACATCCTTGCTCACTTTTAATGGGGCTGCTTCTGGTTGGGTTAGATTGGGCAGTAGGGGTTTGTTAGATGTATGCTGCTGCTTCCTTTGATTATTGTGTTTCCTTCTATGTGTGACATACCTCCATAACTAGACATATCTGGTTATTCCTCTCTTTTCCTTGATGTAGAAGTAAGGCTGCTGTCGGCAAGTTGCAATTCTGGCACACTAGACCTCTTTTAAAGCGTCCACTTTAATTTTAGGCAGCAAGTGGAAGAGACTCTGTCTACACTGTGTGCACAATTATTAGGCAAGGTGTATTTTGGAGGATTAATTTTCTTATTGACCAACTACAGTGCTCTTGGTCAATCCGAAATGTTAATAAACCTCCATATTTAAAAAGTAAAAGTGAGGTTTTGGCTTTCTTAGGAGAATATCTATGTGTGTACAATTACTGGGCAACTGTTAGTGTGCAGAATTATTATGCAACTAAATGAAAAATGAAAATTTGCCCATCTCATTCATTTATTTCCATTTGTTAAAGTGAGAATAATAAACAAACAAAAAATAAGCATTCCTGACATTTTTTTAAAAAAATCAGTGACCTACATAGCCACCCTTCTTTTCAATAATAGTCATAAGCTTCCATTCATGGAGTCTGTAAGTTTCTTGATCTATTGACAATCAATGTTTTGTGCAGCAGCAACCACAGCCTCCCAGACACTGTTCAGAGAAGTGTACTGATTTCCTTCACTGTAAACCTTCCATTTCAGAAGGGCCCACAAGTTTTCAGTAGGGTTTAGGTCAGATGAGGAAGGGGGCCATGTCATTACTCTTTCATCTTCGAGGCCACACATGGATGCATGCGATAGAACATTGTCCTGCATAAAAATCATGGTGTAATTGAAAGATGCAGACTTTTTCCTGTACCACTGCTTGAAGAAAGTGTCTTCTAAAAATTGGTAGTCAGTTTGGGAGTTAATTTTGAGTCCATCTTCAACCCAAAAAGGTCCAACTAGCTCATCTTTAATAATATCAGCCCGTACCAGTTCCCCACTTCCACCTTGCTGGCATCTGAGTTGAAGTGCCCATTACTGGTCCAACCACAGGCCCATCCATCTGGTCCATCAAGAGTCACTCTCATTAGTCGATAAAACCTTTGAAAAATTTGTCTTCAGATATTTCTTGGCCCAGTCTTGCCATTTCGACTTAAGTGTCTTGTTCAGTGGTGGTTGGGTTTCAACCTTCCTTACCTCTGAGCACTGAACATCTTGTACTTCTGGGCGCTCCAGGTAGTTTGCAGTTCTGGAATACGACAGCACTGGAGGACAATGGGTTCCTGGTAGCTTCACGTTTGATTCTTCTCAAATCTTTGGCAGTTACTTTGCATCTTTTTCTCAACACATTTCTTGCAACCCTGTTGACTATGCAACAAAACATTTGATGGTTCTGTGATCACACCCCAATATCTTAGCAATTTCAAGAGTGCTGCATCCCTCTGAAAGACCTTTTACTGTTTTTGACTTTTCAGAGTCGGTTAAATCTCTTTTGGCCCATTTTGCCTGGGGAAAAGAAACTGCCCAATAATTACTCACACTTTGATATAGGGTGTTGATCTTCTTAGGCTACACCTTCCCTCATTACACAAATACACATCACCTGATATGCTTATATCCACTAAGGCTAAGTATTCAAGTTTATACAGCTTAGAGGTGGAAAATATGCATGAAAATGATATGGTCAAAATACTCGCTTGCCTAATAATTGTGCACACAGTGTAGTTAGCAAGTCAGTTACATTTCCATTCTTTAGGTTTATTAGAATGCTATCCACATCTTCAACCTGTTAATTGTATGGCTGAAGAGCAGATGCAGCAGTGTGTTTGGAGGAGGAAGAGTTCTTTTTCATTGAAGAGATCTATGAGTTGTTAACCTTAGACCTTTGCTTATAAATCTAACTCTAAAGCATCATATCCAGCAAGAGGATTTGAGAGAGTAGAGATGCTTACAGGAATTGGTTGTCTGCTCATTAAGTAACTATTGACATTCAGCTGTTTTGTGGGCTTTGAATTAGCATATGTTGTGGAGTGTGCAGGACATCTTTTTCTTCCCATGTTCTCAATTCTTTCTCAACTCCTTCTGAGTGTTGAGCCCCCAATAAGACAGCAGGGTGGTGGTGGTATTTAAAGCAATGTATTAAAAGTACCAAGATAAAATAATACTCCTTCACTTCACCATCTTGGCTCCCCCCCCTTTTTTTCATACAATCATGTCCAATTCTCAGACTGCCTGGATGAGTCCCTGCAGTTTTCTTGGCAAAGTTTTTCAAAAGTGGCTTGCCACTGTCTCCTTCCTAGGGCTGTGATTAGCTCAAGATAACCTAGCTGGCTTAGTGCCAAGGGCAGGACAAAAAATCTCCCAGTTTCTAGCCTGATAGCTTAGTCATTATACCAAACTGGTTGTCTAATGATTTCTTACCATTTTGATAATTTGTCTGATTAATGGTCACTTTATTTTATTTTTATTGTGGTAACTTATAAATGTGCTTGCCTCATTAACTCCCCCTCCCCTGCCATTTTATCTATTTTTTTTTAAAAAAATCTTTAAACGTGTATTGTGATTTTATTATAATCAATATCCTGTTCTACCCCTTATTGCTTACTTTCAGTGGTTCATTTCTACTTTATGAATTTAGTTTTTAATTTGAAAAAATATTACCTAAGAAATTATTTCCCCATTTATTCACATACTTAATACTATATTGCAAAATGTTTTGATTTTGGAAATGTTTTGAATTTGAAATTAGATTCATTTGTCTACTGATTGGAATAACCTATAAGCCTAATATACACATCAGTTGTATCATGTTCAAAATGGTTTGCTCCAACTGTTGGGGAAGAATGCCATTTTTACTATTCTTCTGGACACAGCAGAGGAACCATACCAACATCCATTATAAACCCATCATCAAAGCATATACACACAAGGGACTTCCGGCAGCACTGCCGCTTCGAACGGCGGCGTTCTGAAGCCGCCCGATCCTGGGAAGCGTCAAAACGCCCGGAGGCAGCAAAACCAGCTGTTCCACGGCACTGGAGCTGCTTCTTCGGGAGAAGAGGGAGAGGCGAGCCTGCCTGGATAGAGGTAGAGCCCCCATACGATCCTCCCAAGTAGTTTGGGGGATAAAAGGGTGAGCTCCCTCGGAGCCCAGGCTTTCTCCGCTCCCAGGACGTCTTCGCTCCAAAAGGAGTGGAACAAGACGCGACAACTGCACCTGCTGCTTAGAGGGGACTGTGAGTATTTTGAAAAGCAGGCAGAGCAAAGCAGGAAGATCTGGATTTTTAAACTGGATCTTAACTTTAACTCAGTTTCATTATCTTCTTCAAGCTTCAAGTGTGAAATGGAGTGAAAATGGCGCTGGAGTGTTTCTCTCCTGTGTGAAGTGACTGTGTTTGAAAAGTGTTATATTTTGCTACAAAGCAAGAGATACAACTCGCAATTGACTCTATTCAGTATTGGATTTTGTGTATTTGATTTTGTGTATTTGAAAGCCTGTTCCCTATTCTTCTTATTGAAAGTTAAAAACTCTGGGAGAATTGTTACTTTTTTTCCCTTTCTTCCTGAACTTTGATTCTGCTGGGTGACAGAGGAAATTGAAACTTAAGAGATGGCTGCGAAACGTGGGGGAGGGCCCCCGCTTTCTAAGAACGCTATCTCCTCACCTATGCCACAAACTGCAGGGCAGACTTCGATGAAACCTACAGTACAACCACCCTCTCCCCCACCTCCTACATTTACACTGACAGACATCCAGCAAGTTGTGATGCAGTCAACGCAAGTTCTGCAACAAGAAATAAAGAATCAAAACAACCAGATGAGGGAAGATATAGTGCTTGCACTCCAGGGCTTAGCAGCACATATAGAACGCCTGGATGCTCGTGTGGATTCAGTTATGGAGTATGTGGAGAACTTGGAAAATAAAATTACTGATGCTGAGCAGAAGGTTGATAGAGCAGAGGCCAAGATTGACAGAACAGGGGATGAGGTCACTATATTAGAGTATAAGAGCATGGAGTTTGCTTTGCGTATTAGAGGCCTCAAAGAGAATCCTAAAGAAAATCTGGAATGGGAAATAGCACAAGCAGTGGCTCCTGTTTTGAAATGGGAACCTGAAGAATTACTTAAGGAAATGGATAAGATATTTAGAGTTAACTCCTGGATTGCTAGGCAAAAAAGTCTACCTAGAGATGTAGTGATCTATTTTTCCAGGAGATCAACTAGAAATTCTATTATCCAGGCCTTTTATCGGGAAAAATTCCAGATTGCAGGCCAAGATATTATGATCTTAAAGGAGATACCTTCAAAAATTCTTGGAAAGAGGAAAGACTTTGCCTTTTTGTCTGATGAGCTTAAGAAGCGACAAGTCCAGTTCAGATGGGAAATTCCTATTGGGATTGTGGTAAATTATGCAGGGACCAGATACAGACTGGATACAATCTTAAAAGCAAAAGATTTCTACACTAAGGTCCTGAAAGCAGGTTTACCACCATCTCCCCGAATTAAGAGAACAGAAGCTAGACAAGATGATAAACAATTGAGTGAAGAGGCAATGTTACTGCCCCCTGAGGAGATCCAGAAACCGGAGGCCATAGAGCAGAATTTGATATTAAAGGAAGACCCCAAAAAACAGAGGATGACAAGAGCTGCACATAAGCGTATGGAAAAGGAACAAAAACAGAAGTCTGCAACTGGTTCAGCTACGCAAGATGCGACTGTTTTAGAGCCCGTGGGAGGAGCACGTCCTAAGAGAGCAACAGCTGATCTTCAGGCCATGTTCCAAAGGCTCATGGTCACCAGAGATGGTGAAGTTCCTGACATGGAATGTTAACGGGCTAAATTCACCACAGAAAAGAAAGAAAGTATTTTTTATTTGAAACAACATAAAAATGACGTTGTTTGTTTACAAGAGACACATATTGCATTAAGAGATCAAAAATATTTGACTAATTCCCGATTGGGAACATATTTTGCATCTTCTGCTCTGGACAAGAAGGCTGGAGTGGTTATTTACTTAAGAAAAGACTTTTCGGCAAGGTTGATTGAATCAGATAAGCAAGGGAGATATGTTAGTATTGAATTAATATTACAAGGAAAGAAAGTTCTTCTTATTGGATTATATGCTCCAAATCAACAACAGCAAAAAATTTTTAAATTCTTACACCAAAGGCTAATTGAACTGGATTACAAATCTGTTATTATGATGGGGGATTGGAATGGGGTCTTGGTGCCATCTGAAGACAAGAAGGGGTCTTCTAAAACCCTTTGTAACTCAAAATTGCCTAAAGCCTTTTTTGATTTGAAGGAAGATCTGGAATTAAGAGATGTATGGCGGGAAAGGAATATGAGAGACAGGGATTTTACTTTTTTTCCGGATAGACACAAATCTTTTTCCAGGATTGACTTCATTTTGATTACTACTGACCTTTCCTCCTCGGTTAAGAATGTTAAGATTTTCCCTAGGACAATGTCTGACCATAGTCCTGTTTGGCTGGAGCTCTTTACTGAAGACACTAGTAGGAGATCCTGGAGGCTGAATGAGAACTTATTTACAAATGACTTGTTCTTGCAGAAATGTAGAGAACATATGAAATAATTTTTTGTCACGAATATGCATAAAAGTACTTCGATGGAAATGGTTTGGGATGCTAGTAAGGCCTATATGAGAGGGGTTTTGATTTATATGAATAATGCTTATAGGCGTAAGCAAGTGCAAAAACGTTTAGATATTGAGGAAGAGATTAAAATTAAAGAGAAAAAGTTTATTTTGAATCCATTGGATAATAATTTAAAGATCTCAATACATTTATTGAAAGAACAATTTAATATGCTATTGGCTGATCAAGTAGCAACTAATTTGCATTATGCCAAACACAATACTTTCTGTAACGCCAACAAGCCTGGTAGATGGCTGGCTTATCAATTAAGGAAGAAACAGAAACTACGTACTATAGACAAAATAGAATATAAAGGAAAAGAAGTCTACCAACAAAATTTGATTAAGAGGAGTTTCCTAGATTTTTACTCGAAATTATATTCTAAAGAGAATATACAAGCTCTAGATATAGATAAGTATCTACAGGGAGCTCATTTCCCAAGACTTTCACAAGAACAACAACTTGAGATGAATTGCCCAATTACACCAGAAGAAATTTCTTTAGCTATTAAACAGTTGAAATTGGGCAAAACTCCAGGAACAGATGGATTAACAGCAATTTATTATAAAAAGTTGCTGCCTGAAATGATTGAACCCTTAAAGATTTTGTTTAATGAAATTCAGACTGGAGGCGCAGTTCCTCCATCATGGAGGACAGCTTTTGTATCGTTGATCCCAAAGGAGGATCAAGATCTTACCCAACCTAAAAATTATAGACCTATATCGCTCTTAAATACAGATTATAAGATCTTTGCTAAAGTATTGGCTAATAGATTAATGCAAGTTTTGAAACAAATGATTCATAGTGACCAATCGGGATTTATATCTGGGAGGTATATGAAAAATAATGTAAGACAAATTGTTAACTTGCTTGAATATTTGGATAAGAACAACCAAGTCTCCGCAGCACTGATATTTTTGGATGCAGAGAAAGCCTTTGACCAATTGAATTGGCAGTTTTTATTAAGAGTTGTTGAGGAGATGAATTTTGGAGAAGGTTTTCTACATGCTATTAAAGCTATATATCAACAAAAAACTGCACAAATTATAGTTAATGGGGGACTAACAGAGACTTTTAGAATTGAAAAAGGTACAAGGCAGGGCTGCCCCCTATCACCATTATTGTTTGTTTTAACATTAGAGATTTTACTAATTAAAATTCGAGAGTCCTCTTTGATAAAGGGAATTAAAATAAAACAGAATGATTATAGACTGAGAGCTTTTGCTGATGACTTGGTTGTGACAGTATCCCAACCGCTACAGTCGGTTGTAGACTTGATGGAAATTATAACTCAGTATGGTAAGGTTTCTGGGTTTAAGGTGAACAGTAATAAAACTAAGATATTATCCAAGAATTTATCTACGAGTGAAAGGGATATGTTATCTAACTTAACAGGTTTTGAAATAGTGAAGAAGGTTAAATATCTAGGAGTGCATATTGCAGCCTCAAATGTAAAATTGTATAAGAATAATTATGAAACACTATGGTTGAAGGTACAAAGGGACTTAAATAATTGGAAAAAATTACAATTATCACTACTGGGAAGAATTGCAGTTGTTAAAATGAATGTTCTACCAAAGTTCCTCTTTCTGTTTAAGATGATACCTATACTGAAAAAGGATGCCAACCTTGATCAATGGCAGAAGGGTATTAACAAATTTATCTGGGCGGGGAAAAAACCAAGAGTTAAATTCAAGATTTTACAGGATGCCAGGGAAAGAGGGGGACTCAAGGCGCCGAATTTGAAATTGTACTATGATGCGGCTGCTTTGACGTGGGTTAGTGATTGGCTTAATTTAACTAACAAGAGAATACTTCATCTTGAGGGATGGGATTTGGTATATGGATGGCATGCATACTTGCTTTATGATAAGAAGGTAGACAGGGCTTTTAAATCCCATATTCTTAGAAGTGCTTTACTGCGTGTCTGGAAAAAGTACTATAATAAGTTAAATTATAAAATACCGATTTGGGGAATTCCTGGACACGCGATAGAGGGTGTATCTATGGGAGTGAGTATGGATATGGTTTCTTATAAGGAACTACTCAAATTGCAAGGGAATGATTGGCAACTTAAATCAGCAGAGGAGTTAAGACAAGAAAACATAAATTACTCTTGGTTTCAATATACCCAATTGAAAACTAGGTGGAAGTCAGATCAAAAGGTTGGTATCACAATTACAGATCAAAATTTAGTAAAGCAAATTAGAGATTCAAAATGTGCACATATAAAGAGGATATATAATGCTTTAATTGAATTGGATTCGGAAACGGAATTGGTTAAAGATTGCATGGTAAAGTGGGCACAAAATATTCAGGAACCAATCTCGTTGGACACCTGGGAGATAATTTGGGTTAGAAATGTTAAATTTACCCAGGCTCAAAATTTAAGAGAAAATTTTTACAAAATGTTTTATAGATGGCATCTGGATCCCAAGAAGTTGTCCAACATGTATCCTAATCTGCAGTCTAAGTGTTGGAGGTGTGGTAGCTTAGAAGCTACCTATTTCCACATGTGGTGGACTTGTAGAAACATAAAAGCCTTCTGGATTAAAATTTGGTGGAACATTCAAAAGATTTTTAAGAGGAAGATAAAGTTTTCCCCGCAATTGTTCTTACTGGGTATTGTTGTAAATTGTGATGTCAAAGAGACTAATCTGATGTTGAATATGATAACGGCAGCACGGTTACTGGTGGGACAATATTGGAAGAAGGACAATCTGCTCACGGTAGAAGAATGGGTGTTTAAAGTTTCTAATCTTGCAGAAATGTCCAAGATTTCTGCTTATTTAAAGGATCACTCACAGGAGAGATATATTTCAGTTTGGAGGAGATGGATAAATTATATTGAAAACAAATATGGGACCAAAAAGTTCCATTTAGCTTATGAGTAGAATTTAGTGGGATATTGTTATTGTTAGTAGTTATGCTAAGAGAGAGTTAAAGCGCAGTACGAATTTGGTTGATTATATATTGTGTAAATTTTTATTTAGAATATGATTGTTGTAACTATAATCCTGTATTTAGCTCTGGGAAGCAGGGTGGGGGGAAGTGGGGGGGTTGGGGTGGGAGGGATTTGGGGATATATTGTAAAATATTGTAAAACTCTTTAATAAAAAAAAGCATATACACACAATACTGTACAAAAGTGTTAGCCAAAATGCTGTAAATTAAGAATGCTTTCAAAACCATTAGTATTATTTTTTTTAATGAACAAAATGGAAAGTAAATGAACAGAAGAGAAATCCAAATCAAATCACTATTTGGTGGGCCACCCTTTGCCTTCAAAACAGCAACAATTCTTACATTTGTACCCTTGCGCAAAGTCAGGGATTTTGTAGGATTAGAGTCAGATGTTTGATTAACCAATTATACCAAGTAGACTTCCGGTAGCGCTGCCACGCCGAATGGCGGCGTTTCAGAAGCCGCCCGACCTTGGGAAGCGTTAAGCGCTAGGAGACAGCGAAAATCAGCTGTTCTGTGGCGCTGAAGTCTCTCCCTCGGGAGAAGAGGGAGAGACGAGCCTGTCTGGGTAGAGGTAGAGCTCCCCTGTCAATTCCTCACTTAGTTTGGGGGTTGATAGGGTGAGTTCCCTCGGAGCCCAGGCTCTCTCCGCTCCCAGGACGCTTTCACTTCCATAAGGGAGTGGAACCAGACACAACAACTACATCTGCTGCTTAGATGGGACTGTGAGTATTTTTTCTCTGAGAAGCAGGCAGAGCGAAACAGTAGGATTTGAATTTTCAAGTTGGATTTTAACTTTAACTCAGATTCATTATCTTCTTCAAGTTTTAAGCTGATTGAAATGGAGCAAAAATGGCGCTGGAATGTTCCTTTCTTGTATGAACTGACAGTTTTGGAAAGTTGCTACATTTTGTAATATAGCTTGAGATACAATTTGCAACTGATTCTAACCAGTACCGGATTTTGTGTATTTGAGAGTAAGGAATTTGGGAGAAAAACTTTTATTCTTTCTCCCTCTTCCTTTTTTTTCTGAACTTTGATTCTGCTAGAAGAAAGAGGAAATCGAAACTTAAGAGATGGCTGCAAGGCGTGGGGGAGGTCCTCCAATCTCTAAAAGTGCCATTTCTTCACCTTTATCACAAGCTGCAGGGCAGGCTACAATGAAACCTACAGTACAACCACCATCCCCACCACCACCTGGATTTACATTGGCAGACATACAGCAAGTTGTGATGCAGTCAACACAAGTATTGACACAAGTATTACAGCAAGAAATAAAGGAAACAAAGGAAGAATTTGTTAATCAAAACAAACAGATGAGGGAGGATATAGTGCTAGCACTTCAGGGTTTGGCTGCACACATTGAACGTCTGGTTGTTCGTGTGGATTCAGTTATGGAATATGTTGAGAATTTGGAAAATAAAATTATCAGTGCTGAACAGAAACTGGACAAGGCAGAGATTAAAATTGACAGAACAGAAGATGAAATTATTTTTTCCCAATTTAGAGACATGGAGTTTGCATTGCGTATCAGGGGTTTGATAGAGCAGTGTTTTTCAACCTTTTTTGGGCAAAGGCACACTTGTTTCATGAAAAAAATCACGAGGCACTCCACTGTTTTCCGCACCGTTGGACCTCCCCACGGTCGCTACACAAACGGTCGTAAGTTGAGGATGGCCTGTGTTCTCAAGGGGTTGGACTAGATTTAATTTAATTTAATTTAATAACATTTATATACCGCCCTTCTCCCTGAGGACTCAGGGCGGTTCACAGGGCAGAATAAAATACCAAATACAAACATTAAAAAAAGATTAAACAGTTGCCCTAGTTAAAACAATAGAAGTACAATTCTAAAAACCCCAAGATAAAATTAAGAGACCAAAGATAAAACAACCCCACCGATCCCCATCAGGCTAGGCCAGCTTGTACAAACAAAAACGTCTTGAGATCGCGACGAAAGGAGCGAAGATCGGGCGCCATCCGGAGCTCTACCGGTAGCTGATTCCACAGCTCCGGAGCGCCCACAGAGAAGGATCTCCCCCTGGGGGCCACCAATCGACATTCTCTGATCGGTGGCACCCTGAGGAGGCCCTCTCTGTGGGAACGCACAGGGCGCAGGGAGCTTGATGCCGGCAGCAGATGTTCCCTAAGGTACTCCGGCCCCATGCCATGGAGGGCTTTAAACACCGTTACCAGTACCTTGAATCTCACCCGGAAGACAACTGGCAACCAATGCAGCTCACGGAGCAGAGGTGTAACGTGGGAGTATCGGGAGACTCCCAACACAACTCTCGCGGCTGCATTCTGTACCAGTTGGAGCTTCCGGGTGGTCCTCAAGGGCAGCCCCATGTAGAGAGCGTTGCAGTAGTCCAGACGAGAGGACACGAGCGCATGAGTGACCGTGCACAAATCATCCCGGCTAAGATAGGGCCGCAACTGGCGCACCAGGCGAACCTGGGCGAAGGCCCCCCTAGTCACAGCTCCTATATGGTCTTCCAAGGTGAGCCGTGAATCTAGGAGGACTCCCAAGTTGCGAGCCCTATCTACGGGGGGTAATAGTTCACCCCCCATAGCCAGAGGTGGAATGTCCGAATAGACCCGGGATGAAGGTATGCAAAGCCACTCAGTCTTGTCGGGGTTGAGTTGAAGTCTGTTCCTCCCCATCCAGACCCGAACCGCCTCCAGGCAACGGGACATCACGTTGAGGGCATCACTGGGGTGGTTTGGGGTCGAAAAGAAAAGTTGGGTATCATCAGCGTACTGATGATACCCAACTCCAAAGCCACGAATGATCTCACCCAGCGGTTTCATGTAGATGTTGAACAGGAGAGGCGAGAGGACCGACCCCTGAGGAACTCCACAAATGAGAGACCTCGCGGTCGACCTCTGCCCCCCTGCCAACACCGACTGCGAACGTCCCTGGAGATAGGAGGAGAACCACTGTAAAACTGTGCCTCCCACTCCCAGTCCCCTGAGACGCCGCAGCAAGATACCATGGTCGATGGTATCGAAAGCCGCCGAGAGGTCTAATAGGACTAGAACAGAGGAATGCCCCCTGTCCCGAGCCCTCCAGAGATCATTCACCAGCGCGACCAATGCCGTCTCCGTGCTGTGCCCGGGCCTGAAACCCGATTGGTACGGGTCTAGATAATCCGCTTCATCCAGGACCAGAGGGAGCTGATGCGCCACCACACTCTCAACAACCTTCGCAAGAAAGCGAAGGTTGGAGACAGGACGAAAGTTGTTCAATACAGCTGGGTCCAAGGCAGGCTTCTTGAGGAGAGGCCTCACCACCGCCTCCTTCAAGACGGCGGGGAAGATACCCTCACTCAGAGAAGCCGATATAACTGCCTGGAACCAGCTGCGTGTCCTCTCCCGGGCTGCATAGACCAGCCAGGAAGGGCACGGGTCCAATAAACATGTGGTGGTGCTCAGCCTCCCCATGATCCTGTCCACTTCCTCCGGAGTCACAGAATCAAACTCCTCCCAGGTGATATCGACAAGACCGCCCGTGTCCTGATCGTCAGACTCTGCCCAGTCAGAGTCCAGACCGGTCCGAATCCGAGCGATTTTGTCCGACAGATGTTGGTTAAACTCCTCGGCACGACCCTGCAAGGGATCCTCCCTCACCTCCTGATTTAGGAGGGAGCGAGTCACCCTAAACAGGGCGGCCGGGCGATTATCTGCGGACGCGATAAGGGTGGCGAAGTGGTTAGACCTCGCCTCCCTTATCGCAGCGAGATAAGACCTAATGTAGGCTCTTAGTCGCAATCGGTCGGATTCGGATCGGCTGGACCTCTAACCGCTCTCTAGGCCCCGTCTCCGACGCTTCATCTCCCGGAGCTCCGCAGAGAACCATGGAGCTCGACGGGATCTGCACCGGGTCAGGGGCCGCAGGGGTACAACTCGGTCAAGAGCCTCAGTGGCCGTCCTTTCCCAGGCTTCCACTAAGGCATCTGCCGAGCTGTGAGCAAGGGAGGCAGGTGGGGACCCCAGCGCCGCCTGGAACCTCTGGGGATCCATTAAGCGTCTGGGGCGGTACCATTTAATTGGTTCCAAACACCCACGGCGGGGGGTGGCAAAACGGAAGACCAGCCGCAGGAGATGATGATCGGTCCATGACAGGGGCATAATAATTGGAGAGCCCCCACCAAGATCATCTAACCACCGTCCAGACAAGAAAACTAGGTCAAGGGTGTGGCCTCCTTCATGAGTCGGTCCCAAAATTACTTGACCTCCAAGGTCCCTTCCAACTACTTCTTCTTCTTCTTCTTCTTCTTCTTCTTCTTCTTCTTCTTCTTCTTCTTCTTCTTCTTCTTCTTCTTCTTCTTCTTCTTCCTTCTTCTTCTTCTTCTTCTTCTTCTTCTTCTTCTTCTTCTTCTTATTATTATTATTATTATTATTATTATTATTATTATTATTATTATTATTATTATTAGCCTCTTTATTTTATTTTATTTTGGGGCTTTTGTTTGTTTTTGCTGTGAAGGAAAAGGAAAGCTTGCATTTCTTTTTAATTTATCTTTCTGTATTTTCTTTTTTCTCTTCTTTTCTTTCTTCCTTCCTTCCTTCCCTCTCTTTTCTTTCTTTATCTTCCTTCCTTCCTTTCTCTCTCCCACTTTCTTTCCCTCCCTCTCAATTTCTTGCTTTCTACTTGTGGAAATTGGAAGCTACTTGCATTTCTTTTTAATTTTTCTTTCTGCATTTTTCTCCTTCATTTATTTTTCTTTCTCTTTCTTTCTTTCTTTCTTTCTTTCCTTCTTTCTTTCTTTTCTCTTTCTTTCTTTCTCTTTCTTTTCTCTTTCTTTCTTTCTATCTTTCTTCCTTTCTTTCCTGCCTTTCTCTCTCCCACTTTCTTTCCCTCCCTCTCCCGGTGCACAGCCGAGGCCGTGCAACAGGCAACAGCCTCCTCAGGGCTCAGCCAGCCAGAACTCACCCTCCCGTCTAGCTCAGCCCATTCGGTAAAAATGCCGAACGGGCTCAGAAGGCGTTCCCAGGCACTCCACCGCAGGCCCCAGGCGCCCCGTCGCTCGGAACGGCCCGGCCACTTTAGGTCCAGGTTCCCCGCCGCCCGACTCATCTTCGGCGGCCTCAGAAACGTTGCCGCCGCCGCGGGTCAGGCCCGGCGGACCCAGACCGGCACACCAACATCTCCCGCGGCCTCTGCAAGTTGTTACGGCACCGGGAACTCCCGGTGCCCAGCCGAGGCCGTGCAACAGGCAACAGCCTCCTCAGGGCTCAGCCAGCCAGAACTCACCCTCCCGTCTAGCTCAGCCGCGGGCCACGGCCATCTTCTCCGGAGGGAGGTAAAAAAAAAATTTCCCACGGCACACCAGGCAACAGCTCGCGGCACACTAGTGTGCCGCGGAACAGCGGTTGAAAAACACTGTGATAGAGAACCCAAAGAAGATTTGGAATGGGAAGTGGCGCAGGCAGTGGCTCCTGTCTTGAAATGTGAGCCTGAAGAATTAGTTAAAGAGATGGATAAAACTTTTAGGGTTAATTCCTGGATTGCTAAACAGAAAAATTTACCTAGAGATGTAGTGATTTACTTCTCCATGAGATCAACTAGAAATGCAATCATCCAAGCTTTTTATCGGGAAAGATTCCAAATTGCAGGCCAAGATATTATAATTTTAAAGGAGATACCCCAAAAATTCTTAGAAAAAGGAAAGACTTCGCCTTTTTGTCTGATGAGCTTAAGAAGCGACAAATTCAGTTTAGATGGGAAATACCCATTGGAATTGTGGTAAATTATGCAGGTACGAGGTATAGGTTGAACACAATTTCAAAAGCAAAATATTTTTATACTAAGGTCCTTAAAGCAGGTTCACCACCGTCTCCTCGAGTTAAAAGAACAGAACAGTTGAGTGAAGGGGCAATGTCACTGCCTCTTGAGGAGATGCAACAGGCTGAGACTATGGAGCAGAGTTTGGTGTTAAAGGAGGATCAGAGAGAACAGGATGACTAGGGCTGCATACAAGCGTAAGGAAAAAGAGCAAAAACAGAAGCTTGTATCTGGTTTAACTACGCAAGATGCGGCTGTTTCAGAGCCTGTGGGAGGAGCACGCCCAAAGAGAGCAACAGGTGATCTTCAGGTCATGTTCCAAATGTTCCTGGTCACCAGAGATGGTGAAGTTCCTGGCATGGAATGTTAATGGTTTAAACTCACCACAGAAAAGAAAGTATTTTACTATTTGAAACAACATAAAAATGATATTGTTTGCTTACAAGAGACATATTGCATTAAAGGACCAAAGGTTTTTGGTTAATTCCCGGCTGGGAACACATTTTGCAGCCTGTGCTCCGAACAAGAAGGCTGGAGTGGTCATTTATCTAAGAAAAGATTTTTTGGCTAGATTAATTGAATCGGATAAACAAGTGAGATATGTTAGTATTGAACTGATGTTACAAGGAAAGAAAGTTCTTCTTATTGGATTATATGCTCCAAATCAACAACAGCAAAAGTTTTTAAAATTTTTACATCGAAGTCTAATCGAATTGGATTATAAATCTGTTATTATGGGGGACTGGAATGGAGTTTTGGACTCATTTGAAGATAGGAAGGGATTTTCTAAAAACCCTTCTAATTATTCGAAATTGCCCAAAGCCTTTTTTGATTTGAAGGAGGATTTGGAGCTAAGAGATGTATGGTGGGAAAGGAATATGAAGGACAGAGATATTACTTTTTTTTCGGATAGACATAAATCTTTCTCTAGGATTGATTTTATTTTAATTACTACTGATATTCTCTCTAGGGTTAAGAATGTTAAGATTTTTCCTAGGACATTGTCGGATCATAGCCCTGTTTGGTTGGAGTTCTTTGCTGAAGATGATAATAGAAGATCCTGGAGATTGAATAAAAACCTATTCACAAATGAGTTGTTTTTGCAGAAATGTAGAGAACATCTGAAAGAATTTTTTGTTATAAATATGCATAAAGGTACATCGATGGGAATGGTTTGGGATGCTAGTAAAGCGTACATGAGAGGGGTCTTGATTTATATGAATAATGCTTATAGGCGTAAGCAAATGCAAAAACGTAAAGATCTTGAGGAAGAGATTAAATCTAAGGAGAAAGATTTTATTTTGAATCCATTGGATAATAATTTAAGGACCTCGATACATTTATTGAAAGAACAATTTAGTATGTTAATGGCTGACCAAGTAGCAACTAATTTGCGTTATGCTAAGCATAATGCCTTTTGTAATGCTAATAAGCCTGGTAGGTGGTTGGCTTATCAATTAAGGAAGAAACAGAAATTACGTACTATAGATAAAATAGAATATAAAGGAAAAGAAGTCTATCAACAAAAATTGATTAAGAGGAGTTTCTTAGATTTTTACTCGAAACTATATTCTAGAGAAAACATACAAGCTAGATATAGATAAATATTTACAGGAAGCACATTTTCCTAGGCTTTCAAAAGAACAACTTGAGATGAACCACTTAAATCTCTTTAGCTATTAAACAGTTGAAAGTGGCAAGGCCCCGGGAACAGATGGATTAACAGCAATTTATTATAAAACGTTGTTGGTTGAAATGATTGAACCTTTAAAGATGTTGTTTAATGAAATTCAGATTGGAGGAGCAGTTCCTCCATCTTGGAGGACAGCCTTTGTATCATTGATTCCAAAGGAGGATCAAGACCTTACTCAACCTAAAAATTATAGACCTATAGACCTATATCACTTTTGAATATAGATTATAAGATCTTTGCTAAAGTATTGGCTAATAGATTAATGCAAGTTTTAAAGCAAATGATTCATAGTGATCAATCGGGATTTATATCTGGAAGGTATATGAAATATAATGTAAGACAAATTGTAAATTTGCTTGAATATTTGGATAAGAACAACCAAGTCCCTGCAGCATTGATATTTTTGGATGCAGAAAAAGCTTTTGATCAATTGAACTGGCAATTTTTATTTAGAGTTTGTCACTGCGTGTTTTTTAGTTTTGCCAGCTTCGTTCATTTCTAATTGTACATCTCTTTCTGCTCTGCAACTGCACCTTATCTTATCTTGTAACCATAGTGACTCTAGCTATGTCCAGCCAATGTTTTGGTTTTAAACTGTTTTTGTGCGCAGGCCTAAAAAAGTTCAGTTTCAGTTTTACTTTCTTCTTCTGCCTGACGAGAGAATGTGGTCAGTCTAGGTCTTTTGTTTTCTCATTAAAAGTTTTACTATAGAATATGCCTTGGTTTTCTTTTCTTTGATATTGACCATGCAAATGAACCATGGTCCATCCACCTCTGGTCGGACTGTTAATTGTTCCGCGACATGTGGTAGCAGAGGATGGTTTATTTTTATTTTCAAGATTTATTGATAGGCATTTAGCTAGGCAGTTAGTCCAGCTGTGATTAATTGCAAATATGCCAAGGAAAAGCAGAAAGAGGAAGGTCGGTTATCCCTCTGCTGAGGAGGAGGCAGCCGTTTCACAGAGAGATCTTCCTTCAAGTTTACAGACTCCGTTGCCATCGGCTACACATCTTGGAGAAGCAGCCTCTGAGCCAAGGTCAGTTTCACCGTTTTCTGTTTCTACAGACTCTCAGGCTGATGCCCCAGTTGTAACCTCTGCTCATGGGGATCAGGCTGATTATGAGAGATTTGGTGCTAGACCTAAGGCTTCACTAGGGAAGGAAGTGAGCTATTATTCTCCAAGCCCTGGGCAAACTGTGCATGAAAAGGCTTTGCAAAGTTTATTTATTTATTTATTTATTAATTTAATTTATATACCGCCCTTCTCCCGAAGGACTCAGTTATTATGAACAAATTGAAATTTTAGAGAAGGATCTGCTAAACGCAAAGTTGTGTGCAGCATGGTATGAAAAGCATGGGAGAACCTCTGCTGGCATTCAGGTTTCAGAATCGGCCATTTTGCCTCCCTCTTCACAAGCAAAGCCACACCCACAAGGGATCGCCATTTTGCCTTCTCCCTCAAAGACAGAGGCACGCCCACAGTGGAATCTTGTGTCAGACGAATGGGAGCCTGACTGTTTTCTGTTTCAAAGAATGCAGAATGCAGTTTCACAGATATCCCTTCAGCAGGCATCGCTCCAAGCTGCCACACCTCCTCATTCATTGGGAGCTTCAGTTAGAATGCCTATTAATACTGCTACTATTAAAGTTCCTGTCTCAGATGGAGCACAGCAGCCTTCACACCAAGTGCAGCCTCCACTGGTTCCTCAAATACAAAGGCCAGTGCTGACTGCAGGCCAACTTAATGTAGCAGCTCAAGCACCAGCACCTTCTGCTGGCCAGGGTGGCATTGCAGCTCAAGTACAGCCACCCCCAGCACCAGTACCTGTAGCAGCTTCGATGCAACGGCTGCAGGCCCTGGCACAGGCGCCACTGGTGCCCCAATTGCACAACCTGCACAGCCAGTACCCCAATTGCATGTTCCTCAACAGGCACCCTCTATTGTACCACTGGCTGGTGATTCAAAACTGAGGCGGTCAGGACAGAATTACAGGGCATGGGTCAGTGAAGTTGGACTTTTGCTTCGTAGAGAAGGTACCCACGTGATGGTGTTTAATCCTCCTGCCCAGCCATGGCCTCCTGACATATGGGACTTGAATAATAGAGCATGCACGTTATTGATGTCCATGGACACTGAATTGCAGCTCACTTTTTCACAAGATGCAACTGCCCAACAAATTTGGGCTCAATTAGAAGCATGTTACCGGCCTACGTCCATTGAGTCTACATGTTTACTTTTGTCCGAGTTCCATGGTTCTAGATTAAAACCTGGTGAGCATATTGGAGAACACTTAACTAAAATGAAAGGAATAAGAAAAGAACTGGGTGAAAAAGGCTATCCTATTGATGACTTTCAAATGATCAGCATTATCATTAACTCTTTGAATTATGACTGGAAAGATGCTATTTCTAAGATTAATCAAGTGCCTATTGCTCAACGCACAGTGGATCATGTATGCAGAATTTTAACCGAAGAAGAGGCACTTATGCAAGCCAGGCCACATTTAAGGGAACCACCTGCATCAAAATCTTCAGCGAGGCGTTCCTTCCGTGGAAGGGCCTACGTTACAAGGATGCCAAGATGCTACATCTGCAATCGTGTGGGACATGCCACCCGGGATTGTCCCCAACGGTTTCCAGCGCCCGCCATGTACCAGCCCAGAGGAACAGATTCCAGAGGAGGCACAGGTAGAGGCGGACAACAAGGTTGTGGTCGTGGTCCCAGGCGTGATCCTCAAGCTCCACTTGCCACATTGGTTGTAACCAACGATCCACAGCCTCAACCAGAGTATGACAGACGCCTACTTTGGACTTTGGACAGTGGAGCAGCATTACATGTTACCTACAGAAAAGAGCTTTACACAGAGATGCACGAGCCTGAACCTGAACTTCGTGAACTGTACTCTTTTTCAAATCATCCTGTTCAGGTCATGGGAAAAGGAACTGTCTATATTGAAGAGCTCGGTGCATTCATTCCTGATGTTTACTACGTACCATCAGCTAATAGTAGTTTGCTTAGTCAGAGTCACTTGTCTAGGGTGTCAAAATTCCAGGTACACCATCTTGAAAAAGCAAGTTATGTAGTTAAAGATGGAGATATTGTTGCTGAAACCATGTTGATTGGTGGTGTTTATTACGTAAAACCAAAGTCTAAGCCACAAGAGCAGGCAAATATACAAGCTCCAAAAAGGGAAAAGCACAGGCCTAGTGAGAGATGTCCCAGAGAGAGATCCTGTTGCCACTCCAAAGGCTCCTAAAGCCAATAAAAGGACAAATAAGACACAGGTTGCTCACAGCAAGCCTGAGGTTCCTAATAAAAATGCTAATGTTGAGAATTCACTAACAGGTAAACCTTTGCATTCCAGGTGTATCCATAAGTGGCATAGAAGATTGGGTCATGCCAGTTTCCATGTTCTGAAGAAGATGCCAGAGTTCATAAGAGGTTTGGATCTAAAGGGGTGTAAGGTGTTCTTGGACTGTGCTGTCTGCAAGAAAGCCAAATCTAAAGCAGCAGCAATTCCAAAATGCGCTACACGCCTGTCAACACACATTTTTGATTTGGTACACACTGACATAGTGGGTCCTTTTGCACCAACAATTGGTGGTAAAAGATATTTCTTGACAATTGTTGATAATTACTCTAGATATGGTTATGTATTTCCTATGAAAGAAAAATCTGAGACCTTTCAGATCTTTAAAGACTTTGCCAATCTTGTCTATACCCAATTCGAAGTCAGCATTGCCAGAATTCAGAGTGATCGTGGTGCTGAATTCATGTCTCAGCGTTTCCAGGACTGGATGCATAAGAATGGGATACTACACCAGACCTCAGCTCCTTACACTCCGGCTCAGAATGGAGTGGCAGAATGCAGAAATGGAGTTCTGCAAACCATGATGCGTTGCCTTCTTGAAGATGCTAACCTCAGTGTTCCATACTGGGGTGAAGCTATCAAATATGCTAACCATATCATCAACTGCACTTGGAGTAGTGTGATAAATCAGACCCCTTATTACATGTTATATGGACACAAGCCTGACCTCTCACATCTCCATATTTTTGGTTCCTATGCTATGGTCAATATTCCTTTAGCCCAAAGAAAGAAAGGGGGTCCTGCAGCAAAAAGGATGAGATTTATGGGCATTGATGATGATTCAAAATGGAGCAAATACATTGACTCTCATCATGTCGTAGTCATTTCACAATCTGCTATTTTTGAGGAAGATGCTGACTGGTCCAGGATTCATTCTAACGATTCTGGAGTTTATTTTCCTAGAGATGATGCTGCTGATGCCACGCAGCCTGATGGTCAAGATGCACAGGCGAATGTTCCTTCCACGAGTTCTACTCAACCCATTGTTCCGTCTTCGCAAGCTACCGATGCTGCCGCTGGCGACGATGATGAAGACGACGAAGCGGAAGAAGAATGGACGGTTGTTCCGAGACGTTCCAAGAGGACCACAAAGGGAATTCCTCCAAAACGGTATTCGTGGCAAGTAACGAAAGCACCTTTACCTTTGATCTGTAATGTTACACTTCCTCCTGAGACGTTCACACAAATCAAACATCTTCCTGAAGCAGAGCAAGATAAATGGTTTGAGGCAATGCAGGCTGAAATGGACAGTCTAAAGAAACTTCAGGTGTTTACGCCTGCAAGCCCTCCAGCAAACAAGAAAGTTATTGGCACTCGATGGGTCTACAGAATTAAAAAGAAGCCAAATGGTGAATCGCTGTACAAGGCCAGACTTGTAGCCCAGGGTTTCGCTCAACGTTATCCTGAGGACTATACAAATACCTATTCACCCACAGTGCGGACGGAGAGTGTGAAAATCGCCTTAGCCACTGCAACTATCCTTGGCCTAGAAGTTTTCCAGTTCGACGTTGAAACGGCTTATCTACATGCTGATCTTGACGAGGACATCTACGTGAAAGGTCCTCCAGGTTTCCGACAGCAAGAAGGGGATACCTGGTTTCTACACAAAAGTCTTTATGGTCTGAAACAGTCTGGTTTAATGTGGTACTTATGTCTTTCTGACAAACTAAATTCAATGGGCTTTATTAAGTCCGAAACAGATGAATGCGTGTTTACTAAAAGATCCGGTAATAGGTATGAGATAATTCTTGTTTAGGGACGCGGTGGCTCAGTGGGTTAGGACGCTGAGCTTGTCGATCAGAAGGTCGGCAGTTTGGCGGGTCGAATCCCGAGTGCCGCGTAACAGAGTGAGCGCCTGTTACTCGTCCCAGCTTCTGCCCACCTAGCAGTTCGAAAGCACGTAAAAATGCAAGTAGAAAAATAGGGACCACTACGGTGGGAAGGTAACAGCGTTCCGTGCGCCTTTGGCGTCTAGTCATGCCGGCCACATGACCACGGAGACGTCCTCGGACAAACGCTGGCTCTTCGGCTATGAAACGGAGATGAGCACCGGCCCCTAGAGTCGGAAACGACTAGCACGCATGTGCGGGGGAACCTTTACCTTTACCTTAATTCTTGTTTATGTCGATGATATTGTTTATATTGGTCCAAATAAGCAGATGAGTGAGGTTTTTGCTAAAGCTTTACAAAAGTTTTTCACATTGAGGTCTTTAGGACATATTAACACTTATTTAGGTGTTCAAGTTACCAAAACTCAGAAGGGGTTCAGTCTTACACAGGAAGATAAGATTGAACAACTATTGTATCACTGCAACATGAAGGATGCTAAACCTGTGAGTATACCCATGCAAACTGACTTTCACAACTTGACACATGAACCGAGTCCTGAGTTCGAGGATCAAACACTTTATCGCTCAGTCATTGGGTCGCTGCTATATATTAGTAGTTGGACTAGATCTGACATTGCACTTAGTGTTAATCTCCTATCACGACACGTAGGCAAAGCAAAACAGTTTCATTGGACATGTGTTAAGAAATTATTGAGATATCTAAAACACACCAAAGACATGAAGTTATTGTTAGAACCCACACATACTGACTATGCAGAGTTATGTTGTTATGCAGATTCAGATTGGGCAAGTGATAAGAAATCACGTAAAAGCACTTCAGGTTACATGATGTTTTTGAATGGATGTCCTGTTTACTGGCATGTGCGTAAACAGATTTTTGTTTCTTGTTCTTCTACAGAAGCTGAGTATGCTTGTTTCAGATGCATGTAATTCTCTAACGTGGTTTGATGCCTTAGTCATAGATATCTGGACACCTCCGATTCGACCAATCACTGTGATGGAGGACAACGAATCTGTGGTCTATATATCTGAGAATCGCTTTACAGGTTCCAGGTCTAGACACATTGACATCCGTTACCAAAATATAAGACAAGCAGTTAAACAAGGTTTTGTCAAATTGCAGTATGTGCCTACACATGACCAATTGCTGATATGCTGAACAAACCACTTCCTACAGCCCAACATGAGTACCTGCACAAGAAGATGTGCCTTATCTGATTTTCTGCTTCGCTGACAAAAGAAGGGGATGTCACTGCGTGTTTTTTAGTTTTGCCAGCTTCGTTCATTTCTAATTGTACATCTCTTTCTGCTCTGCAACTGCACCTTATCTTATCTTGTAACCATAGTGACTCTAGCTATGTCCAGCCAATGTTTTGGTTTTAAACTGTTTTTGTGCGCAGGCCTAAAAAAGTTCAGTTTCAGTTTTACTTTCTTCTTCTGCCTGACAAGAGAATGTGGTCAGTCTAGGTCTTTTGTTTTCTCATTAAAAGTTTTACTATAGAATATGCCTTGGTTTTCTTTTCTTTGATATTGACCATGCAAATGAACCACGGTCCATCCACCTCTGGTCGGACTGTTAATTGTTCCGCGACAGAGTTGTTGAGGAAATGAATTTTGGAGAAGGATTTTTACATTCTATTAAAGCTATATATCAACAACAAACTGCACAAATTATAATTAATGGGGGGTTAACAGAGATGTTTAAAATTGAAAAAGGTACAAGACAGGGATGCCCCCTATCACCATTGTTGTTTGTATTAACGTTAGAGATTTTATTAATTAAAATTTGAGAGTCTTCTATGATAAAGGGAATTAAAATAAAACAATGATTATAGATTGAGAGCTTTTGCTGATGACTTGGTTGTGACATTATCTCAACCGATACAATCGGTTATAGATTTGATGGAAATTATAACTCAGTATGGCAAGGTTTCAGGGTTTAAGGTAAATAGTAATAAGACTAAGATATTGTCTAAGAATATGTCTATGAGTGAAAAAGAAATGTTAATTAAATTAACAGGTTTTGAAATAGTAAAAAGGTTAAGTATTTAGGAGTGTATATTGCAGCTTCAAATGCAAAATTATACAAGAATAACTATGAAACACTATGGTTGAAGATACAAAAGGATTTAAATAATTGGAAAAAATTACAATTATCTCTATTGGGAAGAATCGCAGCTGTTAAAATGAATGTTCTGCCGAAGTTTCTTTTTTTGTTCCAAATGATACCTATATTGAAAAAGGATGCCAACCTTGATGAATGGCAGAAGGGTATTAATAAATTTATCTGGGTGGGGAAGAAACCAAGAGTTAAATTTAAGATTTTGCAAGATGCTAGGGAAAGAGGGGGACTCAAGGTGCCTAATTTGAAATTGTATTATGATGCGGTGGTTATGACATGGGTTAGCGATTGGCTTAATTTAACTAATAAAAGAATACTCCACCTTGAGGGTTGGGATTTGGTATATGGATGGCATGCATATTTGCTTTATGATAAAAAGGTAGACAGGGCTTTTAAATCTCATATTCTTAGAAGTGACTTGTTGCGTGTCTGGAAAAAGTATTATTATAAGTTAAATTATAAAATACCGATTTGGGGAATTCCCGGACACGCGATAGAAGGTGTATCTATGGGAGTGAGTTTGGATATGTTTTCCTATAAGGAATTACTTAGATTGGAAGGGAATAATTGGCAACTTAAATCATTAGATGAGTTAAAACAAGAAAACATAAGTTACTCTTGGTTCCAATACACCCAACTGAAAGCTAGGTGGAAGCTGGATCAGAAGGTTGGCATTACAATTACAGATGAAAACTTAGTAAAACAAATTAGAGATTTAAATCGTGCACATATAAAGAGGATATATAATGTTTTAATTGAATTGGACTCGGAAACGGAATTAGTTAAAGATTGTATGATAAAATGGGCACAAAACATACAGGAACCAATTCCGTTGGATACTTGGGAGGTAATCTGGGTTAGAAATGTTAAATTTACTCAGGCTCAAAATTTAAGAGAAAATTTTTATAAAATGTTTTATAGATGGCATTTGGATCCCAAAAAGTTGTCTAACATGTATCCTAAAGGTAAAAAGGTAAAGGTTCCCCCGCACATGCGTGCTAGTTGTTTCCGGTGCTCATCTCCGTTTCAAAGGGGGCGGTGCTCATCTCCGTTTCAAAGCCGAAGAGCCAGTGCTTGTCCGAGGACGTCTCCGTTGTCATGTGGCCGGCATGACTAGACGCCAAAGGCGCACGGAACGCTGTTACCTTCCCACCGTAGTGGTCCCTATTTTTCTACTTGCATTTTTTACGTGCTTTCGAACTGCTAGGTTGGCAGAAGCTGGGACAAGTAACAGGCGCTCACTCTGTTACGCGGCACTCGGGATTCGACCCGCCAAACTGCCGACCTTCTGATCGACAAGCTCAGCATCCTAACCCACTGAGCCACCGCGTCCCTAACATGTCCCTAACCTACAGTCTAAATGCTGTAGATGTGGTAGTTTAGATGCTACTTATTTTCATATGTGGTGGACTTGCAGAAATATAAAAACTTTTTGGATTAAAATTTGGTGGAATATTCAAAAGACTTTTAAGAGAAAGATAAGGTTTTCTCCACAATTGTTTTTATTGGGTATTGTTGTAGATTGTTAAACTTGATAACAGCAGCACGGTTACTGGTGGGACAATATTGGAAGAAGGATAGTTTGCCTTCTATAGAAGAATGGGTACATAAGGTATCGAATCTTGCAGAAATGTCTAAGATTTCTGCTTATTTGAAGGATCATTCGCAAGAAAGATATATTTCAGTTTGGAGGAGATGGATAGATTATATTCAGAATAAATATGGGACTAAAAAGTTCCATTTAGCTTATGAGTAGATTTTAGATTTTTATTAACTTTAGTATTAGTATTGATTATATTTTTGTTTATTATTATTATGTTTTTAATAATTTGAATGTATCAATGTTAAAGGGGAGTTAAAGCACATTATGAATTTGGTTAATTTTATAATGGATAATTTTAGTTAGAATATGATTATTATATTTATGACCC
The DNA here is from genome assembly GCF_964194415.1 of Vipera berus. Classification (NCBI taxonomy): domain Eukaryota; kingdom Metazoa; phylum Chordata; class Lepidosauria; order Squamata; family Viperidae; genus Vipera; species Vipera berus. The sequence continues at coordinate 91,995,391 of NC_138207.1, read as the reverse complement.
TGTATTCAGCTCTGGGAAGTGGGGGGGAGGGGGGTTTGGGGTGGGTGGGTTTTCGGGATGTTTTGTAAAAATTTTTTTTGTAAAACTCTTTAATAAAAAAACAATTATACCAAGTAGATGCATCATTCATTTCTTATGTAGGTTGAAACACAGTCATTAACTGAAACAGAAACAGCTGTGTAGGAGACTTAAAATTGGGTGAGGAACAGCCAAACCTTGCTATTAAGACGAAGTTGTGGAAGACAGTTTCATGTCAGAGATCATACACCCTGGTAAAACTGCCACAGGAACAAGACAAAAAGATAATTATAGTACATCAGCAAAATTTCCCCCAGGCAAAGATTTTGAAGCAGACTGGTTTTCAAGATGTGCTCCTTTGAAAAAGCACAAAGAAATGGACAATGTTGAGGAGTGTAGATGCAGTGGCTGGCCAGGGAAACTTAATGCAGCACATGAATCAGGTGCACCCAGGGCTTTATAGGGTAGGCAAGGCGGGTTGTATGACATGTGTGAGGTCCGGCACCTTTTTCTTTTACAAAAAAAGCACCCATCTAATATCCAGAAGTGATCTTCATGGAAGAATTGTGGCCAAAAAGTCATACCTACAATGTGAAAACAAGACTAAATTGAATGATGCATGAAGACATAGGAATTGGGGTGTGGAAAAATGGCAGCAGGTGCTCTGGACTGATGAGTCAAAATTTGAAATATTTGGCTGCAGCAGGAGGCACTTTGTTTACTGAAGGGCTGGAGAGTGGTACAACAATGAGTGTTTGCAGGCAAGAGTGAAGCATGGTGGAGGTACTTCGCAAGTTTTGGGCTGTATTTCTGCAAATGGAGTTGGAGATTTGGTGTCCTCAATGCTGAGAAATACATGCAGACACTTATCCATCAGGGAGTCATGTGATTGGCCCCAAATTTATTCTGCAGCAGAACAATGGCCCAAACATACTTCCAATGTCATTAAGAACTATCTTCAGCATAAAGAACAAGAAGTCCTGGAAGTGATAGTTTGTCCCCCCCACGAGCCCTGATCTCAACATCAAGTCTGTTTGAGATTACATGAAGAGACAGAAGTATTTGAGACATCCTACACCTACAGAAGATCTGTGGTTAGTTCTCCAAGGTATTTGGAACAACCTTGAGTTGCTTCAAAAACTGTGTGCAAGCGTACGAAGAAGAATTGATGATGTTTTGAAAGCCAAGGGTGGTCAGATATTGATTTGATTTGGACTTCTGTTTGTTTACTTTCCATTTTGTTAATTGGTAAAAATAAACTATATATGCATACATTCATACTGCAAATGTCAGACATAAGCTGCTCACTTGAGGTAAGATCAGGGCAACAATTTTAGTTTGCTAGGTAGAGGACTTTGGTATGCTTAAAGGAGACTCTCCACTTAATGTTCCACAAGGATTTAGATCACAATGAGTACTTTGTGGTGAGTTCACCCATTTCAGAATCTTGTTACATTTGCTTTCCACCTTTGATTTTATTTATTTATTTATTTCGATTTATATACCGCCCTTTTCCCGAGGGACTCAGGGCTGTTTACAGGGCAAATTAAAACAGTACAATATATACAGGTTAAAATAAAATTAAATTAAATAGCCCCAAAATAATTAAAAATTAAAACCTTAACCCAAAACCCTCAGTCCAGGCCGGCAAGCTCGAATAGCCAAGTTTTTAGGTCCCAGCGAAACGAGCGACTACTCCATCACTTACTTGATGTCTGAAGAGTGTTCACTTTTTATAGAATTATAGGGGAGGAAAGGAGTTTGGAAGTCTACTAGACCAACCCCCTGCCCAAGGGTCTAGGTCTAGGACATCCAAGAGTTTCAGACAATTTCAGGGACGCTGAGAGGCCGGACAACTCCTGACCTATTGCTTTAAAAATGACTTAAACCGTGAGCCTAGAGGGACACCGGGTCGACTCAGTGACTGATATCAGCTGGTGACCAATGTGGAATTAGACCTGATGTAATACAAGGGACGTGGGAAATTTAAGACTGTCTGAAGAAGAGTCAGGAGAGGTGCACGCTGGGAAGAAAGCTCCCCTGCAGTGCCATCCCCAGCCCCTGCTGAGATCCCAAGGCATACACCTAGCCCATTTCTGCTGCGGTCAGGAAAGCTACCAAGCCACAGTGTGCCCAGCCCTGGCACCTAGGTCAGCACATATCCCCACCACTTCCAAAAGCCAAAAAGCCACCAAAGGGAAGAAGCTTCAAGTGGTGCACCAGGTCACTGAGGTTTCCCCCCAAATAGCAAAGAGTAGGGAACTCTGGCCATGGAGGACCTGCAGCTGAACCTCTATGAGAGCGAGAGGGAGGGAGAGGATGACCCGATGGTAAATGGACATGTCAATTCCCTCTCGGCCCAAGTGGATATTTTAGTACCCCACTCACGGGTGAAGAGGATAGTAAAAGCCCTAATAGACTTGGGCCATTCCCGATTCCTGGTCAGGAATGGGGTACCAATGGCATGGAAGCTGGGGTTGCGAGTGAGAAAAGTGAGCCAGCCCATGAAATTTGAGCAGGTTGACAATTCCATACTAGGGGGCCGGCATGCCTCCTACTAGCCAAACTAGTACACCTGAGACTAGGAGATCATCAAGAGACTATTCAATTTGTGGTTGCCCCAAAAATGGCTGGTGTGATGATACTAGGTCTGGTGTGACTGGACAATGGAGCCCCAAAGTCCAATGGGGAAAATCTGCAAAGTGAGTGGTGGGGAAAGGGTACCCCACCCAGGTAAGAGAAAAGAGAGATGGGGCCACACCAGAGACAGTAAGTCCGTGTCAGAGCAGGGGAAGGATCAGCACACTGTCCCAAAAGACCTTATGGAGATATTCAGCAAGAAGGACTGCAACATGCTGCCCCCTCCTGGCTCACAGACTGTGCCATCTAGATTTTGCCTGGAGCAAAACTCCCTAAGCCGAAAATGTATTTCATTACCCCAAGGGAGATGACAGAGCTGAGGGACTACATTGATAAGAAGTTACCTAGTCCAAATACCTTTGGACTACAAGGCATTTAGCTCTTGTATTTATGCAATTTATAAATGAAGTGCTGCATGAACATTTATGCAAGGGGGCTTTGGTATACCTAAATGACGTCCTTATTTGCTCTGAGACAAAGGATGAACATGTGAAACAATGTGGCAGCAGCTGAGAAAACTTTTGGATGCTAAGCTATATGCCAAGTTGTCAAAATGTGAGTTCCACAAGACAAACTTAGATTAGCTAAGCTACAGAGTGTCATGCAAAGGAGTAGAGATAGACCTGGGAAAGGTGAAAGCCGTCTTGGAATATCAAGCCCCCCCCCGGACGCATAAACAACTATGACGTTTTGGAGGTTTGCAAACTTTTACAGACAATTTATCCCATCCTTCGCAAAGATTGCCCTACCAATCACAGGACTGCTAAAAACTGGGTGAGAGGGAGAAAAGCCTCAGCTGAGCAAGCCCACTAACTGAATGATGGAATGCCAAGCGGCATTTGAAAAATTAAAGGGGCTGTTCGTGGCTGAGCCAGTTTTAAAACACCCAAACCCAGAAGAGCCATTTGTGATTCAAGTGGATACCAGTGATGTGGCTGTGGGGACAGTTCTCCAGAAGAGCCAAGGGGTGGGGGGAATTGAAACCATGCGCATATATGTCCCCAAAACAACGAAACCTAGAGGTAGTGGACATGTGGGAAAAAGAAGCATTTGTGGCATGGTGGGTACTTTTGACGGAGGCAATTCCTAGAGGGAGTAAAATCCCGCTGAAGGTGTGGACTGATCATAAAAACTGGCCTGAAAATTGTTTGTTTGTGTGTGTGTGTGGGAGCCACACTATGAAGTTAAAGAGATTTTAGACTATAGGATCCACAAAGGGAAGTTGCAGTATCTAATCCAGTGGACAGGTTATCCAATCACAGAGGCTAGATGAACAAAAGCCCATGACATTAAGGCGGATCATTTAATAGAAAAGTTCCATAACAAGTATCCCCCAAAACCAGGGGCATCACAAGAGTTGACATAGAGAAATGTGTACTTATTGTTTTCCAGGTTCCTTCCAACTTTTAGGAGGGCCAGCATGTCAAGCTCTAAGAAACCTCATGCGGCTTCAGCCATTTCTATTTCTTGGCTTGCCCACAGATCTAGGGGGGAGGGGGGAAGAATGGAATGTGCGGTGTAGGTGCTGAGTTGCTAAGGCTGAAAACCAAGGTTATTCAAGATTTTGTTTAGTGAGAACCAAAGACTTTCTCTCATAATAATTGTTTGAAGCTTAATTGGTAATGTAACCTGCACTTTCAGGGGGAAGTAAGTTTCTATACTTTTAATATACTGATTTGGTACCAATTAGCCAGAGCTCGCTTTCTATTCATCTGTGCCGAAATGGTGTGCTCAATAAAATTTTGCATTAGAGATCTGAAAGTCTCAGTTGTGCTTACTTCATTGGGATCATCAGTTGGAAACTTGACATGCTGCTTGTATGCAACTTTTGGTGATGCAGGAGTGGGGGCAGTATGGAAACGCTTGCAGGTGGCTTCTGGCAGTGCCGGGGAAGGCAGCAGGCAAACACTGCTTGTGTGTGGCTCCTGGCAGGACATCGGTGGTAAGTGCATCTGCTGGCAAGGCATGGTGTGTGTCAAACTATGGTGGCATGGCGTGGAGGGGCACATGGCATGCCAGCATGACACACATCATGACACAGCGACTAGGATGCCCCTTTTGCATCAGGCTGGCAGGTGTGTGGGGGTGCAGCAGAACCATTCGGTTTTGGGCTGGAGCCCAGGCACAGAGGCAACGCCAGTGGAGAGAGGTCAGAATGGGAAGCCCCTGCCCACAGCTACCTACCCATTTCCCATGCTTCCCATTTTCACCTCCCCATGCCATTGCCTCTGCACCTGGACTCTAGCTTAATGGGCACCACTAGCATTCAATTCCCAATGCACTGTCCACAGCAACCATGGTTACCAATGATGCCCTGCCCCTCGTCCTGCCAGAAGCTGCACACAAGCAGTTTCCTTTCTGCTCCCCCCCCCCGCAAATCTTGCTCTCTCCCACAATCTGCCACCAATCTCATCCCCCTCACAGCCCCCTTGGTCACCCTTCCCAGCGCCATCATTGCTGCCTGCCACCCGATTGGCTGGTGGCTTCTTGTCCCGTGGAGCAAAACATCCAGGACAAAGGGTCTCTGGGTGAATGGGCCAGGCCAAAGGTTGAGGGGTGGAGGGCCAGGGGACTATTGGACAAGGAGAATCATAGGGGGAGGGCCAGCAGAAGAGGAAACCTGGCTGTGAATAGGCTGAGGTGGGTGCCTGAAGGTGAAATGGGCTTGGCCAATGGTGGGAGCCTAAAGGTCCCAAGCTGCTGCCCATAGGTTTTATTGCATGCCAGACAAATGGCTGTCTAATCTTTTTTTGAAAACCTACAGAACTTATGTTGCTCTGTACCATCCTTAAGGATTCTACTATAGGTTCCCATAAAGGCCTCCCTCATATTATCCCTAAGTTTTACAATGGTTCAGATTGGAACTGGAAGGAAATGAATTACAGGGAAGTCACACCTACAAGAGTCAGAGCAAATTCCTTGAGAACGGTTTTTCCTTACAGATTTCTCCTTTAAAATAATTAAGAATTTAATTTTAAAATAATTAAGAATTACTGCCACTTGATCTTTGAGCTAGCAGGTGTATTATTTAAGAAACAGCTTTACACAAGTTCTATCTGCTATGACGGAAATGCATAGACCATGACTGCCATCTGTATCTGGGGCTGGTTACCTGAGCATTCACACAAATTGCACTCTTTTCCCTCATATTTTTAGTTTTAGGATAATTTGGGAGAGGCCAAAATCATATACAGGAATACGTGTAGGAGACAACGGCTGCCCTCAACACCACTATTAAATCCTTGAGCATTAAAAAGCTCCAGATGACACTTTTGTTTAAATGACAAAGCTAGGTTTGTGAATGCAGAACTGACCATAATTACAAGTAAACAACCAATCCTTTTTATTCTGTGTAAAACACCTAATTCCTGGGTTACATTGCTGGAACTTTGACAAGGAATGGGAGTTCTTTTCCTAGGAACCACCACACTTTGGGGGAATTATTAAGGTGTTTTTTCTTAATGGCCATTTCAGAACAAATGCTTGTGTGCATCAGCACAATTCAGCATATTAGACAGGCTTCTCTCCAACATCTGAAAGATTGTTGAGAAAAATATGGTGCTTTTCACTCATTTATATTGGGGTGGTCAGTTATCTGTGTTTGAACCAGGCAACTAAAGCTGTGGGTCCTGATTTATGGCACTCAAAATAACATATTCTTTATCCTGTTTCTGTAATACAGAAAGAGTTTGAAGGAGAACTGTAGATGCTTGAGCTGGTTTAAGAAGAAACTGTACAATTTTTTTTACAGTCTGCATAGAACAGAAGAAATCTGACATATTTAGAGATTCAGTATTGGATCTCTGGAAATGGTGTTTGTCTCTCAGGTATTACAGTACAATGTTCCCACCATACAGGTAGCCTGTTATTCCACATCTCCAGAATTTCATATACTCCCCAATGATCAGCTTGGTCCTTTTATCTTCCACTGCATAATATTATCATCAAGCTTTCAGTCATGCCTTAAAGCCTTTTGAGATTGTAAGTTAAGGGACCAGGTTATCTATACAAGTGTTAGGACCATACCACCTATACAACCAAGGGTTTGGGAGTTGGGAATGTTCCTGGACATCTGCAATCCCCCCCTCCATCTCTCTGAATATGCCCCCACCAGGCTCAGGCAATAGAATGGCCAGTTTCTTTCTACTACATAATCAATAGATTTTGTTCTGGTCATTCAATTTCATTAATAATTGCAGAACCTAATTAGGCCTAAGACCAGCAGGCCCACTCTGGTGTTCAGCTGTGGAAGAGGAGAATGAGGGATAGCCACTATCCCTGTTTTTACCTATTAGTGATAGTTTCTTTGAAGCATATGCAACCTCTGCCCAGTTTTGTAAGAGGTGAACAATTATCAGGATAAGTCATGATCCAGCTTGTGCTGATAGGAAAATAACTGAGCCACTGCAAGACAGCTGCTGGTGGTGAAAGAACTGGGCTTCCATGAAGAAGTTGCTCCTGCAGGCTGACAGTACAGCATTGTATCTGCTAGGGAAAGGAAGAGCCTCTTTCCCCCAAAACTCTTATGTAAAAGTATTATTGAACATACAGTAATGTCTATCATGCATGCTAAAATTACTCTTTTTACTCCAATGTGATTCAGCATTATCAGGTACTAAAAACTGTAAAATATATCACAAAAATTGTAAGAAAAGGAAGAGAAGTAGTCTTCTTTCTTCCACTCTCTTATTCTTGGTTTTGCAAAATAGAAAAAGTTGGTATAGTGAAACGCTGATTAAGAATGCAGAGCTGTTACTTAACTGTGGAGTTTAGTGCTTTCACCCATAAGCTATAGTCTGATTATACTGGGAAGGCCGTATAATGTAGGACTGCAGTCATAATATGTCTTTCCACTGGTGACGTTGATACAGAATTGGGCCCATTTATAATGTCTTCCCTTATATGACTCTTGACCATGAGCAATGACAATTTGCAAATTTTTAGGACAGAAATGCCATTTTCTTTGCCAAGAGTGATCACCTTTGCTGTTTACTAGTTGCTTACTGATGGTTATGTTTTATCTTGGAACCTGTGCCAGCTGTCTCCTGGTTCAAGGAAAGGCTGGACTGGGACTCCTTGAAGCTGTCTTCTGAGCTGCCCACTGTAACAAACAGGGTGGCTTCCAAAGCTGCCAGATCCTCAGAGCGAGTCTTCAACTTGGTGCGCATTAGTGTAGCATAAATGCCATAGCGTAATTTCTGCAGAAAGCAAGAAGTAACAGGTTTGGTGCAGGAGTAACACATACTGTAAATAACTAATCTGAATAAGATGGCATTATGTTTATGTTCTAGGGCAGGGGCCCCAACCACAGCCTACTACTGGGCCTTGGCCTATTAGCCAATGGGCCACATGAGTGGCTGGCCAGTGTGTGCGTGTGCGCACATGTGCACAGTCCCACTCACATGTTACAGGTGCTTGTGGCCCCACTTGCATGAGCAATGGGTGTTCATGCACACACATGTGCATGGGTTTACCCCTCCCATAAAACTATCCCTTCTTTCCTCCATCCCCCTGCTATAAGCCACCAACCCGAAAAGGTTGGGGAACTCTGTTCTAGGGGTAACATAGGCATTGAAGGTAATATGGTGACCTCTGGATATTTTGGACTACAACTACGATAATGTCTCACCACTGGCCATGCTGATTTCAGATTATGGGAACTGAAATGCAAAATATCTGGAGGATACAAATTCACTCATAAATGTGTTGTTTTAAATCCTAAAATTGTATTTTATTCCCATTAAATCAACAAAAGGAAGTTAATTATTCCATTAACCCCCATTTTCAACAAGACTAAAATCTGATTTATTTGTCAGAATCCAGCTACAGCAGGATCATGTAAACCAAAGAAAGTGTTTACATGTAGAATGAACAGAATAAACAATTCCCACATGGTTTATTGATAGTGGGCTGGCTATTAAATTTATGTAGGACATGATCCAAAATGTGGCTACTGTATATGTAGTTCTCCACATACTGTTAGACTGCAACTGTCAGAACCCAGTTATTGAGAGGGGGGGTGATTTCCTTATTCTATCTTCCTGCAGGTTCTGCCATACTCCTGGGTGGAGGGGGGGGAGCTATGGGTGCTACAATGTATCCTCTCTGCTTTACTCTATCTGCCTGTTCTTTGATCTGTTTCCCTCATTGCCAGCCTGGGGTGAGAAAGGAATCTGCCTCCGGCCATCTGCCTTATCTCTAGCTGCGGAAGACCTAGCAACCTTGGGGTCGACATCGTATCAACCCCGTTCCCACAGCGGGTTCACACCTGGAGATAGTATTATACTGGTCGGATGGACTATTGGGGTGGGGCTTGACAGTTGCTCTTTTAACCTATTGATTCACATGGGAAACCCTCAGATCCTGCCTTCTATGCCTGCTGTCAACTTCCTCTAATAAAAGTTCCTTTTGGAATGAAGCTGTTCCAAGGAGTTCTGCTTTCTTGGGAAGAGGGATTGAGGCAGGTCCTTACAGCAACTCAGTTATCCCCTAACTTTGGCCACAGTAACTGAGACTCATGGGAATTTGGATGTCCTAATGTTACCTTCTAAAACAGCCAAAGGACACCTCCATATGTAGAGCTAGTACTCTAGAATAGTAGTGGGCTGGAGAGCAAACAATAGAGTATTGCCTTCATGTTTTGCTTCAAGACTTCCTGCAAGCATTTATGAAGGAATTGTGACCTTTGAAATCAGGGGTGTCAAACTGCCGGCCCACCATGCTACCATCTCCAACATTGCTTTGTAAGTTCTGTTTGGAAACAGATCTGGCTCTTCCTACTTACTTCAAATATCAGATACTCCTCTTTCTGCTTCAGTTCCTCATACTCCTTGCCTTTTACCTTCTTTTCAGGAAGGGAGGAACGATGCTCCAAAAGTTCTGCTGCCATGGCTTTAAATTTGATTTCATGACTCTTCAGTTGCTCTTCCTATGAAGAATGGGGAAAAAAGCTGCTTGGTCTCTATTGTAGGACCTCCTCCTAGTAGCAAATCAGCCCCAATTGGCATTCACAACTTGTTTTTACTTTTCTCTTTTCCCTTTGTGGAAATGTTACCAATTTTATCAGCTCTTTGAATCTAAATTTTTGCACGGATACACAGACACACAATTCCTGCTTGCCAATTTCAAGACAGTCTATTCAACTCTGGAAGTTTCATTATTTCATTCTTTTTTGCATTAGAAACTTATTTATTTTTATTTTTATTCATTTTAATTCCATTTATATCCCACCCTTCTCCGAAGACTCAGGGCGGCTTACAAGCTTAGCAGTAGCCTTCATTCTATGTATATGCCTGCTTATTAGGGCTTTCACACACACACCCCCAAGCGGCTTTATCTTAACCCCATTTAATTTTTCTCTAGTTCTTTCAGAATAATACTAGAATCACTAAACAATAAAGATGCCCCACTTACTTGTGATAGTCTTGTGGAAGAACTGGGCAGTAATGGCCGAGTGAATTTTTTTTGGGATCCAATCGCAGCTGGAAATGGTGGTGCAGAGAACATGGCTGTTACCATATTAATCCGTGTGATCCAGGAATGCATTTGTTCTGTGTTCCTGGAGCACAATGTAAAAGAGATATCATCTTCTAAATGATGTCATGGGCCAAGAAAGCTTGCCAAAATTGTTTCTTTCAAAAAATAACTTGTTCTCATAACTGTACACAAAAGAAATCCCAAGTCCTCTGCTGAAACCCATAAAACAATCTCAACCTCTTACCATGCACTTTGTAATTCTTGAAGGCTATATGTTTAAAAATAAAATTTAAAAACATTTAAAATGATGCTAAGCAAAGTGGAAGAAAAACCAAAATCCACAAAATATCCTAGCATGTGTAAAAGGTGGCAAAGTAATGTATTTTATGCTAATATGCTGCTACTGCACAGTTTTTTGGCTATTGTTGCAGTGATCTAGGGAAAATGGTAATATTCCATATGGCCCTTAGTCTGAATGTGAAGCTTTATATAGTTTTTTTTCCCCTCTTAAACCTGGAATTTTAAGGAATATGCAAGAGATGCAGTGCTTCTTTAAAATCTTTCTTTGTTTGGAACAGTCAGAAAAGGAAGAAACAATACAGAAGGCTGCATTCAATGATAGACAAAGTTTAGCTCTGTTTTTCCCCCTGATATTACCTATTGTGAGCTGCCTAAGCAACCAGTAGATCCTTCTAATAATAAGCAAAATTTCCAATTTTACTTCTAGAACTTTCCTTCTAATAAATAAAATTGATCTGATAAATTAATCACCCTCCCCCATTAGAGGCATCTAGTTTACATTCTGTGCCCTCCTGCTTACTGGGCTTGGAAGAGGAAGACTCTCCAGTCAGCTGTCCTGAGATAGAAAACGTTGGGTCTCTTGTTGTAATCTGACGCTTGGGTGGCCAGTGAATGATGTATACTGATGGCATTTTTTAGATCTTCCTCAGCCAGGGCTTCGCCAGGTTTATATTCCTCCTGAAATGCAGTAGAGGATAGATGTCTGTTATGTTACTTTCCTTTATTGGACCTGTTGTTGCTTTCGGTTATTTTCTACAAACTCCAGCAAGCCCTTTCACTGGCAAAATGTCAGCAATTCTCCACTCTTAAACTTCAGAAGTTAAAGAAAAAATTGTACAAACCAAGCATATCATTTTAACATGCTGTATATATCCTTTCCAAAAGGAAAAAAACATGCAGAAGAGGCCTTCATCCTGCAATGGATAGGCAATGGCTAAAATGATGATATAAACTTATCCTGTCATTTCAAAGGCTTACATGTTTTTCTTCCTGATTTATCTTAAAAGATTTATCTTTTAAGATAAATCAGGAAGAAAAACATGCAAGCCTTTGAAATGACAGGATAAGTTTATATCATCATTTTAGCCATTGCCTATCCATTGCAGGATGAAGGCCTCTTCTGCATGTTTTTTTTCCTTTTTTTCCTTGTTTTAAAACAGGGGTGTCAAACTGCCGGATCGTGGGCCAGATGCATCATGCGGAAGCCACACCCACCCCATTGCCGGCAATGGCAAAACTGTCCCGATATGTTGCGTGATGTCATGTGACATTGTGAGTTTGACATCTCTGCTTTAAAATAAGATATACTGCTTCACAAATTTTAAAAAATTGCAGTTCTATAAGGTCAAGCACTTAGTATACCTTACTATTGTTTATCCTTATTTTCCCTGCCATGGTACTGAGGTAGGCAGTTGTATTGTTAATCTTCACTTACTGACCACTTATTCAGCAACAATTTGAAGTTACAATTAGTCCTTGAAGTTGTGGCCATTGCAAGGTCCCACGATCAAAAGCTCATGATTAGGGTATTTGGCAACTAGTGCATATTTACAATAGTAATAGTATCTTGCTGTCACATAATCTTCATTTGCAAGCAAAGTCAATGGGGAAGATGGCAGGAAGTTGTAATCATGTGACATTGCAGTTCACAGTCCACAGTGATTTGTTTAATGACCCACAGTCAGAATTGATATAATTCAGTTACATTTCATTGCAATGCTGCTTAGCAATGAAACTGTCAGTCCCAATTGAGGTCAGTAAGTGAGGACTACCTGAATTGTAGCATAGTCCTACAGTCAACTGCAAGACTTTCTCATGCTTTTTAAAGACAGCTGAAAAGGAGTATGGGTGATAATTGTTTAATTTGCAAAATGTCTCCAGAATGAATAGTTGTTGCCCTACACAGCTGCTTGCTAGGTCAGACATCAGCGCTCAAATACTCAATTTTTTAAAGCAGGTATTTTGTATAAAGTGCCCCTGCAAATTGAAAGGAAAAATTTGAAAAGAGATCAGAGATGGGGGAAAAAAACCCAAGGTATGTGCGTAAAATGAAAAGTGGTTATTGCTCTTATAGGAAAGATTTTTTAAATGTTATTTTGCAGTTGTGGAAGAAGATGACTCTTATGTATCCAAGAAACTGACTGTCCTAATTCGTACATGAAAGAATAAATTCTGGCAGAAAAAATTGTAAAATGACAACTTTTATATGTGTTTGCGACTTTGAGCCACATTATTTTTGGCGACTGTCTGCATAAATCCCTCCAGTTTTCTTGGCAAATTTTTGGAAATGGCTTGGCTGAGGTTTGCTCAGTTCCTAGGACTAAGAGAGAATGACGGCCCAACTAGCTTTGTAACTTAAATGGGTCTAGAACTCAGAGACTCCTGGTTTCTAGCCTAGTCTTAACTACTGTAACAAACTGGCTCTCAAAACAGAGAATACAGTGAAATATGCTATCTTTGTTTTGTTGTTGTTGTTGTTGTTGTTAGTTGCAAAGTTATGTCTGACCCATCGTGACCCCATGGACAATGTTCTTCCAGGCCTTCCTGTCTTCTACCATCTTCTGTAGTCCATTTAGGCTCACACCTACTGCTTCAGTGACTCCATCCAGCCACCTCATTCTCTGTCATCCCATTCTTCTCTTGCCCTCAACCTCTCCCAGCATTAGGCTCTTCTCCAGTGAGTCCTTCCTTCTCATTAGGTGGTCAAAGTATTTGAGTTTCAACTTCAGGATCTTGCCTTCTAAAGAGCAGTCAGGGTTGATCTCTTTGTTTACTTGATGTATTTATTGCCTGCCTTATCCTTAGGAGATCAAATCAGCCTGCATGGATCTCCTTCTTCTCCCCAATAACAAACTTGTGGAATAGATTGGGCTAGAAGAGTGGCTAGTCTAAAGTCATGTAGTGAACTTTTCTGGTTGAAGGCAGACTTGAGCCAGGCACACTGTTGTCTTGAGGGACAATAAATCACCAGTCCTGATGGCACCCAACACAGAGATTTCTAAAAACTCAAATATGAAACTGAACCTAGACAAAATATCTAATTTGTAATTCAAACTGGGCTCAGTGCCAGAGGACTTCAAAGTATGTGTTTAATCAGGAACAGGATCCAAGAGATCACAGGCTGGTCAGCCTAATAATCTGGACAAACTGATGAAAATGGCATCAGAGGTAATCACGTAAAGAATTAACCTGACTGAAAGAAAATCACCATGGATTCTGCAAAGATTATATCCTGCTGTATCCACCCCCTAGAATTAGAGTGTGGAGGAGGAGGAATGTGATCCTGTTGGCTCTGTATGTTTTCAATTTTTAATTACTTTGACAAAATTTCTTATCTTGAAGAAATTTAGCAGTCTTAACTAATTATGAGGACCTATCCTTTTATATTAATTGCTCTTAATTGCTACTCACTCAAAAAGTTAAATAGGAATAAATGCACAACTTTCTCAGTGGAGGGAAATAGTAGTGGAATCCATCAATTACTCTATTGGCACTGGTGCTTTTTGACTTTTTTCTAAATGATTATTTTCAGCACTAAGTTTGGCAAGTTTACAGAAGATGTAATTTGAGGGGATCACAAAGCCCTCCTGTCAGCCTCACGAAGTATTCCAGGTAAGAAGCATACCCCCAAATACTAGCTCTACTTTATTGTGAGGTTTCATTAATAGAATCTTGCAAGTCTGAATAGTACACTTCTCCCCTGTCGCCTTTACAGCTCAAGAAACTATGGAGTGCCCCTTTTGAGACATTTGCCACATTCACATTCTGTCAAGTCTACAATGAGCATGGCTGCAGACTTTTTTCTTCTCATTCTAGGTTGCCACATACAACAGAGGGAAGAGTTTTGCCCAGGTGCTTTGTTAGTCAAAATAATCTTCTGTCCCATGGGAACCAAGGTCATCGGCTGCTCCTGAGACTAAGGACTGGGCGTTGCATAAAAAGCCCGCCAAATATTCATACTGGGGAATGTAGTTGCTTGCATAGCTTTATGGGTGGGACATTTAATTTTGTATTGGGCAATTGTTACTTGTTTATTCAGACTTGGTTTGTGGTTTACGACAGGGGTTCCCAACCTCTGGGCTGCGGTCCAGTACGGCTGTGAGCGATTCAGAACCGGACCATGGAAGTGGTGGGCAAGAATGTGCATGCATCCCCACTTGCATGAGCAGTGGGCGAGCACATTTGCACAAGTGGCGGATGTATGTGCCAACCATTCAAACAACTGGAGCTACGCATGTCTTTGCCAGCCACTTGTGCAGAGCCTCCCCTCACCCCCACTGGTTTGCAAAGCCAAAAAGGTTGGGAAGCATGGTCCAAGCTACGTCTTATCCAGCTGTTGTCCTGGCTGCAGTACTCTCCCATCTTCCAAGGTCATTGCCATATATACCGTTAATAGATTTGAATTCTTTATTGGCCAAGTGTGATTGGACACACAAGGAAATTGTCAATGGTGCATAAGTTCTCAGTGTACATACGTACAAGCAACAAGTGATAAATCATAATCATAATACAATAATCATAAATCGTAAGTTATATCAGTGATATCAACATAAATCATATGATACAAACAACAAAGTGATTGTTCTGTACCAGCCTGCTACCGGCCCTGCAGAAAAGGCAGGGACAACCCCTTTACAAATGGCAAGAGGCTGGAATTAAGCCTGCCAAATTTATTAACATAAAACAGAGCAAAACAAGACACCAACCATGAAACAGGAGCTATGAAACAGGAACTATTCAAGCGGTTGCCTTCAGCAAACCAGCCCTCCCACGCATTCCCCTTTTATACAGTTCAGGGCGTGGCTTCTCTCTGCCTCCTTCCGAGGTGCCCCATTGCCTTCCTCTGTTTACTCCTGATTGACTGCCTCATGCGTCGAGCGTCCTTGAACAGGGCCAGCTGTGGGTCATCTTCATCCACGCTGTCAGGCTCACACAGCTGGGTCTGCGTAGTGACCAGGTGGGAGGGGCCTGGCTGAGGGCTCTCATCAGCAAGCTCTTCAACCCCCTCAGCAAGCTCTTCAACACCCCCCTCCTCCTCTGAGTCGTCCGACCCAACTGCCGAACCCACAGGCTGACCCTGAATCACAACACTATCCCGCACCGCAGGGCCCTTCCCCCGGGTTTGCCGATCCGGATGCGGTCGGGATGGAAATTGTTCATGAAAAGCAGGGGCATGAATGACGGTCACGTCTTCCCAGGTGAACTCCTCTGATCCGTAGCCTTTCCATTCAATCAGGTACTGGAAACGACCTTTCAGCCAACGGGAGTCCCTGATGCTGGCGACCTCGTACTCGGGGGTGCTGTCTCCATCACGAGGTCCTGATGGGGGAGGTTCCGCTCGGTGGAGTGAACAGGCCGGTTGCTCAGGGACCAACAGAGACCAATGAAAAACAGGGAACGTGGCAGTTAAGCGATAGGCGACCGGATTGATGACAGCCTCGATTGGGAACGGTCCTAAATATCGGTGATCTAACTTTCTCACCGGCCGTGTTGACGGTAGGTTCCTGGTGGACAACCAGACCCAATCTCCCACCGATAGTGGAGGCGTATCCCGCCTTGACCGATCAGCAAACCTTTTGTAATCGGCCTTGGCCTTCTCTAACTGACGTTGCACCAATCGATGGATCGCCTGTAACTCTGCCATGAAGTCGTTCGCTGCCGGCTCCGGTGAGTCCACGGGAGAAAGGGGAAAAAACCGGGGGTGATATCCCACATTGGCCAAGAATGGTGTCATCTGTGTGGAGGTGTGCTGCGAATTGTTAAATGCAAACTCAGCTATGGCCAGATAGTCCACCCAATTGTTTTGCTGCAGATTGACGTAGCAGCGCAGATATTGTTCCAGGATACCGATGACCTTCTCGGTTCCCCCGTCAGTTTGAGGATGATGCACGGACGAGAGGCAAATCTTGATATCCAACGCATGCATCAACTCCTGCCAGAAGCGGGCTGTAAACTGGGCCCCCCTATCAGAGATGACTCTATCAGGGAGGCCGTGCAGCCGAAACAACAGCTGAATGAACATACGACTAGTGGTGCGGGCTGACGGTAAGCCGTGACAGGGGATGAAGTGCGCCATCTTGGTCAGCATGTCCACCACCACATACACTGTCGTAAAACCAGAGGATGGGGGTAAATCCGTCAAGAAGTCCATGGACACAGCCCCCCAGGGTCTTTTGGGTGTCGGCAAGGGCTGCAGTAATCCAGGCGGGGCCCCTGTCGCTGACTTGGCCTGCCTGCCTGGGATGCAGGAGGTGACATAGGACTGGACGTCGTGTCGGACTCGGGGCCACCAGAAGGTACGGGAGACCAGGTTCAGGGTCTTGAACAGGCCAAAATGCCCCGCCGCTGGGTTATCGTGACACTGGCTGAGGATGAGTCCCCTGAGTGGCCCTCCCGGAACGTAGAGCTGGTCACGATAATACAAGAGTCCATCCGTGACCGTCCAAGGAAAATCTGGCCCCACCTCCTCCTTCCGCTGAGCCACCCACACCTCCAGCTGCTGTGCCTCCCGGATCCGAGCCCGTATATTAACCGGCTCCCGCACCGCAGCAAAAGACTCGACGGGGATCACTGTCCTGGGCAGAAGCTTGTCTTCCACTTGGGAATATTCGGGCTTCCTGGACAGAGCATCCGCTCTTTGATTGTGCCCGCTAGGTATATACCGAACTCGGAAGTCGAACCTCGCAAAGAAAAGAGACCACCGGATCTGGCGTTGGTTCAAATTCCGAGCGGTCTGCAGGCTTTCCAAATTCTTATGGTCCGTCCAGACCTCGATTTGATGCCGCGTTCCCTCCAGATGATGCCTCCAGGCCTCGAACGCCAATTTGATGGCCAGCAGCTCCTTCTCCCAGATTGCATAATTGCGCTCCGAAGGGTTCAGTTTTCGTGAATGGTATGCACAAGGGAAGAGGGTACCACTGGGCGTCGTTGACTGGAGTAACACCGCCCCAATGGCAATGTCGGAGGCGTCCGCCTCCATGACGAACGGCCGTTGCGGGTCAGGATGCTTCAAGATGGGCTCCTTCATGAAGGCTTCCTTCAAAGTCTGGAAAGCCTGTTGTTCTGGAGCGTTCCACTGGAACCGAGTCTTCTTCTGCAGGAGCCGGGTGAGGGGGGCTGTCAAGGCAGCAAACCCAGGGATGAAAGTTCGGTAATAGTTGGCGAACCCAAGAAGTCGCTGAACATCCTTCACGCGACGCGGGGGTTGCCAACTCTGCAAAGACTCAACCTTACTCGGCTCCATGGCGATGCCCTCAGGAGAAATGCGGTGACCCAGGAAATCGATGGTCACCCGGTAGAACTGGCACTTCTCCAACTTGGCAAACAGCCGATGTTCTCAGAGTCGCTGCAGAACCTGATGGAGATGCTGATGGTGCACCTCACGCGACGGGGAGTAGATCAGGATGTCGTCTAAGTAGATCACGACAAACTGATCCAACAAATCCCGGAAAATGTCGTTCATGAAATGCTGAAACACGGTGGGGGCATTGGTCAGGCCAAACGGCATCACCGTGTACCCAAAATGTCCATAGCGAGTACCAAACGCCATCTTCCACTCGTCACCCCGCCAAACCCTGATGAGGTTGTAAGCTCCACGCAGGTCCAGTTTCGTGAAGATCATAGCCTCCCAGAGTTGGTCCAAGGGTTCGGGGATGAGGGGCAGCGGGTAACGATTGCGCACCGTGATGGCGTTGAGTTTCCTATAATCGCAGCAAAGCCGCAATTCGCAGGACTTCTTTTTGACGAAGAGCACGGGTGCAGACACTGGTGAGGACGAGGGCCGGATGAAACCGTGAGCCAAATTCTTCTCCAGAAAGTCCCGCAATGCAGCCAACTTGGGGTCCGACATGGAGTACAAATGCCCCACTGGGAGAGGCGCATCAGGGACTAAATCAATGGGGCAGTCATAGGGCCTGTGCAGGGGTAATTGATCCGCCTCTGTCTCACTGAACACATCAGCAAAGTCAGACAGTTCGGGAGGCAAGGAAATCCCTGGGGAACCCTCCACCTGGCCGGCACAGATATGGCGGGAGTGGTCCACGCACTGCAAGCTGGGGAAGGTGACCAAGTTCTGTGACCAATAGATCTGTGGGTCATGCGCCCGGAGCCACGCCAGTCCCAAGACCATGGGGAAATGCAGCTCTGAGGTGATATAGAACTGGATGGCCTCCACATGGGAACTGATGGCCATACATAATGGTTGCGTGGCAGCTGTAATAGGCCCGGACAGGAGCACTCGACCATCAATAGTCTCCACTAACATGGGCGGATCCACTGGGCACTGGGGAACAGCCCATTTGGCCACAAACACTGAGTCCATAAAATTTGTAGTGGCCCCAGAGTCAATTAAGGCATGGACTGGAATCCCCTCTGGCTTGCCAGGAAGGATCAGACGTGCCTCCAATATCAGATGCCGTGGAGATCCACAGGCAGCATCGGAAAGACGTCGCTCAGTGTTGTTGTGGGACGCCCGATTTATCACACCGTCTAGATCGGGCTCAGGGCGTTTCCCGACAGAAAAGTAGGGGACTTTCTCGGGGCAGACTCAGTCACTGATGCCCGCTGTCGCTTCTTTGGGCAAAAAGCAGCCAAATGCCCAGGGTCCCCGCAGTAAAAACACAACCCCCCCGATCGTCGTCTGTTCATTTCAGTCATCGATAGACGAGACCTGGCGGCACCCAGCTCCATTGGCTCCTCCCTTTGAACTGGGGGCTCACGCACAACAGGGGCTGCAGGGGTCTGTGGGGTGGCATGGCGACTCCTTCGCTGCTGCAACCGAGCATCGATCCGCAGGCAGAGATGGATCAGCCCATTCAGGTCTGAGGGAATATCCACACGGGCCAGCTCATCCAACATCTCCTCCGACAATCCATCCTGGAAGGCATCCACAAGTGCAGCCTCATTCCAGGCGGAATCCTGGCTAAGCAGCCGAAAATCGCTGATATATCCCTGTAGGGGGCGTTGACCCTGCCTCAGAGCTTTCAGGCATCGAGTAGCAGTCTGCGTCTTAATAGGGTCCTCATACATCAGACGCATATGATCACAAAACCCCACAAAGTTGTCCAACAATGGACTAGGTTGAGCCAGCAGAGGCGTGCCCCAACGAGCTGCATCACCCGAAAGAAGGCTTAACACAAACCCCACCTTATCCCGGTCAGTGGGGAAATCAGCTGCTCTCACGCTGATAAAGAGCTGGCATTGTCCCAGGAAAGCAGGAAACAGTTCTGGATTGCCAGTAAATTTATCCGGCATCGCAACTTGGCACTTTCTCCTGCCAGCAAAGTGAGTTGCTGGGCGAGCTGGGCATTCTCAGCACGTAGCTGCTCCATAATAATAGTAAGGGGTGGGAGGCTGAAGGCAAACTGTTCTCTACCAGCTTGCTACCAGCCCTGCAGAAAAGGCAGGGACAACCCCTTTACAAACGGCAAGAGGCTGGAATTAAGCCTGCCAAATTTATTAACATAAAACAGAGCAAAACAAGACACCAGCCATGAAACAGGAGCTATGAAACAGGAACTATTCAAGCGGTTGCCTTCAGCAAACCAGCCCTCCCACGCATTCCCCTTTTATACAGTTCAGGGCGTGGCTTCTCTCTGCCTCCTTCCGAGGTGCCCCATTGCCTTCCTCTGTTTACTCCTGATTGACTGCCTCCTGCGTCGGGCGTCCTTGAACAGGGCCAGCTGTGGGTCATCTTCATCCACGCTGTCAGGCTCACACAGCTGGGTCTCCGTCATGACCAGGTGGGAGGGGCCTGCCTGAGGGCTCTCATCAGCAAGCTCTTCAACCCCCTCAGCAAGCTCCAACACCCCCCTCCGTTCGAGATGAAAAGGAAGCACTCAGAACGTGGTCAGCCTGTGGGGCAAAACATTTACCAGGGATGCCAGACCCTGCGTGCTTGCCCAGGGGGCAAGGATGAGGCAGCAGGGGCAGCCCCTCTTTGTCTTTACAGGCTGCCACAAAACAAGATTGATGCAACGCCCACCACACCTTCATGGCTGACTCGCCAGCCTGGGCTTGCAGACTGTAAGCATTTCCCTTTCACTGCCCCCACATGGGAAAGCAACAGCCACTGGTAGTGCTGCGAACCTCTCCTCTTTGGCATGGAGGGAGGGAGGGAAAGAAGGAGGGAATGAGAAGCAGGGAGGCAGGAGGGAGGGAAACAGAAAAGAAAGGAAGGAGATGGGAATGAGAGGCAGGAAAGGAGGGAAGGAAGATGGGAATGAGGAGGGGCAAGGAAGGAGGGAGCAGGGAAACAGGAAGGAAAGGAGGGAGGGAGGAATTGGGAATGAGAAGGAGGGAGGGAAACAGGAAGGAGATGGGAATGAGGAGGGAGGCAGGGAAGGAAGGGAGGGAGACAGATAGAAAGGAAGAAGATTGAAATGAGAGGGAGGGAGGGTCTGAAGGTAGTCCTACCCTAGCACTTGGCCACCAGCAGCCTGCTTCTCTTTTGCCATCCCCTTGCCCCCTCCTTTCTTCTCCTGGGGGTCTCCCATCCTATTGCTGAGGATGCTTTGGTTACAAAGCTGGGTCTCCTTACATGGAGAGGGAATGGGCTTCCCTCTGACCCATGCATTTTGCCCACCTGCACCCACAATGAGCAACCTGGCCAAAGAGACCGAGCACAGCAACAGCAGCCTTGAGGAGGTAAGTGCAATTCGAGCCCACCACCCGCATGGCCCAAGAGGGACGGCGAGGCACTTCCAGTGGACCATGCCCCATAGCCTCCCCTGGTCCCATCATAGTAGTGGGATTCAGTCAGTTCACACCACTTTGGCAGAACTGGTAGCTAATTTTTTGTTGCCCAGGCCTAGAATGGACTTCTGGAAGCAGCATTCACACAGAGAACCAGTTGTTCACATATTTGAATCCCACCACTGTCCCATCCCCCTCCACCAGAACCCCAGGATCCCCACTGTTATGTTTTGGGATCAGTGAGGCATTGACGAGGCAGAACGGTGAAACAGCAACATGTTTATTCAGTAACAACAGAAGCAGCACCCCTTAACTACTATTTATAGAGATCACTGCAAGGTGGTGACCAATAGAATTAAAGCATTAATTCTTACACAAAAACACAATTAACAGTCCTGGAGACAAGCAGTCTGGAGTTCAAACAGACACAGCAGTTAGCAATCATTCAACAGAGTACAAGTAATTAAAGCCAATACATAACACCCCTTCCCCTAGGTATTCACAATCTCAAATATTGAACATAGTCCTGTAAATAGTTTGGCGGCCTTCGTGAGCATTCCGAATGTCTCGGAGCCGTGGAAGGTCTACCTGCTCACCTGCCAGGCTGGGTAGACCAGGACTAAGAGACCCGTTTGCTTCGGGTCGACCCGAGTCCCTTTGGCTGGCCTGTCCCAGTAGACCCAAGCCAAAGTCCATTGGCGGAACAGTTTCTTTTTTTTTGGAAAAGTTTTACAATACATTTTATCTTTAACAATCCCTCCCCCCTCCCTCCGCCCACCCCTTCCTAGCCCTCCCTAACCCTCCCCCCCTCCCCCCTCCCCCCTCCCCGACTTCCCAGAGCTAAATACAAGGTATAAAAGCAAAAAACAATCATAAACAACCATATGCTAACAACAATAAACTATTAAGTCTATCGCACTCTAGCTCATATGAAATGACTACAAGCAATACTAATATTACATAAAAAAAAGAAAAAAGAAAACTTATTCAAATGCTAAGTGAAACTTTTTAGTCCCATATTTGTTCTGGATATAATCAATCCACTTTTTCCACTCCATAATATAACGTTGTTGTGAATGATCTTTCAAATAAGCCGAAATCTTTGCCATTTTGGCCAGGTCAGAAACTTTTAAAGTCCATTCTTCTATAGTCGGGAGTTCCTCCTTCTTCCAATATTGACCTATTAAAAGTCTTGCTGCTGTAATTAAATTCAACATCAACTTGGTGTCCACAACAGTAGTATCTGTAATTATGCCCAATAAGAACAATTGTGGACAAAACTTTATCCTTTGCTTAAAAATCTTCTGCATATTCCACCAAATTTTAATCCAAAAAGCCTTAACCTTTTTACAGGTCCACCATATACAAGCTAAGCTTGTAAGCCGCCCTGAGTCTTCGGAGAAGGGTGGGATATAAATGGAATTAAAAAAAAAATACGTTGCATCTTCGCCACCACATCTCCAACATTTAGGTTGATAGTTCGGATACATACTTGCAAGCTTTTTAGGATCTAAATGCCACCTATAAAACATTTTGTAAAAGTTTTCTCTTAAATTTTGAGCTTGTGTAAATTTTACGTTCCTCACCCAGATCTTTTCCCAAGTGTCCATTGTGATAACTTCTTGAATATTCTGAGCCCACTTTATCATACAATCTTTAACAAGTTCTGTTTCTGAGTCAATTTCTATCAATGCAAGATATATCCGTTTGATATGTGCTGGACCCTGATTTCCAATTTGCTTTACCAAATTTTCATCAGTCATTGAGAAACCAATTTTCTGGTCTTCTTTCCACCTGGCCCGTAATTGACCATATTGAAACCAAGTTTGAACAATCTTCTCATCTCGTAAAAGATTATACAGCTTCAAACACCATACGTTCCTCTCCAAACTTAAGATCTCCTTGTACGTAGTCACATCATGTTTGAAGCCAACATTTATGTTTTCTATTGCATGTTTCGGAATTGCCCACAACGGTATCTTGTAGTCTAACTTATGTCTATACTTTTTCCAAACTCTCAGCAATGCCTGTCTTAAAATATGCACTTTAAACACATTATCTACCTTCTTATCATACAATAAATATGCATGCCAGCCAAATAACAAGTCGTGGCCCTCAAGATTTAATAATCTCCCTTGTGTCAAATTAATCCAGTCACTTATCCCTGACAACGCAGCAGCTTCATAATATAATTTAAAGTTGGGCATTTTAAGACCACCTCTTTCACGCGCATCCTGCATAATCTTAAGTTTAACTCGTGGCCTTTTCCCTGCCCATACAAATTTATTGATACCCCGTTGCCATTCCTCCAAATTTGAATCTTTTTTAAGAATCGGTATCATTTGAAATAAAAATAGAAATTTAGGCAAGACATTCATTTTCACTGCTGCAATTCTTCCCAGTAAAGACAATTGCAATTTTTCCCAGCTCTCCAATTCTTTTTGAATTTTTCCCCATAACTTTTCATAATTATTTTTATATAACTTTGCATTTGAGGGTGACAAATACACCCCCAAATATTTAACCCTTGTAACAATCTCGAATCCAGTTAACCCTTCTAAAAGGGCCTTTTGCGATGCTGTCATATTTTTGGCTAATATTTTAGTTTTTTGTACATTAACCTTAAATCCAGAAACCTTCCCATATTGCATTATTATCTCCATCAGGTCCACAACAGAATTTTCTGGCTGGGTCACCGTAACAACCAGATCGTCTGCAAATGCCCTCAGTCTATAATCCTGATCTCTAATTTGAATACCCTTAATTTTTTCCGAATTCCGTATTTTAATCAATAATATCTCCAATGTTAATACAAATAATAAAGGTGATAACGGACACCCTTGTCTTGTGCCCTTTTCAATATTGCATACTTCAATCAAACTATTATTTACTATTATTTGGGCAGTTTGTTTTTGATATAATGCCCTAATTGGTTGTAAAAATTTATCCCCAAAATTCATTTTATCTAAAACTTTCATCAAAAATTGCCAATCCAGTTGATCAAAAGCTTTTTCAGCATCTAAAAAGATCAACGCCGCAGGGATCTGGTTGTTCCTTTCCAAAAACTCCACCAAGTCAACTATATGCCTCACATTATTTTTCATTTGTCTACCACTAATAAACCCAGTTTGGTCCCCATGAATCATCTGTTGCAAAACCCTCATCAATCTATTAGCTAAAACCTTAGCAAATATCTTGTAGTCCCTACGTATTCAAAAGTGATATTGGTCTGTAATTTCTTACTTGAGTAACATCCTGATCTTCCTTCGGAATCAGGGAAATAAAAGCAGTTCTCCAAGACGGAGGCACCTTTCCTCCCCTCTGAATTGTCTGAAACAATTCCCTTAATGGCTTTATCACCTCCGATTGTAGATTTTTGTAATGGACCGCAGTCAGTCCATCCGTGCCTGGCGCTTTATCCACCTTCAGTTGCTTAATTGCTAAAAGAATTTCTTCTTCTGTTATCAACTGATTAATCTCTTCCTTTTGTTCTTGTGTAAGAACCGGGATGTTGGCATTCTTCAGATATACGTCAATGTCTATTTCATTAATCTCATCTTTAGCATATAATTTGGAATAAAAGTCCACAAAGGCTTCCTTAATAAGATCCTGTTGGCGGAACAGTTTCCACTAGGCTGGAATTTGGAGCCGCTTGCTGGTTCCGCTCAGTCTCTGTGTTCGGGGAAAATTCATCTACGGCCAGCCCCCCCGTCCACGGCTGAGAGTCTCGTCAGTGTATGCAGACTCCGCCGCCAGGCCACTGTCACGCCGCCCCTGGTGTTGGCCTTCACAAGAGTCTTGAGCCAGTGACTGGTTCGCTAGCCTCCGGTGCAGTTGGTCGATGTGCCGGCAAAGTACTTGACTATCTTCCAGGACTACTTTGTAAGAGAGTGGCCCTGACACCTTAGCACCCACAGTTACCACCCACAATGCCCCTTGATTGTAATTCCGAGCCCAAACCCGGTCACAAACTTGCAAACTTCGTGGTGGTTTTGGCTGTGCTGTGTCCGAGGCAACTCGGTCTGGACGCAGCCAATCCAACTTAGTGATTAAGCGCCATCCCCATCTAAGTTCAACTGGGCTTCTGCCCGTGGAAGTGCAGGGCGTTGTGCATTGGCAGAATAAGAAATCTGCCAGCCTGTGCTGCCAGTCGACAGTTATGATCCTTTTTAAAGATTCTTTGGTCATTCGGACCATGCGTTCCACTTGACCATTTGAGGCCAGGTGAAAGGGGGCCGAAGTGGCGTGCTTTATCAGCCCTCAGAAAGGACTGAATTTCTGCAAATTCTGTAAATTGAGCCCCATTGTCTGAGACTAGCACATCAGGTAACTCGTGCGTTGCAAAGATCCTGCACAGTTCCTGAATGGTCCTGGCAGTAGTCATAGTTGGGACTGGTGCGACCATTAACCATTTAGAGTGACTGTCCACTACAATAAGGAACAGCTGTCCCTGAAATGGCCTGGAAAAGTCAATGTGGATTCTTGACCACGGGGCTTACATGGCTTCCCATCAGTGGACAGGGGCTTGAGGCATTTCAGGCCTAGATTGCTGGCATGTGAAGCAGCTATGTACTTGGGCCTCAATACCTTTATCCAGCCCAGACCACCAAAGGTAGCTCCTCACGAGTGCCTTCATCCTGACTATTCCTGGATATCTCTCATGCAGAGACTCTAAAACCCTGGGCCTCAAAGAGCTCAGGACTATGACCCGAATTCCCGAAAGGATGCAACCCTTATGAGCTGAAAGCTCATCTTTCCTCATGTTAAAATCTCTGGAAGTTTGGCCCCGGACATTTGTCCAGCCATCCTGTGTACACCCAGTTCAACACGCGGCTAAGCGTCTTGTCTGCAGCTGTTTCAGCAGCCACGTCCCCAGCATGAAGGGGAGACTCTGGCAAATCCTGGATAGCCAGGATGCATATAGCTGGAGCAGGGTCTGGCTCTAAGTGTGACAGGGGAAGCCTGCTGAGGCCGTCTGCATGGCCCATTTCTTTGCCCGGAAGATAGACCACCTCAGCATCCATGGAGATAGAATCTGAGATGTCTGTTTGTTTGTTGTGAACAAATCCAGAAGTGGCTTGTGGTCCGTGAAGACCATGAACTGGCGACCATACAATTAGTCATGAAATTACTTGATACCAGCCACTATGGCCAAGGCCTTTTTGTCTATTTGTGTGTAATTGCATTCTGCTGAAGTCCTAGAATAATAAGCGATGGGAACCTGCCTCCCGTCAGCCATTAAATGGCTCAACACAGCCCCTATCCCGTACGGAGATGCATCATAAGTGATGCAGATAGGCAGCCTTTCATTAAAGTGGGTGAGTACTGAGTTAGAAGACAGCAGCAATTTGACTGCCAACAAACTTTTCTCGTGGACGCTCATCCACTGCCACTGTACCTTTTTGTCCAAGAGCCTGTGCAACAGCTCTGCCACTGCGGCCTTGTGTGGAAGAAAGGCATGGAAAAAATTCAGACGTCCTAAAAAGGCCTGAAACTCCCCCTTAGACTTAGGACTGGGAGCCTGCTGAATTGCTTTGAGTTTGGAATCTGCTGGATGAATGCCTGTGGCATCTACATGGAAACTGAGGAATTCAGTTGAATCTACCCCAATCTTGCATTTTTCCCTTTTTAACTTCAGCCCCACTTCGTGGAAACTCTGAAGGACGACTTTGAGCCGTTCTGCCAAAATCCCTAGCTATGAGGACATCATTGAAATAGGGGCACACACCTAGAATGTTCTTGAGTGTGCACTCCATCACTCCCTGGAAAAGCCCTGGGGCTACACTGACCCCGAACTGTAGGCGTCTAACCCTGAAAGCCCCCCTGTGGATGACAATGGTCTGAGCTTCTGCCATGGCATCGTCCATGGGCAGTTGCTGGTAGGCTTGTGCCAAATCTAATTTGGCGAACACACAACCTCCCTATAGGGATGCCAAAATGTGGCTGACTACAGGCACCGGATATGCATATTGTTGAAGTGCTCTGTTAATAGTGCACTTATAATGCACACATATGTGCACCTCGCCATTGGCCTTAAGTGGCGCGACTATGGGGGTCTCCCACACCCCACTATCTACTGGCTGCAACACCCCTTGTTGCACCAGCTTGTCCAGCTCTGCATCGATTTTGGGTTTCAGGGTGAAAGACACTCTACGAGGCTTTATCTGTATTGGGGTTATGGTAGGATCAAGGTGGAGGGCAATTGGAGGTCCCTTGTACTTCCCTAAGCTCGGGCTGAAAACATCAGCAAATTCCTGGCAAACTGCTGACAGGTCCACTGCTTGCATTCTGTGAATGCCAGTCACTTGGATGCCCAAGGCATCAAACCTAGGCCGATGAGGCTTGTGCGGTGGCCCTCAACAACCACGACATCCAATGGACCCTCAAACTCATTGAACTGCACATTGAGCGTAGCTTCTCCTTGAATCTTATCTCTAACTTTATGATAAGAAGGTAGACAGGGCTTTTAAATCCCATATTCTTAGAAGTGCTTTACTGCGTGTCTGGAAAAAGTACTATAATAAGTTAAATTATAAAATACCGATTTGGGGAATTCCTGGACACGCGATAGAGGGTGTATCTATGGGAGTGAGTATGGATATGGTTTCTTATAAGGAACTACTCAAATTGCAAGGGAATGATTGGCAACTTAAGTCAGCAGAGGAGTTAAGACAAGAAAACATAAATTACTCTTGGTTTCAATATACCCAATTGAAAGCTAGGTGGAAGTCAGATCAAAAGGTTGGTATCACAATTACAGATCAAAATTTAGTAAAGCAAATTAGAGATTCAAATTGTGCACATATAAAGAGGATATATAATGCTTTAATTGAATTGGATTCGGAAACGGAATTGGTTAAAGATTGCATGATAAAGTGGGCACAAAATATTCAGGAACCAATCTCGTTGGACACCTGGGAGATAATTTGGGTCAGAAATGTTAAATTTACCCAGGCTCAAAATTTAAGAGAAAATTTTTACAAAATGTTTTATAGATGGCATCTGGATCCCAAGAAGTTGTCCAACATGTATCCTAATCTGCAGTCTAAGTGTTGGAGGTGTGGTAGCTTAGAAGCTACCTATTTCCACATGTGGTGGACTTGTAGAAACATAAAAGCCTTCTGGATTAAAATTTGGTGGAACATTCAAAAGATTTTTAAGAGGAAGATAAAGTTTTCCCTGCAATTGTTCTTACTGGGTATTGTTGTAAATTGTGATGTCAAAGAGACTAATCTGATGTTGAATATGATAACGGCAGCACGGTTACTGGTGGGACAATATTGGAAGAAGAACAATCTGCCCACGGTAGAAGAATGGGTGTTTAAAGTTTCTAATCTTGCAGAAATGTCCAAGATTTCTGCTTATTTAAAGGATCACTCACAGGAGAGATATATTTCAGTTTGGAGGAGATGGATAAATTATATTGAAAACAAATATGGGACCAAAAAGTTCCATTTAGCTTATGAGTAGAATTTAGTGGGATATTCTTATTGTTTGTAGTTATGTTAAGAGAGAGTTAAAGCGCAGTACGAATTTGGTTGATTGTATATTGTGTAAATTTTTATTTAGAATATGATTGTTGTAACTATAGTCCTGTATTTAGCTCTGGGAAGTGGGGGGGGAAGTGGGGGGGTTGGGGTGGGAGGGATTTGGGGATATATTGTAAAATTTTGTAAAACTCTTTAATAAAAAAATCTTATCTCTAACATACAACTTAGAATAAAAATCAGCAAAGGCCTTTTTAATAAGATTCTGCTGAAACACCACTTTACCCTTGTACTCTATTCTATCTATATTACGTGACCTTTGTTTCTTCCTTAACAAGTAAGCTAACCACCTACCCAGCTTATTAGCATTGCAAAAGGTATTATGTTTAGCATACCGTAAATTGGTTGCCACTTGATCTGCCATCAACATATCAAACTGGCCTCTTAGTAAAGTGATTACCTCTTTAATCTTCCCATCAGATGGATTCAAAATTAAAGGCTTCTCTTTTCTCTTAATTTCCTCCTCTAATTCTTTTCGCCTATGTTCCAGTTTATGTCTGTATTTATTATTCAAATATATTAACACTCCTCTCATATAAGCTTTACTTGCATCCCAAACCATCTCAATAGAAGTACCCTTATGCATATTCATATTAAAAAATTCCTTCATCTGTTTTTTACACATTTTCTTGATATCTAAACAAATTTTCATTTAGTCGCCAAGACCGTCTGTCTCCATTATCTTTTTCTATTTCCAACCATACTGGACTATGATCTGATATAGTTCTTGGACATATCTTAATCTTCTTAATCCTAGAAAAAAAATCATTGGTAATTAGTACAAAATCAATCCTGGAGAAAGATTGATGCCTATCGGAGAAAAAAGTAAAGTCTTTTTCTCTCCAAACATCTCTCAATTCCAAGTCGTCTTTCATCTCAAAAAAAGATTTAGGCAATCTAGCATGACTTGGTGTACTTCTAAAAAGGCCTTTTTTGTCCATTTGTACATCCAAAACCCCATTCCACTCTCCCATAAAAATACAAGATTTATAATCCCACTGAATGATCTTGCTATGTAATAGTTTATAAAATTCTCCTTGCTGTTGATTAAAGGTAAAGGTAAAGGTTCCCCCGCACATGCGTGCTAGTCGTTTCCGACTCTAGGGGCCGGTGCTCATCTCCGTTTCAAAGCCGAAGAGCCAGCGCTTGTCCGAGGACCTCTCCGTGGTCATGTGGCCGGCATGACTAGACGCCAAAGGCGCACGGAACACTGTTACCTTCCCACCGTAGTGGTCCCTATTTTTCTACTTGCATTTTTACGTGCTTTCGAACTGCTAGGTTGGCAGAAGCTGGGACGAGTAACAGGCGCTCACTCTGTTACGCGGCACTCGGGATTCGACCCGCCAAACTGCCGACCTTCTGATCGACAAGCTCAGCGTCCTAACCCACTGAGCCACCACATCCCATCTATTCTAGGGTTGCAATAACTGATCAATTGCTGTTGATTAGGAGCATATAATCCAACCAAAAGTATTTTCTTGCCTTCTATTAATAGTTCAATTATATCTTCCTTGTTTATCTGTTTCAATTAAATTAGCTGTTCTTAACGTAAATAACAACTCCATTTTTCTTGTCAGGAGCAGAGGCAATAAACTGTGTGCCCAGCCTAAAGTTTATCAAATACTTTTGATCAGCTGCTCGAATATGCGTTTCCTGTAAGCAAATAACATCATTTCTAAATTGTTTTAGATATTGAAATACTTTCTTTCTCTTGTGCGGGGAATTTAATCCATTAACATTCCAAGTTAGAAACTTTGTCGCCATCTTTTGCGACCTGAAGCTTTTGGAGTGCCTCTTCCAAAACCACCTGCACTCTCTTCGGTTTCGCTCCTCCCACTGCTCCTCCCACTGCTTCACTATAAGTAGGTTTTTGAGATATAATTGTTGTTCTTGTCTCATTCGTCTGATTGCAGCCCGTGTCATTCTTTGTTCTCTAACCTCTTCCATTGGTGCCTGAATCTGATCCACTCCTGTAGTTTGCTGGGATTCTCTATCTTTCTGCAGAGTAACTCCTTCAGCTCCTTGTATACTCTCCATTCATGACTGACGCTCTCCTTCACCATTCCTTCCTTTAAATTCTGAAGATGGCGGAGAGCCTGCCTTCAAAATATTGGCATAAAAATCTTGTGCCTGCAAAACTGTATTAAGACGATATCTCATGCCTGTGTGCATCACCACCATACCTACTGGAATCTCCCATCTAAACTGAATCTCCCGTTTCCTTAATTCTTCTGCCAAAAAAGCAAATTCTTTTCTTTTCCTTAAAATTATTGGAGGAATCTCTTTCAGAATTATTTATTTATTATTTATTTATTTATTGAACTTATATACCGCCCTTCTCCCGTAGGACCCAGGGCAGTTCACAAGGCAATTAAAACAACATTACAATAGAAAAAGTTAATAACAATTAAAATAGATTAAATTATCCTTGATTAAAAATCTAAACCCCCTATAACTCTGATTTTTAAAAAAACCCAATTACAATAAGTTAAAAATTAAAAATTCTCAGTCCTGGCCAAACAGCTCAAAGAGCCAGGTCTTCAGGTCCCGGAGGAACAAACAAAAATCAGGGGCAGTCCTGAGCTCTACGGGTAACTGGTTCCAAAGGGCAGGCGCGCCCACAGAGAAGGCCCTCCCCTGGGTGTTGCCCGCCAGCAATCCTTTGCTGGCAGCACCCTGAGAAGGCCCTTCCTGTGGGAGCACACAGGACGAAGGGAACTTGATGCCGGCAGCAGGTGTTCCCTCAGATATCCCAGACCCAAGCCATTTAGGGCTTTATAGGTCATCACCAGCACCTTGAATCTCACCCGGAGGGCAACCGGAAGCCAATGCAGCTCGCGGAGCAGAGGTGTTACATGGGAGTATCGGGAAGCCCCCATCACAACTCGCGCGGCTGCATTCTGCACCAGCTGAAGCCTCTGAGGGCAGCCCTATGTAGACAGCGTTGCAGTAGTCTAACCGGGAGGTCACGAGCGTATGAGTGACTGTGCAAGGCATCTCGGTCCAGATAGGGCCGCAACTGGCGCACCAGGCGGACGTGGGCAAAAGTCCCCCTGGTCACGGCTCCTATATGATCTTCAAGACTGAGCCGCGAGTCCAGGAGGACACCCAAGTTGCGAGCCCTATTGACGGAGGGTAACACCTCACCCCCCATCATTAAAGATGGAATAGAATGATTCACTCGAGATGCCTGTACACACAGCCACTCAGTCTTGGCAAGATTGAGTCGGAGCCTGTTTCTCCCCATCTAAACCTGAACCACCTCCAGGCAATGGGACATCACGTCGAGGGCATCACTGAGTTGGTTTGGGGTGGAAAGAAAAGGTTGGGTATCATCAGCGTACTGATACCCCACCCCAAAACCACGAATGATCTCACCCAGGACCGACCCCTGAGGAACTCCACAAACGAGAGACCTCGGGGTGGACATCTGCCCTCCCGTCAACATTGACTGCGAACGGCCCAAGGGGTAGGAGAACCACCGTAAAACAGTGCCCCCCACTCCCAACTTCTTGCTCAGCAACTGTAAATATATTATTGTAGAAGGCTTGAATAACCACATTTCTGATTGCTCTCTTTGTAAAGTAAACCACCACATCTCTAGGTAACTTTCTTTGTCTTGCAATCCAAGGGTTAACAAGAAATATTTTATCCATATCCTCCATAATATCTTCTGCTGAACGCTCCAAAACCTGTTCAAGGGCCTGTGCCAATATTTCTTTCAAATTTTCCTTAGGATCTTCTTTCAAACCTGATTCTCACAGCAAATTCCATGTCGTGATATTGTAACATGACTACATCATCATCAATCTTTTCCATCACATTTTCAGCATCCAGCATTTTAGCATCTAATCTCATATTATTTTGACTAAGCTCTTCCATGCGATCATCCAGACGCTCAATACACACTGCCAGCCCTTGAAATGCAGCCAAAATGTCTGCTCTTATTTCAGTATTCTTCTGCTCAATAAGTTCAGCTATTTGTTGGGATTGTATTTTTAAAGCATCCTGCAAATATTTTATTGTTAAAGCTGGTGTGGGTGCGGGTGCCACAGGAGGAGGCATCAAAGCCTGTAATGAAGACTGCTGAACTGGTGAGGCACCAGCACTTCTAGGAACTTTGGTTGATTTAGAAGCCATTTTAACACCGTTTATTTCTGTTGCGCACTTTCACTTTCCGCACCGCTTGCAACTTTTCCTCACAAAATACTCTGAGTTAAAGTTCAAATACTTGCTATTACAGCATTGTCCTGCACAGCTCTGCCTGCATCCAAGTAATCCACAGTTAATTATCGATGGCAGGGATGGTTGCAGCGTCCTGCTCTGCTCCAAAGCCTTGGAGCAGAGGCGTCCCAGAGTCCGGAGCAAACTCAGGCTTCGGGGGGGGGCTCACACCCTTCAACCACCAGAGTTTAAACTCTGGTGATCTAGGGGAGCTCTACCCCTACCTAAGTGCTCACCTCCTCTTCTCCCGAGGAGCAGGTTTCCGAGCTGCTAAACAGCTGATCGTCGCTGTTTTTAGCGGCTCTACGGAAAACAGTGAGGCTGATGGCCAGAACGGCCGCCATCAACGGAGCCTTGCCACCCGGAAGCCTGAGCTTCGTGGGTTTCTTGTAGTTCACATTATCCCACTTTGAGTCCTGAAACGTCTGCAAGAAGACCACCATCCCCAGAGACCCCCCAAGGACCCTTCATTTAAACTCTGAGCCAGAAATATTCTCCTTGCTTGGCACTCTGGATCTTTCATCGCCTCAGCTCCACACAACCCCAAAATAACATTCCAAAAGAAAATTCTCCTTTTTTTTCGCTCACCGTGGCAGCCCCTCACAAATACCTTGCCCTTCGCCCGTTCCCCTCAGACCCATAACCCCAACTCCAGCAGCCCCACTCCGACCCTCACAGGGGCCAAGCCCACTCACTCGCCCTTGCTGCTGCTGGTGGGGCTGGGTCCCTCAGTAATGGTGGGGGTGATGTTGAGGGCCAGCAGCACCAATTTCCTCTTGGCTGGCATGGTGGCGGCGGCAGCAGTGATGGAGGCTGGGGCTCATGTTTCGTAGCACCTAGCGAGGGATCTGACTCAGAAGAAGCAGCAGCAGTGGCGGCATCATCACCCAGCTTGGCTGCCCTAAGCGAGGCCTAAACCTCCCAGCCTGACCCTGAGATAAAAACGCGAAGAGGCAAAAGGAGAGGAAGAGAACGTGCTTGGGAGCGCAAGGGAGAAACTAGGGAAAAAATATTCTCCCACCAACTCGGCATCCTGTCATTGGCTGGGGCTCTCGCTGTCATCCACCCACCCTCTCCTCGTGATTGGACAGCTTGCCTGGGAGGTGGAGGTGGGCCAGATGAAAAGACAAGGTGGGCCATATGCAGCTCACAGGCTGTAGTTTGAGGACTCCTGCCCTATAGTATCATCGCCAGTGAAGAAGTTGAAAAAGTTTATGTCCAGGATGTGAGCAGTCTATAGATATTTTCACAGCCTTTTTGACTTGGGCAGTATACAGGCCCTCAATGGAAGGCAGGCTGGTTGCAATTATTTTTTCTGCAGTCCTAACTATCCATTGAAGTATGTGTCTGTCCTGTTTGGTGGTTGTGCCAAACCAGTTACAGGAGTACAAATGATAGATGCAATAATTCCTCTGTAGAACTGTATCAACAGATCCTTGGGTAGTCTGAGCTTTGTGAGTTGGCGCAGGAAGAACATTCTTTGTTGTGCTTTTTTAAATGACGTTTTTGATGTTAGGTGTCTATTTCAAATCCTGGGAGATTATAGAACACAGAAATCTGAAGGTCTCTTCTGTTGATACTTTGCTGTCTAACAGTTCCAGAATGGTATTTTTACACTGGATAAGTTAGCCAAATACAAATGAGTAAATGTAAAAGATGAACATAGGGGCAAAAAGCTTAAATTTAAAAAATGATGTGGTAAGCAGAAAAAGACATTGAATCTATGTCAAATCATTGGCAACAGCTGTGAAAAGACAAATTGCATTCTAAAGAGCTTTAGGAATGAAAATAAAAGTACCAATGCTGTAGTTTCTTTATACAAATTTGTGGTAAGTTCATGCCCAATATACTGTATTTCTGTCTGCCACATTTGACAATTGCTATAAGCAAACTGGAAAAAAAAACACAGAAGAGGACAACTAAGCATTTTCCAAATGAGAAAATCAAACTTAGGCTGGAAAAAGGGAACTCAGGAAAACATAATTTAGGTATCTAAAATCATGCATGGCATGGAGAAAGTTTTTATCTATATCTTAAGAATAGTATCCAGAGTCTAATGATTTCAAATGGTTAGAAAGAGATTCAGAAGAGACAAAATAACCACTTCCATAATTAACCTGTGGAAATCATTACTACAAGAAATGGCAATAGCCAACAATTTGGATAATTTTAAAATTAGTGGAGGACAGGTATATCAAGGGCAATTAGTTTAGAGTTTAAGTATTATCACAGTGATTCAGTAGACCCATTCTTAAGTAGGCCCATTCTTCTTCTTAAAGAAGCAGGAAGTATGCTTCAGGAGTTCTAAAAATCAAAATGCCATATTCCATAGATGAAGACAGATTAAGGTCCTGGAGTGCACAATTCACTGCTCATATTTTCAAAATCCTAGGGCTTTTGAACTGTGATAATTCAGCCATATGTAATTAAATTATTGAAGAATAAATAAAAGAAATAATACAGTGAGCGAATGTATGCCAACATTTTATTAGGGGCTTATTTCAGAGAATGTCAGTGGA
Organism: Vipera berus; assembly: GCF_964194415.1. Classification (NCBI taxonomy): domain Eukaryota; kingdom Metazoa; phylum Chordata; class Lepidosauria; order Squamata; family Viperidae; genus Vipera; species Vipera berus. The sequence goes on along the minus strand of NC_138207.1, from coordinate 91,959,975 downwards.
TTTCTTTACAGTATAATCTGAATGGTGTTTTAATATCTTTATATTTTTTCCAGGAGCAGAAATATTGTAATGTAGGACTATTTTAAGAAAGTTGGGTGTATCCTTTTCAAATAATATAATTGGGCATATAACTAAGGAAATTCCATTCTTTATGATATGGAGGTGGTTTGTGTGTGCTTGTGAGAGACAGAGACAGAACAAGCAAGCAAGCAATACCTTCTGTAGGTACAAGATCATTCCCTTTAGTATCCCATGGAAAGTCTTCCATCCCCGTTTTCCTCTTGGAGCTGTCAAGTAAAAGAGAAAGTTAGTAAATTTTTACTTTGGCAAATAGGACAAATTCTGCTGATATCAGAAAAACTGTCCTTGTTGGTGCCAGGGGGAAAAATATATCTGTAGTCTATCCACTCTTATTGTATTCTAGGGCTATGACACTTGTAAAAGAGAGTTGCTTAAGACTTTGTACTTACCATACTAGTCGGTAGAAGCAGGTATGTCAAAAAACTGTATATGAACCATATCCTACATATACCTGGAGGAAAACTATTATTTCTTCCTCTATTTCCAGTCCATAAGTAGGAAAATACTATATAATCTGGCAGATGACACATATCCCTTTTCTTTTCAGATTTCCATTTCTCTTCTACTGCTGACCCTGGAACTGTTGTTCTGGCTTAGATTTTTATCAGCATTCAATACAAAATTAACCCTCTTCAATAAAATCTTTTCCCACAGATGCCTATTAAATAAATAAATAATTTTCTGAGTTCTTGTAATTTGAAAATTGGAATCTCAGTGGGAGATCAATATAATCTGAAACAAAGCCACATTACTGTAATCCACATTGTCAAACTCACCACGTCACGTGATGTGTCGTGACGTATTGTGACTTTTTTTGCATTGCCAGAGCTGGAGTGGGTGCAGCCTCCATATGATGCAACCGGCCCACGGGCCAGCAGTTTGACACCCCTGCTGTAATGGAATGTTGTTCTATTCTTTTTATTGTTTTCATCAAATATATTTTTGTCTTCTCATGTCCAGAATAATTTGGCAATAGTTAATTCCATGAATTTGCATGAGATATACTGTAGCTGTATGCTCTGTACCAAAATGTGCATATATTTCATATTCCAGCCCATGGAGGACTCAAATTATATCTACATCAAGGGCAAACTGATTGCTGGAGGAGAAAGTGGCATGACTAGGCACTTGGAGAGTCATCTGTGAAAATGAGGAACTCCTGATAAGGGCAGAAGTCTGTATCCAAACTGAACACATCAAGGGAAAAAAAACCTACCATGAAAACTACCACTATCATTTGGAGGACAAAAAAATCCAAGAAGGCTGTCCCTCCTGCTGGAGCTGAACTATCAATTTTGTATCCCTCTGCAGAAGAAAACATGCAGACATCTAGAGAAGGGTCTTCTTGAAGTGTTGTAGTGACAGGAAGAAAAGTAGCTCAGACTGTCACAAAGAAGAGGGGTCCACTAAGTTACCCAAAGAAAGGTATGTAGTGGTAATTGGTGTCTCATTTCTCAGAAGAACAGAGTGATCAATTTGTAGACCAATTTTTAAGGGAGATATGTTGTCTCCCAGGTCCAAAGATATGACAGAGAGGCTTACCGAAATAATCAAGCCCACCGATTATTATCCCATCTCCTTTTTCATATTGGGATAAACGGTATGACAAAGAGCCTGAAAAAAAATATCAAGGGACTGTGAGTGCTAGGCAGGAAGGCAAAAAAATTAGGACCACAGGTAGTTTTTTGCAATCGTACTTTCGAAGAAAGGTCAAGACCCAAAGAAAGATTTTAAAAGTAAACCACTGGCTCAAGGGATGGTACAATTATGAGGATAGGCTGCCTGCAAAAAAGGTCCCTTTAAGACCTCTCCTTAGTCAGCCCAGCAATTGCTATCTATAAAAGCTGAACAGACAAGCAGCTGGGAGTGGAGGTGTTGAGTTGTTGGTGTGAGAGTGAGAGGAAAGTTTGTGTTCATTTGGAAACTAAAGCAGCCTGCAAATTTACTTTAGTGTTACTGTTCTAAAGAAATTGGGTTCACAAAGAAAAGTAGTGGAAAAACAGAAAAAGGAAGTGAGCTATAATAAATGGTGAGTACTAATCTTTGAGTACTGGTGTATGTGTGGTCGAGAGGTCAGGTGGGGTTGTGTTGGCTCTCTTAGAATTCTGGAGCCCCTTAACTTGGGTGTACATAAGGAACCCATGATAAAGTAATGTTAGACATGGGATATCCAAAATGTTGGATAACCAAAATGAGGGACATTCATAAAACCAGGTGACATATCCAACACAAAGGGGCAACCACATATGTGGAGATAGCTTAAACTTAAAAAGAAAAGAAGCCTTGGTTAAAAAGAGGATGTAGAAAGAGGAGTTTGTCCTTTGCAAACTCTGCAAAAAATAGCCATCATTCTGGCTGAGAAACTCAGACTGCGTATCAGAGCTTATACTAAACACATTGACATGGAAAAAGCAGAAGGGACAGATTCTCCCTTAGAAGAGGCTATTATCTTGGTAGAAACAGGTATCTATCCTAATCCTGTGGTAAAGTCAAAAGGAAGATCAGTTAGAAATGGGGCCTGGTTCAGATACTTGGGCTAATAACATTACGAAATTGATAAGGTAGCAGCAAGAAGAAAGGGTGAGACTCATTAAAAAGAGGAAGAGAGGCTATGAAGGGAAAAGGGAAAATAAGATGGACAAGGAAAGGAATGAAAGAGAGTGCAAGGAGGGAAGAGTTTAAGGGGCTGATAGACCTTCTTAAAGGGATATAGTCACCAGAAGGGACACATTCAATTCCAAAGTTTACCAAAATTGTTGAGAGTGGAGGTGGTCTCAAAGACATAAATATTCCCAAGTTGTCAGAGGATGAAGATATAGAAGCCTATTTAACAATTTTTGAATGAGTGGCTACCTCTTGCAAGTGATCTGAGATTGAATGGGTGGCCAGACTAACCCCATGGCTATTTTAGAAAAGAGAATAGAAACTAAGATACTCTTTCCACAGGGACTTCATAGTTGTTCCACTTTTGGCTTTACTAATTGACACACAGGATTGGTTTTACAATACTGATCTCTCCACATGATCTAATAAAGACAATGAGTATATCCTTGGTTGTCTGTTACTATGCCACTCAGTACCCTGAAGCAGTTCCAATAAGGAATGTGACCACTAAATGAATAGCAGAAGGGCTGGTTAAAATCTTCAGTAGAGTAGGTATACCAATTGAGATTCTAATGGATCAACGAACCAATTTCCAATCAGCACTGCTGAAATATCTATACGCAGACCTGGGAATAAAAGGGTACGTACTTGTTCTTATTATTCTCAGGCCAATGGTCTTATGGAAAAGATCAATCAAATCCTAAAGGATCTGCTCAAGAAATATGCAGGGCAAGACCCACAACATTGGGATACATGCCGGCCCTTTTTACTGTCTGCATACAGGGAAGTTCCCAGGTTTCCATAGGATTCAGCCTTTTTGAGATACTGTGTGGATGACAATCTTGGAGTGTTCTAGAAATCATTAAAGAAAGTTAGTGTAGAAATTTAGATGGTCCTAAAATCTAACTGAATATATCCTAACACAAAGAAGTAAATTGAAGACCCTAGGACACATTGCCCAAGAACATTTAGAAAATGCCAGAAAAAAACATTATGATCAAAGGTGAAGTGAAGTGAAGTTATTTCACAGAGAAGACCAAGCCCCCATTATTTTTGCTTAGCAAAGAGAGCAAACTAGAGGCTAAGTGGTGGGATCCCTACATGGTAAAGTTCCAGTAAACTATGAAATAGAATTGGAAGACAGGAAAAGAAAATATACTATGTCAACCTCCTGAGGAAATAGCACAAGAGAACTGAACTTGTGTGTGTGTGTGAAAGCCCTAATAAGCAGGCATATACATAGAATGAAGGCTACTGCTAAGCTTGTAAGCCGCCCTGAGTCTTTGGAGAAGGGCGGGATATAAATGGAATTAAAATAAATAAATAAAATAAACTTGGGATGGCCTTGCTGGTAGTAAAAGAAATATGTCCAGGATTATTGGATCAAGCCTGGGTTGCAACCATCCCAAGGAAAAATAGACATAAATCCCAATATAGGAGATAATCTAAAAAAGAATTAGAACAAATGGTAGAGGACTATAAACATATGTTTACTGTAGAACTGGGTATGACTGCCTTGGTTGAACACATAATGGACACAGGGGAAACCTGACGAATCAGATAATTGTCCCTATAGGATTTCTGAATGGTTATGTTAAATAGTGGGCTCTGGACCACATGGCCAAGATGGACGACTCAGGACACCAGGGTTCAGCATTCCAACTCTTTATTGATGTAGCACAGACTGGGCGAACAAAGGGGCAACTGCCCCACTTATATACCTAGCCAGGTATGCTTGGAACCAATCCCATTATCTGGATTTCCTGCCAAAGACTACACTGCCAATCCGGACAGGGCACCCTGCCACCTGGTGGTGTCAGTGGCTTATATCTGTGTAACATCTCCTATATACATAACACCCCTTCCCTCATTCAAAAACAACAACAATGGAAAACAATAAACATACTAATGAAAAAAACACCTGCCGTGTGGAGCTTGCTTTAACACATAATAACCCTAGCCTCAAGACCTTACATAGTCCTTGAGGTACGCCGGTGGCCTATGGATTCTTGCTGACCTTTTCACTGTTTGCCCCGTGTTCAGGTCAACTGGGTCTGCAATGGAGTCATCAATTGGGTCGCCAACTGATTCCGAGCCCTATCCACCCCTATGTCATTGTGCTTCCCAGCCAGATGTTGCTCTGGAATCCCAGTTTGTGGTTTTTCTGGGTGTCTCTTCCTCAACTGGTCAATGTGTCTTCTCACCTCACGACCCTCCTCCACCTCTACAATGTATGATACAGGCCCTGTTTTGTCGACTACCACCCCCTGAATCCAGGTATGCCCATGACCATAGTTCCAGGCCCAAACCATTTCACCTATGTGAAGTTCTCTGGAGGTGTCCATTTGGGGTTGATCCTCTTGTGCTGCCACTCTGTCAGGGTGAAGTCTGTCCAACTTAGTAATGAGTCGCCGACCCCAACGTAACTTAGCAGGACTCTTGCCTGTCGCTGTGCATGGTGTGGTATGTTGTGCCAACAGAAACTGAGCCAACCTTTGATGCCAGTCTCCACTGATGATGCGCCTCAATGCGTCCTTGGTTGTCCTCACTATTTGTTCTTCCATACCGTTAGACGATGGGTGGAAAGGCGCTGATGTGACATGCCTAATCGAGTTGGCCCTGGTGAATGCCTGGAAATCAGCAGATGTGAATTGTGGGCCATTATCAGAGACCAACACATCTGGCAACCCATGACTGGCAAATAGTCCCTGGAGCACTTGAACTGTCTTTGCAGTGGTCATGCTAGAAACTGAGACTACTTCTAGCCATTTAGAGTGACTGTCAACTACTACCAGGAACAATTGTCCCTGAAAAGGGCCTGCGTAGTCAATATGCAACCTGGACCATGGGGTGTGTGTTGCTTTCCATTTGTTAATGGGAGCCTGTGGCTGTTCTGGCCTTGATCTCTGACAGGTGTAGCACCCCGCTACCTGCTCCTCTATGGCTTTGTCAAGAACAGGCCACCATAAGTAGCTTCTAGCCAATGCCTTCATCCTGACAATGCCTGGATGACCCTCGTGTAGTGACTGCAAGACCCTTTCCCTCAATTTCTCCAGGATAATAACCCTACTACCCCACAACAGGCATCCTTTATGAGAAGACAACTCATGTCTCATGAAATATACCTGGAATTCCGGTCCCGGGCTCTTTTCCTGCCACCCAGACACTACCCATGTGATGACCCTGCTCAGTACCTTGTCCGCTGTGGTGCCAGCAGCAATATCTTTCACCTGGAGGGGGCAGTCTGGAAGATCTTGGATGAGTAAAATCTGCTCTGCTGGTGATGGGTCAGGATCAGTGCTCATTAATGGCAATCTGCTTAATGCATCTGCATGGCCCATGTCCCTTCCTGGTTTATGGACCAGTTTGCAAGCATAGGCAGATAGAAAAATGGACCACCTAAGCATTCTTGGAGATAGAATTTGTGGTGTTTGTTTATCAGTTGTGAATAACCCCAACAAGGGCTTGTGATCAGTAAAAATGGGGAACTCCCTGCTGGTGATGACCTATAAAGCCCTGAATAGCTTGGGTCCGGGATATCTGAGGGAACACCTGCTGCCGGCATCAAGCTCCCTTCGTCCAGTGCGCTCCCACAGGGAGGGTCTTCTCAGGGTGCCGCCGATAAAAGACTGTCGGCGCATAACACCCAGGGGAAGGGCCTTCTCTGTGGGTGCGCCTGCCCTCTGGAACCAGCTGCCCGTGGAGCTTAGGACTGCCCCCGACCTCCGCACATTTCACCGGGACCTGAAAACCTGGCTCTTTGAGCTCTCCGGCCCAGGCTGAAAATTTTTAACTGGGGTTTTTAATTCTAGGGATGATTTAATCTTTTTTAATTTGTTTTTAACTTTTGTATTGGTTGTTTTAAATGCCCTGTAAACCGCCCTGAGTCCTTTGGGAAAGGGCGGTATATAAATTTAATAAAATAATAAAAATAAAAAAAATAAATACAGGTAATCATGGAATTTTTTGACTCCTGACACAATAGCCAGGGCTTCCTTGTCAATTTGTGCATAATTCCTTTGACAGTGTCCGAGAGTAGTATGCAATGGGCCTTTGCTCCCCATTGTCTTCTATGTGACTTAATACAGCGCCCACCCCATAAGGGGATGCATCACACGCTATGCAAATGGGCTTGTTTTCTATAAAATGGGTGATGGTTGAGTCACTGGATAAAAGTTGTTTGAGTTTTCTAAAACTCTTTTCATGGACCTTAGTCTATTTCCATGGGGTTTTCTTATCTAGCAGTCTGTGTAAAGGTTCTGCAATTGCTGCTTTGTGAGGTAAAAACGCGTGATAGAAGTAACCCCAGAAAAGCTTGCAATTCAGCCTTATTTGTTGGGGTTGGAGCCAACTTAATTGCTTTTACCTTAGAGTCAGTGGGATGAATTCCCTTGGCATCAATCCTGAACCCTAAGAACTCAGTGGATGCCACACCAATACTGCACTTACTTTTTTTGAATTTAAGCCCAGCAGAGCGAAATCTGCTTGAAACAGCTTGCAGCCTGTCAGCCAAGATCTCCTCAGATTCCCCAGCAATAAGGACATCGTCAAAATAAGGACATACATCTGGAATGCCTTTCAGAGTCCTTTCTATGACTTCTTGGAAAATTCCAGGAGCTACTAAATATTAAGAAGGAAATATGGTATTTGGTTTTACATATCTTAACGGCGGCAAGGATGGGGTATGCTCAATTTTGGAAGGCAAATCATACTCCGCCGGATGAAGTTATAATTAGGAGAATACTTGATTGTGCAGAAGCAGACACATTGACCAAGAAGTTGAAGGGTAAAGAAGAGACACCAGCATTTCTATCATGGAATAAATGGTATATTTGGATGGATAAAAGATTAAAGAAATGAGGGTGGCTTGGAGGTTGGTCAAAAATGAAGTGATATAGTCTTTGTTAATGAATAAGCTTTGGAGTTGAATAGTTATAAGAGACTTAATGAGTGGAATATAATTGTTAGTTTAGAAGTAGATATAATGTGAAATTTTTGAAATGGTTTTCAATGTTTTGATTTCTTCATTTTTTGTATATTGTAAATGTTTTTTTTGTCTTTGTTGGTGTATGGTGTGTTTTTAACACGAAACGTAAATAAAGATTCATTTATAAAAAAAAAGAAAATTCCAGGAGCTACTGAAATACCAAACTGTAACCGGTTAACTCTGAAAGCTCCTCTGTGTGTCACTATTGTCTGAGCGTCAGCTGTTTCTTTAGTAACTGAGCTGCTGATACGCCTGCGCCAAGTCAGGTTTTGCAAAGAAAGCGCCACATTGGACAGCGGAGAGTACCTGCCGGACCATTGGGACTGGGTAAGCGTGCGGATTTAAAGCTCGGTTAACCGTGGCCTTGTAATATGCACATATTCTAATTTCCCCATTGGCCTTTAGTTGTGTCACAATAGGGGTTTCCCAGTCTCCCCCATTCATGGGCTCTAACACCCCTTGTTCTACCAGCTTGTCCAGTTCGCTCTCAATCTTATGCTTGAGAGCGAATGGAACTCTCCGGGGCTTGATGTGTACCGGTGGAACAGTTGGGTTTAGTTTAAATTTGATGGGGGGCATGTACTTTCCCAGCCTGTCATCGAATACGTCTGCAAATTCATTGCAGATGGATTCAAGACATTTGGGCTGGATGCTATTCACTCCCCCCAACCAAATGCCCAGGGCATCAAACCAGCCCCACTAGACTAGTTCTCCGCCCATCGGTCACTAAGATGTCCAAGGGACCCTGGAACTCCTTAAACCCCACAAACATGGTGGCCTTTCCCCTGATTTTAATGGGAGTGTGCTGGAAATCTGACAACTGTAATTTGGTGGGCTTTAAGGGGACCCTCTGCCTGCTCCGAATGCAAATTCCTTTAAATGTTTCGTAGGAAATTATTGAGACTGCGGAACCGGAGTCCAGCTCCATCGTGCAAGGTACCCCTTGCAGATGGACATGTATTGTTGTTTTTGGTTTGAGCAGCTGATGGATCTCTCTGTGAGACACGGTCCGCCTGCTCTTTCCAGGGTTGGAGGCTTTGAGCCGGGATTTGTGCCGAGGAAGAACAGTACCTTTGAGTGCCGATGCCAAAGCTTGTACTTTGTTCAGGCTGTCCTGGCTTTGATTCCGGCAGACGGCTGCAATGTGCCCCGTCTTGCCGCAGGAGCGACACTTCGCGGATCGGAACCTGCAGGTCGCTCGCGGATGATTTCCCCCACAGCTGGCCCATTTCTGGTTGGATGAGTTGGCTCCCCTCTGTTCCTTGCAGTTGCAACTTCATGCTGTGCTTTTGCTGGCCGATGTGTGTCTCCGGTGGCCTCCGTCGTTGTCCCACCGTGATGGATGCTTCCCAGATCTTTGCTGTACTGCATCTATCTCTGCCTCTCCATCCGTGTCATCGCTTCCGCCGCTTGAAGCACATTCATGATGAGCACATTCATGATGAGCACATTCATGATGAGCACATTCACTCCTGAGCTGCTGCTTGGGCGGTGTGTGGGTTTGCCAGAGTTGTTGGCTGCTTCATAAGCCATCACTTCGTCTAAGACGGTGGCTTGGCGAGGATCTTTTGTCGGCACTGCTGGTCTCAGTCCAAACACCACCCAGTCTCTGATTCTGTCTTCGAGATCAGGGAATTTACACAGGCGGGCAGCCTGTCTCAGTGCCGTGACGAACTGCGAAGTTGGCTCACCCGGTAGCTGGCTGCTCTGAATGAATTGGTACCGCCAATACATTGGGGCTCTCGCTGGCATGAAATGCTCAACCTTCGCTTTGAGGTCAGCATAAGAGACGTTTGCGACGGGCGTCGGTGAGCACAGTCCCACGGCCACATCATACACGTCCTGACCGCTTAGGCACAAAAGTGCCGCTGCTTTCATTTTGTCTTCTGTGATCCTGTTGATCATCAGGAACCCTTTGATCCGTCCCAGATGCGCTTCCCATCGCTCTGGTTCATTGATGTTGAAACGGAATTCGCTGGTCACTCCGAACTTAGCCATGTTGTGCCGGTCCTTGAATGCTCCTTTGTTAGGAAAGGTTTCAGAAAGTTTACCTTTCCTGCTTCTGAGCGTCTTCAGCGTTAGGAAGGTTCCCTTGGGAAAGATTTGCCTTTCCTCCTTCCTTGTGACTTCAGCTCTGTTTGAAACAGCATCCCACCTTCGTCACCAGTGTTAAATAGTGGGCTACGGACCGCATGGCCTAGATGGACGACTCAGGACACCAGGGTTCAGCATTCCAACTCTTTATTGATGTAGTACAGACTGGGCGAACAAAGGGGCAACTGCCCCACTTATATATACTTGGTATACTTGGAGCCAATCCCATTATCTGGATTTCCCGCCAAAGACTACCCTGCCAATCCGGACAGGGCACCCTGCCACCTGGTGGTGTCAGTGGCTTATATCTATGTAACATCTCCTATATATTGATTTGTGCTTAGATTGTAAGCCGCCCTGTGTCTTCGGAGAAGGGCGGGATATAAATGGGATTAAAATAAATAAATAAATAAAATATACATAACAGGTTAACTGGGTATTACAGAATGAGATAGAAAAGGTGCTCCAGATGGACATAATAGAACAAAGGGCAAATATATGTGTCCCAGGATATTATTGTGTTATCAATTAGAACTGTGTATATTCATTCTGGAGAGAGACATTCCCTGAGGATAGGCTCCAGCACAAGTCCAAAAGTTTGAAAGAATAAATCTTTGGTCTGGTGACTGACTCAAATTGGTTTCTGCATAATAGAACAATCTGTAAGTGACTGTTGTTCTCCCACTGTATTGGTGCCAAAGCTGGGTGGAGACATATGCTTTTGTATTGACTTCAGACAAATAAACAGAGTTTGATGGATACCTGATGCCCAGGATGGATGAGCTCCTGGATGGTCTAGGGAGAGTCAAGTATATATCCTCTTTGGATTTAATGAAGGATATTGGCAAATCCCACTGGAACACCAATCCAGAGAGAAAATGGCATTTGCCACGCCACAGGGCCTCCTTCAGTTTTTTAAAAATGCCATTTGGTCTACATGACCTTTATAAGGCTAATGAATAAAATCCTAATAGGTCAAGGTGTGTTGCCTATGTATATCATATACTCATCTATAGTAAGAACTGGGAGGAACAGCTTCATGACTGAAGAGAAATACTTGACACTCTGAGGAAAGCTGAGTTCACCCTCAACTCAGAAATATCTTTTAAGTTACCAGGGAATGTGAAACTTGTGGGTTTATGATTGGCAAGGGGGAGATCAAACCAGAATGGGGAAAGGTAGAAATGCTGAAATAGGTAGAATCCCCCCAAGACAAAGAAAGAAAGCTCTTTCCTGGGTTTGGCGGAATATTACCAAAGGTTTATCCCTCATTTCTCCACTACTGCCAAAACCCTTAATGAAAAAAACAGAAACCTCTCAAATATGATGGTCAGAAAAATGCTAGAAAGCATTTGAGAAGATAAAAGATGCCTTATATATGGGAAGTCAGTGACTGGATTTCTCCAAATCATTTGTGGAAACACGTTGGACAGGACAGCAAAATATCACTGTAGACTGTTGTGATATAGGAAGGATACAGAGATGCTATAGTACCCAGGTGTCAAACTTGATTGCATCAAGTGACGTATCGTGACTTTTCTGCCTTTGTGGAACTGGTTGGGCATGGCCTATGTGTGACTCATCTGGCCCACAGGCCGCCAGTTTGACACCCCTGCTATAGTAAATTGTGTGTACCAATCTTTGAGTTCTTGTGTGTGTGCTGCCTAGAGGCCAGGTGGGGTTGTGTTGGCTCTCTTGGTGTTTTAGAGCATGCTAACATGGGTATTTAGGGACATGGTGGCTCAGTGGGTTAGGACGCTGAGCTTGTCGATCAGAAGGTCGGCAGTTTGGCAGGTCAAATCCCGAGTGCCGCATAACAGAGTGAGCGCCTGTTACTCGTCCCAGCTTCTGCCAACCTAGCAGTTTGAAAGCACGTAAAAATGCAAGTAGAAAAATAGGGACCACTAAGGTGGGAAGGTAACAGCATTCAATGCGCCTTTGGCGTCTAGTCATGCTGGCCACATGACCACGGAGATGTCCTCGGACAAGCGCTGGTTCTTCGGCTTTGAAACGGGGATGAGCACTGGCCCCTAGAGTCGGAAACGACTAGCACGCATGTGCGGGGGAACCTTTACCTTTACCTAATATGGTTATATATAAAAGAAAGAACCCATGTCAGTCATAGAGACAACTTTGGATTTCTGGACCATGGTTTATATTACCTATAGGAAGAGCTTCTGGGAAGAGATGGGCTACGCTTCACAAGGCCAGGAAGAATGTGTTTAATAAACATATGGCTCTGCTGATCCAAAGGGCATTAAACTAAAACTGGAGGGGGAAGGAGAGTAATCTGTAGGACCAAACTTAAAGCATAAATCTCAATAAATCAGACAATGAGGAAAGGAGTGGTGAATAGGATGGAGAGCTCAGATATATAATTATAAGGTGCAGGAAACAAATGCAGAGTCAACCATAAAGCGCTCAGATGCCTGTACACTAATGTTCAAAATATGGGGAATAAACAGGGAGAACCTGAAGTCCTGGTACATGAGGGCTGGTATAATATTACTATTACTGAAACTTGGTGGATGAAACCCATGATTGGAATATAATGCTAGGAGGATATACTTTGTTTAAAAGAAGAAGACCCAACAAAAGAGAACAAAAAGCTGCATTATATGTAAAGAATCACTGCACCTCTACAGAAGTAGCAAGGATGGAAAGCCTTCTTGAAAGTATTTGGGTGAATATTAGAAGAAAAAGAAATGGCATTGCTACTGGTGTGTACTATAGACTACCCAACCAAGCATAGAAAAGATGAACATTTTGCTAATTAGTTAAGTGAGGTATGCAGGAGGCACACTACAGGTAGTCCTCAACCTACGACCACAATTGAACCCAAAATTTATGTTGGTAAGTGAGAAATTTGTTAAGTGAGTTTTGCCCTATTTTATAATATTTCTTGCCATATTTGTTAAGTGAAACACCATAGTTGTCAAATTAGCAACACAGATGTTAAGTGAATCTGGCTTTCCCACTGACGTGCTTGTCAGAAGGTTGGAAAAGGTGATCACATGACCCAAGGACACTGCAACCGTCATAAATATGAGTCAGTTGTCAAGCATCCGAATGTAAGTCACTTGACTATTCAGATGCTGCAACGGTCGTAAGTATGAAAAACAGTCATAAGTCACTTCGGTGCCACTGTAACTTTGAACGGTCATTAAGTGAACTGTTGTAAGTCAAGGACTACTTGTACTATAATAACAGGAGACTTTAACTAGCCTGACATCAACTGGGAGACAAAAACCTGCAGCATTGGGAGATCAGCTTCCTGACATAATAGCTGACAACTCTGTCATCCAAAAGATTGAGGAGGGGTCAGCTATACAAGCAATCATCAACTTACAATCACAAATGAGCCCAAAATTTCTGCTGCTTAGTAAGATAATTGAGTTTTGTTTCATTCTGAATAATTTTTGCCACACAGTTGTTAAGCGAATCACTGAGTTTTTAGGTGGACAACTAAGGGAAATAGCTATGTTTAGCCTAAAAAATAGAAGGCTTAGGGATGACATGATAACCACCTTCCAATACTTGAAGGGTTGTCTCAGAGAAGATGAGGTTGATTTATTGTCTGTAGCACCTGAGGGCAGGACAAGAAGCAATGGGTAGAAGCTCATCAAAAGGAGATCCAACCTGTAATTAAGGAGGATTTGTGAGAACAATTAATCAATGGAACAGCTTGTCTCCGGGAGTTGTGGGTGCTCCATTCGCTGGAGGTTTTCAAGAAGAGATTGGCCAGTCATTTTTCTGGA